>NW_024104084.1:0-1200000 GCF_003945595.2 Pipra filicauda | reverse complement strand
AAAGACAAAATAAAACCAAGGACCTGAAAAGAAAATTAAGCATTTCAGGACTATTAAGGCAAAATACCCACACTGAATCAAATACTTGGGCTCTTTCTGTGCTGTCCCCTTCCTGCAAATTAGCTATATCAAAACTTCTCTTATCTAGGCTCAGAAAAAAGCAAAATTCTCACTGGATGAACAATCTGTTTCCTGCTCACATTAAGTTTTAAGTCAATATTTTGCAATTTATAAGGATCTAAAATATAGGATTTCAACTCAATTATAGGGTGTAGATATGGTTGCAAAGCGCAAATCTTCAGTATCTCTACCACCATCATATTTCTCATTATATCACCAGAGTGCAATGAGGATTTCTTAGCTGATGCCTGAAAAGGGCCAAGAAGTGCTGTTTAAATGTTATTCTTACGAGCTCTTTGGTTTTTGGGGCTAGCTTAATTTCTGTTCAAACTGTTACTAATAATTCCTTGACCTTTTGATTCAACTGCAGTACCTTTGGCAAGAGAACTCACTTTTGAGGCTGATGATATTTCATCCATTTGATTTACCCCTGAGCCTGGAGCACAGTTATTTACTATCAGAATTAAAGCATGAGAAAAAGGGTTATTGAGTTAGTTCTTCAGCCCTGGTCAAAAATATGCAACACAAAAATTACCAAAAGAAGAGGCAGAAAACAGAGACAAAGTGTGTCTGCGTCGAGTCCCTCTTGCCAACATCCTCCTTTGGCAGCTTTTGGAGTGGGAGGAAGAGATGTAAATCAAATCCAACAGAGTGTTAGATAGAGTAGAACTGACATTTGGAGCTGCAATACCTTAAAGTCAATATCATTATCTCTGATATTTACTGTAGCACACAATGCTTGGATGAAATGGTAAAGTTCACCCATTCTTCCCATACACACTACGTTGTCATATGTGCTATGACAGACGTACTCACGTACACACACACACAGAGAAACCAGAAATAGTTTCACCTAAACGTCCAGTGTGAACTTCCATCTGAGGACATCTGCTGCTCAGATTCCTCAGAAATACTGTGTTGGTGGGTGAGACACTTTTCGAATATGATTTGGCTTGTATATAGGTTGTCTCACTCCAGTGCCATTTCTAAGCATAAATGCTGCTACTATTTGGGATGGATGATGTTGGAGAAGACCGAAATGACTAAAGACATAGTATCTGAAAGGGTGAAGTTTTGGGACTTCTCAGGTAACAAGAATCTCACTTGCACTAAGACTTCTGCAGTCAGTCAGTCAGTCAGGACTTTTTGTTTATAGTCAATGGAAAGAAACAAGCAAGCCCTGGAAACACGCAGTTGAGTTAACTGAGGTGTGTATCTCAGGATGTGATGAATCACTCTCGGGAGAGGACTATTTCTCTCCACTGACCATAAAGGGAGTCTAGCATAACTAGTCCAGACTTTGATGTCTCTCATTTGGCCTTCAGCTTTAGGACAGATGGGTCTCATCCCGGGTAGTATTTTTTCTTTAGCATGGAAAGACTATAGATCTTTAATACAGGGGGAAAAGAGAGTATGGGACTAAGGACTCCTGCAATTTCTTCCTAGCTCTCTAACACTACTCTGGAGAGGTCTTTTGTAAACTTGTCAGAATGGTGTGGAATTTCATTCACTTAACTTAGGCATCAAAATCTTTGAGTTATTTCTAAATATATCGATCAATTTTCTAGTTTACCAATGGGGTCTGCTAAGTGCCATTGAGGATGTCCAGAGAAAAAACTTCATTAATTTAATCGCTGGACCACTGCTGCTCAGGTCACAAAACTCTATGTTTGACTCCTCCTTTCAGTGATGAATACACCTTCCCATTTACTTTTTATGTCTTTAAACAGCATACTCTATGCTGTTATCTCTCATACTACGTGCTGTCATCTCTCTTAATGCAAATCTCACCTCGACCCCACTTGTGCCAAGTTGGGCTGTCCTACACTGAACTCAAACCTTCCTTCTGCAGACATGCAAGGCACAAGCCAAGATCTCTTAAAGTCCCTGGTGTCTCAGACACTCACATCATACTATTGCCATAGTTTTGTCTCAGAAAATACCCAACAGCGTGGAACAGTCCCGAACTTTTGGTGGTGTATATGACTACTGCTTCTGGCAGTGGGTAAAGGCTATGTGGAAACTTGTGGAACACAGCAGGGACAGGGTTACAGCCTGCTGCCTGAGGGGCAACAGGGACTTAGGTTGAGAGAAAATTATCCTGGTGATTATGGAAGTGAGTGGGACAAGAATTTCTTTGAGTAAATAGGAATTTCAGGGCTATTTCAGGGGATGTCAGTGTTTCTAGATGCCAGAATACTCCATAGTCCGAGTGATTTAGGTTGTTTCTTCTATGAAGTAAAAAAAACAAACAAACCAAAAAGCCAAAAACCCAACCCACAAAAATACAAAACCTTCCCTCTCAGTTCTCTGCTTCATTATCAATGAATCCAGACTTGTGTCCCTGAGAAATGACCACCAAGGTGACGTAAACTGTCTTGACTTCAAAAGGAATCCTGCTCATTTTCATGCCTTTGTAATTTCACATGAATCAAACACTTTAATGTGATCAAGAGATGCATTCATCATATATGGCATTATCTTGGGAGCTTAAGGTATTTCCTTTTACCCTGTTTTCTTGATGGAAATATTATTTCCCCTACTTTGCCATTATCTGAAGGTTTGGCCTTCAAGAACAATCATTTCTATTACTATAGCACCAGCCTAAGTGGAAATAGCAAAACACACAGAATAACAGAGAAGATAGCACTGGAATGAACAAAAAAATCCTGCAAAGCACCTTCAATTTTTTAGAGGGGATTTGAAAAGCTGTCAATTTTCTGCTGCTAGCTGACTAGTTCTCTGTACCTCTAGCCACAACAAGCAATAATAATGAAGCTTTCCACTTCCTCTTTCTTTACCTGAGCTTCTCAAAACTCTTGACTATATCTGAACCTGGAAGTCTGGCATCTGGGAAAGCTAGGTAGGTTTTGCTATGAATTCTTGGCTGTTTTCAGGATTCATTATTCAAAGACATGAGCTTGGATGACAGGAGTTGACTTTTTATAGGACAGAGGGCCAGTGCTGGAGTAGATTTGTTTTTCATGACAGGGAGCATAACAAACTAGTGGAAAATGTTGTTACCTGCCTTAGACACATCAACTCCAATGAAAAGAATATGGTCAGATCTCTTTTTCTTTTTTGGTGTACCACTGCTTATTCAGATTCTCTTTCCCCACAGTCCCTGGATCTCAGTATCTCATTTAAAGAGCTTTGCTCGCTTTAAATATGTGCTAAGATCTGAGCCCCAGTTTACTCCCTCTTGGTTTTCACTTTTCTATTTATCAAATACTAACTGTTTTTTTCTACTGGTGAGGGAGTCTTCTAACTTTGACTCATTCTCTAAACAGCAGAGTTTCTCTTACTTTCTTCAGCACAAATTCCCTTCTAATCACCCTTGAATTTTAATTTTTCTCTGCAATAATGGGACTACACCTGGAAGTTCTGAGACTCAATTCATGTTTAATCCGTTAAGCATGCTCCACTTTCTCGCTGCCCCCATCTTCAGGGAGCTGATATTTCATTCACCTGACATGTGACAAATTTTAGCTATTCTGGGACACTCATTGCTTGGAAACTGTTCTGCAAACTGTTTTGTATTTTAAAGTTCAAATTAATGTATTCCTTTTAAGAGCATCAGGCCCCTTACATGAAGTCATTCTACTTATAAGTAATGCTGTCTTGTACTACTGCAGTAAGTCCATCAGGTCCAACTCCTGACAATCCTATCAATCCACTCTGGAAATCTGAAATAATTTTATGAAGGGTGGAAATTCTTGAGTAAGAAATACCTCAGCTCTCTCATAGGAGGAGGAATGTGGTGTGGCAGTGCAGCTCTTCCTCATGTATCTCCTGATGGAGGTATGGGAAGCAGAATTCAAGTTATAAGCAATGGAAGGTTTCTCTAGACTTGTCCAGGCATTGTCCCGTCTCAACACTATATTCCTCCTTCTCCAGGATTTCTCTTCTTAATGTGGAAATAGGTAAAAAACCAAGAAACCAGGGCCTTCAATTTGTGTGCTGAGACTAGAGCCCAAGCATAATACCAAACCTTTTGGAATCACTTGTCTGAAACTCAGCTTTCCTCAGAAAACTGTCTTTTCTTCAGGACTCTCCCAAATCCTTATCTACACTTCTAATGAGAAAGGAGAATGAACAGGTGAACATTCCAATGTGCTCTGTTAGTTTGTCCTGTACCCTTGTTGTGTTACATTAAAAGTTTGGGATAACTCTTCCCATCTCTTTTCCTTGGACAGTGTGTGTTGCTTTGCTAAGGAAGAATGAGACACCTCAACAAAGTCACAGGAGGGCTCATTACTTTCTACAGCCAGCGAAGAGCTGAAGAGAAGAGAATGAGCAGGCCAGTTCGCTGTTGTCTGGAGACAGGAGAGGGCAGGGGGTACTAAGAGACTTGCCACTGAACAAAGATCTTGTTCACTGGGACATGTGGTTTCCTTAATAGCATTCTAGGTGACCTTTGCATTCTGTGACTCAGTTGCCCTACCCCCCAAAAAAAATAAATAAAAATAATCAAAGCAAAGATAAACAGAGATGTTTTTTGTTGCTTCAAGAAAAATATTATCGATTTTCTTTGGAGCCTGCAGGTTGGAAGTTGTTTACTGTCCAATATAACTGCCTCAGAATAGATCTTAGTCTTGAAAAGCATATTATCAGTTTGATAGCTCCCAATACTATAAGGCCTTGATTCCAATTAAACTCATATCCTATGAAATTTAGTGGGAATAGCATGGGTGTGCCTTATATGGAATTCAATCAGGCTTATACTTTAATAAATCTATGTGAAAAGGGGCTAATAAATAAATTACTGAAAGAACAATCTGCCTTTCACAGCCAGAAAAGGGCCCTAAAACAATCCAGAATTTTAGTTATGATAGCTGCGAAAAAGGAGTTTTTTAGATAAAAGACAAAAATACACCTTTGGCAGCATTTTATTTACTCATTTAATTGATACTCACTCTCTGAGCTGATGCATTTTCATATCAGAGTGGGATGATCTACTGCTTAGCAAACAAAAATGATCTAAAGTAGAGATGGAAGAGATCTACAGGGACAGATTTTCAAGCAATTTACATGCACTCTTATATATACAAAATATGAGCACCGTTACACACATAACTGTACATGCAAGTCTGTATCAATGCATATGCAAATCAGGCTATTGTGCAGGGTATTATGCCCAATCAGCGATTCAATTGGTGCAATTAACCAATTTCTACACAGAACTCTTGTAACTGGGCAGGCAAATTAATGCAACTGCATGCAAAGCTTACACCAGCATTTGTGTACCTAAATGTTCTGTGTCTCTAGCCCATTAAATCAGGGTCTGTTTTAATTAGACTGTGTAATTCAAGCCAGACCAGATCACAGTGTACTTGGGAGTCCAGTAAATAGAAACAGAAACATATTTTCTGGTATGCTTTGTCATTCAAAGACACCACGAACCCCCCCACTACTTCCCTTGGATTATGAAATTGCAATCACAGCTTCTCAAAATTTAATATGGGAAAAACATTTCTCCTGATGTTCAGTCTTAATTTTCCCTCGCTTAACTTAATCTTATATCCTCTAGTCATCCTCCTACTCTAAACACCATCTCCCACAGAATCATAAAGTGGCTGCTCTGTTTGCTTACCTCAGTTACAATATTTCTAGGAAATGAATTATTCCTGTGTGAAGAAAACAGAAGAGATAGATGGGGGTCCTCTTGTATGGGTCTTGTTGGTGACAAGAGTCCTGTTTTGACAAGTCTTGACAGTGTTTGGTTCAAGTAAAATTTAACCTTGAGTAGAACCATGTATAATTATCCCCCAACCTTTTCCTCAATTCATCTCAAAGCCAGGCTCAAATAGGTTCTTTTCTATGGATGGAAAAAATAAAGCATCTTCCATAGAGCCTCACTGTAAATCAGAAACTGAGAAAGGATAAAGTCTAGATCTCCCAAGAGTAAGGACAACAACAAAATCCAGTGAATGAAAGGATTTTCCAAATAATTTTATTCAAAACCCTGGACCTACACTGGTAGGTCACTGCAAGCTTATGCTGTGTGCAGAAATAGTGGACTGATCTCAGAATTGAGTGCAATCCTTAAAACAGTACAGTTCAGCCCTCAGGGTTGCAAAATATCAGAATCATATTGTTTGGAAGAGGGTCATCTGGTCCAAGCTCCAGTTGAAGCAGTGCCAACTGGGATCAGGGTCCCTTCCTTAACACATATATATATTTATATAATATAAAGATGATTTTTTTTTTATACCTTCAGTCCTTTGATAAATGTATTTTCTGTAAGTGTGGAATGCTTATTTTTTTAATGCAACTGTGCCATGATAAAAGGGAAAAAATTAAAGCCTTCAAAGGTAAAAATCTTGTCTACCCACAAAGATGAGGTTTATCTATGGCTTTTCCTTATATGGGTGATGGTGTTAAACCAGTATAAAATCAGTGGTACACCACTGAATTAAACCTCTGTTGCTACAAAACCTGCTTTGGTTAATGGCTTAAAAACATTCTGCTTTATCAGGCTTATGTAATATTATGCTTTGCAGATCCCATATCTTACAGCTGTACTAGAAGCACTTATTCTATGTTCCAGGTCCCTTTTCCTATATATCAAACAGCACAATAATGAAGAATTATACTGAGTTGCTAAAATATTAGACAGAGAGAAGGAGAGAGAAACACATTTTTGCAATGTTTTGAACCTAGTGTCACTGGGATTTTTTTAATGCATAAGAGGCAGAGTAATTTTGCTCTAGTTCCACATTAATTCCTGCACAATATGCATTGGGGATATTATTTTTTTACAAGACATTTTAAAACCAGGCCTGAAAACAAGCAAAATCCATTACTGACTTACAGTAAATTCCTAAAGGATTCTCTGTACTTCTGTTCCTACTTCAAAATGGCTATACACACACACACACAAACAGATTCAGCAAACGTGGCAGTATATTTTAAGATTCACTACCCTGAAGAAAATAAGACAAGAAACAGTAGACCCCATTCAGTATATTTATTGTACTTCCTTAATTTCCAAACCTCAAAAGTACAATGGGCACTTACAGTACATGATCATTTTTAATTCCTAGAAAGTGATTTAAGATGAGAACATTCCTAACAATGACTTCCAGCAAGCCATTCAAACATGGCCCTGTTCCTAGATTTGAACATTTTGGTAAGACTTGGAGCCTTGTTGAGGCTTCATATTTAATATGAAGTAGAATTAAACTTTTAAAACTATTCTTTGCCATGGAGTCAGGAGAAGTTGGTTGCTGAATTGTATATGTGACCACCTATATATTAATTATATATATATACACACACACATATACGTATATATAAAATATACATACATGCATGTTGTATAATACTGCAGTAATGCAAAAGAGAAGCCATGAATATGATTTCCCTTAAATACAAAAAAGAAAAATGGAAAAATGAAAGAAGAGAGAGAGTGTAAATTTCCTAATGTCATACAGACAAGGAAGGAAAACTGGAGAACTTTTTTAGATGTCTGTACAGAGCATAAAAAACATGTCTATTGAAGCTTTTCCTTGGGATTAAAGGGATTTGGATCAGATCCCAAGGAAAGCTGTGGCTGCAGAACTGGGAAACAGGTTGGAAGGCTCATGAATGAACCCCAGACCTTCAAAAGTCGGAGAAAGAGGAGGTGACTTTGCACAGGCGATGGCCTGGATGCTAGGAAAAGATCAACAGAAACCAAAACCAACCAACCAACCAAAACCAAAACCAAAAAAATCCCACCAGGAACAAACAAACAAAAAACAAAACCAAAAAAGCGAGCTACAAATAACGGAAAAGTCTTTATTTAGCAAAAATAGTTTTGCCTATGATGGTTGGAAGTGCGTAATATCTGGAAAGATACATGCAGGTGAGAACAAAATGGCACAAATATTTGATGTCAGCACTGTCTAGTTCTTACCCTATGTGATTTGGCTTAGGCTGAGGATAACCCAGGTAGGCAAACTTGCAGTCAGGCTGCTATGGCTCTTTGCTTGCTGTCAGTAGTCAGGATAGTGAGCAGCTCATTCTACCCGTACTGCTCAAACTCACAGCATAAAAGACGCAGTAGATAACCGTATTACAGAAATCTGCTTCTGAGATTGCAGACGGGAAAATGAGGCCAAGAGAATTAGTTTTACGGGTTTTGACTGTAGTTTGGGATGCCCAGTTTGAGTCTTCTAAAGCCACTGATTGTCCTGACTTCTTTCTTTCCTGATATTCCTGTTGCTTCTCAGAATCTCACACTGTCTTTTCTCTGCAGTGGTTTGTGTTCTGTTACTTTCACCTCAAGCGTCCCACTTTAAAGCACATAAAATTGGAACCCACCTTGACAGATATTGCTCAAAGTTTTGAGTCTGCCATAAGCACAGGGAAAAAGCTCCAGGGCTGGGATTTTAATTAGGAACCTGCCAACTTTTGTTGCTCTATCATCCACAGCTGCCTAGACATGACAGATGTGGCAAGAGGAGACCTGATATGAGGGAAGGCTCTCTTGAATCCTTTGTCACATCACTTCACCCACAGTGCATGCAAGGGACTGGGAGACACAACACATACCAAAAATATATGCACATATATAACCTTCCCCTTTGTGCACATTTCACACTAAGCCAAAGTTTTGGAGATTAGAAGAAGCAGCAGTGAATTCAAGTGGCAACAGCAGAACAGAAAGGCATTTTGATGTCACAGGAAAGATTTCTGCTCTCTCTTCTACTACTTCCCTGCAATGTTTTATTAATGTACAAGCAAAATCTAAACAGCCACTGAGATTTCCCCATCAAAAGCAGGGGAGGAGGAAGACTTCATCTCAGTTCTATTTTTAAAGCAAGAAAAGGAGGGGGGGGAAGTGATTTTATATTTAGACTTTCAGACAAAGAAAGGGAAGATGGAGCTAGTAAAATGGTACCTTCAGAGTATGTCTTAGGTTAATGTGATGCTGACTATGCTAGCCCTCAGTCTTACAAAACCAAAAGATCCCTGGTTTCTCCCATAAATTGCTGGGTCGTTTACATAAAAATGACACCCCTCTATTTAGCTACCTCCTCTTTTTTTTTTTTTTTCCTTTGGACTTCGTATCATCTCCATCTATTCTGCTAGAAAATAAAACAGCTGAACTCATCACCAGAATTTATAGGCTGAGGATTTGCTCTGGTCACCAGCCTAGGGCAATGGATTACAAAGAGGTTCCGTCAGGTCTAAAAAGAAGGTGTACATGAGCATGTGACAGGGTAAAATTAAAGAGAATTATTTCCAGTGATAATTCATCTATAGTCACTACCAGATATATGCCTTGTATATGCATGGTCATGAATATATAGTTGAAGTTGGCTTTGTTGAGTAGGAGATTCTTTGATGTCCTATGTCCAACTTTATTGGGAAACAGTGAATGTGCTGGTATGGAGAAGCCAGGTTTAGGTCTACAAATTGTTCTTTCAGTGAGCATGCCAGTATGTAAAAGTCAGGATTAAGTTCCTGGGGGAAGTGTGTTCCTGTGCTGCCTTGTCCAGCAAAGTGCAGGGTGTAGGAGGTTTTATTCTGGTGTCCAAGGAACATATGGATGTGTATTACAGCCACACATCTGTTAGCATGCTCTGGCTGCTGAAAAGTCTTTGAGTACAAAGTCTGCATGCTTGTCAGAAAGTCTGTATGATCATTAGCGTGTGTATCTGTGTGTTCAGGCACGTATTGATACTCACTGACTTGCATACAGTTATGTCACATTGTGCGAGTTCGTTTTGCCTTGTTTGAAAGTCTCGGTGAGAGTGTATATATCTGCCTTTAAAAATTGCATTGCCGCAGCATATAAATATTTATATATGTAACTGTCATAAATCTGTCAGCTTGGCAAACGTATGAGTCGCCAAGGTAACTTTGGGAGATTTTTATTGAAGAACTCATAAGCTGGAGTTGAGGAATAGCTGAAAGAAATGAGAATTAATGGCTACTCAACATCACTATCATAAAGTTAGTTATCCCAAGTTTCAGAAAATGAAACAGAGAGCATTATGGTGACCACAGATACAGTTTAAGTACACCAGATTCGCAAAAAGCTTAGTGTTTTCACTAAAACTAAATCAGGGTACTAGGTCAGCGTGCTGTGTCCTGCTAGGGAATCCTGGGCAGACGCACTTGGAAACCAATGGCCGTTGTCCTCTGAACTATGCTAGGAATGCTTTTGGAAGAGCTGACATAAATTTCAGATGGTATTTGAATATGTGGCAACTTACAAAAAATCCTTCAAGCAGAAATCTCTCCTAAATGAAACCTTACTTGCATATAGACAAGCAATCTTTTGTCATTGCGTAGTTTTTTTGAGGCACTTGGTGATGCAGTTAGCTCTGCTAAGTTTTAGCTAAAGGAAGAGGTGCAGAGGCTTGGTAGTGCAGAGATGTTATCAAAGACTGAAACCACCTTTTCCTTAGGGTTTGTCTACACAGGAAAGTCTTTCCAGAGTAAGCTGGTGTACTGCTTTCTGCCGGGGTAATTTTCTTCCTTGTGGCTGGAATAGTGTTTATTCTGTTTTTAATCGGAGGATAATGTTGATAACACACTGATGTTGCAGTTGTTGCTCACTAGCGCTCACTCTAGTCAGGGACTTTTCAGTGTCCCATGCTCTGCCAGTGAGCAGGTGCACAAGAAGACATGAGGTACCATGGCCAGGAGAACTGACCCAAACTGGCCAAAGGGATATTCCATACTGTAGAACATTAGGCCCAGCATATAAACTGCGGGGAAAAGATGACCCTGGGGGGCTGCTGCTTGGCAACTGTGGCTGGACATCAGTAAGAGAGTAGTGAGAAATAATAGAAATTATTATTATTATGATTATTGTTATTATTGTTATTATTATTATTATTATTATTACTAGCATTGGTGTTTTGTTTTTTTGGGGTTTGTGGCTTTTTTGGTCTGATTAACTTTCTTTATCTCAAACCACAAGCTTTCTCACTTTTACTCTTTTGGTTCTGCCCCTGCCACATCCTGCTGGGGTATGGGAGCAGGCAAACAGCCATGTGAAGCTTAGTTGCTGCTGACAGGGGTTAAATCATGAGAGCTGGTCAGTGTTTTTTCACCTGTGGGCCACTGGCTTCTGCTCACATAAAAAACACTTCAGAAAATAATTGTAAATTTTTGAATATGCCATCATTGCCTCTAAATTCCCAGTCCAGCTTTCCCTGCCTGCCCAATTTCCCAATTGCCCAGAACCACTGACTGCTGGTACCTCCAAGCCACAGGGGTTATCTCTGGTAGTACTCTGAAAGCACAGAAAAATGTCGTTTATTACTTTGGGGGTACAAAACAGTTTATTTGAAGTAAAAATGTTCATAAGGCTCAGTATTCCTTATTACTGACTTGATAAATAATAATAAGAAAAATCCTTGTACATTCTGTGGGAAAAAATAAGATTTATTATTTTAATAATAAAATAATTTTTTAAAATTAAAAAATAAAAAAAAAAACAAATTAAATTGTGTTTAGGCTTCCAATGCACTTTCCTGACAAACACACTTTTAAAATCTGCCAACACATCTGGTATTGGTTTGTTTTACAGCACTGAATGCAACAGCAAGTACACAGAACCACAGGCCTTGTTTGCATAGGAGAGGGGTTGGTAAAAATTTGGAACAAATCCTCTAGGATTTGCAAATTAGCGCAACACTGTGCAAGATGGACCATTTGCACCCTGAGAGACTATGCAGGGACTCACCTCTCCAAAACCACTTCTAAGTCTTGAGGAGATCTCTGCAATGCTGCAGATACAGCTCCATGAAGTCAATTAATTTCCCTTCTGTTATTATTACTTTTATCATTCATTCACTAGGACTCCTGTTTTATGTCTCAGCTTAAGACTAAATACTTCAGAGTCTCACAGACATCCTTCCCTTTTTGTTCCAAGGATTACATCAATTTATTTATTTTTAAGTACATATTCTTCTTAATGTATTGACTTTGGGTAGCAAAAGAGCAATCATGAAACTACATTGTTATCTCTCAGTATATTTATACATGTTTGTAAGAACTTAAAGAGCACAGTTGCCTGTCTCACTGTCAAGGCCATAGAAGGAATTTGCCGTAAGATAAGCCACCACAGTGGGAGCTTGAGAGAAGCACAGAAGGGAGGAATTTGCGACAGGAAGGCTTTCATTACAAGCCTGGTGGAAGTGAGATCCAGGCAAAAATTCCCACTGTGGCAAACTGTAGGAAAGGAAGAAGCTGCTCAAACACATATCACCCCAAGTTATGAGAACTGCATTGTGACCACCCAATGGGTACCAGAACTTGGACTATATAAAGGTGGTGCCCCGAGAAGAACAACTCAGGATCCCCACCACCAAGAAGCCCAGGGGGAAGAAGGACCAACAGGACACTGCTGGATCCACAAGTGATGACTATCTTCTGCTTGATCTCTCTTGCTCTCTCTCTGCTCCTTCTTTTCTATTTCTTTCTCTCTCTCTACCTCACACTGTTAAATAAAATCTGTATTACTGTATTACTGACAGGCAGAGGCACCTCTCACTGATTGGATCACAACAATATTGGTGTGTACAAATGTGTGGATTTGTAACTGTATGTATGTCCATATTCATCCACTTTTATATGTACACACCAACACACAGAAAGAAGCATATTTCTACAATTTTAAATCTAAGGGAAAAGCTTTGGTGGGCTGCAGAATTGCTTGTAGCTACTGAGAGCCTTCCCCGTGGTAGGGATCAGGATAAGGAACTGATAAGCTCAAGGATGCAGGAAATCTCCATTGTTTTCTCCCAGCAGTTTCCTGAGTTGTGGACACCTCAGGCTCTAAGTTCACCTGTGGTGTCTGCTAAACCAAAAAGCAACCATCAGGGACAGATAGCAGGGGAATGACAGAAGTCTCTGACATTGTGATGCTGCTCTTTCAGAACACACACCTGTGCTTTCAGAGAACAAAAACACCTTTCCTGCCCGTCTGGTCTGCCTGGATGAGCAGAGCCTGCCTCCACGGCACTGCCTCACATGGGGACACCCGGTCACGCTTAGCAGTGCAAGCAAAGAACTTCTAAAGCTGAAAGCAGCTTTTAGCTTGACTTCCATGAAGTTATACTACTCATCAGACCTCTATCCTCTGCCTGCTTTCCTCAGGAATGACTAGCCTATCATTATTTGCATGTGATGAAGATATTTTACTTGTTGGGGAGCACAGCAGAGCGGGGGAAACAAGGAGAAGATGCTTCCTGCCTGCCTTCTTCCTGTCTCACACACAAAAACCTCCTATTTCTTTATGATGGAAAACAAAACCAAACCCCAAGCCCCACCACTGAAAAAACAAGGATGCAAGTTTTCAGACAGTAACAGTAACTGAGCAATGTGGTACTATATCAAGTTGGATTTATGGCATCCTGGAGTGCAGGACAATTCCTTAAAACATGCTCACAGTCAGGAAAAGTGACTCTGTATAAAATGCCATCTGGGCTTTCCATATTTTATTCTCTCTTCTAACATTTCCAGGTTGAGTTTGTTAAGTCAAAAATATTTTTTTTTTCATTTCCAACTCAGCTCTGGCACACTCCCCTAAGGATGGGTCATGTATTATCCAACTCTTACATCATCTTAGAGGAGAACAATTCTGCCAAAAAACATGCAGTTTGATCATTTTCATCCTTACATATTGTCTGTCGCCTTGCAAACCTATGAAATTTCTTTCAGACAACATTAGGAGGCTACATACAATACTTCTTTGAACCTATTTCACCAAGAGAAAATTATTTTTACTAAAAAGGCAGACAAAAAAACAGAACAATTGGAATTATTTTTGTTTGAGATATTTTACAGTTGAGTCATATAAACCTGCCATTTTATTTTTTTATCATTATTATAATACTTTATTATAATACTGTATTATAAAACCGTAAGACTATATCACAGGTGGATTGAAATATTTAATTTACTGTGCTGAGGGAACATACAGCTGTTATACTAGCAGGGCTACGAGAAACTGTTTGGGTCAATCCAAACATTTTAAAAATCATGTTTTCCCAGTCACAAAAAATAAAACCAAGAAAAAATAACTAATTATTTCTTGCTACTTGTAATGCTCCAGTGTGGAACCATGAGAGGAATGAGAAGGAATCAATGTCGCAGCCCAGTAGGAAAAAAAAAAGTAATTTCTTAATTAAAAATTATGAATGTAACTTTTGTTGTGTAGAATTCCCCACAGAATAGCTCAGATCTTCCTCGCTGTGACTTCCAATAGCTACTTAGAAAGCCGGCCTCGACATCAGTACAATTATGATCTTGCTGGCTAGCTAAAGTGAAGCAAGAGGCGTCTCTTTGTGCATTGAGCCTTTAATTAAGCAATAATAAATGAGATCTACCCATAGTTCTGTGTGTCAGGCTTTGGCTTAGGAAATATAAAGACTGAGGAGCCGTGATTCATGTTCAAATATAATGCATGGTTAGGTAACATCCAAAGTGATCAGAGAGGGGAGCCAAGGTCCTGATATAACTCAACCATTCATCACTTATCAGCTCTAACCCCTTGACAATCAGGGCACCCCTCCCTCCTTTGGTAATAGGTTAATTAATTACCAATTTAGAAGTAATCTTACAAATCAGCTGTTGCCCTTGATAAGAATTAATTGCAAATACTTTTTGGGGAGGAACATATTAAATGGACCTTTCTTTAAAAGAAAATATCATCAGCAAGCACATGAGGAGCAAGACTCCTAGACTGGTTTCAGAGATAGGAGAATCTGAATCCTCTTCAGTGGGGATGTGGATGACAACAGAACTCATTAATTTTATTTATTGAGGAATTACCAAGATAGTGATAAAACTGTTCTAAGCTCATTTATAAGCCTCCATAGCCCACCCAAATTCAAATCCCTCTGAAACAGACACCTCACCCACTCCTCCTTCCAGCAGAGGATTTAAATGTAGCCTATCTCACCGTCCACCGATTTTAGCCAAGACTTTTAGTTATCGGAATGATGTGGACCCGCTAGAGTGAGCCCAGAGGAGACCACAAAGATGATCAGACAGATGGAGGACCTCTCCTGTGAAGACAGACTGAGATTTGGGCTTGAGAAGAGAAAGCTTCCAGGGAAAGCCTATAGCACTGTCCTGTACCTCAAGAGAGTCTAAGAGAGCTGGAGAGGGACTTTTGATAAGGGTGTGGAATGATAGGATGAGGGGGAATGACTTTAATCTGAAAGAGGGTAGGTTTAGATTACACATTAGGAAGAAATTTTTCGCTATGAGAGTGCTAAGGCATTGGAACAGGTTGCCCGGAGAAGCTGTGGATGCCTCAACCCTGGAAGTGTTCAAGGCCAGGTTGGATGGGGCTGTGAGCAACCTGATCTACTGGAAGGTATTTCTGCCCTTGGCGGGGGGGTTGGAATATAATTCTATGATTCTCTGATGCTAGGTAAGATTCCTGCCACTTAAGTTAAGGGTGTCTGGAAGGTAGACGTCTAAGCTTTTCCTTTACTGAGTGGAATTCTCTTCACCCTATTCACATGATGAAATGTGAGTGTCCACTTTGGGGTGAGATGAACTGTGGTGTAAAAGTCAGTAACTGGCCTGTTTCCCTGCCCACAGACTCTAAATCAACATTGGGTCACATGAAGATATATAAATATTCTAGGCAGGCCACTCTTTTTGGATAGTATTCTACTTGACCTTTTTACCATATATATAATTTTTTCTGCTGTGCTGGTGACATTATAGACAATAGAGGAAAACAGGTACCTTGCAGGATGGGAAAGGTGCCACCTTCAAGATGTTTCTCCTTTAATGTGAAAATCATCTTGCAAGTGCTAGTGATGGACCAAAGAGGTTGTTTAGAGATATAGGTATCATGATGTCTACCTTTGCTAGGAGGAATCCCAGCCTAGATAGTCTGGCTACCATTTGACTCAATGAAACAAACTCTTTAAATGAATAGCTTGGACATCTAATGAACTTCTATTAGACTATTTCACTGTGTTGAGACTGAGGTCTCATATCAATGACCACAAGTGTAGACTGATCTTGACCACAAAACATGAAATATAAGGTAATAGCAGAGGAGCTGATGTCAGACTGTAATACTGAGTTCCAAAGCCAGATTTTAAAAATGACAGCCTCTTGCAGCTTTCAGAGGCTTTGAATTTGGAGACCCAACCCATAAGAGAAATAGGTATCACTTCTGAAGAGTTCAGTGAATCTAGATCTAAACTCTTCCAGAGTTGGAAGGGCTTTTCACAAGTAGAGTAGTCTTCTCTAATAAGAATTCAAACTCCCTGGACCTCCTGATGTTTATCCATTACTAGAAAAATATATGCTTCATTTCCCATTCCCATTAACATGGATAGCTGTGGCAAAGGTGCCTGAGAACCAGCAGGTTTATAGATCTGTAGCCATATGAATTATCAGCAAGATGCTTCAAAGCCACTGGAGTCCAATATTTACATCTCCTGCACAGAGCCATCATGAAGTCTATGCATCACTTGAGTCCTACCTAAGCACTCAGCCGGGCTCTGCTCTCTCACATCTTGTGCTGCAATGAGATCAACCCAAACTATTGTAGCCATCAGCAATATCTGGCTCAAATTTTCAGGAAAAAAGAATTAAGATTGGTTCTTATTTTATCGTTGAGAGTTCGCTTATTTCTTACGACAATGAAGTAAATAGAAAGAAAAGCACATAATAAAGCTTTATACCTCAACATTATATTCTCTCATTGGGTAATTGTGATCTGATTTTTTTCATTCCATCACAATTTGGTGTTTTGTTGGTCAGAACTGAAAATATTTGCAAGAAAAATCTGCTACAAAAGAAAGTCTCTCAACTTGTGCAGAGAAAACTGGAAGGGAAATAAAACCCCCAATAATAAAATAATAGACCCCCCCACTTCTATAATTTCAAATTAATAATGAATCAATAATTTTAAGACAACAAAAGTTGGGTGAGTGTCACTAGAAAATTACTTTTTGCTTTGAAAATGCAGTTAAGAAGTAAAGGACTAATAAACATAGTAAGACAAAAAGCAAATTAAACAGCTTAAACTCATGATTCTTAAACACATTCACCTGATTCAATCTGATTTTTCAAAATATTTATTTGCCGTATTTTCCCAATTTCACTTTCATCACAACTGGAACACAAAATATTATATGAAAAGCAATCTCCATAACTCTGCTCCAAGGGGAAAAAAAAACAATACCCATTCAACTCTGATGTGCCACTGCCCAGTTTCGGATATATAATTATAATAACGTTATTTATCCATTCTGCTGCTAATGAAGATTCTCCTTGAACTCAGTGGTAGGGGGTACCGCTTGTGCTGCAGGAAGACCTATTTTTCGAGCCTTCCTGTCACCATGAAATTCTAAGCAGGTACAGAAAGAAGCATAAGAAACACCACGAAGTCAGAGACACCAACAGGTCTGTTACAAAAGCATTTGCTGCTAGGAATATGAACAGCATTGTTTCTATTTCTAACTGCAGCATGGTTCACAAAATGTTTTCCCTGGAGCCGTGCAAACCTGTTGTTGCAAGAAAATGAATGAAAACCAGGTTTCTTAGGTGGTGGTGTTTGCTATTTTTTTAACCTGATCAACACATGGGGATGAAATTTGGCTCCTGTTATGCTTAGAGACTCCTGAGTTTGATTAAAAAAAAAAAAAAAAAAAAGTAGGTCTCAGATCCAACAAAACCTTTTATTAGTTCTTGGGCAAGGTTCAGAGTTATGTTTCAAACCGGGAAAACTCTGCCAGTGAAACCCAACATCTTTATGAGTCTCAGAGTAAACAGGGATGTGAAATTCAAAAAGAGGGTTGGGTTTTTTTATTATTATTATTTTTATCTATGAACCTGTCTGAAACTGGAACATAGCCTCTTCTGAGCAGAACCCCTAGAGATTCACAGTCCCTGCTAACCCTTCAGC
Organism: Pipra filicauda; assembly: GCF_003945595.2. Taxonomy (NCBI): domain Eukaryota; kingdom Metazoa; phylum Chordata; class Aves; order Passeriformes; family Pipridae; genus Pipra; species Pipra filicauda. The sequence continues at coordinate 1,181,990 of NW_024104084.1, read as the reverse complement.
CCTGCATTCCTCACCAAATAGATGTCATACATCATTTCTGAAACTCAGACTGCAAATGGGAGCATTTCCTAGAGGCAGGAGTAAATGATTCCCCTGATATCTCTTTCTCATATATGGCATTCCACCACCTATTGTCCACTCCGTATGCCTCCTTCTCCCTGGTAATACCCCCAAGAGATGGCTGATGTCCCGCAAAATAACCAGAGAATGCATCTTTAATTGGGTCCAGAAGAAACTTTATTACCCTGTAGCTAGCTTCTTTGGTTTTTTCTATAACAAATTATCCTAATGATCTGACCCAGGACCAGATGTTAATTGCAATGGAAAGTAATCAATTTCCTTTACTGAGCGTGAACTCATTTGCAAGGTTAGTCAGTGAGCAGATATGGAGTTCTTAATGAGGCAAGAACCTAACAGACCTTCTGGGTTCCTTGTGTCGATTCCAGGTTTACTGCATTGCACCCATTTTCACTCTACCCATCTTTAGCCAGGCCACCCTATTAAAAAAAAAAAAGGCAACAAAAAAACTGCAATCTGTCTCTGATCACTTTGTAAAGTATGGAAAAAAATAATAATGCAAGAAACACAGCCATCTGAGAGCTGTAGATTCTAAGAGACAAAATCACCCTCTGTATATATAAAAATAAAAATAATAAATATGTAAATCACACAGGAAATTATGGCTAACGGCATGTTGTTTAATAGAGGATATTATTATAAATATGGGAGATGCTCAAACAACAAATTAAGCCTGCAGTATTCTGAAAAAGAGCTCAGAGGACGCAACCTAAATTCTAACTTGGCTGCTGTCTTCGGTGCTTCTGTGCTTTCGTCTGGGTTTTATATTACCACTGAGCACAGCTTTAAGAGGGAAAGGTTGGGCCATCCAGAGCGATAAAAATATAAAGAGGGGAGGGCGATAGCAGAAGGAGGTGTTTAATCTTCCAGCGAACTTCTCAGACGATGGTTTTGTAAGAAAAAGAGCTTTTGGTGGGGTTGGATGCGAAGTTATTTTCCATCCTGGGGAGGACAAAAGGAGGCAGGTTGTCTATTCAGCAGCCACCAGGATAGCTCTAACAGTGCAACCTCTGGTGTATTTGCACCAGTGGAGCTGAAAATTGGAGTAAACACCATCGTTGTGAAGAGCAGTTTAGTCTGTCTACCTAGGGGTTGCAGTGGGGCAATTACACCCTACTGCTGCTTATAGTGAGTCTCTAGTCTACCCCAGCTCTGTGAAACAACATTTTTTTATATATATTTTTTCTTTATTTTTAAGAGAGGATAACCTTAGTGTCCAGCTCTCTCTAAATTCCTAGTTCTAAACCAAACCCTCCTGCTTTTCAGGCCAATTTTTAGTGTACAAAATCCCCTATCTACCATTTTATGTGCGAAAGTGGACCATAAATTTAAATCAAGGCCTCTTACAAGAAAACCTGGTTTTAAAATATTTAAGAATTAACCCCACTGCATCAAGATTAAACCTCACATTTCTGTTAATCAGTAAACTTTAGCTACGAAATCAAATAGTTTTTTCTCACTGGGTAATCCTCTAAGGTATACCAGCTATCAGAACAATCTATATCCCAAGGATATAGATGGACAAGAGGAAGAAAAGCATGCTACCAGATGAGTGGTAATAATGCCTAGGACCATTATTTGTTTGCAGAAAAAGGTGTCTAACATCTACAGTCCCAGCAAAAGATTCTTGGAATTCACATTCCTGGGACTGGCAGTACCATTCCTGGGAGATGATTAAGTGAACCTAGACATGAGGGCAATGTGTTATGGAAGTAGTGGAGGCAGGTAGGCAAGAGAAATCTAAGGGAAGAAGGATTAATTAAAGAGAAGGAAGAGGGGAAAAAAATCCATCTCCATAGTATACTTTTATGTATATATGTTATAGTATCTAATTGCAAAACTGAAATCTCAGTGGCCCCCAGCGGACTTACATAAAGCACTAGTAGTTTTCAGTGCATTCAGCTAGAAAGGGGTATTGAAAGGTGCATTCTGCACCTGTCTACATCAATAAATAGTGGTTCAGTAAGAGATTTTCTCAGTGATGATGTCACCCCCATGTTGTACCTACATTAGAGACCCTTTCAAAGCACACACATCAGGTTGTTCTGCTACATCAAGGACATATGCAGCCCTCGATTCCATCCTGCCCCTCTCTGCCTGCCAGAGGGAAGGAAGGACTGCCCCTGGGGCTATCAGGTACTGGGCTGCTTTGGCCAAACTAATAACAGCACAGTGAACATCTCAAGCCTCTTCACCTGGAGTTTGACTTCTCTGCTTACAGCTCTGCAAGCCCAAAGCCTGTTCATCTGCCTGTCAGATGCCAGCACAGATATCTGCATGAGTAATCACTGCAGATCCAAAACACTACATGTGACTTAGATGCCACTTTCTCCCTCGCTTCTCCTTTCCCCGTCTCACCCAAAATAAAGACATGACTGCTATTTTCACCTGCTCCCCAGAAGAGATATCCAAAAGCACTTCCTTTCTACTTACCACCTCTCCTTTCTCCTCAGAGTCTGTCCATACACCAAGAGGGTTTTTTTTTTTTTTTTTTTTCTGGACATTCAGTGAACATGCCCTCACTTTGGTCAGGTTGCTTACAAAAAACTTTTCAGCAGAGGATACTGAATGTTACCAGGGACTGCACTTAGTCATTAAAATAAAGCTACAAAGAAACTGTACGAAATATCACAGGTTCACAACCTCTACCATGAACCCCAGACCTCACACAAACACATTTTCTTGTTCCACAGAGGGTCAGCTTTGGACAGGCTCAGACAAATTGAGCCAGGCTTATTAGCCTGGGCTCCCAGCCAGCGCGCTGTAGCTCGTGGCAGGGTGCAGAGGCAAGGTGTGGGTGGTGGGGGAGGTGGGAAAGTGCATGGAATAGCATGGAAAGAGAGAGGTGGAGACAGTGAGAGGAATGTGGGGCACGGAGTGGGAACGCAGAGGATGCTCAGGGAATGGTGAGGAGAGGCACACCAGGAGATGGGGTCAGAACCAAAGCAGCAGGAACACATGGAGGAAGGAGAGATGGCAGCAAGGCATGGAGACTGCCATGATCCTTGGCTTAGTCACCCACTCCAGTGATAGCCAGCATGTCCCAGCAAAGGCAACCCCCCATACACGGCACTTAGCCAATTGTGCAGTGCTGCATGTGGGGAAAAAGAAACTTCTTCCTGACCCCTGTAGGCAATCAGTTTATGCCCTGAAGCATGAGATTTGATTAGGCTCATTATCTCAGCTTACATAACTGTAAACGTTATTAATGGTAATAAAATTATCTAGCCTGTTTTAATAATACAGCCACAGTATTTGTCTCAATGACCTCCCGTGGCTGTAAATCCCACAGGGGACTGGCACATGGCATAGTGGTTCTTTTTATTTATTCTAAATTTACCAGCCATTAATTTCACCAAGTCACCCCTTGTTCTCCCATTATGGGATGGAGTGAGAAGAAGCCGATTATGTCTCAGTGCACCTTTCCTAATGCCAAACACAAGTAACTCCAAGTCTGATTAATAAGTTTGGGAGTAGACACCACCAGGCCTTCAAGCCTTGGGATTAATCCTCTCTCCCTAGCTGTCAACTAATATATTCCCATGATATCATGGGACTTGGCCTGGACTCTTTAAAACTCACCATGCAGTTAAGGAGATTTAGTATGTTGGATGTGAACTCATCAGTTACCTGAAGCCTAAGCTACAATTTTGGCTTCCAAGTGTCCTAAAGCAACCAAACTTCCCCAGTCTCTGCAGAGAGATCTTGCCAAAGAGAGATGCAGCAGTGTCACTTCAGATTTCAGCCACGACATCTCACTCCCTCTCTGGTGTTCTGCCTCTGCTGAAGCAACCAAGCCACATTGTAAACCTCTCTATCCCAGTGGGTGATGTTTCCCCCAGAGGTCTTCCCCAGCACATACTCAGTGTTCAAGAGGTAAAAAGCTGGAGATGGTCACAAACTCTTCTTCAGGTGATGCATGCTTGCTTCATACTACGACAGGTGAAGGAAACTCCTGCCTTGTCTCATCTTATGCAGAGAAATAGCCTGGACAAATCAAATAAAGAGAGAATAACCTACTCCTTGTCTTGCCTGCAGCAGATTGTACCTGTCTATACAATTTTTATGGAAATGCTGAGACTCTGTTCCTGTACTCACACTTTTGAATATAAAGGATGGTATTATGAGACAAAGTTAGGGATAATTTGGAGAGTAGAGGAGTAATAGAGTTACTGTTTTATTGTGCTTCCATGTACAGTGCTGTTCTGTGTTCTCACATAGGATGGGGGGGGGCATCATAGCTTCAGCTTTTTCTTTCTATAGTAAAGATACAATGAGATAATTCATATTATTTGGTTTTTGTTTTCTATTTAAAAAAAAAAAAAGTTAGGTTTTGCCTGCTTGATAAAAACCCCCAATGTAAATATTTGCTCATTGTCACAAATGAGGCTGTCCCTAAGTAACTAAAATGAGCCCAGTGAAGACAAACAGTTAGGTCAACTCAGAGGTTGTGTTGTAGGTCAGCCTAACATAATTCACATCTTACATTAACCTCTTCCGTTTCTTGTTTCTCCATTTGGAGAAACCATTTGTAGAACCCTGCTGATTCAAATGAGAAACCAGAGTAAAGTATTGCTCCGGTTTGTAGGAAAAGGTGCATTCTTCAGAGACCATGTCAGGGGCAGAGGGGTGAAAGATGAATTTGCTCTGTGCATCATGACTGCAGCATTTGTTCACCTGTAGCATACACACACAGGGTCTACCCCAGGAGCTGTTGTGGGCTGTTCCCTCCCAAGGACAGCACTGGTTTTCATCCACAAAAGCTGTGCAAGATCCAGACCTGTCATATCAAAAAGACTCCTGAGACTTCTACATACTCCTCATAGTTTTGGGAGGGGAGAATGTAGGGTCCAGCCTGAGGTCACACTTGCTAATATTGCCAAAGGGCTGCCTCCCTTTCCTCTGTTCAACCAACAACTCTTTAATGTCAGAGCTGAATCCAGCCAGTATCCCCAGTCCAGGCAGAAGGAGGGTCCCAGTTCCCCGGTAAAAGCAGTGAGGGTCTGGGTGGTTCCCACAAACCCTCTCAGAGTAAAGGCAGGTACCCAGGTAAGCCTTAAGGGAGAGCCAGTGACCTCCGGGCCTTCCTCATGCAAATGCTGCTTCTCAGTACTGGAGCAGCTCAGATCTGTATAGATAAACTCTCCACACTGAAGGCAGATCTGAATTCCCAGTCCACGGCATTGACCTACTAGTTAAGCACTGCAGTGCCATTTGCTGGATTCCCAGCGCAAACATATGCTTTCAAACATAAATTGGGATTCTTCTAACAGATTAAAGCTGTTTTCTTTCCCTGGAAAACAGCCCATGAGGAAGGGAGCTAAAGGCTCGGCTGCCTCACCATGCTCCCCGGCTCAAGAGGATTTAACATTCAAGTCGCTAGTCTTGCATCCTCCCTCACCATCCCCCCCTTCCCCTCTGCCCGCCCCTTCTCCCCCTCGCCCCCTCCTGCAGACCAACTCCACGTCTGGTGCCTTCCTCCTACCGATTTCCCTCAGGTCAGAAGAACTCTGTCATCAATCCCCCACTGAGACTTATTTCCAAAGATCAGCACTGACCCAGAAGTCACTTGGCACCGCACCATCAGAACAGCATGTGCCGGCGCTGCTGAGAGGAGAATCTCACAGAGACCGGATTCAGGATGTCGGGCCGTCTGCTAAGCACTTGTCAGGCTCCCATATTTCAGAGAGAAGTCTTTATGTGGCTGACCTGGTGACTGGAGGATGTATTTATAAAACAACGCGCAAGGGCCAGGCTGGTTGACCCCGTAGTAGCACTCTGCACTGCTGAGCAGAGGGGCCTGCGCTGGATTCGCTGTCCTCACTGCTCTCACTCCAAGACAGGAGCAGGGTAGGAGATGGCTGGTCAGAGCTTGGACTTGGGGATGGGAAGGGGGAAAACAGTCAGTCAGTGTAGAGGATGTGCTGTGGAATGAAGGTCTATAAGGAGGATGGAGAGAGATGCATGTGAGGTGCCTGTTGAATTCTACACCCTGTCATGGACAGAGGGTCTTGGGGTCACCCAAGAGGAAGGTCCTACATCTTAGGGTTGATGTGAGGTAGGGACCAGGTAAAAAGGATTTTTCAGCTTAGGAGCCTTCACTAGAAACCCTACGTGGCATGATGTCATCTTTCCTGCTCTGGGACCTTGACTGCTGCTCAGTGGACCACAGCTTGATCAGACACCTGTGGCTGACAGAGAAAGTCCAAGGAAAAGGGAGAAGCAACAACACTGTTCTGTAAATATACTTAGGTCCAGGAAGCAGCAGGGCAGTACCTATATGAAGGACAATTTGTAAGCATAAGCCAAAAGGTAGCTTAGACATTGTGAAAGGAAAAAGAATAGAGCTCTGTGCTACAACTTTAATAGGATTTTCCCAAAAAATAGATGATGCATCGGGCTACCTTGGCATGCAGGAGTTAATCCTTCTAGCAGTCACTTAGCAAGTGATAGTCACGCCCAGCTCATCATCTCTCAAGACAACATATGTCCTTGCAAAGAAGGGAGCCTTCTGCACATAAAGTACAATTTGCAAACTTCACTCACACAGTCTCTGTGGTCAGAGCCTAAACAGACTGAAATATTTTTCATCTCAACCTAAATACATCCCTTGGTATCTGCCAGCTTTAAAGACATAGAGGTTTCCCAAATCTGGAGCCACTGGATTGGATCCCACATGCAGATGTTGGACAGCTGATCCCATAACCAGAGAAGGGCAGATGGGGAAAAGTGCTCTGCTTTGGATACATAGATGCCAACCATAAAGGAAACTCATGACAAAATATGACTGTGCAATGACTGTGCTATCTGAGACTGTACCTTTTCACTGAATACAGGGAATCCATGCCACAGAGCATCAGTGCTGACTTCATCAGTGTTTGCTAGTGTTCCTAGGTAGTCAAGCACCAAACAAGAGTCATGTTTATTCAACCGGTTTCGAAGGTGGAGATCTGAAATCTGAACCACAGCTTTTCACTGTGGTTGGTCAGAATATGACATATGCTATTATGGCCCTGTCTTCTGGGGTGAACGAAACATATTTTTGTGGTGATATTTTCAGTTGTCATACTCACAGTTTTGAATTTTGCATTATCTGAATTAAATCCTCAAGGGCTTAAGCATTCAGAAGAAGGGAAGGGACCACTAATGGGAGATGAAGAAAGAATTAAAAGGAGACACAACATAATGCATAGCTAAACACAAGCGTATACAAACACACAATCAACTCAGTCCTACTTTGAATGGAATCACTCCGGGAAGAACAATTCCTTTCACTCCAGGAAATACTGGGTGAATTTCTCCAGCCCATGTTATGTAGGTCAAAGCAGATTATCACAGTAGTCCTCGGGGCTTTAACATCTATGAATATACCCAGCTGATTGCTGAGCAGGCCTTTGGAGTGCCTCGGTGTAATGTGTGCTGATGCAGACACAGAGGATGGGTGCATGCCTGACTTAAGACACTGCATTTTTTTTGTTACAACTCACAGTTTTCAGTGCTGAGATGCTGTGTTCATATGGCAGCCTTTGCTTACTTTCCCAACCTTCCCTTTGGTTTCTGTGCAGTCTGGGAAAGGGATACAGGACTTCAGTGTCACTGCAGATCAATGGAACAGCTTTTCTTGGCAGCAGGAGATACTTTCTTTTTTCCTACCCTTTTTTCGGGATGATACTGGTGCTTGTCTGACTCCACACGGGTATTACACCAGGCCTGGTCATACCAGCTGCATGAGCTGGTTCACCTCAGGAACTCTTCAGGAGCTGGACTTGATGATCCTTGTGGGTCCCTTCCAACTCTGGATATTCTATGATTCTGTGATTGTGATAAACACCTCAAGCCTGATGAGTGCTACACTGGTGCAGCAGAGAGAACACAAACATGCAGATAAGGGCAGGGAATGACATTGCCCCTTTTTGTGGCAGCTCGCCATTGGAGCTATTTACTTATATCATCAGAACATGTCCTTTGCTGTCCTGACTTAGGTGATTGATATGGGGCTGACTCCAGACACTGCTCCCCTCTAGCCCAGCTAAGTGCCTCAACAGTGACTGCAGGACTGAAGCCGCTTCCTTTTCCAATGTCTTGACAGAGGATGGCTCCAGCAGGAACCAGACCTGGCATCTGTTGCATGTTGTGTTAGGACCCCGGGCTGTGAGCAGTAGCAGCATGGAGCAGACGTGCCTTCTGCTCTGCTGCCTTGTCTGTAGGGAGCAGCAGACGCTGGGGAGAGGGGGAGACAGGCACCACTACGGATTCGTTATCATAAAACACCAGGAGCCTTGAGTCAGAACACGGGCCAGGTCCTGAGGCGTTTTGATCTGCACTATCCCATCACACTTCCAGCTAATTTTCAGGGTCCTCCTCTCCCTCTTCCCGCTCCACATAAGGACTGAGTTATCAGATCCTCTGTATTCATCCCACGATACAGGTAAAACCAACATTAATTCTTTGCTCTCCCATCTCACAATTTCTATTTCAGCACCTCTCGGTATCATGGGACACAGCCCTTATACTCTGAACTTAGCCCACAGGTAAACCCTCAGAGGTGGCTGTTTCCACTCTTTCTATGCCCACTGCTTTAAGAAAACATAACAAAAAAAATACCCACATTAGTATACAGAGAAAGGCAATTTATACAGGGCATTAGGCATGCAGTATAAATGAGACTACAGGAAGAGCAGAGTGAATGGTGAATGTTTATGGAATAAGTTAACAACTGGGAATGATGTTGCATTTTCCATGCAAGCAGACAGACAGATATAACATGGTCCCAATAGGGAAGAATAAATCCCTGTAGTTTGTGGCCTACTTTCAGCTTCATTAATGGAATAAAGGCCAGGAGGCATGATGTCATGAAATTAGCTTCCTAATTAAACATTGCCTTTGCCTCTCTTCCCCTCCCCTCTCTGGATGAAGTCAGTGGCTTTGCTGGCTCAGAATGTTTGCTATTTGTCAGGGATTGAAACTCCTTCTGAGCAGGGTGTTTAGATGTCTTTACCAGCATCTCACAACAGCATGATCTGCAGCTTGAAACCCAGAGAATGGCACCCTGGCTTCTCTTCTTAAGACACCTTGAAAGCCAAGGGACTCTATGATTCTCAGGCATACCCAAGTCCTTTCAAACATCTGCTCATGCAACATTCTCCAAGAACCTCTGAAGGAATGTGCTACGTATAGTGTTTATGGATCTTAAAGCAAATTTGCTGGCTGGAACATTTCAGTGATATAGCTCTTGCTCTGAATTTGTTCTTTCATCCCAGCTTTTCACATAAAGAAGAGTCGGAACACTTGCCATAACTTTGGACTGTTCAAGCCAACTGACTGATGAGCCTGCCTTGCTATGTAGCAGGAGATTGGGTCTTTGTTGTCCTGTCCTCTCCTTATTACTCCATGTCCACCATTGCTGAAGAACCAGCCTGATAGCATGAGGAAGTGGAAACAGATTAGAAAATATTTTCCTTCCTTCCTTCCTTGCTTGCTTGCTTGATTCCTTCCTTCTTTCAGTCATGTACAACAATGTTGAGGATCTGAGTTTCTGCCTCATGAGAGGACACTAGAATCAAGTTGTACACACATCTTCTTAAGGGCAGTGAAAAAGTAAATGCAGATGATATTCCACTAAAGAAAGGAAGATTTAGCCTTTTCTGCTTTTGCAATCTGCTAATTGGTAAAACCACCTCCGTGGTTTGTCCTTGCTGTAGGTGACTCATACACAGAAGAAAAAAATAATCAATATTTCCCCCACAATATAACATTATGGCTTTCAATAGTAACTCCAGAAAAAGACCAAAATTCAGTACTATCATAAAAAGGTTCGTCACAGGCTTTCAAACTAATCCAAAGTTTGTGGCAGCCTAGTAGTTTCTTGTAATGTAATATCCTTAGACAAATCCTTAACATAGTTATAATCACAAGTAAACCAGACTTCTCCCGAGTTTCTGTGCATCTACCACTGGCCTGAACAAATTTTTTACTCTTTTACAAATCTACAGTATGGGAAGTGCACTGACCTTTCTCCCAGAAAATGTCCATGGCCTTACTTTGTCCATTCAGCTAAAAATGCAGCAAATACAGTATGGCCATGAATAATAGAGAGCCCAAAAGTTGATGTTGCCAAGAACAGGTGACTCAGGAAGTGGTTCAGACATATGCATGAGAACATTTAGCCCTGCAATTCATCAAATGTAGATGTGTTGCTCATATTTATCATTTTTATTCCAATACCAAAGCAGAATCTACTGTATTTATTTAAAAAGTAACAATCTCTGCAGCAAACTAGCTTGAAGATAAGCACACCCAAGTGTGAGCCCAGGATCCCACTCTCCTTGCTTTCCTCAGTCAGGTTGTGTTATGAGGATACATGTCCTGGTACATCTCTGTGTTATGGCTCATGGTGTGAGGAAGGAACAACTCATGGAGTTTTGGATGGGACAGTGCTCTAGTTTACTCATTTTAATCTCCAAATATACACCCCACAGCACTGGAACCACTCCAGCTTCCAATTTATCACTTATAGGCTCCCTACTTCACCTTAAATTCCATGTGTAAAATCCTCTAATGTGAGAATTCAGAAATGAACTGAACTGCTCTGAAAAGGTGAATGTGTAGTTGGAATGTGGCTGATATTCAGGGACTCAAGCTCCCTTTGCCTGAGCTGTCTACCCACACTTCATGGACCACACTGGTGCTGACAAACTGAGACAAAAAGCAAGAAAGTGAGATGCAGAAAGTCGGGAAAGGAAGGGGTAGGGGTGTTGTGTGCCAGTGATACAAAACTTGATCTATAGCCTTAACCCCAAATCAAACATCCTCTTAACCCTGCACTGCTCCTCCCCTCTCCCCCTTTCTGTTCTGCCACACAACTCCCACTGTGATACTACTACGGGGCATCCCTGTAATGTATGTTAAGTAAGTGTGTGTCTCCGGGTGCGCTTCTCTCCCATCGAGATGGAGCTATTTTCTCTCACTCGGCATCTTTTGTGCAGGTGCGTGCTTTACAAACAGAAAAATCAGCACTCTGCAAAAGTGTTTCTGTTAACATTTATCACCCCTTCCCTTAGTCATCACCACAGCAGCCCTCCCGGGGGGAATGGGAATGCTAATTCAAGGGAAGATGTAATGCTAGACCATTGGGAGCCCCGGATTAGAACAACAATACAAAAGGGAGAAGGAGGAAAAGAGAGACAGGAAGGGAGAAAGAGTCCTAAAGACAGAGGCAGAGGAAGGGTTGAAGTCTCATTCCCTTTTATTGCAGCCCCATGCTTTTTAATTGTTCCGCCTGAGTAAATCCTTCCTCTGTGATCCTGTTGTTAATGAAAAAGTCCGTTGCGGTCACTCTGATGGCTTTAAGCTTATGCTTGTACGATGGTTTCTTGAATCCCAGAGCTGTTAATATATCTGGAGTGGAGCAGCTGCAGGGCAATCTATTTCTATGATAATGTGTATACAGGGGTTTTATTTTTTTTTTTTTTTTTTTTTTTTTTTTTTTTTGGTAGGGTTGGGTGGGAAAGGAAGACGAGAGTGATTCCTGACTGTTATCCCCTTTCCTCTCCTTCACCTCTTATCTTTCTTCTAAATATTTCTAGAGAGTCTACCCATAGCCCTAGGTGTTACTATGCAACTTCAGTTTTGAAAGGCCACTTTTAGGGGCTGAAACCTTATCTATAAGTGAGTGGTATAAGACTCAGTGTTGCCATTGCAAATCATGAATGTACAATTGTTAATCTCTATAAAGAACTAGGTTGGCAAAATGAAAATCCCAAGATATCCCAAAATACTTTCAAACTGCAGCAAAACCTCTGGTGCTGAATTCCAGGAATAAAATGGTTTCAGCCTCCAAGAATTCCCATAAATACATAGTGATTGAAATTGAAATCTGGAGTTTCACCCTATAAAATTGCAAAATGTTATAATAAGAAACCAAATAATTTTGCAGACTCCATCCAAAACTGACAGCACTTGTGTTTGAGCCATCTATCTATGTGTTTTAGTACCACATAGAAACCTGTTTATGTCTATGTAGTTAAACTTAGTGCTTATTTCCCTTTTACACAGGTTGATCCACAATTATGTTCTCTTTGTCCCTCCATTCCTATTTCTAATGAAAGTTTTGAAAATTAACATGAAACAGGAAGCTGAAATCTAAAATGTCTCAGCTGCCCCTGAAAAGACAACAAACATCCAGCTCCATCCCTCATCTTCCCCTTTAAAAAGTCAAACGTATTTTTGATGGGGAAAAAAAAAATCACACATGTCAGCTACAGTTTTCTAGTACACAATATTCCTATTTTTAGCAAGAAGTGTAGTAGAGTGAGGATTGCCCTACAAAGCTAAGCATGACGTGTAAAAATAATCAGCACACTGAGACACAGAACTTTGCCGTATTATTTGCAGAGATCCTTTGGATCTCATTTGTATAAGAAAGGAGAGACTCTCTTTGGTTATGTGCAGCAAAAGCACATTCAATTTGAAGACATACACTATCTTCTTAAAACTGTTGAAACCAGAGAGCCCTGTGCAGTCAATGAAGAAGCAGTGAAGATGTCAACTCATCCCCTTTTACTTACTAATATTGTCCAAAACCAAATAATTCAAGCCTCAAACTTTGTTAAGTGTTGGCATCACAATCTCAGCCTTGGTGAAGGGTGTGGCTAAAGCACAGCAAAAAAGTTGTTTCCTTTTTGTTCTTCGGCAACGAATGATTGTTCTAACTTCCCCCCACTTCCCTGTAATTATTTGGAAGATACTGTCACAGAAAGGTCAGATAGCAGAAAACTTGACTCAGTCTTTCGCAGATATACATTGGGGCTAAAAAGGGCAATGGCACTTCAGTTATGTTTACTGAAGAAAAGAGCATTTGCAGAACTTACTAAAAGGCTTTTGAGATGCAAAACCCCTACTTTTATTCACTGTTATAAAAAATCATGTAGCAATATTTATATTTTTCCCCCAGTACTTCTATATGATAAGGCAAATATTCTTCTAGTAAACCCAAGAAAATGAAAAATTCAGTGACCAGATTTCTGCAACTCTGCATTTTTTTCAATCTAAAGACAACACTGTGTCAGTGAAAGGTCTTGTTTGAGCAGCTGGAGACTTGAAGATTTACATTTTTAGGCAGTGTAAAATAGTTTGCCAATAAGAACAACTCAGAAAGTGAAGGGAAAATTTAATCTGAAGTTTATTCAAATGCCTGACCTCTATTTAACTACAGCTCAGCTAATGATCCTTAAGAGCGCTCTACCTGTCCAGTTGTTGAGGGTTATACTCTAATAATCATTCCCCATATTGAATTAAGTTGACACTGAATCTGCAATTAAAAAATAAATGTGACAGAGCAAGGAAACAAGAGGAACTTATTCGACAAAAACAACCAGTGATTCATCTGTAATCTCGTATATCAGGGACACTGCCTACACTGTAGTGAGACGTGCTACTCGGTCAAGCTTCTGTTGACATGTTTTGACAAAATTCCTTTTTCAGGTTGTTTGCTTGATCCTAGAGTGCACAAGATTAGAGCCCTGCTGTTTTATACATCGTACGAGCTCCTAATAAGGAACAGTGTCTGGTCCCTAGAGGACTTAAATTAAAACAGACATGACAGAGCACAGGAACAGCAATAAAAGCAAAGACAAAAGTTGAAGGGCATTGTTATCAGAGAGTGCTCAAATGCTAGAAGCTTTCAAGGACCTGTTCTTTTGATAGTCATGCAGAGGACAGTGGAGTCTGGTGCAAACACCAGTTCTGGATGAGAGGACAGGACAGCTGGGTTTGCTGCTGTGTAGACATATCTCCTGGCTCCAAATGAGCTCATGCATTTGTACCTCAGAGTTCCCCTCTGGTGTAGCCGTTGCTTGGAAATCACTCTGAAGCTCTGAGGTCACTTTGTTGGTTTTGAAACTGTTTTAAAAAAATGAATGCAGAAGGCTGGGTATGAATTTTTGTAATTGAAACTATGGATGGCGGATGGTGTGGGATAAGACTGAGCTGCAAACTGCGCTGCAGACTTGGAGCTATACTTGTAGCTCAGACAGCTTTCTCCAGAGGCCAAGTTTTCTGTTCTCCAACAAAGGTGCCTAGGGTCACCATTGGAGACCAAAGAGTTTTGATTTGAAGGACAACACCAAAACAAAAATGCATCATGAACCCAACTGAGAATAATATGTCTGGCTAGTTTAAGGGCAAAGTCCTGGCATCTTAACTGGATCAGATGGCTTGGGAAAAATATTTGTTCTGTTTACCTACTCCTGTGTGGGCCTTGAGTTGGAATGGTGATGCTTGCAGGAAATCTGCAGCTGTGTGCAAGGGGAGGAATCACTAACCCAAGCCCAGGATGGTGATAGGCAACCAACTGAAATGGTCTATTTTCTCCTCCAGAAAAAAAAAAAAAAAGGATTGTTGATTCGATGGGGAGAAAAGAAAAAACAACAAAAAAAGAAATTATTTAAAAACAAAAAGGAAGCTGGACCCACACCAACTCAGCCTTTACAAAATCCACACTTGGCCTCAACCTTGCCACAAGACAAAGATGGACTGAGAAAGTCCCTCTCCAGAGGGTCCTACCAGCACATATCACAATAGTAACAGCTGAACTGCAGATGCTTTGTAGCAGGTATCCTTTAAGGACCTGGGAAGCCAGCCCACTGCCTTATTGAGCTATTACCTCCTATACAAACATTACATTTACTATTCACATCCCTACCACAGGCACTGCAGTTACATCCTGGCTCTCCAGGCACAATGGCTGCTGCTCCCCTCTCCATCCTTTTTGATTTTAGTTCTCTTGTGCTTCATTGTCCTTGTTTTCCTCAGGAAAGAAGGAATCTGGGACACTGATGCTTCTACTGATCAGTGCAAAGCTGCAGACACGTGTTTCCATTTGGCCATTATTGTCTGCTTTAGATGAGCAAAACCAGATTAGCTTTACCTCTACCAGAAACTTTAGACTTTGAGAAAGCAAGAGCATTCCCGCCTTTAGTCTAAAATTACAGTGGATATAACTTTATACACTCATTGTAAAGCTACACTAAAGCACATGTCTTTTTAGCTGCTGCAAGGAACACCAAATAATAATGCAGCTTGCAAATTATAATTTTCAATACAGTAGTTGCTGGCTCAGGCAAAGCAAGCGAAGGGGGGGGGGGGCAGAAAGCCCAAAAGGATTCTGGGTATTTTTTTCCCTTTTACCTCATTAAGCTTTGCTTCCAATTACATTTTAATGATGCTTGATGTCTTCTGTATGCTAGCATTTACTGCAGTCTCTTTAAATTTAATCGTCTTGATAATGGGTTACTCTGACACTGCAAATTAGGGGCTGAAAGAAACCTTTTGCCACATCCAGAAAAAGCTGTATGTCCACTCCACAGCCTGTTGCTACTCAGCAGGAAATAGCAAACTGGTATTGTAGTGTTCCTTCTGCCTCATGGCTCCCTCCTTCATAAATGGTGAATTAGGATGAACATATGACATGGGGGGGGGGGGGGGGGAGAAAAAAAGAAAAAAAAAGGAGAGAGATTTCTGGAAAATTGTTTTCTACCTGCGTGTTTGAAACCATTTTGGCATATGGGGCATCATTTTGAGCTATTCATTTTCTCCAATTTCCTCCACACTCATTAGGAGCTCTAATGGTTGCCTTCTTGCTCTAACTTGGAGCTAAGGGGAATTTACGGAATTATTTTTGAAGATAGTCTTACCTTTTTCCAACACCCCTCATCCTCATACAACAGGCATCTAGGTAGTATCCATGCAAGCTGTAAACTCACAGCCTCATGTGGAAAGATGAAGAGAGTAAAATTAGAGGCTCATCACCCACATATTTTCACACTTGCTTGTGGTGTATTTTGGATACTACATTTGCTATCAGTCTATATGACTTCCCATCTTCAAAACATCTAATCACCTAGCAACCACTGGGTCAAAACCCTTTCTAGGAGTTGAACATTTTCAGATCCCTTCTTATTCTAGGAGCACAATAAATGGGAAAAAGTCTGCAGGAAAAGAAAAGAGCAGATACAAGGAGAAAGAACACTTGGAGAGAGGGGAAAAAACAAGTGCCACAAGTCATAAGTAATTTTGGTGGTGTATTGGGATTTAGGTCAGGTTCAGGTTCTGCTGAGATCTAGAGTCTCCCCTTTCTTAAAGTTTAAAATACTTATTGAAAAGTAATTCTGAGCAAAAAGAGTTTCAAAGAAGCTTTATGGATTTGGATCTCAATTCAGAATTTGGTTACATTTCCCAGCTTCCATTTGGTAATATTTCTCTCTGCCAAATTATTACTTCACTGGAAAGTCACAGAACCTCCAAACCAAATGAGGGCTTTGAGTAGTTGAGTGGAACAGGTCCTTCTTCAGCCACACAGATAAGCAGCAAAACAGTATTTCATTAACCCCTCTTGTTTTCCATTAGAAAAATGAACCTGCAGCTTCAGCTTGATCCCTACCTTCTCAGTGTCAACACAGCGCTCATAAATTGCACTGACAATGGTGCCAATAGATTCGAAAAAGGGAAAAGTAGGACAAAGACTCCAGTTTCTTTCCAGCTGTTATCTTCCACTGCTACTGGAGCTCAATAGTGGAATAGACAGGAGTGGTGAAATCATTCCTATTCTCCATCTCACAACAGCATCTCTTCTGGAAAGAGTGGAATGTCACTGAAAGGAGCACACGATTTTGGTTCAGAAGGTGGCAGGCTGGTGCAAACAATGCAGATCTTTCTCATTATGTTTACAGAAAGTAACTAGTTCGCTTAATGGCTGTCCCATTAAAGACAATAATTAAATAGATTATGGAAGCTGAACTAATCTAGCAGCCTCTATGACAAAGACAAACATTTATGCTTTAAGTCTGATGGATCGCTTTTTTTTTTTTTGTTACTCCCTCTTGTCTTTTTTTTTTCCTGAAGGAACTGTTGTAGTATATCAAAGGCCATAATTTCATTCAGCTCTGAAGGTCATGGTGGAAGGATTACTCCAGATATCCCTGAGGCTACACCTTGTAAGGGACTAGCCAGTTTATATTTATATTATAGTTCTCAACTGAGAACTGATTTTTCTAATTGTGAGTTTTATAAACTCTAATCTCTATAAAATGGACTGAATTGCTTACCTTATTTTTCTCAAACTGGGAGGAGGTCTCTGATCTACCAAGCTTCCACCCCCCTTGCCCTGATTCCTTGAAGAACCATGAAAGAACAATGTGAATAAAAATAAATTCATGAAAGTGTTTGAAATTTCTAAAATTAGTGTGAATTTGTCTCTGAAAGTTGGCAATTTTTCAAGTAGCTTTACCCCTTTATCCCTAAACTTTTCTAACACATAATTTTTATCCCCATTGTTTTCCTTCCAACTCATCTCCTTTGTTATGAAATAAATTTAGAAAGTTTAAAAAAAAAAAGAAAATCCATCCAAAACTCGCAAACCTTCCAATTTTAACCTTATAAATGAACTTGAAAGGAAATAATATCCATTACTGCCAAGATGTCTCTCTTACAAGCAAGCACTACTATTTTGGGGAAGCAGAATGTGTAGAAAGAAAAGCCTGGCTGTTTTTCTCAGTCCTAAAATAACCCTTTATATATTTTTTATTTGTTGGGAGGTTTTTTTCCAAGAGGTTGCTTTTGTTTGTTTTTAAGGATCTGATTTAGGTTAAGAACGGCATAAAAAACCAATCAATATCTCAAGGAAAATGTCTCACTTCAAACAACGCTCAGCCTAACACATCTCCATTTGTTCAGCTTCCTCTCCATTTCAGTGCTATTTTAATGGGGTCTCCTCCCTTTTGCTCTAAAATAAACCCCTTACATCTTTAGAATCAATTTCTCAAGTGCCCCAAAAGCCATCCTGTTGCTTCTCCAAAACCCTCGGAAATGGACTGGAAATCAGAGAGGGTCAGGCTCTCTCTCCAGAGGTTTCCAATGCCCACTGATTCAAGCGGGCACTTACTTTATTGAGGAAGGCTACTCTCCTCAGCACATTCATGTTTCTGCATGAGTGCTACACCAAGAACTCGCACGAAGGCATAAAATATAAAATAAAATAAGTGGAGTGCTGTGCCCAATTCTGGGCTCCCAACACAAGAAAGACATTGATCTGTTGGAGCGAGTCCAGAGGAGAGTCACGAAGTTGATCAGAAGGGTGGAGCACCTTTCCTGTGAAGACAGGCTGAGAAAGTTGGGGTTGTCCAGCCTGGAGAAGAGAAAACTCCAGGGAGACCTTATAGCATCTTTGAGTACCTAAAGGGGTTACAAGAGAGCTGGAGAGGGACTTTTCAGAAGGACAAAGGGCAGTGGCTGTAAGCTGAAGGAGAGCAGATTTAAATTAGATATCAGGGAGAAATTCTTTACTATGAGGGGGATGATGCATTGGAACAGGTTCCCCAGGAAAGCTGCGGATGCCCCACCCCTGAAAGTGTTCAAGGCCAGGCTGGATAGGGCTTTGAGCAACCTGGTCTAGTGGAAGGTGTCTCTGCCCATGGCAGGGCGGTTGGAACTAGATGAGGTCTATGGTCACTTCAAAGACAAATCATTTAATGATTCTATGATTCTGTAACACTTCGTTTCTGCTGGGTTACTTTTCTGGCTTTGGATGAGAATGACTGTAATGAATACAGCCTTGACCTGGTCCAGGATCAACACCGACATATGTGAGAAAGCTGAATCCATGGAAGTTTGGCTTTTACATCAGCTGCAGAATTTGTGCTTACTTGTGCTATCTACTGCTATTTGGCAAAAAGCAACTACCTCCTCCTTTTCACTAGTGGGGAAGTTAAGGGATTTGCCAAAGCACATTAAATAAATCTGTGGCAAAACTATGACTAAACCTCCATTCTCTGTTTTTGTCATTTTCCTCTGAGCCTTACTAGGTGTTAAACTGATCTCCTATCACCTGTTGATCTAGGGCCCACGTTCTCCTAATTATCATCTGGGCTCCTATTCCAGTCTAAAATAAATAAATAACTAATGAGGAAAAACGGATTCTTACTACAGATTCCCGCTACCTTGAGTCTCCTTTTCCTCTCTACCAGCCCATTTATCATTCAGGGAATATAAATAATTGAGAAGAATAGTACATAAAATTAATTGTAGAAAACACAGGCTTTTAAATTCTCATCTGCATTAAAAAATAAAACAGGGACACTTGAGCACTCCATTTTGTAAAGTCACTTCCAGCAGACTTTCTGCATCTGCATAGAATTAGCCGGAAGACTTAGCAGCACCATTCATCCTGTGAAGATGTTCTTATCTGGCACCCATAGATCTATATCATAGGAAAGCATTAATTGAATATTTATTGACGAACACCAGAGAGAGGCGAGAAAGAGAGGCTGATTGGGGATGGAAGAAGACAGGAGGAGGGGGAACTGAGGTTGGAAAAGTGGGAAGAAAAAGCTTATACAGCTTTTCAGGACATACTGAAATACTGTATGTTTCAGGACATAGAGGCATACATTTCAGGACAACAGAAGTGTTGCAGCTTTAAAAAAGGATCTGAAGAGAAAGGCTACAATACTTTTTACTGTTGCCCCCAGCACAATCAGACAGAATGAATCTGTCCAGCACACCCAGTTGCCATCACTTTCAAGGGCAACCTCTGACATCTGCTCTCCACACAAGGGATCAGCAGAGGCAGTGAACAAGCCCACCAGAGGACTAGGTTGAATCCTGAACATCCTGTTCTACCTAGTTTTCGTAAGGAAACAGGGTTTACAGAGCTGTGCTATGTTTATTACCTAACTCCTTGTCCCATTCTTTCTCTGTCAATATTTCTTATAGCAGCTGGACAATTTTAACCAAATTTGACAGAGTGAGAGAAAGAAAATTCTTCAAGACAAAAAAAAGACATTACTTTTCGCAGATGTTTATGAGACTAGACAGCTGAGTGAAGGAAAGCTTTGTAAACCTCTTTTGAGAGAAAACTGAAGTATGTTCACCTCTTTATATTAGACACTGGAGAATCTACAAAGAGCATGTGATGAGAGAAAGGAGGGAGATTGGATAACGTGGGAAACCGAGCCCCATTCTTTCTGCTGCACAATATTATTTTCAACATCAGCCCTTAACTGCATTCCAACCATAAATAAAGAGACATAACTGATGTCTGTCAAAAATGCTCTATGCCCTGTCTTTTCTACCTCCTCCACCTGATGGAGAAGCCTGTGTTGAGAGCAAAGACTTTGTTCTGAAGATTTTATGGTAAATGTTTCTTATGGACTGCTGTAGATGATAGGCTGATGAAGAGCAGCTGGAACAAAATGCCCCAGGATACTGTGGAAAGAGGAAAAAGTAGAAAGGGAAGTAGAAACATGGAAACATAGAAGCAAGAAACGGGGCATAAGGAAGGGATAAGGTGGCAAGGTTAATATATGAGTTCTTTTGGGGCCAAATAAATGGTCTTAGGATCAATGAAATCAGTGCTGTCATTGGACCACCTGAACCTGCAGTTGTGTCACAGGCTTAGTATGGGTGTGTGGTGTCTAATTTTCTCATTTCTCAGGAGTTGAGGAAACGTAACTGTTTTTCAAATAGGTGGAGAGGGATGTTGGGCTGGAGGAGAGCAGCACTGGGATGCTTGAGCCCAACCACACAAGTGTCACTCAGAAACAGAACCAGGAACCAGGACATTCTTTGGACCAAACAAAGATGAGCTATTGCAATGCATGATGGTATGACACGAAAAAAGGGGAAAATGCAGGCTGAATACTTGCAGGAATATTCATGGAAACGAGATGTTACAGTAGGCTCCTGAGAGAAGTGGTGAAGACTACTTGAGATGTTAAAAACCAAACCAAATAAAATACTAGAAAAGACACATCAGGAGATACTGTCACATTGTCCTCACTTCCCTGTGACTGTTCCAGTGACTTTCCAATTTTTAGTAGAGAAACCTAGCTTCCTTCCCCACCTCTTTTCAGATTTATTTTTTTTAAGAGCTCCCAAACTTTCTTTCAGAAGACATTGAGAATTCTCAACTCACACAGTGTTATTGACAGAAGACCTCAGGTTTGTTTGCACCTTGACTGGGAGTCAGATAATCCTGACAAAAACATTGCAGAGACACGGCAGCTTTGCTCTCGCCAGCAAACTCACTGATGTGTGGCCCAAGGGGGTGTGTGTGCCACTGTTGTGCTTCTCTTAAATCTTTGTTTTTATAGTGCAGGCATAGTAAGAAGACAGATGATGCCAGCTCCAGCATGGGGGGTACGTGCCTACTCCTCTCCTCTCCACAGATCGCTTGGGGTCGTCTCTGGTCATGAGCCTCTGATAAAAGGACGAGTCCCTCTCCATGTTGTTGTCCATGGGTTCACTTTTACTCAAAAATTCCTGAGGGTTTCTAGGAGAAAAGATGGTCCAGTGGTTAAGGGCTAACCGAAGGCTCAAGAGATGTGGTTTTAATTCCCTCTGTGGTTTCAGGCAAGACACTTAGCCCGACATCCACATAGCAAAATGTCAAAACACTGCATTTCAATGCAGTCAGAGACAAAGTGCTTCATGGTGGAAATGCCAAAGGAAAAAACAAAACCTTTGGGTTTGGAAATTGGGCTTTTCTTTTCAAAATGCCTTTGTGGAAAAAAAAATAAGAAAGAGGCAAAAATAGGTATAATTAGGAAATAAAATCCAAAACGATAATTACTTAACTTTCCATCTTCTGCCCTGTATGAAGCAAGGCAAGAACAAAGCATTTCAGATTTACCCTGAAAGAAGTTACATCTTTTTCTTTGTTTCACATAAAAATTGTACATTTTGATTCAGTTTAATTTGAAAGTGAGTTTCTCCTCACTCCAAACTGTAATCCTGCCTTGACCAACCAGCACAAAATTCCAACTGGGAAAGTATTAAGAAAATTGTGGAGAACAAAGAAAAGGGTTGACAATGAGATCATTTCAAGTTGCTTCTCATTTTGCAGTTGTTTTTCTTTTTTCCATAATAAAGAAAAGTAAGCTAGGAAGACAAATCTAATAGGGGTGAGAGTCTCTTTGAACATATGTTCTTGACACAGAGATTTCTGAAAAAAAAAAAAAAAAAAAAAAAAAAAAAAAAAAAAAAAAAAAAAAAAAGCCTGGCTATCAGCCAGTTTCACTGCTTAAGACTGATGTGACAACTAATTAACTGAAATGTGGAATATATCTTTAATTCACCAGTTATGTATGTGTAAGTTGCTCTGTTTATTTATACCTTCATTTTCTCACCCTCTTTTTCTGACCACCAGACATGAGACATGAGACACTTTAAAAGCCCGTTGCTCAGTAAGATTTTGATCGCAACTTTCCTGTGGTGGTGGAAGAACTCTGGGAGGGTATTCAACATTTCATCCACAAAGCATTTAAAGGAAGAGAGAGCGAAAGACAGAAAGGAGGACAGAAAGAGAGAACTAAGGAATTCAGAAGGATGCATTATTCAGCACGCTTGGAAATAACCCTTTTCACTGGCTCCACTAAGCCCAAATGCCCTGGAGGTTTTCACTATCTATCTTTTTCCAAATGCAGCTCAGAAAAAAAGCTCACATCTGTCAAGATCACAGTTTCAAGAGTCCCAATTTATTCAGCTGAATGGGATAAAAGCGCCTGTTGGAAAAAGATTTGAAAGGGGGATGGGGGAGGGAGACTGTCCAGGTCCTACATCTATCTTTCTAACTCTGCGTGCGTGTGTATAAAACACACTCGTTCAAATATACACACAGGCAAAGCTGCCTGCACTTCTTCCAGCACAGGACTGTTTGTCTAACTTCACGCAGGGCAGTTCTGCAAATCTCACATCTGTCAAGAGCTGGGCAGATTTACATGCATTGACCTATAGATATGCAGCCTAAGCACATATGGATATGGTATAAGGAGATATAGATATATACAGGAGGCTGGGAGTGTGAGGAGAAGGGAATATAAAGGAAAAGCTTAAAAATCTTGTTGGCTTTTTTTAATCTCTGCCCTTCTTGATCTGCTAAATGCTGTCACAAAAACATTTATTAATATGCAAATTCTAAGTAGCAATCTGGAGCCAGTCAGGTTGCGCTAATTTGCACATTAATATCCCTCTTCTGGTTTGCCTTTGCTCTCCAGCGGAGGAAAGGAGACAGAGGAATCTCGTGCTGTATCCTTTTAAAAGGCTGCCACGGCGGTGGTCCAAAGTTTCATTTGAAATGCTGATGCACATTTGAAGAGGAGGAATACAAACAGCATCTAACTCAGATTGCAGAGAACAGTGCAGAGAGAGAATGGAGCGGGTATGAGAGAAACCGCTGCCAGATGCTTTCCCCCGAAATCCCATAATTGCACCATAATTGCAGGCTGCAAAGAAGGCAGCACCATAATGAAATTGGTCTCAGAAACTGGCTTTAGAGTTCTGATTGTTTTCTCCTGTGGACTGATTTGTGTTTTCTATGGCTCGGGTTTTCTTCTGAGTTGGATTTCCCTGTAGTTCACAGATTGATGGGAGGGGGAAGAGGGGGGGGAAGTGAAATGGGGCAAGTGAGGGGAGGGGTAAGGGGAAGACCATCTTTCTAAGGAGGAGAGGAATCGAGAGAGAAAAAGAGGGAGAGAGAGAGAGAAAAGGAGAAGGAAGACTTTCCTTAAAAAATTAGTTTTCTCTTTAAATTTAGTTGTATAGAATCAGCACATAGTAGGCTCAAAATATAGAAAGGAAGTTGATTCTTCATACAGTATTTAGGAATCACTTTGCTTCTAGACACAGCTATAAAATACCTGCATAAGTCCAAAAACTATGAAGGGTTCAAGAAATGCTCCTAACTGCAAAGGTCTCCCCTCAAAAATTGTCTGAGCCTGAATTTGCTGCAAGAGTCCTGACGCTGTGTAGCAGAATATGTTTGCCTTCCTTTTACACCTTTATTTGAGCATTTACTTATGGTCAGTGTCGGAGAAGAAGTTGCTGGATGAGATGGAGTTTTAGTCTAAGCCAGTAAAGCTCTTCTTAGAAAAACTGGGGTTTTGCTTAGGTGACAAAGCCTGTAGGTAATCATGACAGCTCTATACTAGAGTAGTAAGTGACTGACCTAGTACTTACAGTTACATTCATGGAACTTGATTAGATATGCTCCTATGTATGGCACATTTCCTCTTGGAGAAGGCGAGGTTGGGGAATAGAGTCTTGAATTAGTTAATGTACTTAATATTAAGACAGCTAAATGCTTTAGACTGTAAGTGTTGGGACTGTTTAGTTAAAAAAAATTGTTTTTACAGAGAAGCTGAAACATTGAAGCAATAAACTGGATAGATTTTCTAATGGTCTTTCAGACCTTCCAATCTGATGTCAGACTGGGAGATTAAATCACTGTATTCCTATGTATTCAGTCCTAAAACCAAGAGAAGACTGGTTTTGTGATGTGAACCTAGTCAGCCATCCCTAGTATAACTTAAATTGATTGAGATCTCCATACCCTCGACTTATTTCTCTAGAGACTAGGTTGAGACCTTCAGCTTGCTCTTATCATTTGATAACAGACACTTTTGCTCCTAACTGCCCTAAGTCAAATGTAGTCCGGAGACCCTGAGGTGAAAAGATCCCTTTCAGCCAACTTGATCAATAGCCCAAGTCTGTTTTGGGAAATTGTCAGGCAGATTTGCCAGCGAGGTCACCAAGTGTACTTACCCAGACTTTCATTCATGGTGTTGTTTGTAAAGCTCATGATATTTTATTCACACACTGCAAAAAGCAAGAGTTCTGTTATGGACTGAAGCCATGAAGTCCCTGTTGGTACAAGTTCTTCAGTTCCCATTAAAAACTGTAATTTTCTGGTTAACTGCTGTAGCATTATATGCCTTTACTTTACACATATGCTTAAAGATACAAATGAGAGGTGAAGAATTGCAACTACTCATCTCATTTATAAGTGTAAGGCAGAGATAATGAGGATGAAAGACGTCTCACCTAATTTTAGCTACCTTGAACACAAAATATTTAATTTAAACTAGTTGTCTATAGATTTCCTAGCTTAAATAAGGAAAAACACCTCTCTTGGAAGAGATTTGTCCTATTCTGAGACAGTTACCTGCAGTAGGTGTGAGAATGGAGGCACCTTTCTCATCACTGTCTGCAGAAGAACCATAAAATCTAGTTTGAATTGCATGCATTATTTTGAGCAGCCTGAAATCCAATGATATGATCATCCCTCCTTCCAGGAGGTAAAATGCTTGTGATCTTAATTCTACCCTTTGGCTCATGAGGACCTGCACCTTGTGCCAACATTTATCCTAGTGCAAAGACAATGTAAAAATGCTAGCAAAAAAGAAGGATGCTGCTTTCTTAGCACTGTGAAAGCAAGCATGGGGAGGAAAGTTGAGTACTGACTGTTGCTATCCCGAGGATAACCAATGTAGAGATGGTTAGAAAGGGAGATGTCTTTGGTGAAAGCTGGACCTACTGACAACAGTTGCAGACAAGCAGGGGAAGGTGCAAGGTCAACCTGTAGATCACTGGAAACTAAGCACTTCCAATCCATTAATTAATTACACAGCTGGAAAGAGGGGACTGTAAAAAAAGGTGAACACAATGACATTGCTGACAACAGGAGCCCTCTATTTATCAGTCATAATGAGCTTCTTCCGCCCCCCTGCATCCTCCCTCCCCCAGTGCTACAGCTGCACTGATGTGACTGAGCACTTGGGCTCCCCTCTCACTCCCCAGCCAGTCCCCTCCTTGCCAACGTGAAGGTGACTCAGTTATTCATGTCAGTTAGGCCTGGGGTATCTCAGTCTGTACCAGGCTTCTTGGAGAGTAAACACCACCCCACCGACACAACACATCTGCCTGCTCTTTTCTTGGGATCCTTTGCCCAACAACTCCTTTTCCTCCCCTCTTGACATCTTGTGCAATAAGCCCCTAGCTGGAATTGAAGGGCTGGAGACAAAAGTGCCACCACCTGCTTGGAATACTTGAAGCTAATGAAGTGAGCAGACAAGCATGTTGAAAGTAAGAGCTACTTTTTTTCCCCCTCAAGTGGTACAGAATTAAATCACTTGTTGCAGGAGATGCTGAGGCAACTAACAAAGTTCAGAAAAGTTCAAAAAGACAGATCAAACAAATACACAGGACAATCTACTGAGCTGAATGACTTCAGAACAGGAAGTTCTTATGACATTAATTTCAGTTGAAAAATCATTGTCTACTCTTATGTTATGTCCCCACAACTGTTTTTAAAAACAGAATATCAGGATAGATGGACACGTGATCTCACCTTAATCAGACCTACCCTTAAGATGGCATGCTACAAACCAACACCTCTAGCATTCAAGCCACAATTTAGACCTGAGGCAACACTAGCATTTGTTTAGACCCAAAATTTTCCTTCTGGACTTACCTAGCAGAATTCTCCACAGTGCCCTATTTCTAAAGAGCAGCCTTACTATACTTAAGGAAACTGAGGCAGAGCTAAATGATGCACAAAGATAGGAAGACCTCATTTTTTCAAGGCAAGTGATCTGAGAACAGATCACTTTCTGAAAAGTATAAGCCTGTTAGTTAACACAGTCTGTCTCTTCCTGTTCCAACTTCATTAGGTAGTTCGGAGTTCATGCTGGAGAGGAGAAGTGTGTAACAGATCAAACAAGACCGAATATTTCCAGGAGGGGAGCTGCAAACTCATGAGTGTCACCTCTTGTGAACAGAAGAGTGGAAAGGTGTGAATTTGTCATTTGGGAGAGTGGAGCTGGGGTGCAGATGGTACAGCCTTAATAATCTCCTCTCATTTGCAAAGGCTAAGAAAAGGAACAATGCCTATTACTGTCTCCTGCTTTACTCCACACTAATGGATGCCTCTGAACTAGCAGAAGTCGTTCCCATTAAATTCCTGCATTATCAGGCCATTACTTGACAGGGCAAAGATTAATCACAAACTTTCCGGGGACCATTTATTCCATTTGCCAATCTATCTCTCCCCGTTACGCTGCTTTGGTTGTGTTGTCAATTTTTCAAGTGCCAAGGAGTTTGGACCGATCCAGTTTTCTGTCCATCCATCTGTCACACACCTGTCAATCTGGTTCGATCTGAATGCGCTGTTTGCTCTGAGAAAGTCAGAGGGGGAGGGGAGGTGGGCGGGATGCTGAATGGGGTAGGAGGCAGAAGGCCTGCGTTTGAAAATAAACAGAAAACAGATTAGTAGGCTGTATTAAATAGAGAATGGAGGATTCAGAGAAACCATAGAGGTAAGAGTGAAAATTTAACAACATAAATTTAACATCTCCCCCGGTGCTGCAGGCTGACTCATATTGTTAGGCTGAGAAACTATGAATGGGTTACCTTAAAACACCCGTGGATTTATGGTTATAGTTCATTTTATTGTTCTGCTTGGTGGAGGGCAATGTGTGAAATGGATTGAATGGGAGAACAGATCTTTTAAGAAAATAAACTTTTAACTCAGTGGTCTAAGTCATTATTCAACATCTTCAGAGCTTAGCACCAGGAGTGCTCAGGAAATGTAGCAGAGGGAAAGTGAATTGTACAAACACTTGAGAGAGGAGTTAATTACCCATCCTGATTTCCTTTTAATCGGTATGCATTAAGGCAGTGAGTTTGTTCGCCGTTAGTTTGGTTTTGAAGAAGACGACCTTTCCTTTCTAAGCTGTTCTACTTCACCACCAGTGTATTTGTCCCGTGACTGAAAGGTACTCTCACCTCACTGGTGGATATCACAGAGGATCCTGCTGTTCAGCTCAGCTCACAAATTACACCCTGTGCTTTGCCATGCAGTTTGTGCAGATTTGTGATTTGGAAATGGTCTTGGTTCTGAATTACAATCAGGATAAAATCCATCTAGGTTCAAGAGTGATGTGATGGGACACAGTGGCCCAGATCCTTCCATGTAACTTCAAATATTTAACTAAGATACTGAAGCTCAGAATGCAGCCATCCTGAGCTATCACTGTAGTCAGTGGAGAAAAAATAAGCAATTTAAATATCAAGTGGCTGTATTTCCTCTGGAATTTAACCCCTTTAACAGACTTTTTAACCTTTAACAGACTAGGGTTATTAGGCAACCAGTATAAGTTTCTCGGGTAGTTGTCTAAAGATAGATGGGTTGAGACTAAGCCACAAATCCATCTGATATCCACCTTTAACTCAAATGATCCTGATCTCCAGAAAACAGGCAACCTTAGAGTTCAAAGGCTGCTGCATCAGTTTTAATATTCAGGACTCTCTTGGCACCCTTTTTCATTCACTTCTCTTTCATATCAAATTTTCTAGGAAGCACGTGGCAATGATTATCCTACTCCTCCTACCCCCTGATAATTAACCAGACATTGCAAACAGCTCAACTCCATTCCAAATTGGTCTTACTCATGTCTTTCTTAGAGCCCTTGTCCCAGAAAACTAGGGAGAGCTCCTACAACAGAGACATCCTTGTGGATCACATATTGGTTTAGGATTGTTTGTTAGTATGACAAAAAAGTAAGATCTAAATTTTGCAGAAGCTTCAAGTAACGAACAAACTCTAAGGAAAAATGGCAAAAAAATTACAGCTGACAAAGGCAATTTTATAAGCTCCCATGAATGACATCTGGAAACAAAGGTGATGGTAAATTTCTGCCCCTTTACAGAGACACAGTGCAATGTCTTTCAAAAGTGCCAGGGGTGGGGGACAACGTTTTTTTTAAATTTTATTTTTTTAAGTTTTCCTCTTTCTTTATCTGCGTGTAAGAGTGTAGAAGACAAATTCCGATTTTTAAAGTTTCTAAAAGTAAATGACCTCCAAAGAGTTTATGCATGTGAAGATCACTGTTCAGAAGTAGCACTTAAGTATCTTTACCCCTTCCTCTTTGCCTTTACCCCATCTTTGAAACTGAAGGTTAAAAATGAGACAAAGTGGAATGATGTTTTCAGACAAGTTTGAAAAATCAGACCTGCCAGCTTTATCCCATTGCTATGGAATGCCAGCTCCACTTTCATCAGCTCACATTAGAGGTTTCTCACCTTCAGTCCATTCAATCAAGGAAAACCAATGCAGGCAGATGGAATAGGACAGTTGATCTAGCATCTACAGGGTCAGATTGGAACAATCCTTCCAGCAAAGCCTCCGTGGAGATGGAAAATAAAACAAATAAATAAAACATAGTTCCTTTTTCATTCCTACCAATAACCCTTCCTCTCACCTTTCATCGCTCCTTTGCATGAAGTATTGGAGAATAGTGTCTCTATTTCTGTCTTTTTTCATTAGAAAGCTTCTTTGTAAAATGGAGGAAAGTGCAAGGGATCTTGGAATATTTCACACTTGTTACGAAGCTTGCAATCATGAATTATTTGTTTGAATCCAGATTGAAGTGACTAGCAGAGTCTATGGGAATATTGAAGTGACCTGTCTGGAGGAAGATGGGAAAGTTTCTAATGGAGAGCGCTTGAGTCACCTCTGCTCCTAACAATTCACATCACTTTGCACTCTTGTCAAAGCCCCAGGGGGACTGTGGGAGAGAAGACAACTAGATAATCACAATGTTAAAGATAGGTCCTTCAGGATGGGGCTGAGACATCCTGAATGTGGATGTCTGGGGAAATGTAGCCTGTTGAGAACACTAGGTTCCAAAATTGATAATGTGAAACCATTCATCAACAAGTACATGCTCAGGTAAGATATTTAGGAAAGCAACAGGTGGGACAGTAACAAAATCTTCTTTAGAAATCCCCCCCAGCCATACTCTTAGTGTCAAATGAAGGCAAAATCTGTACAGCAGTTTCCTGTCAGGTCCTCCTTCTCTGCCTGCAGGCACCCTGAAAGAGCCCGGAAGAGACTCTATGAACATACCATTACATCAGGACTACCTGTTTCTTTTCAACTCTTTCCCTGACTGTAGGTCCTCCCTCTCTTTTAAATTTAAGGGGCTGGGTTTGATTTTTGTTTGTTTGTGTGTATGTGTCCAGTGAATCATTCTTCTGATCTTCCTGATCTCCCCTTACCAGCCACTTCTCCCTTCCACTGAAAACTGACATATTGCTCCTCTCAGGTTTCTTTTCAGTATTCACTTCAATTCCAACCAGATTGCTACCTGCAGACTGATTTCTCCACTGATGAATTCAAGGTTGTTATTATTTTAAGTACTTTTCAGCAGAAATGATAGAACTTTGAACTTTAAAGCAATGCAATGGTGGAAGCTGCACAATTCTCCATGCTGAATAGGGAAAAAGACTATGAGAAGGCTGTAATATTCATCAACAATTTAGAACAGGACTGGACTTTGACTCCTCTATCCCAGTATTAGCAAAAATACAGGATGCAAAAGGCTGCTACACAGCTGAAACAGCAAATGGTGCATTACTATTTTGCACACAGGAATAGTTAGGGGCAAAAGGTGTGTAGTTCCCTATTCTCATAACAAAGCTGACTCACAGCACATTTATATTGTTCTGGTCAGTACAATGCTGAGAGTAAACTTGATTTTTGAGACACTAGATATGCGCACAACAAATGTCCTAGCACGTTGCAACACATTACTTGCTAGCAAGATCAGCTAGAAAAAGAGATGCAAAATCAAGCCCTCTGTGTAGCTCCGGCTTTATTTCAGTGCCAAGCCAGCGTCATTGAAAACAGAGGTCAACAACTGATTGTGCAGGTGCCAAAGATGGCACAGAGTAAGCCAGAAGACTGGGGAGACGTGGCTTTTTGAAAGATACATTTGTGAGAGACAGGTGCCTCACACAGAAGCAAGATACTGCTGATCAGCTGCCTGTGTCTTTCACTAGCAGTCTCCTGGCTCCCGTTGGGTTTCTACCTGTACATGTAACCTCTAATTTTGGAAATAAAATGCCTTACACTGGGAAAAAAAAAAAAAAAAAAGGCATCAACATGCCGCTATTTAATGGTTGCTGATTCCATAGTTTAATTCATTATTGAAGTTTCACCTTGGTCTGAAACAATTAGAAGCGCTCATATGATCAGTTACCAAGTCTCAGTTGGGAGGTAACAATTTATGGCTGAGAAGCTGGAGGTGACAACTTCTGAAAGTGCCTTTCAATTGCACCTCCCCTCAGTTGCGATAAATGTGTATAATGATGTAAGTACATATTTAGGGAAAAAAAAGTTAAGGCAGAGTGATGTTTCACAAGAATCACAACCCTTGGTGTACGCTGATGCACCATAAAGGTGTGTGAATGATGCACAGTGGTGTAAGCTGTACTATGTACCGCATAATAAATACCTGTGTGTGTTCTCAGAGAAGAAAAGAACTGATAGAGAAATCTAAATTAAGTCCAGTTCCCTATTTGAAGAAGTATGATGTGACATAAAGCCATTTGTAAAACTACCACCGCAGGCTTGCACGAGGTACTGAAGAAAGACATCCTATGAAGACCAAAAATCAGTGAGAAAGGGGTGAGCAACTAAACTAAGAAGTGCCATAACGTGAACACATGCTGCCCCCACCCTTTTAGCCCAGCAGAGAGTTAAATGCGCTTCAGGATGGCACCGATAACCTTGCCCAGCCGTTCTTGTGTGCTGTGCTCCCACTGGAAACATTAGAATAGGTTCTAGCAGGGTGGGGATGAGCAAAGGGGGAGCAGGTTGCCCGTCTTCAGCAATACGCTGTTTATCCAGCTTAGCCATAAAGCAACGTAAATCAAGCATGTCATCCTACCTAATTGCATGTTCATATAGGACTTAATTGGTAATATTCCTGCAACCCAGCTCCTCAACCTTCATGTTGCATTGAGTTCCCTCTCAGAGACTAATGAGCTTTATACAACAACAAACATTTAGGTCTGTTGTTCTAATTCATTAACATAATGGGCAATACAATGAGTAGTTATGATAATAAACACTAATAAGAGGTACTAGCAACACTTATTCCTAGCAATGCCAGGGCTGTATGGTGTGTTTGTACAGTGGCAATGGTGTGCTACGGGGGTCCAGTCCTTCCAGATCTTCTCTAAGTGACCACCCAGAGTACCAGTTCTGTGTCTGCCAGCTTAACACCTGAACAGCTGCATGCTTGGGAAGCAAGGCAGCTGTTATGTTTTAACTTGATTCCTAAAAATGGTATCTCCTTTACAGGACAGGTTTTTTCCTTCCCCCTTTGTTCTTCAATAAAGAGAAGCCTTTCATTTCTACAGTCATACTAAGGTTCTCAGTGACAGACATCCCACGAGCAAAGAAATATAAGGCTACAAAAATGTATGATTTCTGAAATTTATGGCCAGAACTTTATCGCGATGGAAATATTTTTTTCTAATTGAAATCTGTGCTGCTGTTATGACACTAATTCAATTATTCCTTATATTACATTCATCATAATTTTATCTTCTAGTAAAGGAAAAGTCACTTGTTTCCCTGACACAGGTAAAGAAGAAAAGGGTGAATCTGCACTCTAATAACATCCTTTTGCAATTAATCATAAGAGCAGTATTAAAATGAAATCATAGAATAATTTAGGCTGGAAAAGACCCTTAATATCATTGAGTGTAACCATTAACAATAAACTAAAAAAGAATAAAACCATGCGGAGTAAATATTAAATATCCCAAAGACTTATAACAAAAGATTATGCAAAAAGCCACCTGACACTTTATCGTCATATTCCAGAGAAGCTGGATACCTCTTTGGAACAGTTTCAATCAGAAATATACCGGACTTTAGAGAAGACTGGAAAACTTTTTGCTGCATTAAATAAGAAACCCTTTCAAACAAGTCACAAATCGCCATCAGAGATTTCTGGATGATGCTGAGAACCTGTGATATGCAGTGCATGGTATAAAAAATGTCTTGTGCTGGAGGTGCCTCATCTTTTATAACTCTGCCATCCCTCATGGACCCTACATATGTCGGGAGTCTGTAAAATGACTCAGATTTTCCACATGTTTCCTGCCAATAAACAGTGTTTCTATGCAGGCAATGACTTTAACTATGGTGGGAGTTAATATCTGTAAGGGCATGAAATGACCACTCTGTTGGCAGTCTCAGATATTTATCTTCTACGCCTGTGACTCATGCATAGTGCAATTTCACCCATATGTTTGGTCATGAAATTCCCTCCTAGAGTAACAAAATGCCATAGGTGCAGTTATTTTTCGCGTGAAATCACCAGTGACTCTCTTGCTATGAACCTCCTTGGGGGGAAACAAACTGAGGCGGTTGGCTTTCTCTCTTGTAAAATTCAGCGAAGACAGGAAAGAGTGTCTCATCTAAGCTATTCAGATTTTAAGCTTAACCTTTAAGCTAGTCATTAAAGGCAACACTCTAATCAATAAAGAGGGATCTGTACCTCCATGAAGAACATTTATTCCTTCCCAAAATTGGTGATATCTCAGAAATACAGGTAATTTTTGGTATATAACTCTCTCAGCCTCTTTAGTAAAGAGAAAACCTAGTTTAGTTCCATAGAAAGATAAGAAAGACACCTAAAGCGATGCTTTCTCTGAATTTCTCCCTTTCATTCCTCTGTGTATCTTTTAGGAAACAGTCTTTTCAGGAGAGGAGACACCCTTTAATGTGGTTTCTACAACATCAAATACACAATTTGCATGAAAACCCTCTAACAGACACTGTCATCAAACCACGCCATCACAGATGTGGAGACTCATCAGTTCGTGTACCACTCATTCACAAAATGTGCTCATCTTTCTTGGACTGTGATCCACAGCAGCTGAAGAAAAGTCACTTCCCATGATATGGATTTTTCCCGACCCTCTGTCAATGTTTTTTACTGACCTGAAGCAGAAGCAAAGCTGTGATTCAAGAAGAGAGCTTGTTTCGATTAATGGGGCATGAGGATGGGGAAAGACATGTTCATTTGTAACCTGGGAATTCTGAGGGGTACCTTTGCCTCAGGATCAATATTGTCGGAGCCACAAGTGTCTCGGCCATGCTGCCCTCCCCTCAACAAAAACACGCATCATTTTTCTTCCTTTCTCGTCTCCTTCCTCCTCATCCCAGAAGCTTTTACAAATCTTACCCCTTCCTATCAAAGCAAACTACTAATGGAGTTTGGTCTTGGGGAAAGGGGAGTAGGGAGAGAGGTTGATTGTTTTAGAGAGGAAAATTATTCTCTGCTTTCTCCTACCACAGCCCTTTGTCTTCCACCTTGAAAAAAATACATCTACTTGAAGGGAATAATAGGAAATAATATTATTTGAAACAAAATAAGAAAATGAGGATAGGACTCATTGGTAACTTTGAATTCCATCTTTGACAATCTCACCATCCATTTATCTACAGCTTGACTGTGAAAGATGTATTGGTGGCAGCTCACTTAATGATTTTAGAACTAGTACTGCTGGTGCCCCAAGCCAATTTGCCATTAAACAGCAGCGACTTGGAGCCTTTCCACTGTACATTCTAATTTCTGGAGGGAGAGGAGATGGGAATTGGTTTCTCTGTGTGCAATGAAAAGTTGATTCTCACCAGTAAAGATTAGAAATCTTAACAGATCTGCAGTTTTCTGATGTATATTTTAAAGTCATTTGACATTATTCAGAGTGCAGATCCATGACATACAGAAATGGAAAGCTAAGCCTAGCCAAGAAGTGTTAGCTGCCACAAAAGCTAGGAAGTAATTTTTCTTTATTTCTTTATTTATTTTGGCAAAATGAACCCTAGAGTTACCCCACAATACTGGCTGTAGCAAGAAATCAATCTTTCTAGACAATCATGTAACAGAGACATAAATGTAATTTAAACCTTCAGATAGGATGTCCCTGTTATAATTGCAAATGCATTGGATTTGGATATATGTTTTACAGATGTTGGTCTGTTGTTAAAGCCTGCTCCTCTTTCCACAGCCTTCCAAAAGAACCCTGACCAAAACATTATACTTATGTTTCCAGAAAGTAAATGCATTCATTCAGAAATTCTGAAGACCTCTAGATCCTTCAACTGCAACTGTAAATGTTTCAGGTTGCCTCTTGCCAAAGTTACTTAAAGCATGGCAGCACAGACCAGCTGGTGTCAGTCCAGGCCTCCCTCAGAGCCAGGCATAACACCAATGCCAACAGTTCTCTATCACTGCTTTTGTCTGACCCTCTACATAGCACTGGGCACTGAATTTCCCTATTAGATCTTTATTAACTACAATGACTTTTTAAGCTGAAATTTGTCTTCTGAAAGAGCACTCTACTCTTTTTTAAGAAACTAATATAAAATACACCAGTTGATTTTCAACAGGCAATTATAATCTGCTTAAAAAAGAAAAATCCATTTATCTAATTTCAACTTTTGGTCTCTGTTTCTTGCAATGTTTGTTCCCTTAGATTGAAGACTCTTTTATTACTGCATATAGTCTTCCTTCTGAGGACTGGCCACAAGGTCATGAACCAAGAAGCCAGTGCATTATGTATCAAGTCACCATCACAGGGTTGTACACGTGCCTTCATCTCAGACTTTTTCCTTGGTGTCTGCTGTGCGATAATAGTATGTCTGGCTGGCTGCTGTGTCTCACCAGGGTGGTGGTGACTTCTTCAGTGGCAAAAATATTGTTTGTGATCATGTAATTGTGCTCAACTCCTTCCCCTCTCTCTCTGCTTCCCCTCCCACTCCTCATCTGTTTGTGCGTTTGGACATGTTGTTCCCCACTTTTTGCTTTTTAAGCTGGACCTCCCTGCCACCATCTTCTCCTCCTCCTCTTTTCCCTTACTCCATGACTTTTTGCTGCTCCCAAAACCTGTTTGTCTTGCAACACCACCTCCACAGCTCCTGCTGGTGGGGCTGGCAGTTCTGTTTCCGTGAGAGTTAATGTCAATAATGGCAGAAAATCTTATCAGCTTGGAATTTGTGACTTCATTTTATGCCAGTGAGCTACATTTCAGCATCAGTAGCCAGTGATTTAGAGTGCATGCTCTGTGAGACAGGGTCTCTACTCTGTCCATGCGCAGGTATGGCATCTTCTCAGATGATGACTTCTGGGGGTCCAGTAACACATATAATAAGTGATTTAAGTGATAATCTGTGTAAGTAATTAGGTAGCTGTCTCTTCCTCTCACCTTCCCAGGACCTCTCTGCATGTGATTCCTGTAGCTTTTTATTTGTCGAAATTGCCAGGACCCTCCATGACTGTCTGTGAACCTGGATTAATTCAACCTGTGTCTGCCTCAGTTTCTTATTGGCTGAACAACTGTTCAGTTGCTGCTTCAAGGCACTGAGGACTAAAGTTGTAGTCTTTGCATCATGGTTTAGGATCCTTCAGTGCAAAAGCTCAAGATAAATGCGGTGTTGTGTTGTTACAGAATCAAAATACTGTGCAACCTCAGTATTTAAATTTCATTTATGTTTCTGACATTAGTGTATTTTTTTGCATCTAGGAGCATATTTTCAAAGGCTTCAAGGAAAGGCAAAAGGGGGTGACCCCTGAGTTTAACTGGAAGATGAGAATTCACCACCTCCTATCCTTTTGGAAAACTATTAAGTATTACAAAAGGATTCATAAATCTGATAAAACTTTCTGGCAATAAATGATTGATTCTTCTTTCAGGTCAGAGTAGGAAAAAAACCAACCAACAGTAAGTGTCATAACCATCTGTGAAAAGAAACAACAGAATTTTAAGAATTTTTTATCTCTAACATTTCAACATGAGCACACCAAGAAATTCACTGGTTCCAATCCTAAGAAGCAGTTTATGTGGCAGAACACAAACACCAGGTCAGGCATCTTTAGAAGTGTGATACTCAGTTCTGATCACCTTCTGGCATGTTGTGACTGGAACTCACTGAGATGCCCAGGTAAAAAAATAATTTTTAAAGACCAAGTAGAAATTTCCAAAGACTTATACTAGATATGAATAGGGTTGTGAAAATCAGGAAGTTCGGTGTGAACTTGAAAGGAAAATCCCTAGACCTGTGTTACTCTAACAGATTTTGGCTCTCAGGCTTTATTAGCTTTTCAAATCTCTTAAGATCTCCCCATTCCTTTCTTTTATATATTTTAGCTTTAAGAGAAAATTAAACCTTAAAAATAAATAAGGATTTGTAACTACATAGAGACCTAAATTTTGTAATAATTAATGTGTGCTGGAAGCCTTTGATGGAAGCTGGCATTCCTTGTCTAGTTTCGAGGATAATGAGATAGATGCAATTTTTATATTGCTATTGCAATAATAAGAATTTTCTTCATAAATTCATATTCTGTTCATAGTGTCATCCCATCACCTTCATCTAAACTCTTTGGCACAGATCATTCTGTCTTTCCGGTGCTGGTCTAATTTAGCGTCTAGGAAATATCCGTTGCAACTCACATTCAGTTTTAGGATTGACAGATGATAAAAATCTGGAAATAGCTGCTGTGGACCAAAATCTTAACATCCACTTCCAAAGCAGAGTATGACATCTACCTTTGAGTGTAAATGGAACCTTAATGTTATCATTAAACAGGCAAACAGGGCATAAAAAGTTGTCTTTAGGGGAGATATGAACACATATGGAAACTGCTGGAGGAGAATGGGGCCATGTCCTGCTACAAGTCGATTCTGGTACCAGGGGTGGAAGAGTCCAACATTTCTTAAAGGTATGTAAGACATCCAAGAAATGTATAAGTTTCTTCTTGGCAATGCTACCCAGTTTCCACTTGCTATCCATATTTGAATTCAAATATTTTCCATATCTTCCAGAGGATGAAGAACATTTATCCTCCACCTCATCTTTTTGATTGAATGAGTGATAGTTTTTGTTTGAGAGGCAGATGCTGGAAGGCAAAGGGGCCTGGTATATGGTTGGACAATTACAAATATATTAATTTCATCTAGTGTGCCATAAAGGTAGTGTGCCTAACTGAAACACAAGGATAGGAGAAAGAAAGGAAAAAAGAAACCCTTCTATTACCCTTTCTGTTTTTTCCCCCTTTCTTTTTAAGGATAGCCTATCATTAGTCATCATGAAAGCTCTTGGTGACCACTGAAACAGAGAAGGGACCTTTGACACAGCTTGATCAATCCTAATTGAATAGACCAGAGGGACAGAAGCCAAAAGGAGGGGACCCATTCTTTGCATTTGACAGCCTCGTCCTTTTTAGTTTGTCAGCTGTCAGAAAATATTGGGGCACTCTCAGAGTGCATGAGAATGCTTTAAGTTGTCATGCAGTTTTTTGCTACATGAAGGAGATTGTTTTAAGGTTTGAAAGTGTCTGGTCTGCCCTGAATATGTAAGATTCAAACTTTGGGAAGTACCTGCTGGAGTCAGCAAAGTAAATGGGAACTTTGCTAGGTGAGGTCTCGCAATGTTTCCTCAAATTAACAGAAGGTTTCACTTCACTACCCACCTCATATCCCAATTCAAGTTGTTCGTCATTACTCTTTTATGATTTACCTTCTTCCTTGCACAGGAGGATATGAGGCAGAGAAGTCTGAGACTTAGTATTTTCTGTGGCACATCCCACTTGAAGATGTTTATTCTGTGCTTCTACATTCCCCATGTAAAGTTAATAGCTTAAGAGAAAAGCCGAACTTCTAGAAAAACTGCGTGTCTGGGAGCAGACAATCATTGTGTTTTTACTGCTGTAAACGGCAACATTCTTTTGACCTCTCAGAGGTTGTTGTACATCAGCCCCAGCATAAATATCACTGGACCTGGAAAAAAGTACTTCTGGGAATGTAGAGATGGGGGCAGAAAGGGGATAAAAGTGTCTGCCTTTGGTCTTCTTGTGCTCCCGTCCTTTCTCCCCCAGCTATGCCGGTGCGATATCACTGCAGCCAAAGAAGTGGTTTTCCATGAGAAATTTCAAGCAGTGTATAGGGGAGTAGAGCAAAGAGATCTAGGGTTGGATAACAAAAAGAAGAAAAAGTCTTAGACTAAAGACTACCAGTTGAGATCTTCACACTCACAACAAACATTTTCATACTCAGCTCTGAGGCCCCTTTACTAGCATTGATTTCCCAGCCTCTCCTCTTGCCTCCATTACATGTAGACTTTTGGGATCTTTGCCTCTCTTGTCTATGCTTTGAATCCAAGCACCAGACCACCAAGGGAATTCCCTGCTCTAGGCTGTTTCCAGTTCGATGAGGAGTTCAAAATGCTGAAAATCTCCTCAGAAACTTCACCCTAAATGGGTCTCCATTCTAGCGGTAAAAGTCAAAGCAATCAAAATTGCTTAGAAGCGCTACCATTTTCTCCTTCAATGTTAATCAAGGCTCACACAATGACATCTCATTTCTCCTTCTGTATTTTGACAAGTCAGACAGAAACTTAAGCATGGTCCACACCCTTGTCAGCTCCTGATCACCTCCCTCTCTGTAGTGCTTATAAACCACAGTGTTTGTCTGCTGTAAGGACTGTCTCCAATATGTATTTGGCAAAGAAAATGTGCACAAAGATCACAGTTTCTCTAGCCATTATCTGCCTCAAGAAGATGCAGCTTCTTGAGTTGTAGGGGAAGTGCAAATTGTCACATTGACAGTTCCTCTGGGAATTTTGTTTTGAATTTTGTACCTCTTTCTACAACAAAGGGTTTGCTGCAAACTCTTGTTCTCATATTGTTCTCTAAAGGACCCATCTCTGGGTAATTGATAGGCTGCACAACATTAGTATAATTAAACCAAAAAAATAACCACTCTGGTAAAAAGAGGGAAAAGGAACTCTGAAAGGAAGAATGAATAGCTTAAGAAAGGTCAAAATGGTCATCAGCACTGTCATCACTGCAAAGATCTTAAGTAGAGCCTGTATGGTCATAGAGGGAGGTGACAGACATCCACAGGGAATGTCTGAAGCCAGGCTGTGATGGTGAAAGTTCCTGTCATATTCTGGAAAGTGTCTTAGCACTGAAAAGCCAGGTGAACTCAGCTGCACTGAAAGCACCATCTGAGCTCTGACAGGTCATACCAAACTCTTAATGTAAAGAATTCACAGGAATCTGGTCTCTCATTATTCAGCTTATTCTGAGGGAGATGAATTTCATTGCACTGGTTACTCCCGTGACAGCTGAGTGGGCTTTGTGTCCAGGAACAGCAAAAACTTGTATTCTTATACTGTATTTTCGCTGACAAATATCTTTCACTGTGGCAGCTTCACAGGATTTTAATTTCTACCAAGAGCAACAGAGATACTGATGTTGGTCACCAAGTCCCATTTAGTCTCAGAAAGGGAAGAGGCCATGAGGAAGGTAGGATAAACTATTTTCAAACATGTCTTAGGTTGCAATTTATAGTACTTGGGTCTCTCCTGAATTTAGTCTTCCAATAAATAAACAAAAATTATGTGAAACTCGGGTTTCTTTGCCTTGGTGTTTCCAACAGAAACTTTTGATTCTCTAGCTGCCCATGATTCACAAAGATGTGTTGAAAACCAATTTAAGACCCAGCAGAACTGAATGAGGCACCACATTCAGCCAGATGTGGAGATTCATGCCAGTGCTTCTGCCACAGGACAGATGATGAATGGCTGTTGGTGTTTGGGAAGATTCTGCAGCCCAGAGCATATTGCCTTGATCTTCAATGTCAGAGAGTAGGTCGTCATACTGCTAGGAAAAAATGGGAATGCCTGGTTCTTATACCCCTCCCTTTTAACATAGAAAATAATTTAAATATTGGGAAAAACAGAAGGAAAGTAAAGTGTAATGAAGGTGGGTGGCTATGAACATTACTAGCATAAGTTGCTGGGGTTGCTGGCAATGTTTCCTTCCAACTTAAACAGGAAATTCAAAGGTGCAAGACAACCCTGTCTGTAACTAACACGTCTCACACTTTGGCTTCAAGAAGAAAACTCATTTTGCTCAGGATAGAGATACCTGATGGAGAGAGAAGAAAGTAATCTGTGACTGTCACCACTGATGGTCATCGCTAAATGATGGAACAGTTCTTATAAGTACAGACTGATCTGCATGGATTCTCCTCGAGCTGCAGGAACTGGGACATCAATCCCTATGGCCTCTCATGCACAGAAACTTAACTATATAATATCTGTTGTTTCTACCGAGCTTGACATGAATCAAAGACATGTTGAGATCTTTTCCCATATGATGACATTTTCTTTATGGTCTGTAACCGTATTGGATTTTCTCCCGTCTTCCTTCACATACACATTTCTCAAGTATTTGAGCGCAAGAGTCTTGGCTCATATATAAACATCTCACGGTGCTTTGAAGTCCCTCAGCAAGGAATAAAGTTCCCAGTCCAGATTCTCAAAAAGCACAAGAAAGAGAGAAACTATAGGAATAAAGTTGTGTCCTTCATACATATGGAAATATCGCGGCAGGGGGTTGAGGGCAGGACAGAGAGAGATTTAGAAACTGGAATGAGCTGGCTGGGAAAGACACATACTGAGTGACGGTTAGTCAGAGAGGGTCTAAGAAATAAAGAGACCCGAAACAGTTGCTGTAGAAAGGACACAGGTTACAGGAAAACCAAAAGAAAGAACAAATATCGCCCTTTTTTTTTTTTTCTTTTTTCTTTCTTTTTTGTTTTTTTTTTAATAATTCACAATAAAGTAGTTCCTAGTTCAGCACTGCTCTCCTTGGACCGCCCATATCCGACTGCTGCTCTATTCATGTCCAAAGATGCATGCACCACTTGCTAGTCGTAGCACACTTTTGAAATCATACATTAAAAAAAGATGCATTAGAAAGAGGAAACTTATAAAACAGGACTTAGACGTGTGCGGCAATCGTCAGTTTACTGTTGTGGGCAATTTGGATTTCATTGCCACGGATCTATGGTATTCTAGAAGCAACTGTAAGAATTTGGTAGAAAGTATTCCTTACTCAAGTATCCATTGAGCAATTTTATATTGAAAATTTCATTAAACTGGTGAAGAATTATTATGATTTTTTTTTGGTGAGGTAGACCTTTGATGATATTGAAGTTGCCATGCCTCTAAACATCAACTGAGGAGCAGTAAAATTTGGTGTAATTGAGAAACAGTTGCTTGGCTCATTACAAAATCAGATGTACTTTTTTTCAGAAATTAATGTGAAGACAAGAGGAAAAGAAAAGGGAAAAAAAAAGACAAGAGAATCACTATATGGCTCATTACAAGTAAATTTGATTCTGTTCAAACAACCCTGACTACAGAGACATTTGAATCAGCAAAATGAGATACTTAGGAAAGGACTGGTATATCTCAGTCTTGCTGGACTGTCCTAGCTCTTTATGCCTGTAGTAGTAATCAGTTGAAAAGAGTCATTCATATTTCACATCTGCTTATTACAGAGATGTTTTTTTGTGTTAAGAGTCTGAAAGTCCTAGATATGCTATTTCTAAAGCAGAAACAGAATAAGGAATGACACCCTTATTCTACAAAGCCAAAGAAACACCCCGTGAGCAAATTTTTGCATGATATTCTACTGTAGTGAGAGAAAGCACTTTTTGTATATTTTTTTGTGGTGCCCCTCCCCCTACCTTTTGCATGACACAAAGCTACATTTGTTTCACTGTATTTTTAATGACAAAATCAGCATTACCTTTTTATTTCACTCATTCAAAAAAACTGGGGGAGAGTAAAATGTCAGTTTTCTTCAAATGGAAGCACATTTCTCTCACTGTACTTCGGGGGCTAACTGTGCAAGAAAGTCCATGGGAGGAGATTCC
The DNA here is from genome assembly GCF_003945595.2 of Pipra filicauda. Taxonomy (NCBI): domain Eukaryota; kingdom Metazoa; phylum Chordata; class Aves; order Passeriformes; family Pipridae; genus Pipra; species Pipra filicauda. The sequence goes on along the minus strand of NW_024104084.1, from coordinate 1,139,489 downwards.
TAACACAGCTATCAAAACCAATACTGACAGGCTATAACTTCTAATCAAAGATTGACCTCGCTCAGAGTGTATAGGACTCCAGGGAGAATCTTAGGAACTGCAGACTGGTGAGTCTGACTTCCATCCCTTGAAAGATGACAGAGTCTATAATAAACAATAAAATCATACAGTACATGAATTATATTTTCTGTTGGGGAACACGGATCCTGTGAAGGGAAACCCCACCTCAATAACCTGCTGAATTTCTAGCAGGGTGACTGTAAACACATGGATGAAAGGCAAGGAATATTAAAGAGAAGAGACTTTTCAAGAGACAAATCAATAGGGATTGGTCCTGGAAGCAATTTTATTCAATGTCTTTGTCCATGATCTGGTAAAAAAATAAGCAGAGGAATATCCAACTTTGTAGATATGATAATCACTTTTGTGTTGACTAGGAGCTGCATAAAAGTGTACGCATGGTTGACAAATAAGCTCCAATGTGGATAAACCTAAAGTAATGCAAGTGAAAAAACCCTAAACAATCACTGATGGTTCACAATGCTGAACATGAAACTGGCAGCTCTAGTTCAGGTAAGAAATCTTGGCTTCATGTGGACAGGTGTTTGAAACATTTGACTCAATGAGCAGTGTCAGCTGAAAAAAGCCAATGAGGTACCAGGCACCATCACGAAGGTATCAATAACGAGACAGGATACATAATTTTGCCTCTCTCTAAAGGTACGGTGCACCCACATCTTGAACACTGTGTGTTTTTCTGCCTTCCACATCTCAAGACAGACACACTGAAGTTAAGGAAGGTACAATGAAGGGCAAGTACAATGATCAGGGTCATACGGTGGCTGCCTCCTGAGGGGAAATTGAAGGACTGGGACAATTCAGGAATCCGAGGTGCAATATCGCAGAGGTTTACAAAAGGTGAAAGCACTGGATGAGTTGAACATGGAAATGTATTTCAACAGGTCATGCAATAAAAGAAATGAGGAAAAATGAAAGTAGCAGTAGATTTGTTTAAAACTGCCAAAAAGAAAATCTTCTTTATGCAGTAAGTTGCGAACCTCTGGAATTTGCTACTGCAGGAGATTGTGTGGAAGGACAATATCAGCTGGTTTATAAAGGGACTAGTTGCTCACAGGCAGTAGTCTGTAAAATAGAGACCAATAGGATGAGGTGTGGGAGCACAAAAGGAATAGTTTGCAGACAGTGACTTGTTTTGCTCACTCTCCTTGAGTAGGATCTCTTACTGCTTCTGCTGAAGACTGAACACAGGGACTGATGAACAATTGGTTTGATTCCATGGGCATTTCTCGTTTTCCTTGTGTATGTGTGCTACGTTGATGGTAGACAATTTCCATGACCTATTCTATGTCAGGCCCTGCACATGCCAATCCTGAAAAAAAAAGTCATGTAAACAATGGTTGGTCAAGAGTTTACTCCAAGCTAAATAGCTATAGTGAAAATTAGGGGATACAAGCCAAGGTCAGCAACATGGTAAAGCAACTCAACACAGCCTAGAGATGATTTGCACTGGGCCAGCTCCAATCTGTGTGAGTACTAACTGAGGTCTATATGGAAAATATTTCATTGTTGTATTTCATTAAAATATGATATCTCCAGGGTCAAAGATTTACACTCTCCTGGGACACTGAGCCACTTCCCCTGCTCCTGAAAACACATTGTTATCCAAAGCAGGAATAAGTTTAAGGAAGTTATTTTTCTGGGACTTTGTAAGAAACTAGTGTGATCCATTCTGGCTGAGGATATATTTTGTGAAACCTTAGCTCATTATTTACCTTCTGGATATTTTATACCCCAGGTGGGCCAGTGGTATGAATATTTCAAAAGGGGCTTTGTTTATACCTCTGAGCATAATATAAGAAAAAAAATGGCCGTTCACAGAGTCAGCTGCTTCTTCTGATCCAAGAGTTTGGGATGACCTGTAGCTGTCATTTTTATAAACCTAGTCAGCAAGGGCACTGGAGTTTAAATGATACTGACTGATGCTATGGAAATAGGTTGTCCTTTGTGAAGACATTTTATCATAGCACTCATAATTGGAAGAGTGAGCATATAGATCCAAAGCAGAGATTCACCAGGGAAGTAAGTCCTAGCTACCCTGTTAGAAAAATCTTCTTTCTAAATTGATGGTAACAGTTATGACCTATTTTTGGTACCCAGCACATGACTGGGAATGAGAAATGGGTAAAATTCTGACCTCATCTACTGCTTTGTGAGTCCTGGAATTAGTAAGCCCCATCCTTGTTCCACTGCAGGTATGGAGAAGGGCCTGAATTAGCTCTGCAGAGCAATGGACACAGTAAGTTAGGATCTCTTAAAGTTTTGTACTTAGGTGAAAGTCATCCTTGGCATAATCCCAGTGAAAGACGTTCAGCAAGCAGCAGAATTAGAGATTTAGCCCTTTTGTATGCATGTAGTAATTCTACTTCCCTTTTAAATCCAGAAAGTGGACAGTCTCTGCCATCTGTCACTGCTAATGAAAGGCTGAGTGGCCCAAGACACCTATCCCTCAAGTGGAAGCCTGTAAACAGTTGGAATCAGTGGAAACAAGAAGTGCTCTGAGCCTGTGCTAGCCAAACTATACAGGCACTCTCCATTATACCCTTCTTTTTATGAGGCAACTTCGTTATGGGCTGCCCTCAAGGATTTAGACTGGCCACTGTGCTCAGTCCATGCCTTGCATTTGTTTCTCCCGATATCCAAGTCTGGTTCACCTGACACACACAAACCATTGCTATGCCTAAGGAAGGAGAATACCTCCAAGCCTCTTGTGGTCTACATTCACAGCACTAGAAGTTCTGTACGGAAAAATATAGGTAGCTAGGTAGCACTCTGAATTCTATCATATCTTCCCAGGAAGACAATAAAAAAAACAAAAGCCCAAAACCCAAACACAAGAAAAAAATCCCAAACAAACAAACAAAACCCCCAAACCCACCTTAAACAAACACATAAAAGGCTGTGAATGAAATAATACATTAGTTTCACCACAGGCTTTGTTGCTCACTCTTAAGAGTAAAACTCAAACAGGATGGTGCAATTACTGGTAAGTAGCACAAGGGAACCTGGCTACCCACATGGTGTTCCATATGTAGGTTTTGACTATTTTCTTGGAAGGGCCTGAAACGCAGAGAGTTTAAAAGGAACTTAGGGAACTATCTTGCTGCATGCTTCTGCTCTGCATACTTCAGACTGGGAGACAGACCAGGCTGTTATGTATGCTGACTGAATTCACCGCAGTTTCATCAAGAAACCTATTTCAGCTCCAGCATAGCATGTTGCTAAATCTATAGTAAAGACAAAGCTTTCTATACACACTACAATGCTCATCAATAGACATACTAATACTTATAGTAGGAGATATTTTTCAGCTGGCCACGTTTTGATGCATTCTTTCTCATATTCATTCCTCAGAACCTCAATAATGATCTGTGAGAACTCCTTTAAAACCCACCGGGCATAAAATCATTTGCAACAGAGTTCATCAGCAAAAGGTATTCTGTAATAAATAGATAACTTCTGGGCCCCATTTTTGATGTACAGTCTGTGAGATTGCTCTGCATGCAATGATGATAACATCAGAGCAAAGGATGTCAGGATGCTGGAAAAATTTAGGTTAATACTCTAACCCTTAAGAGATATGGGATATTTTAGGCATGTCTTAGACACAATATAATTTTTGTTAGGATAGTGTTACTCCAGAGTCATTAATTTATTTGAAGACTTTTAGATTTATTCCAGTGAGATCAAAAAGAAGACAAATTAAACTGACATCCGACAAATAGCCTTCCAAATACGTAAATCAAGAGATATGAATCTGCAGTTATCGATAGGTACAAATTACCATTAATTGGCCAGACGAGGTAAGAGTTTTGTCCTGTTCCACTTACTCTTTCTCAAAATTCAGAGGAAAGAAATGAAATGAATCAAAAAACCTGAAAACACCTAAGTACTAGTCAGTCTATTTCATTTATCGTAAGCATTATTACAGCCAAGTATTGCCAATGTTATTACTCACTTTGATTCAAAAAAAAAAGTAAATACTAAAACTACTAAATTTGTCTGAAAATGAGTAGGAACAGATGTCATAAAAAAGTCTGGTTTTGACTACTTTCCACCTTAGCTGTACAGACCGGTAAGTTTTGAACAACTGAGTCAGAGAAGCGTGCAGCTTCTTGAGTGATTTAGACTTGTGAGTGAATCAGTTGAGGTTTGGTTATGTGATCAAAAAAAAAAAAAAAAGAAAGAAAAAAAAAAGATTCCTTCTTCTTGATTTCAAATATTGCTTTTCTTCCCAAAGGGTGATATACAGGATGCATAGAGGAGTTGAACCATAATAAGAGTCAGAGAGTTACAGCATCTTAAAGCCCTGGAGAAGTCCTCATTTGAATTCTATTCTGAACTTCCTGGCTTAGGCCTCTCTCTACATCCTCCTGCTTTTATTCTCTTTAGTTGTGCACTAACAACTTTAAGGCTCGTGCAGCATGTAAGCTGATTGCTTTGAATATAAATGGGAAGACTATTAAAAGCAGAATTTAGTCTTCTACTCATAAATCATAAAAGGAAGCATAAATTCTGTGTTTTAGTGGAGATTTAAATTCCTAAATGGGTTTTATAGGAGCCACATAAGACCTATTGACAATACCCCTTTATGATAAAAAGTAAATAGAAGTGACAAAGTCAGAATTCAAAATGCCACTGCTTAGCTCCCACTAGCCTTCTGAAGAAGACAAAAAAATGGCTGGAGGAAATCTCAGAGGGAAACAAATGATAACATGAAATTAAATGTGTAATATTCCTTTTTATGCTGTGTGGGGGAAAAAAGCACTCAGAGAATGAGTTGGTACATTTGCATAACAAAGGAAATCAACAACAACAACAAATTGCCATCGTGTTCAAAGCTGATAATTGCACAGATGACAACAAGAAAGCGCCTTTCTTCTCAGCTCTCTAGGGGACAAGCCTTGTCGAGATGAGGAAAAAAGGTGGAAAGTGACCCCACTTGCTTTCATGAAAATTAGCAAGCTCAGAAAATGTCTTTGGTGCAAGGGGGTGGCCAGTGAATGGTGTGAATGCTAATGAACACAACGAGGGCAGAGGCTCAGCCAGTGTTCCCATCAGCTCCATCAGATGATCAACAACTGGCAGCAGACTCTTCTTCAAACCACCCTCATCCAGCTTTACCAACATCCAATTCACCTTGTCAAGAAAGTCTTTTTGGAGAAGTGACTGTTGAGGGGTTTCTGTTTTGCTTTCTTTCTTTCTTTTTTTTCTCTATGGATGCTTTCTTTCAAAGATGCACTGAATTTCAATTCCTCATGCCCTGTGAAGTGTGGGACTCCCCTGTGAAGTGTGGGACTCTCCTCTGTTTCTGTACAGACCCAAGTAATGATCTTCAGTTTTCCCAAGCCAGTTATCTGGACATCTCACCTTACTGGGATGAAGGTCAAAGTGTTTGCAATCGTTACCTCCTCTGAGGTTCCCAAGCCCTAGAAGATTTCTCACTCTGGAGATAGAGGTGGTACTTTGGGCACCAGCAGATCACCAATTGTCACTGGTTTTGTCAGCATGAAAATATGTATTTGCTTCGTCTGCAAGATGAAACATAATTCAATTTATCCAATGACTTCCTAGAACTACTGTGACTCCAGAAGTCTACTAAAAGTGCTGAATAGTGGTGGTATTTTTTTTTTTAATTATCCAGTGGTAAGTTGTCCTTGAATAGAGCTCTAAAACTCTTTGAAAGTGTGTGACTGATGCTGAAAGTCCTAGACAGAAAGACAGGCTGTAAGAGATCAGGACCAACTGATACATCCCTGTTTAACTCACCACTTCTTACTCTTCTCCATCCCTGCATCAATAATGCAGCAGGCAACAAAAATGAACAGTGACAGAGTCTTATTCTAGTCCTTCTTATTTTGGACCATCTCTAGGAGAACAAAAATAGCTCCCTTTGGCAAGTCTACCCTGTCCTTTAACCTTATGGAAAATATTTATAAAATTTAACGGTTTCAACTATTTGATTTAAGAAAAAGTCCTTTAAAGTTTGAAGAGTTTACCACAAATAAAGCCAATTCTATAGATATAAATTATTAAACCTCGTGTGTATTCTGAAAGGCAAAATATGTACATGCATTTTAAAGGATTTATTACAGAATTCAACAACAGTTTTAATTTTCTGTCAATAAGATCAATTAAAAGGCAAACAGGTCCTACTTCCACCCCCCTGAATAACATAAATAAGAAAAACACAAATGGCTAAAATCAGTCAGGTATTGTTTTACTTTTATATCCCCTGGGATTTTTATATTTGGTGTCTGATGTCTAGTTTGCTTTTATTCATTCCAGAATAAATGGATGGCGGGCAGAGAGACCTTGAACAGACAGATGGTTAAGGTACTCGTGAGATTCCTGGGTTCAAACCTAGATAACAGACAAAACAGAAACTTTTGCCCAAGGCTTTAACATCCTGTATACCTTAACCTGTCAGTCCTTACAGTTCAAAGAGTTTTATCTTGTATAAATAATGAAGCATTTGTAGGGAAAATGGGTGCAGGCATGAAAATTCTGTCATTGGGGGACTCATTTAGGAAGACTGAGGTCACAGATTCAAATTGTTCTTCAGCAAATGAAGAAAAGAGCAGGCAAAGGCTTTCCTGCCACGTAGACAAATACAGTGAGCCACTGGTCAGTACTCAATCTCTCTCATGTGGGTGAATTTACCTCCTCCACCCTTCCCCTAGTGGTCAATAAATATGAGAGATCTTAATATTACTCTAAACAACTGTTAAAACATGTTGAATCCTCAAAAAAATCTGTCATTGGGTAGAATGCTTTCATTGCAGTCAAATCTAGGCTCTTGGAAACAAAACTGACCTGCTGTGGAAATAGATGGAAAGGAATAAACACCTCTATGGGACAGCTAAGAGATCCTCTAGCTATTTTGAGGCTCCACTCATTTTACTTTTTAAACACACCTTATTTGAAAGCAACTGAAGGATGTTGCTATAAGACTAAAGAAAATTTTACATCTAACTGGTCCTTTTATAAGCCCAAATGTTTGTGACTCAGGACATCATCCTCATGCAATAGAGCACAGGCAGCTTTGCTTCTGTCTCTACTTTGTCTCCACCCATCAAATGGAAGTGGGTATCAGTTTCTTGTGGGACTCAGGGAGCAGTCTGCAATATTCACTGGTTATACAGCTATGACAAAGTGAAAATATGAATCTTAATTATCTGAACAGAACCAGGATGCAAAAGTGTGTGTGGACTTGAACACTGTGTTGTTTGTTTACTTTAATTTAGATGAGTTACAAGAGTAAGGTTTTCTTTTCTGAAGCTCGTAGAGTAGCTCATCGAGACCTAATCAAGCAAGTTGGTCCTTCCTCTGCTGTTTTCCCTGCCTGGTTGATGGAGCTTAATACCTGCGTGAAGCACCAACTGGCGTTTCACTGGGTGCAGGCTCCATCTTTAATGTTTTAATTCTGACAGGTTTCAGTCAAAGCAACAAGTCTAGGGTGTGAAGATAGACAAGTGTTTCCAACTGAGGACAGCAGATGCACAGACTGGACCGTAAAAACAAGGGAAATGGGACTGGCTTGCATTGATCCTGGCTGAGTGTAGCAACCTGAACCATGGACAACTCTCTCCAGTGATCTGTGTGAATGGTACCAAGAGAGATGAAGCAGCACACAGAGAGAGGAAAGAAAGGTTAGAAATACTTTGAAGTGAGATTCTTCAGCCTAAATCCATCACAAAGCTCAATCAAGTACATATGTAAAGCCAGTTTGAGGTGCTGCCTAGAGGCCCATAAAATTAGTTGCCTATGCTGCTGGTCATTAGCAGAAGGTTTATTGTTAATGCTGTTAATTTTCTGTGGTATACTTCAGTTTACTGGTATAACAGATAGAGCTGGAAGCGCCTTCCTCAATATTTGAACCTAGTTCCTTAACAGGAACAAGTAATTTCAGGCTTTATGAAAATAATGAGAACTGTTTGCCAATGGGTTTCTTGTGACTGGATTCTCTGATGTCTAATACAGGAGAACATCAATTAGCTATTTCTTCACTGGAAGCAGTGGGAGTTCCTTTCACCCACCATTCTACCCGTTTCCAAAATTCATGTTAGAACAGAATGTATTTGAATCTTTTTACCCCCACTTCTTAATATATCTGAAATCATCTGAGTTCAAAAGTTGAAGGACAGACACAGACTGTGATCCTGCCCCTTGAAGCCAAATTTACAGTTTTAGATTAAGTCAGAGCTACTTAAGAATCTCCATGGCAGTACTACATAATTTTTCCGGTGAAACAGGTTGAGAAAACACAATTATCATGATCAACCTTCAGATGAGCTGATCGGCCTGTGCCTTACCAACAATTGCCCCCCTCCCACCATTTGGTCAGACCCTACCTGTGTGTATAAGGGTGTAGTGCCCTATAAAGTTTGGAAATGTCTGGCAAACATTAAGAAATTTCAGTCTCATCAGGGAAGGAACCAAGGTTTAAACCCAAATGAGAGAGAGTGAAATGAGGAAAAAAGGGAAAACAGGTTACATGAACTGTTCAAGGAATGAAGAAAGACTGCAGCATATACCCACCTTTATCTCCCACATATCAGCTTAGTACATTCAATGATACCCCACATTTTAAACATTGGTGATTTGGTGTTTGGTACAATCCTTCAGTGCTTGGAGGATTGTGTGTAGGGTTTCATAGGCTTTCCCTTGAACCAAACTCAGATCTTTCAAGTGGTAGTTTACAGCAGGAGCAGGGCTATTACTTTTCTCTCCTTAATTTATCCATGAAACCAAACCATTTCCATTAGTCAAGAAGAATTTAAACTCCTGCCATACGTCCTCCAGACACAAACCCAACCCTGTGCCATCACTAGGTCAATTTCTAGCAGAACAGCAAATGCAACCTTCCCAAATCCTGTCTCCCTGTTCCTACTTAACATTGGATTTCTCTCCCCTTTATTTATTTAATTTCCTGTGCTTGCTGTGCAATGAACCTCTCCAGGTCCATTCATTCATTTCACATTGGCAGCATGTCACTATGGGACAATCTATTGAGGATGAGATGAAAATAATATTACGCCATCGAGCTGATAATACCTGACTTTAATATCTCTTAGCAGCATCTCCATAGTGCTATGTCAGTGAAACAGATCAGACAGCGCAGATCTCTAGTGTAAACCAAAGGGGGCATGGGGGGAATACTTCTGCTATCAAAATTAAACTTCTAATACATCAGCAACAGAAGGTGAAGGGGCAGAAGAACTGCAAGGAAACCGATCTGTTACCTTTCAAGTAGTGACTCTGTGCAGGAAGCTAATAAACATCTGTATTTAACTCCAAGCACTTTCCCTCCCTCTCTTTTCTCCCATCTTCTTGTCTTGTCTGCCACCAATAATACACTAGGTTGGTTATATATAGCTCATTTTAGTGACATCATAACCATTCCTTTGGTCATTATCATGTTACTTAAACAGATTTACGATCTGTGTGTTTGAATAAAAAAAAGGATGAAGGAGGGATGAGCCATGAGAAAAGATATTTAAGAAGTGTGGTTAAGACAGCCCTAAGAAGCTCTGTGAGTGGCTTTGATCTCTAAATCCAGTCAGTAAGCCTGTCTTGTAGGTAAGACACAGGGCAGGGTGTTGGGACAACCTGAGTATTTTTCTTGATCATTCCATTTTTTTGCTATCTAGCCTTCAAGGATTGTTTAGCTTTTATCACTGTTTCTGCATCTCAAGCTTATGTGTGAGAGAATATCTTCTGTGCTTTAATGGCTAGATGGACGTGTTCATGTTAAACATATTCATTCCTCTGCTTCATTTGGTATTGTCACAGGGGAGAACTTGGTTCAACAGTTCGCTCTAATAGATCCAAATTGTGGGTCAGATCTGATCCTGAATGCCAATATTTCATCTGAGGAAGAGGATGGAGGTGGATAGAGGAATATTTCAAATTCATTAAATATCCTCTGCTGCCTCAGCAAGCAGCTTATCAAGGGAATCATTAACAGTGTGAAATTTTTAAATGTGTGTTTACAAATGAGTCTATAAAGAAGATGCCTGGAAGAGCTGTTCAGCTCTTCCAGGTGAATTTCATAGGCCACATCAGATATGGATAAAATGCAGAAAGTTGAAGAGGTCAAGTCTGAAGCAAATGGACCTCTGTTTAACTCTTCATGTCCTGGTGATGTTGCCTGACTTCCTTCTGCCTCTCTATCACTCCTCAAGCTGCCTTTCTGGTATTCCTCTTTAGATGATGATTACCACAACTTATCCCTCCAGCACCTACTCTTGGCTGGTGTACCACTGCTGCCTATACCTGTGATTGTAAGCTTTAAGTATGAAATCAGAGTCTAAAGCAGAATTAAAACCTGCATCTCTTCCTGCAATTTTTTCATACCTGTTTCTAGAGGAGCAATCATTTTGAGATGATCCTGTTTGCTATATTACAAGCCTGGTGAAAAGTGTGAATGAGAACTGTGTTAAGGCTGAATAACTTACCAGAGAGAAAAAACCAAAAGAAATAAAATAAAAAATAAAGTTTTTAATGGGTTTCTGAACTTTCTGAAAGGCTGCAGACACAGCATCCTAGTTTTTGAGATCTATGCACTGATGAGTTTTCCCCTTTTCCTTTTGCTGTTAAAGTTCCTCATGCAGCCAAAATACAAGTGGTCCCTCGGCACTGATTTATATTATTTTTAGCGATGTGCAGGCAGCAACAGTTTTGAGCCCTCAAAGCCTAATAATATTTTTTCCTTTAAAGAAGAAAGAGAGAGAGAAGTGATCCTCCACAGCAGATCGGAGCAGGAGAAGGTGACTGATAAAAGTTGTGACTGGCAGATTGAGAACCATACCCTAATTAGATGGGAACTTGGCATTTGTGTTGTGACTTCTGCCCTGGTAAAGCTCTTCTCTGACCAGAAAAGGAATAAATTCAACACTTCTTAAAGCCATCGTGGTATAAAATCTGTCCAGCTCTGTGAGAAGCCTCAAATTTAAATTATTCTAACTTCAAACTCTGAAAATAACATGTTCTGAAAATAGTTGATTTTAAGGGTAAGGTACTGGAATACGACTGAGGACACTTCAGTCTTATTACCAATTCTGTACCAAAATTTCAAGGTTACCATGGGCAAGATGCATAAATTAGGACACATTCGTTGAATGGGCATGTTCTTTTGCTTGTCTTGTTTCGTCACCAAAAAAACAACATTGGGAAGGGGCGTTCTCTTGGCATGCAAGTCCTGATCTCAGGCTCTTCTAAGGCATAAATAGCCAGAAGCAATTCAGTACTGGCATATCTTCATCAGAACGCTGGGAGCAGAATCATCGGTACAGATTTAGTCATCTACAGTATTGGCATTTACATCTGAGATAGTCATCTAGGTCACCTTCACAACCCATGAGAAATAGTCAATTCTAGAGAACGATCCATTTAATTCAAATGTAGATGTCAGGAGAATCACTCTCTGGAATTGCCTATTTCTCTCCACTCTCTGTCTACAGAGTTTAGGCAATTAGGTCAGATTTGTATTAATTACACACATTTGTCCATGAATCCCCAGTTGTGGCACCCTAAAGAAGATACCCTCCTCAAAACATCTAAACTTTCCATGATTTCGTTTGTGGTTAGTTCTCAAAGGTGGGATTCTAGTGACCTATGTGAACTCCCTTCAGAACTCATTTTTTGCCGTGATCTAGTAGAGCTCAGGAGGTTAGAGTAGGGATGAGTGCTGACTAAAGAAGGAATAGATTTACAGAGCCTTTTAGGCAAACACTTTTGATGTCTTACATAGGTTGAAGAAAAGCAATACTCACCCACCTCCAAATGTGAGCAATTCTGTCTGCAAGAAAAGTAATGCACTTTGATTTGTGAAATCTTTTTTCAAGTGTCAGTGATGGTGAACTGTCTGCTAAGACATCCCTTTCACGAAGTTGGGTGGTAAAAGAAACACCATTTCCTCTACTCTGGATCCTGATTTCACAAAGCTGATCAGAACTTTATGTTTAATTGCCTCTGTCCAACAAGCTGAAAGGTTACAGCTGGGGACAAGGCAGGAAGGAAGACTAAAAGGCACTGAGAAGAAGACTACTTAAGAAGATGAACTGGAAGAAAGAAAAAATAAAATGAAAGGCAAAGAACATAAAGAAAATGAACAACCCAGCCTGGAAACCACCCCACTGCCACAAAAGAAGCCATTCATTTACATTCGCAAGAAACGCAACAGCAGCTGGAGGTGTCTGGGCACTGCCATTCCACAGATGATGTCAGGCCTGCGGAAGATTTTTCAATTAATCTCTCTTGACCCTGTGCCTTGAACCCTCATTCCTATTTTTAACAACCCCATTCTGTTGAATGACCTTGGGACCTAGTGACCAATAATGCCCATTTAAGTAACTGCAGGGGTGTCGGTAAGTATGCAAGGAGAATTTGCAAAGGGCTCATTATGTAAAGAGTTAGTTACCACAAAGAAGGACTCTCTCTCTCTCCCTCTCATTCTTGCCTGTAGGCTAGTAGTTGGGGACCTTAAACAGAGACTCAGTCGCGCTAAACACACAAGAAATGCTCTAAAAAGGCCATTCTGCATGTAGATGGCTATAGAACTTGGAGAAAAGAAGAAAGGTCATATGAACGTATACCAACCAAACCCATCAGCATCAGGAAGAAAACCACCAAAAACTTCATATTCCTTCTTTCCACTAAAATATCAGATAGAAAAGAATTGCAACTAAAACAAGGAAAAGAAGCACCAGATCTCGTTTTACAGCACAATGTAGAAACTGACCTAGTCCTGTTAATCATTTTGAAAGACTAACTCTGGAAGGATTTGGCTTCAAGTTCATGTATGTACATTAAATGTATAGAATGATTTTTTTTTTAGTCACAAGACAATAAAATGCACTAATCCACTTTGCCTCACCAGTGCTACAGAACACAGTTTTGCGCCCACAAGATACATGCTTGAAAACATCCTGGTATAGGTACAGCAATAAGCCTTAGATGCAAACTTAGGTTTTATTCCAGTATGAAAATATGTGTTATACCCTTCCAAGCATTGTAGGGTTATGAACATGTTTTCTTTCCTGTCTTTAGTACATGTGTTTGGCAGGCTGAAAAATAATGTCTCTGTTTTCTTTGGAGAAAAAAAAAAGGGGGGAAGCTACCCTCTGTTGAATGATGACAATATGGGAATGAAAACACAATGTACTGTGGTGCTATGTAAACCTCTCTGTACTCCTCTGCTGATGGAATGACAACCATCTTGGCCCTCACTCTAGTTTTCAACCATCTATCCTTTCACAAAATGCTCTGGATCAGAGAGGGGGAATGACAAGAGATAAGGGCAAGGCTTAAAGAAGAATGAATGATAAACCTGGTAGACTGGATTGGATTTAGAGATACCCACTGCAAGGAAAAGGAGAATTTTCTTTGTAGTGTTCCCATTCTTGGGGTTCTGTAGGTAAGAGCTGAAGAACAGGTAAGAGGATTTATAGGAGTTGTTGGTGATGTTGGATTAATGCTATTAATCAGAACGTAAAAACTGTCATCCTGAGTCAGACTAAAAGTCTGTAACAAAATAACCTGTTTCTGACAGTGACCTGTAACAGATGTTTGGGGAAAGTGTATAAACCCATGGCAATTACAGAGTGATCTTTCCCCTGGCTGTACTCTCGTGTCTGAAATCAGCAGTTTAGAAACTTCCCGGGTTTTCACTTCTCAGTCTTGCAGAAGTTTTGCGTGTAAAAACGTTACAGAATCCAGCAGTGAAATCAGGCATTGCTGATGTGTACTGGTGGAAGCCATTCTCCATCTTAAGAATGAAAGAGCAGTTTGATAATGTTACTCCAAACAGGCTTTGGTCCTTGACTAAAACCACCACTGACGTATAGCGAGAGCCTGTTGTTTTTATTCTGGGATGCCATTTGAGCTCCAGGCCTGTCAGATCTTACCAAAATGCGTGAGCCTACCAACATGTATAAACCTAGTGAGTTACATACTGAAGGGCTGGATACAGGAAGATTTCAAAGCTCCCTTCTCTGTGAGTTCATAAATTATGATAAACCTGTTCACCCAGCATCTCTTGAAAAACTCTTCTCTATGTAGTGTCCTTGTACCACTCTTGCTGGGTCATCGGCTAGCAAGGCGGCCAACACACTCTGCCCCAGTAGCGTTACACAAAACTGATCCTAAGCAGTGATCAAAGGAAAGCAGAAGGGCAAAGCACCAGCAGAACAAAGAAGATAAGGACCACAGAAATCCATCAAATTTTAAAATGCATTGGATGCACTAACGTCTCAGAGGAGACTTAGATAAGGACGAAAGTAGCTCTTCTTACATATTCCTTCAAGGCTGAACTTTGGCGCACAGACTTACTTGCTCTCCAGTAGGTTTGTTTCACCCCTTTGTTCGTTCAAGAGCCTTTTCCTTGCAATGGAGAGATTTAATTTTGCTGACCTCTGTTGATGATTAAAAAATAAGAACTAAAATCGAAGTGCTGCTGTGTGTGTTTCTCTACCAATCATACAAATCTCGTTTGTCTCTGTTAGCTCCTATCGCTCTAATTTCATCCAAGACAGACCTTCTGTGTGTGCCTCTAAAACAATCTTGTCACTGCTGTGTTCAGGCCTTGTTTCTATATTCCATATTTCCTGACATCAGGCAAAAACTCCCTTTTTTTCTTGTCTATTCCCATTAGTTTCTATTATAGCTGTTTTCTTTCCTTTCCTTATACCTTTTAATTTCCCTTTCTCTCTTATTCACTGTCTCTGTACTGGTATTGTTTAACTCTCAGGAAGTATTTTGGGACATGTTTGATTAAAAAAGATAGAGGAGATTAAATTCAAGCAGTTCTATATTTTTACCTTCATTCTTCCACTTTCCCCTGCCAGTATAATATCTGTAATAACTGAAGTATTTATATATTTAGTGTTTTCACAACATTTTTTTCAGTCAAAATATTCTAAATTCATTGGTTTAAAACTAAGAGGTAGTAACATATGAGATGGATCTAAAAAGGATTCTAGATTTCTTCTTTTAAAACATACTGTATTGTTTTAATTGTTTTATTTATATAACAGTCCTCATGTTTTCTGGAAATTTAAAATAAATTCATGTTACAGTTATAACTTCTCTTTGATGTTATGTGGAATGCCTAAAGTATTTTGGGCTTTTATTTCTTTCTTTTCAAGAAGAGTTTGAGGCACCAATGGCATTGACTTATTTACAGAGATGGAATTTTCAGGGGGAAACAATTAGATATCAGGCTTTGGTCATTACAAATTTAACCCTCAGATAATCTTCATTCTCCTTAACTGAAAACTTGAATCAAATGGATTTTACTTGCTTTTTATTCTGTGTATGGAATGGTAGTTTTTTTCCCCCTCCTTAAAAAGCTGTGCAGCATGTCAGGGTGTTAGAATTAGATGGCATTTAAGGTCCCTTCCAACCTAAATCATTCTATGATTCCATGATTCTACAGTAACCCTGAGGGGAAAAAAAAAAAAAGAAAATCAGCCTTCCACCTGGAGTTTTGACTCATATTCTCTTTCCTTCAAGCCTGACTTATTTGTAAAAACTTCTAATAAACATGAATCTGACAGTCAGCCTAATATGCTGGAATCAAAAGCTATTATTGACTTTGCCATATTGATCAATGGTGGCCCAAGCCCTGTAATAGATTACGGTGTTTCTCTCTAAACTCAGCTGCTCAGCTGTTCTCTCTCTGCATTAAATGAATGCTCCTCTGTCAGGAAGTGTTAAAATGACCTGGTTCAGAGCCTCTTGCTCCAGGCCTTGCCCTTCCATGGATTGGGTACATGATGCACTTCCAGAGCCACGTAAACACTGAAGCAGCAGGTTGCTACTACTTTTCGGAGGTGTGTTTCATGTGGTACTTTACTACTGGATAAAACCCCTGTTTTGTCCACTCTTAGCAATACACCCATCCCATTTCTCATGGCACATGTCACCAGCATCCATGCACTGTTGCTTCTCTGCTCCACTGTGGGCTGTATCCTCATTGTTTAGACTGGATATTGAGCCACAGGGAGGCTTATTGGCCTCTCACACAGGAAACTCATGCCTAAGAGGGAGTTTGAAGCCACTTTCATATCAGCAGCGGGCGTACGAAATGTTGATGAGCTCCTCTCTTTCCTTATGTTCCTTAAACCAGCCTTCTACTCCCAGCTCTAAATTCCAAGAGTGTCGCTAGGTGAAGATAATCTTCCTCTCTTTGAGGAGTATGGTAGGATGGCTTTTCATGACATCAGTCTGAGCTCATAGGAACATGGAAAAGGAATATCTTATGCCTAAAGGTGAGTTACACTTCATCAGACTGCGCAGTCATGGTCTTCTCTGTGCCATCTGGAGGTGATAAGTGCAATAGGTCCGGAAAAACACCAACCTCCTCCAATAAGCAATAGCAGCAACTATCTGGAAGGCAGTCCCTATGTTTTGTGCTGTTGTGGGATGGCATTTAGGCCTATGATCAGTCCAGCTAAGGTCCTAGTGGAAGTAATGTTTCATGAGGTGCACAGGGATTCAGAAAACACAGGCAATTTTGCTATTTCTACAGCTGCCCCTTCTCTTGAAGCCAAGAAAAAAGAAAAAAAAGGCAACCACTGCTCATGTCTTGTGAAAATACGCAATTCAGAAATGCTTAAATGCAGAAATGTCTAAGGAAAATTTCTTCTTCTTCTCTGAACAAAAAGATGTAATCGGTACTGAACAGCCAGTTGCAAAAGTGTTTCAATATTATCTTTTCACAGGAAAAAATTATACATAATGTTCAAGAAAAGTGAAATGAACACATAAATGCTATTTTCAGTGACACCTTATATTTTTCCCAGATTGCTCTCCTAAGTTAGAATATTTCTACTGTATTTAACCAGAATAGAAGCAAAAAATTAAAGGAAGGCAGAGATGTTGAGTGATCCACTCAAGATAGGTCTTGATTTTTCAGTGAGACCCAAGCAGGTCAGGAGCAAGGTGTGTACAGGATCTACCCAGAGGAAAGCTAACACTGCTCTTCCCTGAGAGCAAGCCCAGAGCCAACATTTCCAGATCTATAAATAAACAGCCTTTCGTTCAAACTGGGAGAAAACAAAACTATGCTGTGAAGCAAACAACGGACACTGGTATTGAAATTAAAAGGATGTGGAGAACATGAGAGTTTTAGAGCAGGTGGCATCAAACCCTTCCTGAGCAAGTCAAGGGCTCGGCGTCCCCAAAGCAACTCGGCAGAGAGCTCCCCAAAGCAATCTCTTACACAGTCTTCTGTAGTATGTAAATTTATTGAAATACAGTCCCCTTTGTCTACTGGGAGATGAGTGCGCTGTGATCCGTCCTCTCAACCCACACTGACACAGGCAGCTGACATAGTGGTTTTGAAGATTTCCCTTTTGTTTTTGCTGCCAGCTCGTGGGAGGGGGAGAGAAAGAGGAAGGGGAAAGAGGAGGGCGTAACGCGCCTGCAAGTGTGTGTAGGCAGGCCAAGAGAATCTGTGCCACTGAACACCCAGATGGCAGGAAAGATTCACCTTTTACTAACTGGATCAGTGGCAGATTTTTATAGCGTGTGGGTGGGAGAGAGGGCAGGGGCTGTGAGGAGGATGCAGAAAAAGCAGAGCATGTAAATGCACATATGTTTGCACCAGAAAGAGAGAAAGAAGGGCACACGGTGGATGAACAGGCTTCTATCTGCATGTGAAGAGTGACAGAGATGCACAGGGGAGAGAAGCTGAGTTATGGCTGCGTGCTTCAGGAGCAGAAGTCCAAACACCCCACAAACCTCTCCTCTGCCCTCCTGTGCACAGGCACGCAGGAGGTCTCCAGCTCCAGTTACCCTTGCAAGGTATGTTACAGGACAATTTCCTTCTCCCCAGATCCCTTGAAATGAGCTTTGAAAATAGTAAAGGCTGTCTGGCTTGAGCTGTACTTTGTCTACATCCCTTGAGGAGACACAGCCTATGTGCAACCCAAGGCTCACATTCTATGACTTCATGCTCCTGACCACGAGGCTGTGCCCCTGCCTGCACCTCTTTGCAATCTGAATTCCTGGGTTTAGGGAGAAATAAGCCAGTGGAAATCTTTCAAACCTACTTTTCTGGGCTCCCATATATCTACGTTAATAAACTAAACAAGGCCATGGACTGTTCTTTGACCTTGCAAACATGAAATCCTTGCACATGTGTAGTTAAACTTTCTACCTTCTTCCCAAAAATGAATGGACTGAGTCCCACTTGCCTGAAACAATCTGTGTCATCCCTTAGACTGTACCTGGGGATGACGGCAGAGTGATAATAAGCATGGACACAAAACATAGCAAGGGGCATGCTAACAGCAAAATAGCATGGACAGACCCTTGCCACAGAATCACAGGATAGTTAAGGTTGGAAGGGAACTCTGAATGTCATCTTGTCCAACTCCTCTGCTCAAGCAGAGTCACCTTCTTGTCAGTGCTCGAGCCTGTACCCCTAATTCACCAGAGTACAGGGATCCTTAGGAAAGTCCTGACTCTTTCATCTTCAGGGATTGAATCACACAGTTTCCACCCATAGTTTCCATTTATCTGAGCTACCTGACATGCTGGACGGCTTGTGGTTCTTGGCACTCAAATACAACTCAGAGGGACAAGAACTTTGGCTGGGGAAGGTGAAGTCTGCTTTGACTGGGAACATATGGGATACACATAAACAGTTCCCCAAAGATGCAATTAAATACTTCTAAATATCCCACATTAATTGTGTGCCTGAACCAGTACTGATGATCATCCTAAAGGTATCTGGAGATCCATGAAATTCTCTCCGTGATAGTAGGTGTAATGAAATGCATGGAAGATAGCTTAAGGCCATGACCATGTCACTTTGTGGGTATTTCTTAAAGACTTGTAATTGAGATCTGTTAAAAGACTGACTCCAGTGAGATCTGACTAGACTAGGGAAGATGTAAGGCTTTTGGTGGCTGAAAAGGAAAGGGAGAGAGGGATCATTTTAAGCTCAGTTGGAGTAAGGATGCAAAACTGCACAAAGAAAATCTGATAAAGAATGACCTTAGTCATCTTCAACAAAGACTGTGCTGTGATCTTACATCTCTGATATCCTCAAGCTATGGGTCCTAGGTGTTGTGTTTCAAGATAGAATGGACCATTTTGATAATTATTTTGACTGTCTGGTAACAGAGTTTAAGTCAGTAAGTCCCAGATTGAAAAAGTGTCCTCTGTATCCCTCAATCAGCAGAACAAGCAGAACTCTGTGCACATAGAAGTATTTTGCCCACCATCTGTTTTCTGATAACTATGCAGGAAAAGACTGGGGTCTTCATTCTTGATTCAGCCTGAGCCACCAAAGAGATTCCCTGCATTGTGTTAACAGACAGGTATGTAAAAACAACTGGCACATGCCATGGGGGAAATCTCTAACAACGCCTCAACAGTGAGTATCAAGGCACTTTTCCAGTGCCTTCAAGAGAAACCTAAAAGCAAATGAAAATGGGGAAAAATAATCCTCTCACGTCTCCCTCTCCGAAGGCAGCAGATGCTTTAAAATTCACCAGACAAGGTCTGCCTTGTAGCAGACAGTAGGGCGGAGAGGGTGGCTGCTCCTCCGCTCCCCAGGCCTGCTCCCAGGGATCTGCATGTGCAATTTTGGCATTTCCATAGATCTGTTTGATTGTTATGCAGATATTTGGTACAGGGAACTAGGTTTGTTCCCTGGCTTTCCCTCTGTGGGGGAAGGAGCCTTGTATGTGGCAAACAGCATGTCACACTGGCCATTCTTAATCCACCAACTGGCCAGTGACCAGGAACTGCTGCAAGCAGCACTTGCAGCTGACTCCAGCGGTTTAATGGCCCACTCTGTGTTACACAGAAATGCATTTCTCTGTCTGGAGATTACAAATGTGGGGCTTGACTCTCCACTCTCCCTCTAGCATTCTTTCCCTGACCTGGGGTGAGGTTATTCCCCACAAGAGGAGAAACCCTGCTGTAGAATTTGTTGTGTTAGAAGAAAGGGGCACCAGATGACCAGCATCAGTAGTCGATGGTGAGAACCTCAATCCTTGTCCCAGTTATGCTTCTGCTCATGTGAAATGAGAACTGGGTATTTCCATCTCTGCTTATAATGAGCTGCACCTTAACAAGGGCCTGCTTATAAGTCCTCTGAAGTCCCCTGTCTTCAGGAGCTTCAGGCCCATAAGGAGTCATCTTCTTCATAGACAATGGAATGATTATTAGATGTATAAATCAGTGCAATGGCACTGACTTCTATGAAACCAGGCCAAAGTACATTAATGGAGAACTATTTCAGGAGCTTCTCTAATGAAGGAAGACAGTATTCCCTGCAAGAACACAACATGGCTGCAGCTTCTGGACAACAAGTTCTGTTGAGCCATTGCTGTATCTCCCAATACCTTCCATGAAGTATTTTGCACAGTTTTGATCTCAAAAGGGACTACTTAAAATATATGTGAACTTTTATTTGCAGAGTGTTTATTTTCCTCTTTTTGGAAAAGGAAAATATAAAAAAAAATTACACTACTGTAACAAAATAGGTTAAAGATTCCTTGGGCCAAATGGACTTGTATATTGGTGGCAATATGCAAAGTCCACACCTCTAAGTACTTATTGTAGTGAAAAAAAAAAAATATATCTCTCAATTATACATATATGTAAAATCAAGTGCCCAGTCTGACTTCTTTCATAGCACTTAATCAAGGTGCTGCAAGTGTCATTTATTGTGTGAGTATCTCTTTCCTTTCTCAGCACTTAAGGTGTTGTCACAGACATGCTAAATGGTCAGTCAAGGAAGCTCATTCTGAGCATATCTCCTCCTTCACAATGTTTTCCCTGAACACTTGTGATTTTACCAACTCATACTCTTAGGTGACAACGCATCATATAATGTAAAATTCTGTTGATATAGAGCAGATTTAATAAAAAATATATTTTACACTTTCCACTTCATCCTGAACTGGAAAGCAAAAGTCACTTTTTTTCCCTAAATATAAGCATTTGGCCCCTCTGAGATACTCTGACATCCAAACATTTGATATTTGAATTTGAGATAGTCTTCCCATTACAGATAAATCATTTTGAATGGATTGTCATTGGAACCAAGTATTTAAGATGATTATTTTAAGGACAGACAGGCTATTCATTCCCTCCACTGACCCCAGAAGGGGTGGAGATAATCAGCTCAGATGTAAATATCTGTCTTTTAGACATTTAAACAAACCCTGTTCCTGAAACTCAGCTTGAGTGGGGAAGTGGAAAAGGCTTTGTTTGTGCTGCAGAATTCTGTGGGCAACACTACAAGTAGAAGATCCCTGATTCCTGCTGTGATGCAGGTGAAGCTACTCCAGTCAGTTTAGGGGCTCATTGAGCTCATGTAGGGAGTCTTTGGCCATCCCCGTACCCTGAACAGATTTACTGTTGCATCTGCGTTTGTGCCAAGGAAACTTATCCTAGTTTCTGAGTTGTGTAAAGGCTCATACCATGGATAAGATTGAACTGGCATTATCAGAACTAAAAACAAGAATGTATCACCAGAATATTTTAATATCTCTCTGAGTACACTGACTTTAAATGCAGATCTAAGCCAGATTCACCAGAATCTGAGCTGCTGCACAACACAGGATGGGTTCGACAGAAAACTGCATCCAGTTTCATGTAAAACTAACCAGAAAAAAAAAAAAACAAACCACAAAACCATCAAACCAAGATAACAACAACAAAAACAACAACAACGAAAAGAAAGAGCTGACTTAAAAATTTGGAAGGGAAAGTATCAAACAAAGCAAAACAGCTGTGCTGTAAATATCACTAGTGTTTTTTGTTTTCATGAAGAAAGTTCCTTTCAGCAAAACAAAATTAAAGAAAAGTATGTTTGCCTGTATCATTATTCAAGATGAATTCCCAGATTCTCTGAGTACATGGATAACACTCTTCATTTGGGTTTTAAACCACAGGAGTATCCTGCTGTGGACAATGGCAGTAAGTAGGAGATTGTGTAGTGCAGGAATAACCTGAGTCCTGCCTTACAGCTTTACTATCCAGCTGATTTCCCCAGGCACTGATGCAAACATCTGGGCATTCATGTGCATGTTGACATTTATTTCTTTATTTTTTAATGCCACGGGGAATTGAGGATTAGGTTTGTTATTTCCACTAACCAGGCATTAAAATACCTTGAGCTGATCACGCCCTTTCTGAATTTTGACTGAAAATCACTAGGCAGAGGGAGGATGACACAGCCCTAGGAAATAGTAAGAGAGATTAATGCAAGCCACAGCGGTAGCACAAAAAGCACCCAGATGTAAAGCACCGAGTAAACAACTTTTCTTTTCCCTTCCTTTCACATCGTGGTAGATGAGCCACCAGAGGGAGTCCAAGAGATCTCCAAGAACTGCAGGATAAACAGATCGGCTTTTGGCAAAATGAAGGTAATTAAACATTTTCTACTGGGGGCTGCAGAGTTCAAACCAGAGCGAGCTACTTTAGGTCACTGCAAGATCTTCACCGTGGCAAAATTTCTCAGAAAAGCTAAATCGGACTTAATTTACAGTTTAACTTTTCCAAGAAAACAAAGGGAATAAAGAAGCAAGTTGATATTTTTAGTATTATTGTTGATGATAAAAATGTATTTCTAATTAAATAATATTATGTGTTTCTAGATCAGTGGAATGAAAAAGAAGGTCAGGTGACTGGAATACAAAGGGCAAATGGTGCCTTGTCTGTGCCACTGTACATTTGCTCATGTGCATGGAAATACACACAGATATTTAAATACAAGAACGTTGTATACTGTTCAGTCTTACTGTTTGGTAGCAGGGGATGAGATATGAGGTTTCACACTTCCTTTCAACTTCCAGTCTGACTGCAACGATGGAGGAGGAAACCAGCTCTCATAGGGGACTAGAAAGGGGTGAAGCATGTCACAGGCTGCTGTTTATAGCTGTGATGGGTAAATAAGGGGCTTAGGGACATGGTTTTGTGGTGGACTTGGAAGTGCTGTGTTAATGGTTGAGTTTGATCTTAAAAAGGTCTTTTCCAACCTAAATGATTCTACGGTTCTGCATCAGGTTAGAGAGACACTACCACTGTGGAATTAATTCATTGCCCTCCTTGTAAGGCAGGGCAAGGAATAGCACTGGTAGGCCAGAATTATTTACGTGCCAAAAAAACAGGGTTGTGCTCTGTTATAGATCTTTTGCGGAAAAAGTAATCACACAAATGTCAGGAAGAACATCTTACTCAGATCCTACTCCTCTCCTCTGGTCTCAGTTGGGACTGTCACCTTAATGTCCAAAAGCTGAGCATTTTTCTTCAACATGGAGCTACAGAAGTCTTGCTTTTACCTTCCTTCTAGAGATTGTTGGCTGGAGAGCCAAAAAGTTCCTCTTTATCCAACCTGTCTTTTGTCCTACAGTAGTGAAATCCTACCAGACTGGTCTAAAAACAGACTGGGTTTCTGCAGAATATTGACATTTTCAGCAGGAAATACATGTATATGTGGAGGAGGAAGGGATTCATACATTCCTGGGTAACACGGGGCAGATTGTATTTGCAATATCATGCTGGTAGTGGTAGCTGAGCTGTTCTGTACAAGAAAATATAGTCAAAATAGATGACGCAAGGGAAAGGTGAAAAAGGAGTTAAGAGATGTGACTATGGCTATAGAGTGGATTAGTGGCAGAGAACACCCTCATCCACTACACTGAAAAGGTTGTTCCTTCACCATGTTTGAATTTTCCACTTCTCCCATGGCTGCACTGGATTGAATATGATATTTCTACAGGCCTCTGTAGAAGAGTAAAGAGCTGAGATATTAAAAATAAATGGTGAGATGCTCAGGACAGTGATTTGGGGAGCACTTTGTCAAGGAAATCAGGCTAAAGTTGGTGATGAATGGCTCAAGCGATACCTTCTGGGCCAAAATCCATCCAAAGTCCGTGAGGTGAGGCTTGAAAAAGAAGCCTGACCTCTTCCTCCTACACAAGAAGTGTGAGATAACATTCCCTATCAAGCTGTCTGTTCTCTGGATCAGCAGATTAGTTGGAATGATTAGAAGAAAAGAAAGGATATTTTCCACTCATTTATTTACAAATTGTACCTAATGAATTATTGATCAGGCGAGTAGACATCTGCACAGCCCTCTAGGAATCTGTCCTTTCCAAGTCACACTCGTGGCCCCCTGGCCCGGTAGGGCCAGTGGAGATGTTTCAGCCCTCACACTAATGGGGTATTTGGCTGCAGAGGCCACTGTTGTTTTTCTATTGCTTTCTCAGTGCAAAATGAATCTCATTAATTTAACTGAAAAGCAACAGAAATGGGGACAAAAAAAGCCAAAGCTATGCATCTATATGAGATAAAATGTTATAACCACCACTCCAAATCAGAAAAATAATTTCCCTGTTGTTGAAGCAGGTGAAGGATAAACACAAGATTCAAAGTCAAGAGATTTGAGCTCCTTTCTTGTCTCTGCCACTGAAACACTGAGCAGGTCACTGGCTGTATTAGCCAATGTAACTACCTGTCAGCAATAAGAGTGCACAACCTGTGCAGGTCTCATCCATGGCTCTCTTCACAGCCACTGGGGATGGAATCAAGAGCCACACCAGTCTGGAGTGTAATTTGTCCAACTAAACACTGGTATCTGCTCAAGGCCAATGTGAGTCATGCCCTAAAACTCACCATCTGTCCTTCTCACTTCTCCATTATCTATGAAGGGAAATGAGAAATAGAAGCCTACACCGTATGGACCTAATCTACCTTGATCAAATGAACACCACCACTGATTAATCTGTATCCCAGTATTTCTTGTTCTTGTCTGTTTTGTCTCTGTGTGCATGAGTGTAAACCCTAGGCCTTATTGTCTCATACATGCAGGTTAACACTTTTATCTGCACCCTTTTGTTTCAATACTTCTTTGAGAAAGAGATGAACTAAAAATACAGGCATCAGAATATGGACCCTGGATAATAATGTGGCCTTGGATTCCACTGTACACAGTACAGTGAGGCCCCAGTTTTCATGGTTGCCCCTTATCCTGCACTCTCAGACAGTAACAGCTTGAGCTGTTCCATGCAAGACCTTTCACCAGCACAAGGCAACATCAAGGCACTGAATTTAATGGCAATACTTTAAATTATATGGTTGAATATCTGTTTCTAATCTAAACAGCAAACATTTATGCTTCATGTAACCTCAGCTTTATTTTTTTCAAGGGAAAATAATAACTTTTTATTTATTATTATTGGGTTTTTGCATAGCTGGCAAGACGGTTAGAGTCAGTCTCTTTCTCTCTCCTCCTCTCTGAATACCAGCTGTTCTTCATGAGGGGATATATGAGCAGTTTTATACAGTTTTAATATCCACCAGAAATTACATCTCACTGCCTTTAGGGACTGAACCTTTAAAATTCAATTTCAAATAAATATAATTATAAAATAAGGCAGGGAAAAAAAGGGCAAGAGAGGGAAAGAGAGTATCAAAATTCAGTTCCTTGCTATAAGAGCTTCAGGGCACAGCCAGTGGGGCTGTGTTCTTTAGCAACAGTAAGAAAAATGGCCTGGGGCTCTGAGATTAGCATGTTGATGTTTTGGTCACCTCTCTCTCTCTATGAAGCCAGAGATGGCAAAATCCCATGCTGCAAAGAAGGAAGGGGAGCAGGAGATTTGCAGAGGAAGTTTTCATATCTTCCCCAAATCTGACATGATTGGAGAAATATTGAAAGAGGAGAGAATAAAAACAAAACATGAAACAGCTGAAAGAAAGAAAGGAGAACTGCTGAAGTATCATCTCAGGTTCTTTCCTCAGAAAAGAGACCTACCTTCAAACAAAGTAGGGTCTCAGAGAACACAGCTGTAATTCTGGCAGGAAAAAAACCAACCAAACCACAAGCACTAAAAAATCAACCATTCCAAGCCCAACATTGTGGTTTGTTAATTTCCCTCAAAATATGACAGGGAGTAGATCATCTTGTTTTTAAAATATAAGACTAGTGTAACTGTGTGGACATGTCAGTCCTCAGAGAAGCATTGGATTTTACTTGAATGTGCAGTGTTTCTAACAAGGCATCATTTTTAACTGCAGCAGACTTCACATTAACATTAAATTAAGAAAGTCCTTTCTTACAGGTCTGGACAGACCTGACCTGATAGGTGTATCTTCTGCTTAGTGAAACTAAGGAAAACAAAACATATTTAGCATTTAGCTGCAGTGGTCTGCTATTTATTGCTAGTAATACATAACACAGTGCTGTAACAACTGTTGGGACCCCAGTCAATGCTCATCCTGAGTATAATAGGCTGTG
This sequence comes from Pipra filicauda, assembly GCF_003945595.2. NCBI lineage: Eukaryota > Metazoa > Chordata > Aves > Passeriformes > Pipridae > Pipra > Pipra filicauda. The sequence continues at coordinate 1,113,142 of NW_024104084.1, read as the reverse complement.
TTAGCAGGAGAATCAGATGCTCAGAAAGTGCAGGTAGGTGAGGGAGAGGTTGTAGAGCAGGGCTTTGTTCCCTTGTCCCTCAGATTGTTGTGAATCCAGGGAGCACAAACATACTGGAAAAATCATTTGAAATCTGAGGATGGCCTGGTTGCAATTATGGCTCACCAGTTTGGTTGGAAATATCACTGTTTCTATTGGATTGATGAACAAATTCATGTTCATTGGCAAAAATAAATATAAAGGAGTGGCTTAGAAAGAAGAGGAGGTACTTGCACCCTCCACACTGGCAACAAATGCTCAAGGCACTCAGCAATTTGCAAGACAACTTTTGCATGTAGGTGCCCAATTCCATACCTGGCACCCCTCCCCTGTGTGCTCCCTCTGCCTCACTTCCTGGGAGGGATCTGCTCCACCCCAAAGAGAACATTAACACTTCAGAAAAGATGCACATAGTGTAAGGCATATGGTCACAGGCTGTTTGGGCCATGTGGGCTGGGCTCCAGGAGCTTATTTCTGATTTTCGGAACTAAATCTAAGAATGTATGTCCTCTGGAAATCAAGGCGAAGAAGACATTATGGGAAGAAATTTCATTGAAAATTCTCAAAATTTATGCCAACCAAATGACAGTTCTGAAAGACTGAGCATTCCTGAGGATTTCTGAGAACTCAAAAAGTACCTAAAAAGAGGGAAACAGGTTTAATAGTCACAAGTGGAATTAGTAAACCAGAAAATAAACTGAAAAGGCCAAACACTTCTTTGGGTCACAAATCTCAAAAAGTTGCTCAGAGGCCCAGGTCTTGCCTGGAGCAGATTTTGTTACAAGTTCTGTTCTGTGACCCAGTGATCCCAGGAAACCTTTTTCCTTTTCTCTAGCAGTTTTGTCAATCGCTGCTGGGACTTCAGTGGAAATCCTTGGAAGTAGATTTCCTCTACAGCCTTTCCACATCACGCTCCGATGACCAACTTTGCTCAGTACAATCTGCCCAACCGCAGCAGGACACAGTCACAAATCAGTCGGCACTTAGGGAGCCCCTTCACTTTTATCTCACCTTGCTCTCCGTCTGCTCCCTTCCCAGGCCTTGTCCTTTCTTACACAACTTGTGTATCATCAGATAAGCAAGTAAATATCATTTCGGAGAGCTGCCCCCTCTCGCCATGCATCTGAATGAGCACCAGGTTTGCAGTTATTTGTTTAGCCACTGAGCTGAACAAATTAGATTAACACAACACATGCAGCGAGGGGAGGAGGACACGAGGAGGGGGGGCCCTTCTGACAGAGGCAGGAAAGATGTTGGGGAAGTGCTGTTGTCATGGTAATTAACCCTGTCTTGGCAACGGTGTCCTTCGTTCCCCCAGAAAATCTGCTAGGTGATTCCCCTTTCTTCTCCTTTCTGTGTGCTGCAGAACTGGGGCAGAGCTGCACAGGATCAAAGCTGTGCTTCAGAGCTCGGGAGGTTGTGACAGTTGCGGTTGTGTGAGGAGAGATGTGTGGGAGAAACTTCCCTCTGCTAAATTCGGTGACACACTGTTAACAAGACAATACAACAGCAGGGTTGGTTGCTGTTTTCTCTCCCTTTCTCTATTTTTTTACAGCCCAATGAGACCTTTCATTGTATTTCAAATGTGTTTCTTTTAAAGCTGTTGTGAAGATTCCCTCCTACTGCTTCCACTGCTCTTCCTCTTCTTTCACTGCAGCTGATAAGCATCTCACTCTATCGAGTCCTGTTTTATACACAGCATGGGGTTGTGGAAAAACAGCTTGCTCTTCCCCCTTTGAGATGGGCATCTCACAAGAAGTCCACTCTTACACAGCCAACTAGTCACCCACATCTCTAATTTCAGGGAAACTTGGCATGTTCTTAACCCACGGAGCTGGAAAACAGGGCAAAAACTTTTCCAAGGCGTACTCTCTGTTGGTGTAAATCAGTACAGCTCCTCTGAAGTCAAAAGGCTTACTGTCAAGAAGGACCAGATAAAAGTGTGGGTACATGAGAAAAGTTGTTATCTGTGTTTTATAGATGGCACAGAGTCAGAAAGGGGTGATTCACATGGAATCACTGTCCTGGGATCAGCCAGAAATCTCCTGCAATGTAAACCAGCAAGTCAAACACAGAACCTCTCTAGTATGAAGCAGCAGTGACCATCTTTAAAACATTGCTCTGGATAGGCCAGAGACTAGTACATTTTCCAAGTGGAAATTACCAAAAAGACCATAGGGAAATTGGATTTGTCAAAAGATAACTTTGCCTGTGTTCTACAACTTTGACTTGGAGCAGGTATTTTTTTCAACTCTGCCCCTCTCATTGAAAGGTCTGGAAGCAGTGACCTCTCACTGTTGGAGACACAGCACTGAATTGTGATTTTCTATTTCTGAGACAAACTCCTCTGCAAAGGGGGGAAAAGTACACCCAGTGTATGAGAACATCTCAGTGATTCCTCGTCCACCACAGAAAAAAAAACAGGCAAGTGCTTAGGTAATTGGAAATGGGATGAATCTAATTGCAAGAAAAGCTTTAGTAGATTAATCAATTTAATGTCACCTCTGATAATTCTTGAAGCAATTCCATGTAGATAATCAGGATGTATTGATAATCCAAACTAATCAAGAGGTGTGGAGTGATGGAAAAGCCTTTTTCTTCAGTGTACTATGGTTACAAAAAGATACGTTAGACTAAAACAAGAATTTTTTTCCTTTTTTTTTTCTTTTTTCCTTTTAATGAAATCTGTCTCTAGAAAATTTTAGCCTGACAGAAAAGAATTCAAATAACTTTGTTTATCTAAGCAAACTGGAACAGACCTGTTCTTTTTCAGGATATTCGCAGATTCTCTAGTATTTTCAAGTGGTCTTCAAACTGAAACAGGGAACTGCAGCCACCAGGAATTAACCAGCTTACTGGCACCAATAACGTTCACAGCAAGAATTCTCTGTTTCTCAGTGGAAACTTGCAGGAAGGGCTGGTGGGGGTGGAGGCAGAAGGCTGAGCTTAGTTAGATAAAACTTGTGAGGTTTATCAGTTGGAAAGCATTGAATCTGCCTCTGTATGAGGTAACAATGGCCAAACGAAGCTCTGGAGTCAGTAAAAAGACCAGTCTTGGAGGAATCTACGAGCTTTTGGACACTGTGACAGAGCAAGTTATGGTTCATACCAGGTTTAGAAGGGATAACACATGTATGAGCAGCGGCAGAAAAAGCAGGATGAAGGCAACCATTTCTCAGTGCTCTCCCTGCTGCAGGTGTAAAGGAGAGTGTTAGATGGAATGCCAGAGAATACAAAGGCAAGAGTTAACTAGTTTGTTTGCTGCTTACAGACTGAATGGTCCTTAGAGGCACTGCTATCTAAAGGGGCTTCCAGCTCCTAAATGCCACTGCAGAGGGAGGTTCCTGAACCACTATGTTTATATATAGAAAATTATACTTCCTCCTGCCCAGAAAGGTGCTTCATGGCTTCTGCTGTGGCCAGAGAAGAGAGCTGACAATGAGAGGAGAGATGCTTATTATAGGGCTGACATCTCCCTGCTTTTAACATTTAACAGCTGAGATCACTTTGCAGATTCCTCAGGGCAGTGGGAAACAGAGCTGATGTGGACCTTTTGGTGATGGATTTTTTTATTTAAAAATGATTCTGATTTTTTAGCTTGCTTTTCTACTGTCCCATCTCAACATTCAAAGAAACTAATTTCCTAAAATGTGAAAAAAAAACCATGCTAAATATACTGGATTTCCAAAGGTGTAATTCCTCTTAGCCAAATTCAGCAGAAATCCCTGCACTTTTCCATAACCCTGTAGGCTACCATAATCTGCTGTAGTATAGCAGGAGAGAGAATGTAACTGATGTTTAAGGCAGGCATCTGGAGAGCCAGATTCCTAGGTTTTGTCTCTGCTTCCATCAACAAGATGGCAGCATCACTTTCATTAAATCTCTTAGGACAGAACTTTCAAAACCAGAGTGTTTAAGCTCAGACACCTTCATAGGTCTTCTGAGGTCTGCAATCACCAAACCTAAGGCCTTTGGGTGGCCTTTGAGTGTCAAACCATGAATAAAAAGCATTTATGCCACGCCTCTAATATGATGTCTAGGCAGCTCTGTCATTCCTAACTCTAAAGAGAGGTTAAAAGTATGAACCCCCAAAAGGCTGCTCCTGGGAGCTGAGAGAGTTGCAAGGGGCTCTGGAGGAAGTACCAAGAGGTCTGAGAAGTCAACCTCCCACCCCTCCTTTGCACTTTCTGGAAGTAAAATTCACTCCTGCAGAGAGAACGTCCAAAACAAAGTTTTTACAGCCCTTAATTTTTGCTGGATACTCCTCAGCAAATGCTATTCCAGATGCCAAAGGCCAGCTGCAAACTCCAGAGCAAGAGCTAAAATCAATTTGCAGCCAAAGTAAAAATGCCTGGATATCTGTCCCTGGCTCCTTTGCTTCCCAGCAAAGCCATGAAATGAGCTGCTGCCTTTGGTTACATGGTTAATTTCAGAAATGAAAAGATCACTAGCAATAAGGGCATCTCTGGCTACATATTGTGGAGCTCGAGAAAGAAGATGCCAGTAGCCTTTGCAATCCAAGCTGCCATATACCCTCTTGGAAGCAATTTCCTTCCAGTTTTTAGAGAAAATATAATAGGGCTACTTCTGTGGAAGAAATTCAATTTTAAAACATATATTCAGGTGACTGAAGAAGGGCTTAGATAAACTAGAGTGAATATTGCTGAGGGGCAAAGGAAAGGGATAGAGATTATAAAAACAATGTCAAAATCAGAGGCATCCAGAGAAGGATCTGCAAGATGAAAATATTTCCCATTATGACATAAATAAAACTGCACTTCTCTGTATCTCGAAGATGGGCATTTTATTTTCCTCTCTCCCTCTCAGATTTACAACAAAACAAAAAAAAAGGAAACTTTGCTTTCACAGTTGACTAGAACAGTCGAAATCCTCTGACTGTGCTAAATCCAACAAGAGGAAAGCCTGATCACCAGTGCAACATCTGCCATTTGACAGAGGCTTCTCAGAGACCTCGAACACCAGGAGCCTGCTCTCTTGCTAAGTGAACTGTTACTTTTCATGTTCACTGTTCCTGCCGTTCCTCTGTCGTTTTAGGCTGAAGAGGACTGGTCTTATACACTTTAAGGAAGAAGGTGAAAATTTGGGGGATATTTTGTTGTATGTATTGGTTTGTGGTTTTTTAGGTGTGGGTTTTTCTTTTTGTTTGGTTTTTTTTGGGGGGGGGGGGTGTTTGTTTTTTTGTTTGTTTTTAATATTGATAAACTAGAGATATACCTGGCATCCAGGCGTCTAATATTCCTCCAAGGTGAGTTCATCCTTGTGCTGAGCACCAGCAGAAGGCTGGTATGTTGAGGACATTCCCCATTGATGAGCAGGACATGGCAGGACAGCGATGGGTTTCTGCACCAAGCCTGTGTGTACCCACACCCTCCACGTCTGAAAAGTGACTGCGGTCCAATGCCATTATTTTCCTCTAACAATAAATAAACTTAAATAAATAATAAACAATAAATAAATTTAAAGGGTGCTTTTCCCTACATGGTAGCCTAGATCTTGTCTTGGTATTGCCTTTTCAGGACTGTTCCTTGATGTCCCTGCAGGAAGTTAGACATCAGTTGGTACTTTGTACCCCAACAGGACATCTCTGGAGACTTGAAATTCTACCTGCCCTTCGTAGATACAAAACAAAACATGAGAACCTGCCTGAGTTGCTGTATGGAGTTACGCTGTCAAAATAAACCTTGCTCTTTAGTGTACTAAAATCCAAAGACATCTGTACCGAAATATCCCCTTATTTTACAAACAGGATCCAAGAACAAATATAAAGGAGGAAGTGTGACAGAGGGGGACCAGATCTCCCAAATCTCAGGTTAGTACCTTAAGTGCAAAACAATTTAACCCTCAAGGGTGTTTTGGCATTTTCATAGAGAAAACTTGATTTGGAATAGTAAATGCCTAAATTAAGTCAGACATGATTCAAATACATGGCACAACAGAGACAAAAGCTCACCCAGATATGTCCTCCATCAGTAGAAGGAATGCCAATTCATGTGAAGAAACACACATACAAAAAAATTATATATCTCACCATAGTCTCAGTCATTCATAGTAAATCTGGATATACAGAGCTGTAGACTGGATGGATCCTCTATTATGACTGCTTCTTAGACTGGCAGAGGAAATACTGTAATTCCTTAAAGGCTAGGCCAGTGAGAAGGCAGCCCTGGCACTCCACTGTATTTAAAATGCTCATGTTAGCTCAAATTCTGAAATTAATAACACTGCATATTTTTGGCTGAAGTTAAATTGATCCATAATGATTTGTGCCTCTCTCCTGCCTAGTAACTTTTCATTAGACAAACAGATGTATTAATAATGCTTTGGTTTGTCTTTAGCTTCTCCTAACCAACCACACTAAAGGTCTTTGTGCTGGTGGATGGCAATGGCTAAGAAAATTAATTCTTTCTGTTGCATGTGGAAACCTTTTAGCTAAATAAGACTTGGTTACTATCACACCAGGCTTCCTTGCACTCATAGTTCCCTCTGTATAATTCATTAATTACTGTTTTTTCTTACAGGGAGTCTGTGACTGTGTGGCTCATATTGGGTTATCTCTCCTTTTCCCCACCGAAATAGCAAGCAGTTGCCCCCAGCCCTAAGCTGTCTATGTTGGCAGCATCATAGAAAAAAGAAACTTGTATGTGAATGGAAGAGCTTAAAATCTTGCATGCAAAAGATGTTGCTCCAATCCCTATGACCATCAGATGCCTGTTCAGAAATGGGATCAGAAAGTGCAATGGTTTGCCAAAAGACTAGAAACTCCAGGGTCCTAAAGGGCTGGTAAAGCTGGGCTGTGGTTTGCTCTGACGTCTGAAGAGTTTCACACAGTTATGGATCATGCTCTGCACTGACCATCTTTAGCATGACCATCTTTAGGATGGTCAGTCCCATTTATGCTGCACCAACACTTGACCAGGTGTCTCGCCCATTGTGCCTCAACTTTCCACTTCAAAATGAAATTTTTCAAGTCTTCCCTGTTGAATTTGAAAGCTCTTTAGGGCAGTGCTCACCTCCTCCTAGATGTTCGAATAGTGCCTACGGTACTGGGGCTCTGATTATTGGTATGTTGTCTTCAAACCACCCCTATTACAATTGTGAATCAAGATCTTGTCAAAAACATACACCTATAGTCAAAACAAACCAAAATAAGTACTCCTTTTGGGGATGATTTTTACCATATTATGAAATGGTGAACAAAGAAAATAAAATCCCATGCTGACAGCTCTGAAGTGTTTTGAAGGAAAACACAAAGGGCGGGGAAAGGAAATGCACCCCTTGTCTCTTGCGTTATTGGTTTCTGGAGATATTTCTCCTTTCCTTCTTTTCTTCTGGAAAAGTGGGAGTGACAAGAGAGAGTGAGAGAGGCGGGGTGGGGGGGAAACTTATTATAAAGTGAGAGTTTAACCCCATCAGGACCTCTTTATAATGCTTGCACAGCAAACTCTGTGTTGGCAGCAATAAAAATAAAGAAAGTCGTTGTGCCTCTGTTAAAATGACACGTCATGTTTTATAAGTGTATCAGGTATTTTCATTGAAAAATTGTATTTCAGCAAAATAAAAGCACAAGACACCTCAGCAATGTTTGCAACACTTCCATCTCAAACAGTTTCCTTTTTTTTTTTAAAGAAAATAGAACTGGTAAAAAGTTACATTGTGGTAGTTTTTCAATCCTTCCAAGCAATGTTAGTAATGATTTTTTTTTTAAATTTTTCCTCACCGCCACTTTTTGAACAAGTCCCCCCATTCTGTTCCTGAAGTGAGAGTAAAGGCATTGCCTTTGACAGAAGGATTCTGGATTGGGACCAGTATTTGCAAGGCTTGAATGTTATTCAATAAATTTTCAAGAGTTTTAAATTTCAGGACAACATCTCACCTTGACTAACATTTCTGAGATTTTTTTTCACTCTTCTCTACTCCCCCCTCTCTTTCGCTTTAATACAGTTAATATCTTCCTGGGTTTTGCTACAATAAACTCTCTAGATTGGTATTATTAATAAAACCCTACCATCCTCCCCCTCGTTCAATTAATCTATGCATCCTTTTTTTGTGTGAAGGTGTCTGATGTCAACTTTGATGATTTAAAGGCCATAAAAAATAAAAATAAAATAATAAAATCACCCAATAAGCTCTTAAAAAATAAGAGGGGGTGAGGAGAAGGAGGCCCTGTGGTACAAAACTATAAAAGGTTAGATTAGACTTTAGCAGAAAAGTCTCTGTGATAATTACTGTTATCTGCTGATCCATAAACTCTTCACACAAACTGCAACAGTAAACCAAAAAACTGACACTTTAATAGCAATGTGCTTTGTAGCGCGGGGACATCTCTCCTCCTCCTTCCCACATCTCTGTGCCTCCCAATGCTTCATTTCCTCACAGCCCTCTGACAGGCGGAGCTGACAACCCGGATTCCCAGCAAGCAGTGAGCAGCTAGAGGTCGGCACTAATTATTGCTAAACTTTTGCAGACTCACAGCATGATCTAGTTGGGAAAGGAGGAGGAGGAGGAGGACAGAGTGAGACAGACCATCATTCTGGTAGTTTGGGATATTTTTTTTTTTTTTTGGAAGGGAGAAGGAAATAAGAGGATACTAAGAAATCCTGGGGGAAAAGACCTGAGTGTGTCCAAAATACAAGTCCCAACAAGGTCCACCATTCACTGCTGTCCCTCAGCTGGCATTAAGTGTCCCAGCCCCACTCACTGGAGCAGGTTTTCATCACCAGATGTGCTCCAGTACCCAGCATCTGTGGTGCAGCACTTTCATGGTTCGCAGCAGGAAGAGGTCTGTCCACCACACAGATGGAGAGGGAGAGATCCAGAAGCATCAGGAAATCTTTCTGGACTTGGCTTCGGTGACACCAAATAAAGAGCAGATTTATCAATGCCAACTTAAGGATGCAGCTCTGGACAGGAAAATTGAATGCTCTGTTTCTCATGTTTGAAAATCGTTTTATGAGTGGCAACTTTGTGCTGTTCCTGTAGCTTCACACAACATCAGCCCCTCACAGATACCAAGATGGGAATCAGATAAAGTGAAGGAACAGTATAACTAAGAAAGGGCAAACTTTAAAGAGAGGACTGGAGTCAGTGAATTGCCCTACACATAGACATGAAAAAGGTACTCTGAAGGTAATGATTCTATAAAACAATTAAGAGGAAATTGCAAATTTGAATTATAATGGAAGACGTCAGCTAACATAAATCACTGAAGGCAAAAGACCTCCACTTCCTTCCACTGGCTCCATCTTTGTCTCATTTCTCCACTCGTTAGAATTTAACAGGAAACTATCAGCCATCTCTAAATATTTTGAGCCACATCATAAAATTCAAAAGAGATTCACACCAAGTTTCTCATGTCGTATAAGAATAGTGAAAACTCCTCCTGAAAGGATTTTAATTTCTATTTTATAACATGAGGTTTATTGACTCATTTTCTATAGAAAACTTAAAATTTGATAACATCCTACTCAGTTCAAGGGGAATACATTCTCAACAACAACTTCTGCAACACTTTTATTTAAAATAATGTTGTATGACCCAAAAAAACCTAACCGACCAGTAAATTTCCAAGCCGATAACAACTGGGACAAAACCAGCTCAAGAACTTGGAACAAGAGGTGAATATAAAATTGGTCTAACAAAATGAATTAAAAATCGTAAACAAATAATTTTTCCCCATTTCTACCAGATTCAGAGACTCTAGGAATACAAGGAGGCACTGTGAGGTTTAGTCTGACCTCATATACAAAATCTTCTCTTAGTCTTACACAACAGTTTCTGCATCATGTCCCTCTATTTTGTCTAGCATACGGCACATTTTAAAATACAGTCCAATTTTCATGTGAACGTCCTCTACTGATGGAAGACCCATCATGTTCCAAGATAGACTGCCCAGCAGCATCCCCTTTTGTTTATTCTTTCACGTCCTTTTCACCTGTTTTTTCTGCTTAATCACAACCTGCAGCTCCAGGATCACGTTACATAAACTGAGTGTGCTCCTAAATATATATATTTTTTAATGAAGTAGTGATATTCAGGCAAACAAACAAGTATTCCCAAAATCTGAAGAAACAGGTGTCTGGAAACAGATTCCTGAGATCAGAAAGCACAATCCTCATTCTTCCAAGAAGCCATTGTCCTGATCAGCAGTCTTTCTGTGAAAATCCTGCATAAAATATATATGCATATATAACCAGTTTGAGAGAGAGTCTCAGTATACTAAAAGGAGAATGAATATGAAGCAGACAAAAGATTTTTATTTATTTTTTAACTACACTGCATAATTACCCTGTGCAACAAATTGCCACAAGGTTCCACGAAAGTCAAGACCTTACCATAATTCCAAATAGGATTAGACATTTATATGCATAATGAGAACATCCACAGTTGCACTGTCTTGAATAAGAAATGCTAGGGAAATAACCCTCTTGCTTCTAGGTATAAGTCAACCACATGGGAACAAAGTTGAGAAGAAACTCAGTTTATTCTGTACTTACCCCTTATGTGGATTTTAGTGCTTGTCCTGTAACACCCAGAGCAGAGGTAGAAACAGACACTTGGCTCAATCAAGCACTTCTAACAAGATTCAGTTACAGAAGAATAATTTTGCAGTAACTGGTGAACACACAAGGTACCCTCCTCCCTTGGATTAATCTTTTTTGCTTACATAGCTATCTTGAGTATAACAGATATCCATACTGTCTAGGGATATAGGAGAGATGTGCACACATCTATAGGATTGAATTGAATATGATCTTAGAAAAATCTTTAGGAGGTATCGAAACAATCACAGCTATCTATCCATGAGATCAAAACGTTATCAAATGGATTATATGCCTCTCAGAGTTGTTTCTATAAAATCCTGATGATTTCACTCCTATTGAGTCTTGTAGGACTTTGCCATAAGAAACGATACGTCAAGAGTACTGTGGAATTGGTCTCATTACACCTGTGGTAGGCAAAGGGTATGTTTTCATCAATGGCTGATAATTCAATTAAAAGACTATTCTGAAAAATTAAAGCATGCATAGATTTGAAGACTGCAATATGCTGACAATCATCTAAGACTTGGCACTGAGCTTCCTTGCTGATTCAATCACCGTCTGGGCTTATGAGCCCACTTCTGCTTCTGTTAATGAGATGAACCCTCCACTACAATCAAGGAAGATTTATGTTTTAGTCAGAGAGATCCTGGGTTACATACCAGTAGACTACAGGACTACTGACAAATACGTGTCCTTTGTAAGGGACAACAGCCCACATCTATCCCATTGCCCTACATGTTTCTCTCTGCTATATTGGGCAGAGAGCTCAGGTAGAAGACTCTCCAGCAGTGCCTTTTCTAGCCATTCTGAATGTCATGCTAGTCTGGCATATATTCCTGTCTTTTCTTCTTCCTCTTCAGTCTTCTAAAGTTTGTGTGGATTTAGGTTGGGTAGGTGTCTTCCTTAAGCTCAGTTCACATCATAAACAAGCGAACTATGACAGACAAAGTGAGAGAAAGCAAGACAGAGCAATTTGCCATTTGACCAGTTCAGTTTTGTGCAGACCCCAAGACTGCATTTAAAAATTCTCATTATCAGTATGCTGCATGATTGTTTCTAAATTGTGAGGCTGTAACAAAACCAACCTTTAAAATCACCCTTCCTAGCCCAGCTGGTACCCTGCAATGCACACAAGCCCTGAAAGCAGCAGTCAAATCTATCTTTGCCCTTGCTGTGAGCTTTCCATCACGCTAAAGTCTCATTAGTCCAGACTGAGACACACACAAGAGCACCCAGCAACCAGCAGATCCTGCTCAGAGATGAAGCAAAACAACATTGGCGGGGGGGCTGGTGTGCGGGTGGGAAGAGCGAGGGGTTAAAAATATCTCAGAACCTCAGTCTCTCTCCCGGGCAACTTTCAATCCCATTTATTTATTTATTAATTAAAATCATTTAAGACACAGAAACAATCTCTGGAGACATAGAGTCTCATTTAGACTTTTTGTTTAGGTTTGTTTTTTTTCCAGTTGGTTTTCTTTTTTTTTTTTTTTTTCCTTCCTCCCTGTTTGGAGCATCCTGGAATGATCTCTGTGTGCCTCCTGAGGGAAGGCATGGCACTAGCAAACCCAGAGGCAATTTCCAGGTTCTTGTTAGGCTAAGAAAGACCCACAAGAGAGAGCCTGTTTTTTCCAACTTTTCTGTCTGACCACAGCCTATGAAATAAACCCCGAAGTTCTGGCTCCACTGAAGTCAATGGCAAAATAGCTACATCTTCCCTGCAAAAAAAATTATAGTCAGGGCACCTCAACTTTGAAGATGGCCTCAGAGGCAAGAGATAAACTTTGTCCACTTTCTGCTGCCCCTTGGAAAACAGTCTTGAGGCATAACAGCATTAGGGGAGTTGAACTAGGTCTTGTCTGAGATATAAAATAGAAAATATAACACCCAAGTTCAAAATGCAGCATGACTTCTTGAGATAGAGTTGGCCCAGCAGCCACTGACAGCAGAAACGGAGGAGGCAATAAAAAGCCAAATACCCAAGAAGTAGTGCAGTAAATGGCTTCATACATTTAGTTTGCAGCTTCCTAATTCAAAGCTATGACCCTTCTCCACGCCAGCAAATGAGGCAGGAAAACACTGAAAGAATAGCTCTTGATTTGGATGTTACAGTCACCCATCTCAAAACTGCATCTAGATCTGACTCAAGTTACCAGCAAGTCTCTGAGTGCCTTTACTTAGGGAAAGCATGAAGCCTGGAAATGGTGGAGAAGGGACTATTTCAGTGCAATAGTCCTCACCCTGAGATTGGGTGGGGGCAGGAGAGGAGGAGAAGAGTGTGCCAAACCCACTCCTGATGTGTGCTTAAGAGGAAACTGAGGCATGGAAATACATGCAGGTATTGACCTGAAATCACTGAGAAACAAGAAACACCACCAGGAACAGAACCCCACTCCCTCCAAATCTTTGTTTAGTGCCAGGACTCCAACACCTTTACCTTCTTTCAGCAAAGACACATCTTTATCCCTTTCTGAAAACTACTTTTTTCTGGTTTAGCTCCATTCAGCTACGTCGAGTCCTTTTCCAGCCACAGAGATCACTACATGTCTCTGACAAAAAGCTCTGCATTGTCACAGCGCTCTATAAAGTCCTTCTTCTGCCTACATCTCATTCTTGTTTTTTTTTCCTTTCTCTTCTTTTTCCTTTTTTTTTTTTTCCTCCACAACCCCTCACATTATTCATCATAATCATAAAACATTCATTTGCGCTTCTGACCAATTGGAAGACCCTCACGGGAGGCCATAAAGGGGGGGTGTCAGGGTTATAATGAATGTAAATGCCAGGTGTTTAAGCTGGATAATGTGCAATTTGCAACTCAAGCAATCTGCACAATAAGCAAACCTAACGTTATGGTACCTGATAGGGGCACGATGGCCATTCTGAGAGAATGAAACATTTTACGACCTCTATGTTGCCCTGATCTCATGATCTAATAATAGTCCAGACAAAATTAGTTCCTGCTATAATGTCTTCGAATGTTTGGGGGGGAGGTGGATGGGGAGGAGGGATTGCAAGGAGTTGGAGAGGGGGATGAAAATTATATCAGGTGGCTGAGCTGAAGTTTCAGAGGATCAAAGGGAATTGCGAACTGGATGTGCTATTTAAGACAATAACCTTCTGCTGAAAGTGAGGAGGTCAAAGACAGGTCTTTCATAACTATCTCGCACACACATATAAGCGTGTACACAGAGCTGTTCCCCGGGATTTGTCTGCTGATGAATTAAAAGTAGGTTGATCGTTGTGAAAGGACTGATGCTCTGGCAGTGCAGAGCTGGACAGCCCGATTCCCCAATGTCTAATGGAGCGTCATCGTTCAGAAATTAGCTAATCTCGGGCTGGAAATAACTGTGAAGAGGAGTTATTCCCATCTTACTCCCCTGATCCCAAAAGCGAGTTTCATTTTCTTTCTTCCCTGCACGACTGGGTCTGGCTCGGCAAGGGAAGGGGATGGCAGGTCTCCATTCAATCCTCTCACCCTATCAAAGAAACAAGTGTAGTTGCTGCTCTGCTCTGGTGGAAGGGACACCCTGAGGAAAGCTTCTGCAGTCTGCCCAGTGCTCTTTAAAATGCTGTTCAGATTGTGAGGAACATTGGAAGGAAAGAGAATAGGAAAAAATATGTTCCCAACAGGTCACTGAAAGCCTCAGAAAGTGCAGTTCCCTTTGGGGAATTCAGTCAGGTTTGTTGCTCTAACCCACGTGACATAAACACTTTCCTCTCATGGTACAGCAACTCCAGACAGTGCTCACTGCACCTCCACGGGGCAGGAGGGGAGTGCAGAGGCTAACCTGCTGTCTAGGGAAAGCTGTGGAAACTGCAGACCTGGATGAACACCACCAAATAATCCTGCTTATCCTTCCCTATCTCCACTTCTTGGCTTCTCTTTTTCCACCTCCGCACTGCCTGTTGCTCCTTTGGGTGAGCCTCAGGACCTTCTGGCATCCTGGTGCTCAGCCACAACCACTTTACTCCATCTGACCTCAGCAGCCTGGCCTTTGGATATCACCGTTTGTCTCCAGTCTGTACTGGAAATGCTAATTCATAAAGGCATCAAAAATATATCAGAAATGGTAACTTTCTTTTTTTGCCTCTAAAGTAATGTCAACACTCAGCACTGTCCACCAAGCTGGATGCACTCCAAGAGTCCATATCTCTTTAAATTTCATTTCATAATATGACTTTTATTTATTTATTTTTAAATTGGAATCCAGAAGAGAAGCCTGTTGCTTTTGTTCAGTTTTGTTTTCTCTTTTCCCTAAACACTTTATGATTCTGATGGATTCTTCCTCTATGTCACTTATGTTTACTATTAAGTAGAAATGTGTGTGCGTAGATAGATATCCCACCTGTCTGACAGAGCTAGATAGCTGCATTTGATTCTGATGTTGCAAAGCTCAGCTCACCACTGCCACTCTTCTGCTCTCATGAGCTTTCTGGTTTGTCTGTCAGAGACCTCACTTTCAGGTCATTTCTATTGGACTAATCTAATTTTGAAGTTACAAGGTTTTACACCAACCCTCATTAACATTTTTAGAGTTTTAGGAGAGAAATGATGATAATTTAGCCACAAACTCTCCCTGAGATGTTCCCATCAGAAATTTCACACATACATGAATACAATAATTGCCAAACAAGCTGTGATCAAATTTGGCTTGGTGTAGGTTTTTTCACTCCCCCAAACCTCTGTGAAATCAAAGGAAGAAGTCAAATGTAAGGAAGGATTTGCCATGGGTTGATACATTTACCAGCATGACCCTACATTTTGTACCCAATGCCAGAGTTTCCTCACCCATTTTTTCTTACTGCATTTTGCTAAACAGCGGACCAAGGCTCCCTTCCTTGCAACTTTCCTGTCCATCTGAAGTCTATAGATTTATATCTGAACACTGTTTCCTAGATTATATATCAAGGTCTACAACCTGGCACACCTTTCTTCCATTCCCAACTCAGCTTCCTGCAGGCTGTTCCCCTGGAATTTACCCACCCTTGAGCACACAGATCTCTTGAATCCTGGAAAAGTCAGCCACGTGCCATTGCAGTCCAACTTCTACTCTAGATGTAGAATACAGAAGATGAGTCTTCAGCCATTTCTTGGTTATAAACTGACCCATGATAAGGTCCCTCAACCTCAGGCTGTCCTAATCCTCAGCTCTTTCCCACCTGAAACCTCTGTCCCAGAAACTACTCAATGCTGCACCTGGTCTCTATTAATTTCAGGTGACCTGCAAATAATAATATATACTTGCACCCAGGCATTTCTCTACTGTTCTAAAGAAAAAAAATCCTGGGAGAGGCAGGATAACTAAAATGATTCATCATAAGGATTTTAAATTTGAAAGGGATGTCGATTCTGTGCAACACAGGATACAGGACAAAGTGGAGCTACTTGTCCTTCTTCAAGCTCCATCTCAACCTTTCACGATGGATTCTCCTTCCCAGACCAGCATCAGGTATCTAACAAACTCTGCCAAAGGGACTTAGGCACTAGATAGCAGAACGTGGCAAAGCTGAACAACTCCTTTCTTGTTGACCTGTGTTTCAACAACATAGCCCTAAGCGACTGACATTTTACCAGAACAGGGATGAAAGATAGCTTGCCTGATTTTCTGTTATAATTTCCTGGTTTGGCTTTTTAATTGCATGTGTGTGGGGAAAAATATATCAGATCTTGGCAGGGAAAAAATGCCCCTTCAGAACCTGAATTCTGCAGATTTTATTTTCTGGAGCAGATGATGGTCTTTGTTTATAAGAAAAATTAGGCCAAATCTAACATTTTCACAGATGGAGGAGCCTGAATTATTTATCAGAGGTTCATGATTTTTCTCTTCTTTTTTTTTTTTTTTTCTAACTGGTAAATAATCAAGTCCAAAAAGGCTGATATTTATTTCAAGACTGGCATCAGCTCCACACCAGCAAAGCTAAAACAATTTCTCTCCATTTTACTCCCTTCCTTTTTCTCTCCCTCACTTCATTTGGAGATATTCCACTTGTATAAATAATTAAAGATTCATTGGCCAAGAAAGAAGGAGGAGAAGAAAAAGAGACACTGACTTTTTGGTATTGCAGTTGAAACATAGAAAGAAAAAAGTTTCATACAATGGAGAACAAACAAAATGGAATAATTTAGCTGGTTCCAGCTGTTTCAATCGAGGACACAAGGAACACTGAAGTAGAGACTGATGAGATAATATGTTCCCATGGAAACTTTCATCCTAATGCCTAATCATTGAAAGGTTGGTTTAATTCATGCTTTTGAAAGCTTTGCATTACTCTGTCTTAATATGTTTCCTTTTTTCCCCCCCTATTTACTAGTTTCTACATGCATTTTTCTCTTCTTTTCTGTGCTTAAAGCCTATAAAAATTATTCTCATTGACTGTACTCATATAGCAATGAGTTCCACTAGATCAGAGTCTAGAGAGACACAAATATCTCTGGAACAAGAATGGGAAACATGTTTACTCTGGGTCTCAAATGAACTATAAAACCTTTTTTTAGTTTTTAGCCTGTACCCTGTCTCAAGGCCAATGAAGTTGAAGAACACATTCGTAAGCTGAAGGAGATGCTACAGTAGAAGGAGCAAAGAAGAAAGAAAACCAACCAGGAACTCTTATAAATTGAGGTTAATATGAATTAAGAAGTACTTTGTACTGAAACCTTACAGGGGCGTGGAGATGTAGGTTAGGGTATATTCAGCTTACTCATGACAAGTGCTGAACAAAACCCCACAGGAAAATACAATACCAATCAGCTGGATCTACCCATATTTTGCCAATCTCGAGGTTGTCAAATCTTCTTCTTGGGTCCACATCTAAGTATTAACTCTGGTCTACCAAAAAAAAAAGCCAAAAAACCAGCCACCACCTCCCCCTATCATATTATTGCAGCTCTCAGATACACTCAAGACTGGATCCATTAGGAAAGGTCAGTTTTGATAGGGAGGAACTATGACATAGAGCTAGCTAAATAAATAAATAAATAACGTACACTGTAATTGCCACATGTGAAACACCTTATGTAACTCTAGAATATACTCTGTGATAGAAATGGTTTATGTATATATAAGACAATACTTTCAATACTTTGAGAAAGTTGTTTCATTATGGTTGCTGATGCCTCTTTGACATTTGAAAAGAAATGCAAGACTTCCTGCAGCCTGAAGAAAGGCTACGTCCCTTCTCCGTACCCCAAGAGGGTGACATGATAATCCTCATGCATACATGTAAGGTCCAGGCTTTGACAGAACCTCTTGTGAAACACCCCGTAACTTACTTTTAGCACAAAGTAAAGGGACAGTTGTGAGAGATCTTTACTTGAAATTCAGCAAAGACTTGGCACAACAACGAGAAAAAAACCCCATCTGATCAGTCTGCTCAAAGTCCTGCAGATGCACTCATGTCAAAGCAGCTGAAACTAAATTGGTTTTCCCTTTGACGGCCATTAAACCTCGGTTATGCTCCACTGATTAGTTGATCTAATGGAGAGGTCAATTTTCATGAAAAGTGGTGGATAGGAGAACTAAGGAGATGGGTCATTTTTCATTCAACTATCTGGCTTTGGCTTTAAAAGAAATTGTCTTGCAAGAAGAGTGAGATAAATACAGAAAAGTTTAATGAATGTTCTAACCTCTTCCCTTATAAACTTCAACTCCATCACACTATTATGCTTTGCTTAATCTCAAAGAAATAACCTCAGAAAAAACCAGGGTGATGTCTGGACTAATCACAATCACAGTACAACAAATAATACACTGGCCTGTAATTTATCAAACATTCCACTTTCACTCCAGAAACTTTTTCTAATGCTCATCTTCTTGCCAAGCTCTACTTGCTTCCCTGCAGAACACAGAAGGGATGGATGGCTCATTTGGGGACAAAAGAATCAGGCATCCCTGCAGCAGCAGCCTTTGCTTCCCAGCTCCGAAAAGTTTCAATCAAAGGAAAAAGTACAAATCTGAAAAGGGTAAAAGTACCAGAAAGTCAAAGCTTCTGTTAAGTGAGAATTGTGTGTGCTGGGAGCATTAGCCACTCTTACAAAATGCCGAGCAATCACAACTGTCATTACAGCCACGGGGAGAGGAGTGCTTCCCAGGGATACGTGGCAAGGGATCTTTTCCACCTAGATAATTGTGAGTTCTCTCACCTAGGGATTAGGTACAGACTTTGCACACTGTTGCAGAACAAGGAATTTGGCTATTTAAATGGATTTGAGGACACACTAATCAAATAATTCCTCCATACCAATGTAATTAATTTTTTTTTTAAGGATACAAATTCAAACTAGGATATTTCATTTAACAAAAAGGCCAGACATATATTCTGAGATTCAAATCAATAGCAATTCCAAGTTAAAAAAACAAAAGCCGAAACAAACAAAAAAACTCCCAAAACCAAAAAAAAAAAACAAAACCAAAAAAAACCAAAAAACCCCCCACCAAACTCATAAGTATTTGAACTACTTAATACATTAAGAGAATATTTTGTAACTAAAGATGTATTTTACCAACTGTAACATGACAGAACTAAATGACTAGCACACCTCTGCAAATATTTCTGGTCTAGCTGACTGTATCTACAAAACTTAAACTTTTTGAGATTTTTTTTCTTTGAATGAAATGTCAGTGATAAACTAGGATAAAACTCAGTATGTAGCTAAAAGGCTCTTATTACATACCATTTAACTGTCACCACTCAGTAATTGCAATTACAAATTACTGTAGCTTTACAGTCGCCAATCTGAGATTAAATACTTGGGAAAACTACTGAATAGACACCCCAAAGTAAATGGTCTCTGCCCTAGTTTCCTAACAATTTAGTCATTGAAATGCTTGGATAAAGCAGAATGGGGTGGGTTGCAAAGTCTGGCACAATGAATGAAAAAGAGCTTGCTAGGCAACACCAAATCACAAATTGTCACTTAATCATCAAAGGACACGTGGGAAACACCTCAAAGGCACAGACTATGCATGTGGAAGAGTCCTAATGCTGTACATTATGGACTGTATTTGACAGGCTCTGAAAGCTCAACAGACTTTTTCTCCATATGCGATACTTAACCAGGAACCATAATTTTCAAGACAAATATAGTATTTCAGAACAAACACAGGAACAAAGGAGCACTCTGGACACATCAATTTCTTAGAACAAATTTAACCTGCTCCTTCAAATGGTCACATGGAGCAGCACATGGATTGCAAAAGAAACAAGAGAAACGCTACTAGAACATCACCCCACTTGCTCTGTTAGGAGATGATGATAGAGAATACTAGCTACAGGTGACATAATAGCCCTACTGGTTTAGACAATATTGAAAAGCGTTTAGATATGGCAATGAGTAGATAAGAAAACCAGAATTGATGAGAACAACATGTCTGGTTAAAGTATGTTTAAGGAGGAATTTGAGATAAATAAGATAGCAGCTCTGGAAAAGGTGATACCAAAACAATCCTGCTTGGAGACCTCAGACTCCAATCTGGCTCAGCATCTTTGGCGTTCAAGGGATGTCTGTGCAGCTCTGCTTCCCAACAAAGTGTGAAATCGGCATTTGGGTTTGAAAGCCCTATTCCAAAGCACCCGAAATTTGTATCTGCAATTTTAATTGATTGAGAGACGGTTAAAAGGCGGGAGCTAAGCACAGCCTGCAGGTACACAATGCCCGACAGCCAGTGTTAACAAGGACATACTTAGCTTGCCTGGAGAAACAAACAAGGACAGAATTGATAACTATTTCATGAATGAGCTGTAACATGTTGTTTTAAAAAGATGCTGTCAGAAGAAAGATACAAACAAACCAACACGTGTTATTGAAGGGCAGTTGCTATTATCTGGGCTATTAGCAAATGGAAAAAACTATTAAAGCAGAAACAGTGTTAGAAATCTAATTCACTTTTCAGCATTAACGCTATTTACTGCTTCACTCTTCTCTTAAGTTGGAACAGAGAAAACGGACTAATCAATTTTCTGTCCTAGTGCTAACACAATTTCTTAGCAGGCCCTGAAACTGTGGTTTTGGACTGTATACTCAGAGCTTACAAAGTAGTCAGGCATGATCTCAACAGAGAAAAGGAGTTGTAATGGATGAGCACCATCATTTCTGGGGATTATTTAAATTCTCCTATGATTTATAGTCATTTTTTATTTTCCACTTGCATTTAGAGTGTCAATAAATGATTAGGACTCTGTTGTATTCAACACTGTTTCCAGAAGAAAACTCATTCCCCCCCAATTCACTGCATATAGCCAAACAATAGCTAATGAATTTGTGAACCCAAATACTTCCCCTCTCCCTAACTGCTCTTTTTCATAAAGTTCTCATGTCCCATCAGGGTTCTAAAGCAATATTGTGGCACAGGAAAAAAACATCTCCTGAATCCTGTTCCTTTAGCTAAAATCTCATTGCTTAAGTTCACAGCCAACTTTGTTATCTGTGGATTCTTTAAATGTGGAGGACTATATAACGGAAATGAAAAAGAAAGAAATAACAGGGCATTTGAGGCAAAAAAAAAAGGGGGAAAAACTATCAAAAAATTAAAAGAAGTATTTGAAATATTACTTAAATATTTTAGACGTTTGTAAATGTTTCTGCTGAATGAAAGTTCATGTAAAATCATGAGCATTTGAAGTACAGGATAACCACATTAAATGCAAGCCAAAGGAAAACAATATACCCTTAGTACTATTTCCATTTAAACTGCTTAGCCACACAGTTGCAGACATGAAACAATTCCGCTGAGGTCCTCCTGCACTCAGGAAATTCTTCCTGGGTCACTGACCATCATTTAAAGGGCACATCTAAGCCCAGTGTCCAGTGTGAATTTTTCAAATTAGCCTACAGTTGCTGCCTCTGCAGTACACAATTGTGCTCAAAACCTCTGAGCTTTTCAGAAAGGCCCCTAAACCCATCTAACAATCAAAAAAAACCACAATAAAAACAAACAAGCAAACAAAAAAAAAAAATAAAAAAAAAAACCCCGCCCACATAAATATACGCTTACTATATTTCACATGCTGTGCAAACATGTACACAGGCCCTATAAAAGTGAGAGACCATCTCCCCTCAAGGCTCTCTATTAGATTTGCATGCCTGAGAGCGGCCGTGATTCAGCCCAAGTGACTGGGGCCTGGTGCAGGAATCACTGTAATCCCGTGGCCTCTATTACATCCAGAAGGTCAGGATAAATGATGTGCTCTGTCCTCAAAATCCTCTGAGTACCTAATATTGAGGTAGGCATGGGAGAGCCTTTTGCGACGGTTGGTTCAGATAAACATCCTAACAGCATGATAGTGTTGGCTTAACCCCAAAGCTATGTCAGCTGTTTCTACTGTCCAGAGACCTTTGTGTACCAGGGATGTGAAAGTCCTGCCAACATCAGAGGCATCTACTACAGAGTCCGCCTCGTCATCCCTCCTTGAAACTCACCTTTGCAGTGACACTTCCAAACCACTCAACACCCACGAGGCAGCCAGTGTGCTATCACTGCAACTTCCCAACCAAATCATAATCCGCTCTATATTACCTTGCTCTCCCTCCATCTGTTTGCTCTGGCCTCTCTCAGGCGTTCACATCTCCGAGCAGTTCAGGTCAAGGACCATCTTTTCATTTTGCATGTGGTAAGCACTTAGTAGTCCAGGTCTTTTACCTTCAAATCATACCTCCTGCGCCCATGGCAGCATACACTTTAACGAGCCAACAACAACAACAGTCCTGAGGACTGGCCCAGCTGTGAAGTACGACTGGAGTAGCCCACGCCAGCCTTAAATTTCTCCAGGGTATCCACTCCCCTACTGTTCCTTGCAGCACAGTAGAGACGCTGCAATGACACCAGAGCAGTGCTGTGGTAGCCCCCAACGAGGAGGACAACATACACCTCACAGACACAGACAGAAAACCAACCCTCCTCCTGTGCCATGCCCTTGTCCTTGGTCCCTTTGGACATCCCTTCCATCAGTTCAGTGCAGTCAGGACTGGAATCCTTGGGTCTGTGCCAGGAGTGAGTGGAAAAATCCATCAAGTTAGTAATGTAGATTCAAAAATAACTTTGCACTAATTTCCCACCCTAAAAACAGCCTCAGCAATAAAATCCACTACTTTCTTATTTCACCGCCAGATATCTGAAAACCTGAAGCACTAACTGAAGTCCCCGTTTTTCTTCTTCCTTTAATTAAAACAAAACAACCCCCTTTGGTCATCTAAGATCTAAAAAAAAAAAAAGAGAACAAAAAAATAGGTGGGAAATTAAATTGAGTAAGTTTTTTTATCCTGTTCCAGTACATGTAAAGCTCCATTTTCTCCAGAGAAATAAGTTAAATAAGATCTTATTCTTCTGTTTGTTTTAGAAAGATAAAGTGATGGCTTAAAAAAGCCTTTAAGAAGAGGGCATCTTCTTCCTCCATAGTGCTTTTGCAGGTATCCTCTCCCCTGTTCTATATCAGTCCAGCTTTACTCACTGCAAAACAGGTAATATCTTTCTCCACTTTCTCCACTAATTCCCTTGCCTACTTCTATCTTAACCTCTCCAGAGAAGGATCTGACTCCTATGTATCTACTTCAGCAGGTCTACCTCCATGAAAATGATTGGTGTTCCCGGATTTTTGCTGATGTCACACAAGGGATCACCGCTGTTAAAGTCCAGGCATACTCATGTGTTTTTTAATGTCTTTATAAGATATGAAAGCAAAGGGTTGTAATAGGATCCAATTTGACTCTCTGGGAAGCCCTATCCACTTACTCCAATACAGACCCCAAGAACTTGGACTTGAATATTGTGTATACAGAAGCCTAGATTTAGGACAAGGTTATAAGTGCATGAGTAAATCCTTCTTTTTCAGTGTTGTCCAAAAAAGGACTGATTTCCCAAACTATTGTTGCAATTTATAGATGGTACTATGTTGTTCATGTGATTTTGATTTTCTTTTTTCTCCTAAATGCTTTGTTTTGCTGTCACTGCATGTGCGGGGACAGGCTTGAAAAGCCACCTTAAAATTATATAGGGTCTCTCTTATATACTTTTCAGTTTCAGTCTCATGGTGTTTAAACCAGCCTGGTGATTTTGAGTTTCCTGACACTGTTCTTACTTTCCAAGACTGGGATTCAAACATACCACCTGGCAAACAAGGCACCAGCCCAGGTTTAGTGACAGAGCTGCCAGTGAGCTGTTGGGTAACGCACTTAAATCAGCCACAAAACAGCTGTCCCAGACTGTAAGGAAGCCTACTGGGCTGCTTAAACTCTTCTCCTGAGTGGGCATAAAATTGACTCGTGTCCATTTGAGGGTAGGAATACTGCAGGGTCTTTTGCACAAGCGTGCCCCAGTGATCGGGAACAAATTCTTTCCTTTCAGTCTGTCCCTCTGGATTCTATGCACAGGGTTATGACAGTATAAATATTCTAGGGACCAGGGACTTGGGGGCTGAGTTAAGGAGGAGGAAGCCAAAGAAAATACATTTTAACTAGCAAAGACAGTTGCTTCTCCTCTTTCTGTCACCTTGTGGGCTTTCGCAACAGAAGAGATATTTTATTGGTATTTAATAAAGCCCAGCAGTAGAGCTGCTTATGAATCAAGCTGCATCATGCATGGAGCTAGAAAAAAATATATATTGGGATTTTCTAGCTCGCTAGAGTTATTAATCTGGCTCAAAGCCTGCAGTAGGTTTTAATATATTAAATGAAATTGCAGGCCTTTGCCCCTGTCTTTTTGCTAAGACAACAACATACATACGCCATATTAGATTCCAATTTTTGTACATTTCAGATAAGGAGTGGATTAAATAATGAATGAGATTCCCATTAGCCTGAAATTTTGCTTATTTCAGGCAACCTCCTCCACCCCCTTCCTTTTTTTTTTTTTTTTTAATCAAAATGACTACACTGTGGAATATTTTTGCATTGATTTGAGGGAATTTTTTTACACGCTCATTAAATTTGCATTTACACATCTGACAATACTTTTTTTGTGTCCCAGACACTGAACACTGCATTAAAAAAAAAAGGAGAGAGAGATGTACTCTGCTTTTGCTTTGAATTGTGTGAAATCTTTCTCTAGAAGAGTGAGTAAAGTTTGGAAGATTTTTGGGATTCCCCATGATTTGACAAAAGCAAGTGAAAGATTCCTGTGTGGGTTTTGTGGGCATCAGATGGGGGTCACTGTAATTGATATGAGACACAGAAGACACCGATGCTTTCCACACTACTTGATCCTACCAGATTTGTATGGAATTGTCTCTTGCAAAGCACGTTCTGGTATTCCCGCCTCCAGGATCTCAAGTGCCGGCTTACCACCACCCTACTAAGCAGATGTCTTTCCTTGGGCTGCTGTTAGAAAATTCCTGTTAAGTTCAGAAGGCAGTAATATAGAGCTGTGAAGTTAATAGATCCCAGGCTGGAAAGCAGAGATATTCGATGCAGTTTATTTACCAAGTAAACATCGTGTTTTCCGATGTTATTCTGAATATAAGCCCCTGCTGCAAGAAGGCAGCCACATCTTGTGCTTGAGCTACCCAGGAAAAAGTTCTACCAGTCTGTTTGTCTTTAGAAATGTTAGCAATAGGTGATCAACAGCTGGCTTATCGAACATTTGACCACAAAGTGTTCAAAGTCTCGCCAAGCTGTGCAGCCAGAGTACCAAAGCCAGTTACTCTTAGACAAGAATTTTAGCCATCTCTAATTCACATATTCGAGGGAAAGCTTTCCCTTTTCTGCCCTAAACCTTTTATCAAATAGCAATATGGGGTGTAAAGTGATGTTTCCCTGTTGCCTTGAGACACTGGGTACAGGAATCATTGTGTCACCATTTGCCCCTTCTCACTGTTAAAACACTATATAAATATTTATCCTTGTTATCTCACCCTTAACAAAATTCTCCTGATATTCAGAAAATTTCCTTTGCTTAATTTCCTACTACAACTCCTAGTAAATCTCCCTTTGTACTGTCATAAGCAGTTCATCTTCTGCCTTGGAATTTACATCCTTGTAAATATATGAAGATAAATATCACCTACCCTCCCTCCCCCCCCCCGCCCCCCCAGTCATTCCTTAGCCAAGCCACACATATTTGGTTCTTTTAATCTCTCCTCGTAAGTCAACTCCTCACAGGCTTTTCATCATTTTTGTGGCTCTTGTCTGAACTTCCTTCAGTTCGCCCACATCTTACTGGTGAGAAGATGCCAAAAATGAAAAAAATAGGATGAGCCACTTTCCACTTTATGTGTCACAGACCTGCTACTGACACTGTGCAAGGATCTCTCCATAGCCCATAGGGCAGGTGTGCTGGAGGCTGGTTCCTCCATCAAGAGATTCAGCAGACAGGAAATGGCACTCTGCAACTTCATGTGAAAATAAAGCCGTACTAGTTTTATACAAGTCATTGATATTTTTTCCCTCCCAGCCACACACACCAAAAATAAATTTAAAAAAGTCTGAAAAATATGCTTATATTTATATGTTTATAATCAAAATCTGCAAACATTGATGTAACAGAGAACATAATATTTTCACCAATATCTGACTCAAAGAAAAAAAAAAAAAGAAAAAAAGAAAGAAAAGGTGATCTAGGGACTAATAGGAACTAATGAGCACACTATTTTAGGGAACAATCAGACTTAGGCTCTGTCCCCACCTTCTCCACTTAAATACCCTTCTGGTCTAAGACTGTGCAACTCAGTGACAAAGGAAAAGGTCCTGAGTGACTGCATTTCTCTGCATTTTAGGGAGCTGCAGGCTTGGTTCACTAGAGCAGATAAAGCACTGAGATTCTCAGCCAGGCGTGCAAATCCTTTCTTAGCTATTGGGATATACTGGCTTCTCTCAGGCTGCTTAAGGAACAAATGCAGTCAGCACAGTAATGACCTACCACCCAACACATAATTATATATTTTCACCATTACAACGTCCTCAAAATATTCTTTTTGAGTCAGAAAATCTCTGTGTTGGGTGCTATACAGGCAAGGCACAAAGCAAAGAGCCAGCTGCCACTCCACACACTCTCAAACTGTTTCGGCTCAGTGCCAACAAATGGCAGAGGTGTACAAAAGGACAGTTTTGTTCAGCTTGAAAATCAATGATTTCCACATGGTGCCAGCTGACTATGGTTACTGGAGTTTTATTTACAGCAGTATGAGAGCCTTTTAATTGTGCAGGAAATAAAATACCAAAGGACTCCTCCCCTTTATCTCTTTTTTGCAGAAGAAAGATTTAGTTTACAAATCTGCCCTGTAACACATCCTTTGCACTTTTATTTTTCCACCAAAAAGATATACTGAGTATTTACAAACACAATTAAATGTGGAGAGGAGGGACTGTAAATTGCAGGTGCTCAGGAGAAAGGTCTACCAGACCAAATTTAAAAGCTAAATTCAGTGAATATAAAACACAGCGGTTCCCATGCTCTTTAGTGCACAACCACTTTGCAGAAAGGGAGAGAACAGGGTGAAAATCATGAAGAGCTGGGGAAGTCAGGACGCTTGGATTCGTTCGTGTCTCAGTCACTGTGTGGTAATATTAAGCCATTCACCATCTTTGTAATTCAGCAGTTTTGCAAGTAAAAAGTCAGATCTTACCTCTGTAGTTTTTATTGGAGCTAAATCAAACATATGAGAGAGGGCAGAGTGAAAGGTAAATGAATGACCTGTGCTTCTGTGCCTCCCTCTCTATTCCTCCTTGGCTCACATGTGGACTTTGTAGGGGCTCAAATACACTCAGAAACACATGCCACAGGACAAAGAGTGGATTTATTTGTGCAGATAGGTTAAATTTCCCACTGATCAAGACAGTCAGGTCCCTCTTGGGGCCCGTATGTTTCTGCCCTCTCCCAGGCAGTCATCACAGACTTGCACCCACAGTTCACACTACTCTTTACATCTGAAGTTCCCACACATTTCCACTGCTGTCCTCCTTATCTGCAGTCCCAAAACCTCTCACTTGGGGACTGCTTCTCCAGCATTTTTGTCACGGTGGTTAAAAGCCCCCTCACTACAACATCCAGTGGAGAACCCATTGTGCACTGTGCTCTCTGGAGTCCCAGGGCCCGCTCCACTAATGGGCACATCCAGGTCCTCTCAGAGCAGGCCAGCTACCAAAAACAAACAGGTCAAGAATCGGAACCAAAATCCAGAGTAGTAGGGTTAATATCTATTAGCCTGAGCCAAGGAGACTGTGGGTCTGGCCAAGGCATTCCTGAGCAGGCAACTGTGAATGCTGAAGCCAGTCCTTCTTAAGTCCACCTAAGCTTCAGCAGCAGCAGTTTTGAAAACCAAGTAGGTTATAATTATGCATCAATTAGATACGTCTGGCCCTGCCTTGCAGCTGAACAGACAAATTTTCAAGATCCCTACCAACAAGTACACTATACTAGGGTTTTCTTGATAATGATTATCTGCAATGTAGAGCTGATCTAGAAAGCAAGAAGGGATGGATAGGTAGAAAAAACTGATTTTAATTTGCTCGACAGTTGGAAAGAAGGTCAGAGAGAGCAACAAGGCAAGGGAGAATCTTCTTCCTCTTCCAGATTTGAGAAAAGTCTTCACTGTGTTTCTTCTTCCTTTCCTTGTAGAAAAGAGACCTCTTTGCTCAGAGGCAGCAGAACTACTTTGTAAGAAATCAGGAAATGAGTAATAAATACAACTCAAAAGCAAAGGAGCTGAGCTGGCAACTACTATCAGATTGTTCAAAAACTGCTATTCACCCAAAAGAAAGGGATTGGAGGAGGGTGGGAACGGGTGAAGGAGAATCCACTGAAATGAAGACAAATAGATAAAAGTAACTGTCATTCTTTTTGTGTTCATGACAAGTTCTTGTTCCTTCAATGTCCCACACTACTGCCTCTATTTTCATTTACACGCCAGATGCTTGCCCCAGCACCACAGAGTTGTTGGAACATTCTGCTTACAATGGACAAGCCATATTTGTATCTAAGATTGGAACAAGAAAAGACCTGTCTCCTCTGACATGCTTTGGGGGAGCTCCAGGCAGTCCACTCTGTGCCTTGACCTTTCTCTGTCCCTGTGCACATGTCCAGCAACTACATCAAGGTGACCTAGATGGTATCTGGGGAAAGTAAGGAAAGGAACAGAAGCTGGAAGAGGCTTATTCTCTACTGTTCTCTCCTTTTCCACCACCACCTCTGTGGGCAGCTGTGGAAGCAAAGACATCCAAGTGACTGATCAGACATCCCAGGGTAAAGCAGTTATCCTAACTCCAGAACCTAAATGGGGAAAATTATCCCTCCTGCTCCTTCCTGCAAGGACAGAGAACACTTTTTGTGTCCTATGTGTTGAAAGCAGAGTTTCATTGAAGTGGAGTTGTTGTTCAGGAGAGCAATGGATATTAGCCAAAATCTGTTCTTCCTATCAGAAAAGTGACCAACACAGACCCTCATAGCAGATATATTTACCCTGGAAATAAGGAAAAACTGTTTGTATAAGGTCATACAATCTATGCTGTCTGGAACAGGTTTTATTATCTTTCCTTCATCTGGTCCAGACAACATCTGCACTTTTCACACCAGCAGTGTGTTCCCAAGGGCAGGGTGAAGCACTTCGTGACACAGGAATAAAAGTCATCCTGATTTCAAAGGGTACCTGGAGAAGCTCTGGGCTTTCAACGGAAAGCATCAGTTCAAAGCTTATAAGGAGCTGTGAACACCATCCTGCACAAAGGTGACACAACAGTTGGCACCTTTCCTTCCAGTGATGCAAAGCCTCTCAGGATATTGCTCAACAGTTACTTGGTAGTTCTTCATCACTGTGCAGCAAGTTGCAAGTCACTCCCCTTGAGTTTTAATCGAAAAAATTTCATCTTGAATTTGAAAAGAAAATTATATTTAGCTACAACAGTGATATAGGAGACTCTAAACTCAGCAAAAGCTTTTCTTTTTCCCTCAGAAATTCACCATAGACCTCTCCTAGGAAGTGCTTTCAACCTTCATTTCCTCAGTGTCCCCATTCACACATTAGGGAAGTAAAAATTTTCACTCTCTCCCCAAAATTTTAACAGTCTCAGCATACTGAAGACTACGGTTGCCATCAAATCCTAAGGAAATCTGCTACTATTCTTATCAAGTTGCCTTTCTTAAGTAAAATGTTTCACATTTTCCCAAAACATTAACATTTCAGATAACTTTGGAGTATTGACATATTTTATAATGTGAGAAAATTGTATGATCAGATTTTTCTTGTTTTCACAAAGAAATAACTGCGTGGAACCACAGACAGACTAAATCAGTGAAACTCTGTCGATGTCACTATTGCAATAAGCAGATTATTATACACTTGACCCTGTGGTAATCACTGCAGTTTTTTCTTAACCTGTCTCACTTCTGTTTTAAACACACCTTTTCAGGTCCTGCTGGGACCTTGCCTGCTGGCTCCCTGGTGGAAAGATGTCCTGCTTTTATGAAGTGTGAAAGTAGCTTCTTTCCCTGCACGCTTCTCTATTATTTGAAGCTTAGACCCTGGGAGAATTTAAAGCTTTTCAGATCAGACCCAAAGGAAAGTATGTCATCAGGAGGAAGAATCTTGCATATTTAAAATACCCTGTGACATTATTTTTTAGTGTCTGCAAAAGGGTTAATGGCTTCCTCATTGAATTCAAGGTTCCAATGCCCGTTTATAAAGGTCATCATAAATCTGCTACAATTAACAGTTTCCCATCCCACAGCAGCTTTGTCAATCTGTCCATGGCTCTTTCCCAATGAATCTTGTTTCAAACTCCATCCTTCCCTTAGAAGCACTCAGAATACCCAACAAATGAGGATGAAATAATGAATGCAGTAGCGTTAGATGCAGCTAATGACTCCTCAAGTCCAGTACCTATTTCAGACAGTAATTAGGAGATGTTTGTGGATAAAGAAGAAGAAAGAACAAATCATTCCCTCCTGGCCAGAGCCTTTTATCCTTGGGAAATCAGAGTTATGGAAATTTCTCAGAAATATTTTAGGCGGGTAACCACACCTGAGAGTCACCATAGGCACCTTCTCTGGAAATTTGCCTAGAATGAATACTCCTGGTGTTCTTATTTATTTAATTATTTAAACCTTCCATTCCAGGAATGCCTCTTGATCTTCACAATATCTTGAAGCATTTAGTTCAACATTTTGCTTATTGGTTGGGGAAGATTTCTTCTTTTCAACAGAGGAACTTCCACTTTATACTTATGTCTTAGTGTCTCTACTCCAAGCTATCCCAAAGTTACTGCTTTGCTGGTTCCTAGCTAAATTTTCATCCTTTTATCTCCAAGTGGTCAGGACTGACTGTACCTATCCTGGATCTTTCAATGACACTGGTATTTTTCAAGGACATGGCATTTTTCTAAGCTAAGTAGCACATCCTCCATACACCGTGACAGCTTTGGAAATAATAATTGCTTTCTCAAAGTATGAAGCCAAGCTAATGAAGCTTGGCTTGCTACAGATTTGTATCTTAGGCCTCCCATGCTCTCCCATCTCGACAACCCAGCCTCCTCCACTGTGTCCAAAAACCTGTGAGCTCTGTGGCTGGTGCAGGGTACAACACATGCCAGCTGCATTGGCTGGTACAGGGGTGCAGATTGGAGCTGCTGCCCTGGCTGAGCTCTGCCCACCGCATCCTCAGAAGGGAAGTGCATTGGTACCCCTTTTCTCTGCCAATTTTTGCACAACTACTGGAACTGCAACTCTCATAAAAACTTTCAGGGTGTTTTAAATGTTGTTGAAACCAGCTGATAGGTTAAAAAATATCATGGGGGAGTGCAGATGGAAACGGGGGTAGCGCGGAAGCAGGTGAACAAACAGATGTGGGTGGACTGTGTGAATGAATAAGCTGTGTTTTCTTTGGAAACAAGACCAAAAACATAGCTCAAATCCAGGCAAAATGGAGGTTTGCCTCAATCCATTCTTCCCAACAGACTACCCTACAAATAGAGGCAGCATGAATGTTTGCTGAATATCCTTGCATGTGTACAGGCTACCGCAGCTGAGCAAGCAAGAGCAAGAGGAGGCAGAGCTCTAGCCTTTTCTGAAGTCTGAGGTAAGCCCCTTACATACAGTATCACTAAGGAGCAAATTCTTCCTCCCCCTTACGTCTGGTGTGTCAGATGCCTCCTCTCTCTACACCCACTGATGTTTCCTTCAGAAGAGGAAGAGCAGAGATGAAACTCCAGTGATATCACATTTCTGTATCACGAAGGTCCACCTAGAGTGAGCAGGGAAATGACACATCCCCTCCCAAAGTTACCAACTGTGGAGGATTCCCTATCATCATATTTCCATTTTTAATTCTTTGAGTGGGTTGATATTTGGGTAGGTCAGTAGGAAAAAGAAGGGGTGTGAAGAATTTAATCGTGTCTGTTTGCCAAAATGCAACACAAAATCTGCTCCAAACAGCAACATACATATTTGAAAGAAAAATGAGAGAGAAGGAAACTAAAGAAAACTTGGAGGGATACCTTTTCATAGTTACTACCAATTTTCAAGTTGAATGAATTTCAAGAAAAAAAAAAATTACCGTCAGGAGTGAAGATTTCAAGCTAAGATACTGAGAGGTCTCAGCCCCCATGATGCCCAGTGGTTGGATCACACACCTTATCCCTCTCTGAAGTTCTGCTATTTGAGATATTTTTTCAGGTTCTAAATATAAAAGCAATAAAAGCAGTTGATTATGATGGCAATAATGAATTAGGAGGATCCTTTTCCTCTAATGCTGAGCTTGACTATAGTAGGGAAAACTGTATTATCCCAACAGTGGATCTGTCTGTACCCCAAATGTTCTTGCCACATTCCCTGCTATAGGTTTAAAGCAGCAGCTTGCATCTTTTGCAGGTCTCTCCCTCCCTCTCCTGCTTGAAAAATTACCACCAGAATCAGCAGGTCCCGCTTCAGATAATCTCTGTTTCTCCCCTCCTTCCTCTCAGTATTTCTTATCCCCTCTATCAGAAAGTGTAAAACAATGGCCCTTTAGGTCAAAATCTTTTGTTTAAATCTCTGAAAGATGAGTCTCAAAATGGATTTTAAAAAGGTCAGAGATCTAAGCTTCCAATTCTCTGTGAACATGAAAAGCCTGAATTCGCTCCAAGACTCCACTGAGCAGAAAGACACAAGGATGGGTAGAAATTTACATGGAACTGCTGTTCCTGAATCTGCTTTATCATTTTCCGTCTTTCCCACCTACAGCCTCCATATAGAGGCCACAGCAGCTTCCCTCTGTAACTCACAAAAATCAATAATGAATGGGGAAATTTGAATTCTTCCTCTCCATGCTGCACTCTCTATTCTCTTTTTCTGTAGTGGCAATGCACAATACCCCACTGAGGTACCTGTCCTTAAAGACGGCTGAAGCTAGAGGGAAGGGGAGGGAGAAAGGAAAAAAAACCACTGAAAATAAAAGATAGGAAAAAAAAAAAGCTGGAATCATCCAACAGGGAACATATTTCACAGGCTTTAAAGGGTTCAAATCACAACTGTACCTGATTACCATGAAGTACATCATTCACTTTAAAACCAAATTTACCCACACAAACTTGGTGTTCTTCCCCTGTTTATTACTGTAAGTTATTGCTCTCCGAAAAGCTGACTCATGAAACTCAGCTTATGGATAATGTTCTACATGTTAAGGCAGCAAATCCTCACACCCTTCTCAGCTGCTGCAGTTTGCGTCTCTGCTACTACAAGTGTCAGGCGGGACATAAAGCAATGGATTTGATACTCTGGGTTTCTTACTCTTGCTTCTAACACTGATGATTTATGTGATATCGGGCACAATGCACTAAATTAGACTTCACCTTTATCTACCTAGTTGTCTATAAAATCAGAATTGAGCACCCAGGACTCCCAAAAACAAACATTAAGACATACTGAACTGCTTCCTCCCAAATGTAGGATTTTTATAAATTATGCCTTTTTTCCTTAATTATAAGTGTGTACAGGTTGGAAATTTATTTCCAGAAAAGATGTGAGATGGAAACTCATCTACTTCTAGAATCATGTTTCTAGCAGGTGAAGCTTTGTGGAAGGTCCAAATATCATCAAGAAAATGAAAACTATGTTCAGAAACAGAGAAGGGGAGAAGGAGAAATGGCAAATTTGAAATGCTATCCTCAACAGAGGAGTCGTCAGGTCTCAACAGTTAATGTTGTCAAAAGTGCTTTGGAAGAATCTCAGGAGGAAGGTGTAAAAAAGTGTACAGTGGTTGTTATTTGCTTTCTGAAAGCTAAATATCACATTTTAAAGGCCAGAAATGCATGAGTCCAGAAGGGTTTAGGTACCAAAAGGGAATCTTTTCAAGCCAAGCCCAAACAGACTAGAACTGGGGAGACCTACTATTTACATCTGCTTTGCAATTGAGCAACAGTACAAACATAGCACTACAGCTTCCCTTAGCTCAGTGCTAAAGCTCCTGGTCCCCATCCTGCGTGGGTCTCCTGCACATACTTAACTTGGGTTTCATTGAGTTCAAAGGGATTACTCATGCATGTAATGTTATTCATACGAGTGAGTGCTCACTGGATCCAGGGGGGAAAAACAACCCTTTTCAAAGATTCGGAATATTCAGCAGCCTTTATTATTAATTATTACTCTGATTTACTTTTCATTTAATATCATGCTGCATTTCTTGCTCATGTTTCATAAACGTGCACACAAAGATCATCATCTGCTGTTGTGGATTTCAGCAGGAACAAACCCAATAAGGTATCATGAGAAAGACTCTTCTCAATTTTAATTCTGGATCAACAAAACCCAGGAAGCCCTACAAATCACACCTGACGGAGACCTTCTAAGTAATTTTAGTCACCAGGGGTCTGGATTAGGTCTGGCTGGGAAATGGATTTTCCTATATACTCAGATAAAGAAAAAGAAAGATTGAAAAAGTAGCATTTTAATTGGATTGAGTCTATGGGAAACATCAATTTTTCATTGAAAATCAAAATACTTTATTTTTCCCAAAACTTGATTTTCTTCTTCACCTCTCCCTTTTAATTTATCAATGCTAAATCAGTATTTTCAGGGGGGAAAAAAAGTGTCCTCATAAAAACCTAGAAAGGTCAAATACTTAATTTCTCCCAGACACAGCTCTGATAAAACATGGTCACTAATCCTTATTTGGAGACAACTCACGAATAATTCTCTTTTTCATTTTTGGTGTCCTTTCCTCACTCTTTCCAACTGATGATTTTTCTGCTAGAAAGCTGGCAAAATCAGACCTACCTCACTCATGTTGCATGAGTGCTCACTGTATCCTCAAGCATGCCTTGCTGCTCTGCCACATCTATGGTCTTACACATCTTAGGAATAATAAAACATGGGGTTTGGAGTGGGTAAGAGGTACTGTCTGTAATGGCCATTCTCCAATGAGCTGTCTTTCAGAAATAAGGGAAAATGTCATTTGTGGCGACAAGTTTATTTGGTGACACAGCCAGGCTGAGGACTCCACAGTCCCTTAGCACTCGGAATGTGCTAGAGGGATGAGCCACCTTATAATTGACAGGGAGTTTGTCTTCCCTGTGGAAATGGAGTTAGGGTTGCTATCTCTTCCCAGAGTGCAGTCCTGAGACTCCCACACACACTTTGTACAAACTTGGCTGGACAAATCATGATCTCCACAGGAAACATCACCAAGTTTCTGCTCTGAAAGCTTTCCCCAGGCAGAATGTGGCACTCCCTACTAACCATACAGGGAAAGGACAGACCTCCAACTCCAGGATATGCAAACACCCTTTTCTGATCTTTCTTGAAAGATGGAGTGCTCTGCCCAGGTCATGCAGTAAGTCAGTGGAAGCCTACATCTTCCAAGTCTCATCCCAGTCCCTTCTCCACAGCTTTATGCTCTTCCCTTTGTTTTAACTGATGCCCTCTAAACTGACAAGTCCAACTTCCAGAGCCCTCCTGGCCCTGTCTGTCATCCCAGCTGAAAGAAACTCCATTCTGGTTGTCCAACTTGGGCCAGCCCTAGCAAGCAGAGCTCACAGATGGTTAAATGCATTTGACATTTCACTGCAGGGCCTGCAGCAGAAATCCTTGCCTGCTGTATCCGGAGCCCTGGATAGTAGCGAATCAAGGCTCGTGGCTCCAGCGCTGTGTGTGCACACTCTGCTGTGAGTTAATATTATTGGCTCGCCCCTCAATCATGCCTTTTCCAGCTAGCTGCTCCTGTCAAAGCACATCTCATTAGGCCTGAAGGCTCAATGAAATGGAAATTCATGTTTAAATTTAAAAACAACATATTGACCCTGGGAGCCAGTGATGTCTACATTTTTAATAACTTACTGAGAATAAAAGGAGTGTATGTGTATGGAGGGAGGGGGAGGGCTGGGTGGCAGGAGAAAGAGGGAATGTAGAAGTGGAGGGAGGACAAGCAGACAGGACGAATAGCCAGCCAAGGACTCTGGTCCTCTCCACTCCCCTCCAGCTCCATTCTCACCTTATTTGTCCCTCTTGCTGTGTGGAGAAGAGCTCAGGCTTCACTTAAAGGGATCTCATAGCCTCAGGAGCAGAGCATGACCCTAATCTGATACTAAAACAACGAGGGAGGAGAAGAGCACTGTCTGATGCAGCCTGTCCACATACATACATGCATATCCATCCAGGGGCACGTGCACACACACGTGTGAACCCTGGTCCCCCAAGCCCTGGGCATCCCAGTGAGTTGTGCTTCATTTTTACAGAGGAGTAGTGTGCTGCAGAGCGCGAGTAAACACGGATCTGTTTGGAGGAGGACGTGGAGACAGATACACCGCATGTGATTTGCCATGTGGCACAACCCCAGCCCCCTACGCCTTGCTGTGACATCAATCCCAGAGAGGCACGTACAGCTCACGCCGGTTAGGTAACCTGGGGGGGGAGGCAGAGACAGCATGTCTCATCCTGTGTGATTACAGGAGGAGTGATGCTCCTTCTGCTGAGCTTTCGTGTTCCCTGGTAGCACCCAGGGAGCTGGGGATGGGGAGGCAGAGGTGGGAGGTCCTCTTACTGTGTGATCACTGTGGCCCCCATGGCAGCGTTTCTTGAAAACAAGCGATCTGACAACGTCATCCTGGTTGGCATCCAGCCTGGGGAATCACACGCTGTATGGATAAACCCACTCTGGCTGCTGTATCTCCAGACAGGGATGGGTTGCCCTGTTGCTGCACTGTAGCAAGAGTCTCCTGGTGCAAGCTACACCTCAACAGGAGGTCAGAGTCAAAATTACTAATATCTGGGGACAGCACAGAAAGATGAATTTGCAACAAGTTTTAGAATTTTGGATGGAATTGCTGTAGATGAGCAAAGTATGCCTATCAAACTAGGGAGAGCAGAGATCCCTCTCTAAAGAACTCACTTATTTCTTCCGTGCTCCCCTCTCTTTCTCGGCACAGTATTCCAAGAATTTTGACCAATCCTTTGGTGATGTCTCTGTTCCTTAACTGAGTCCTAGTCATCTGTCTGACTCAGAGGGATGTGCTGTCAGTGTAGCAAAAATGTGAACAGAACAGGACTGAAGACTTCCTGACCTACATTCCCGTTCAAAGCTGTCCACTGTAATTCAAACTAGTTCTAAACATTGTAGACATGTGAATTCCTCAAATTTTCCTCACTTTTAATATGAAATCTCCTATGTTTTACCACTTATCCCTCTGTTGTTCTGAAAATTATCCTTATCCTTATTTCCAGACGTTAAGGCTTGCCATTAGCCCTGTGTTCATGTTTCCTATCTTTATTCTTTGCACTGTTTGACCACTTTGACTATTTCTCCAGCATTCTTCATTTTTACACTGATGGTTTTTGTTTCATACTGTTGCCATTTTCCAGATGTATTTAAAGATTGTGTTCAAAGAGTTTAAGGACAGATTTCTCTCTCTCACCTCGCTGACATCACTCACCACAATTTCCACTCACTTACTGAACACCTTGCTCTTGGCTAAAGCATCTTTTCTAGGAAGCCATCCAAATGTTGATTCGAAAACTTCAAGCAATGAAAAATTCACCCATCTGAAGCAATGACAAAGTTCAATTACACTCACTGATTACAAAAAAAAAGCACACCTTACTCATAATTTTTGTCTTGCTTCCTTTTGCAGGTGTTAGTCCTTGGTGTCATTTTCCCTGATAAGCTAGAGAATTTTTGTTCTTCACATCATCTAAGCCATGAAACTCATAAGCACTTCTCATCCTCTGCAAGCTTGCTCCATCTGCCTCACCTTCTCCTTTGTGGATCACTGAGTGATTCTCCACCCCTAAAACCTTTTTCCCAATGTCCCAGATGCCACTACAAGCCCTCACTTGTCACCCATCCCCCCAAAGTGCCCTGGCGAAGTGGGACAAGGACCTGTGGTGGCATTTCACACTGGTGTGTAGGGACTGTGAATCTTCTCTGCAGGTCAGATACCAGATACCTTGACCCTTCAGTCAGAAGTCTGCACATCTCACTGAAAGACTACAGAAGTCCTTGGAGCTCCTTCCACAAACAGAAAGAGAGGGAGGGAGGCAAAAAATCTGCAGGGGTCACATGCAAAAGCTATTAAATAGCCTTTGGGCTTCTATTTTATTTATTTATTAAGCTAGACGAGGAGCACAAAAAGGAATGGAGGCACTTTGTTTCTCAATTTGTGTCTATTATCTATTGAAATTTGACATAATGTCTCCACAGTTCTCCTTAATATTCCACTGTATATAGAATGTGACTAGCTCCACCATCTAATGTGACAGCTTAGGAAGATTAAAAAGAAAAGCTAAACTAGCAGTAGTTGGAGATGGGGAAAAGTAGCACATTTATGAATAATTTCAGATGAATTCTAACAACATTGCATTCCCTGGACAGGACACATTTATTATCTTATTCACCATGACTACTGCAACATTAGTGATTTGTTACTGAATCAATTATTAATTCATATGAGTGAATAAGGCTCTGTCACTTAACTCTTCAGCTGTCCATACCCACTACACACTGATTGAGATTTTTAACTATGTTTTCTCTCCCCTTATCTTTACCCTTTCTGAACATCCATAGTGAAACAAAATGATGCTTTTCATTTCAGTAGTCCATTTGGCAAAAGCCACTTGTTTTCCTTTTATTTGTGAGACTTTACCATGGAAAACTCCTCTTTTGGCACACCAGTTTGGTACCCAAATTGCCAGGAAGTCAACTGGTTAGGTAAGGACTTGATCTGTGAAATAAACTGGTTAAAAAGATCAGTAAAATAGAAACATCTGCCCTCAAAAGCTTCTTAGGTTCCCACCACTGTAGCAGCAGGCACAAGACTTTTAGTGTTTTGATGTGTTTGGTCACTGGAATATAAAGCCTGCAACAATAAAACATGCAGATGAGAGGTTTTATCCTCCAGTGATGAAACACAGGAACAGACAAAATCATGGACTCAGCCAAAGCCACCAAGCAAAGCAGAAGCAAAGATACAAGTAATACCCACACCATCCGATCTGATGCTTGCAGCTGATACCACTCTGTCTGTCAGCTAGTTAGAGAACCAGGCAACAAATTTGAAGAGATGGATTGTAATCAAGGCTCCATCACGGATTTACTACCATGGGCAGTGACGGTCACATCTGAATATTGTCACCCTACCGCCTTTGAGAAAAGACACTAGAAAGAAAAAGGAACATACTAAAATCTTCACAATATCTATTAAAAGCAATTGAAATGACAGTCATTAACTTACACCTTGTCATGTGCAGTGCACAGCCTACCTCTCAATGGCCATTAGACAGAAGGTAAAAATAATCATTTTAACAGTAACTACTATCAGTGAAATATATTGTGATTAGTCACTAAGCTCTGCTTAAATCCTATGTGTATGGTGAGCTCTAGGCCAGGAGTATTTGTTGTCACAAATTCTCCTATAGTCCAGTGGAGCAAGCTGTAAGCAGCTCGTCTCTGCCTGATGTAGGCAAAATGCTCCCTTAGCTGCATTCCTGGCGCTCCAAACTGCACTGTGTCACCCCAGGGTGACAATCAGTCAGTCCTTAGAGGTGACCAAAAGGGTGACTGTTGTACGAGTGAATGATGTAAATGTAGCCACCTGTCCATTCCAACAAACAGCAATGTCTAGCCCTAAGAAAAAGGCTGCGGCACCCCACGAGTGTTCTTGGATCTCTCAGAAGGCTTGAGTCTATCCATGTTCATCATTCAACAGCACTGTCTTCAGAGAGTGCTATAAATGATGTGCACAGTCACCAAGCACCCTGGGTGCTTGCTGAACATACCTGCTGAAAATTGCTGGGTTTGTTTTATACGAAAGGGCCTCTGACCTCCCAACCCTTTGGAAAGGTTGAAGGGTTTTGTTTTTCGCCTTCACTTTGCCCTTCTCAGTCTCTCCCCAGAAAATTTCAGCGGGAGTGATTAAGTTCCAAGACAAGGAAAAACTGATTTGATGTTAAATTTAAGCCAAGATCTCTCAAAGGGACTTGTATATGTTTACCAGAAATTGGTTTGCAGAATGTAGAAACATGTTAGTTTCTGTATCATACCTCTGAAGCACACAGGCATAAGGCCATCCTTCAGCAGTGATGTCTAAAAATGAAGGGCCTTACAATGTCTATCATAGAGGACACAGTCTCTGACCAGTAACGTCCTTTCATCCTTTGGATTAGCAGAATTACCCAGTAACACAGGCCAATATAAAGCTTGGGAGATAACACTGAAATCAACAGAGATCGTCCATTTGACTTTACTGCTCCCACAAATGAAGCTTTCAGGGCACGTGGCTCACATCCTCACGATCAACTGCATTTCTCTCAGTAAAGGCACATCAAGGATCAATATGAAACCTTAGCAGCCAGGTTTTTCAGGATAGTACTTACATGAAAAATTTCCTCAAATTATACTGTGTAGTTCTTTAATGAGAGACCAGAGAAACAAGATAACATTTTCAGGGAGGTGATTCTGCACTGTGCTTACTCACAACTGATGTCAGTTTGCTCCTTTCAGTGTTATCACCTGATGTAAAGGTTCCTCCTGCCTAAAGGAGGACTAAAGACACCTAACTTATGCACAAAATCTGTCTTCCCATATCCTCCTCTGAACTGTCCAAGCTATGAGCACCACAAGAAATAAAGTAAATAGCCTAAATGATGGCAGGTCAATTAGAGGTTTGAAATTATGTACAATTTCATAATCTGAAGCATTATAAGTAACACAGAAAGGATTTGTCTACACCTACAAGTGTAAATATTTGATTTTTATCTTGACATTGTCCTTTCAAGGAAAGTCACAGAGGGGAGTATAGAAAGATTATAAAGAGGATACTCATGCATTGAAGAGCCAATGCTTTATGGACAGTGGTTAGGTAGCATAGGGAGGATGCTACCAAATCCCTGTGGCTGTTGGAGAGAGGGACTAGACATGACAGTATGACCCATTCTGTCTAATAAAAGAGGTTACAAAGGCCTTGATTAATTACTCTGTGTGACATCAATCTTTGCGTACTGTCATGACCAATACTTCTGCCCCACACATCGTGCAGTCGCACAGATTGACATCCAAGTGCAAACACAAATAAACATTGCACTGCTTGACTTGCTAAGAGAGGGAGAATATTTGAGATACTCATGAGGAGGTCAGTAGTAAAAGAAATAATGCTCAACCCTCTACAGTCCTATTACAGCCTAAACAGATCAAGATCTGCCTGCTTATTTTGTTATTTTTTTGTTGTTTTGTCCCAACACACCTGCCTCAATATTGTCTAATATTCAAATTCTCTCTTGGTTTGACAAGGAAAAGGAGATTAAAGTTTTCAAAGTAATTTGCAAGAATTTTATTCCATGCTTCAGAAAATGAAATTCACCTCTTTGTTTCCCACAATTCTCATTATAATTAGAGTGGCTGTGAAAGGTGGGCAAGGTCTCTGCATCAGCTGAACTGGCTTGACATGGCCCTCAGAAAAACAAAGCTACTCATGGAAAACGTTTGTTTATAAAAGCCTAAAAGGACAAAAACAAAAAAAAATCCCTATCATTTAAGCCTGTCCATAAATCTCAGTAAGACTGCAAAGTTGCAGCTTGCTTGGTATATTTTATAGACAGAGATCTTGCTGACTTGGCTGACACTAGTTAGGAGGCGGGGAAGGCAGGAAAGTTGAGATTTGGGGTGGGTAAACATTCCCATCCATCAAGTGATTGGATTTGCAACTAAAGCTGTGAAAGCCACATCAGATTAATGTTGCCAGGGCAGGAATGATGTGAAAATCATCTGTCTTTAATTCGAGGGATAGTAGGGACAGGGAATACACACGTCGGGCCAGGGCAGTCCTGGACCCTCTGTACCTTCAGGCCAAGGTGCAGGAAAAAAGACTCCCACACAGATCCACATTATGTATAATCCTGGAGCACGTCCTCAGCTCTTTGCACTTGGTGCAGAGCAGGAAGGGGAGGGTGGAGGACAGGGTCCAACAACCAGCCCTGCAATTTCCCTTCGGCTTCACATCTCTTTTGTTCAGAGCAAGATGCCCCAATTGTGCTGAACCATGTGAAAAGAAAACCTACAGAGGCTTTTGTTCTCCGAAATCTCTCATCGAAGGAAAGAGCTGAGACCGAGCAATTTAATTCACTTAGGACTTTTGTGTCTTAATCCATGGAGCAAGGTTTTCAATCAGCTGTGGGGTGACAAGGGAAGGCGGCTCTGTGCAGGATCCCCTGGGTGCAGGCGGGTGGGTGGAGGGCAGAGAGGGAGGCGAGGAGCTGAGCCGTGATCAGTCACAGATCTCCTACCCAGCCTGAGAGGAGCCGACCAGGCATTACTCCACACCAGCTTTCAGGAATGCAAAGCAGCTTATGTGTGTAGGTCATTTCAGGACACTAATGATAATTAAAACGAACCCTAAAACACACTGGCACACCAAATGACGACGGGAAGCAGAATCTGTGGGTGAAAAGGGAATAGGTCCAACTCCTCACTAGGGGGGCAGATGGAGGATGCACAGGAAACAAATTGGCTTTAAAAAAAACTACACATACAAGGAAAATCTGTAGAAAGGAGGAGACTAGCAAAAAACCAAAGAAGCAAACAAACAAAAAAACCCCAGCAACCAAACAAAAGAGGGACAACACACATTTGGACTGAGAGAGCAAAGAAAACTGGATGAGTAACAGTCCAGGTTGCATGATTTGGAGAGTACCTCAGCATATCTAGGAGTCAACTGCTTTCCATCCTCAGTCCCTTCACAGTTGTGTAGCCCTGCCGAGGCAGGGACAAGGTGAGACCCTGACATTGAAACAGGCAGAAGTCTACCAGGGTGTAGGAATGACCGCCAGTCCCACGTGGAACAGTGTGTGTTTCACTCTCTCTACACCTACACCCTGATCCAATGTTTCCAGCTACCAAAGGTCACTGCTTCCCCTCACTGCTTACAGATTGGTTCTGCAGAAAAAGGACCAGGGACCAAGATTTGTACAGCACTTGGAAATCAGAAGTCATCTGAGGAAACAGAGCAAAATTTTTGTTCGTAAGGCTGACCCCTATATATACACATAAACTCATTCACACACATACAAACCTTTCCCCCTCCTGGAACACCTGGCTTTATAAAAGGTTTGCTTCTACTTTAAGGACACAGTTCAGGAAGGGCAGCTCTTGAATCACATTTCTCCATAGAGCACATAGCTCTGAAACTAAATGTTATCATGAAAATCCCAGTGGGCTGAGGCTGGGAAGGAAAAACAGACTCCTGACCTGCAGTTGTTAAAAATGGCTTTTTGCAGAAGAATGGTAATGTGAAACGCTATCTTACAGAGGGTAAAAAAATAACACTGGGAACTCAAATTGCACACACTGAAGTTGCACACTTTTAGCACCTCAAGAAAACAAAACAAAACCCCAAAAAACCAGCACAGCCTGTAGTCACTGTTGGAAAGTAGTATTGGGACAGGTCTGTGGTGTGCTGAGAGCCATGCATCTCATGCCATAGCAGGGGGTGAAAGAGAGAAGTTTGAGTAAGACAGAAAAGGAACTCTTGACTCCACTCTGGTGACACCGCACCTGGAGCACTCTGTCCAGTTCTGAGACCCCCAGCAGAGGAAGGACATTGACCTGTTGAAGTGACTCCAGAAGAGACATGAAAGATGATCAGACAGGTGGAGCTTTCCTACAAAGATTGTCTGAGAGAGTCTGGGCTGTTCAACCTGGAGAAGAGAAGGCTCTGGGCTGACCTTATTACCATGTTTCAATATCTGCAGGGGGCTTAGAAGAAAGCTGGGGAGGGACTTCTTACAAGGCTATGTAGTGACAGGACAAGGGAGAATAGATTTATTCTGAAAAAGAGAAAAAAATCCTCTACTATGAAGGTGGTGAAATATTGGCACAGGTTGTCCAGAGAAGCTGTGGGTACACCATCCCTGGGAGTGTTCAAGGCTAGGCTGGATGGGGCTTTGAGAAATCTGTTCTTGTGAAAGGTGTTTCTACCCATAATAGGGGCATTGGAACTGGATGATCTTTAAGGTCCCTTCCAACCCAAATGATTCTATACTTCTATAATTCTTGACCTGGTTCTTCCTAAGCTCCAAGTGCTCTAATTCTGCCAGCAGAAACACATGATTCGCTAGCCTTGAAAGGTCCAGGGGGGTGGCTATGGTGGTTTTGAAGGAGCTGAGCTCATGGGTCAAACAAATGACATGAAGACTTGATGGCAGCTGGTCAGTATATTTAAAGATTACAGGCCTAGATGCTGCCACCAGCACCTTTTAGCAGTGCTCTCTCTGCCTCCTACCTCCAGATGTAGACCACTCATTGACCCTCTCTACTAGAAGCCAGGACTTGAGAAATAGCTACAGACAGATCCTGTTCACTCAAGATCTTGATAGAAAACTCTGTAAACAGTGAAAATTTT
The DNA here is from genome assembly GCF_003945595.2 of Pipra filicauda. Taxonomy (NCBI): domain Eukaryota; kingdom Metazoa; phylum Chordata; class Aves; order Passeriformes; family Pipridae; genus Pipra; species Pipra filicauda. Next base: position 1,068,769 of record NW_024104084.1, on the reverse strand, counting down.
CATGGAAAGAGAATTCCAGCTCAGTGTTACTGTAATTATCAGATATGGGCTGAATTCAAATGTTAACAGCTATGTTTACAATTGCAAGGTGGAAACAGAAATGCTGCTTACATCAAATGCACTGTGCCTCTGACAGCCATATCAGCTCCTTCTTGACAGCTTGAGGAAGAAAAGCAACTGTCATCCATGGTTCTCAAAAAGAAATCAAGACCCCTGTGAGGCCAGACAGCTACTGAGAGTCTGATCTGAATTTACTGCTGCAGACAGAAGGGAAAGTAAATGGCACTTTATGAACTCCATCATTTATTGACTCGCCAACATTGTTTGCTTTTGGGGAGGATGGTGATGCTCTTAAAACCTATTTTTCTTCACACTGTAAAGGGACTTGCATTTGTTTGCCTGACTGCAGTGGCCTGATGGCAGCATCACCACCTCTTGTGGCTGAGCATGCTCCTTCTCCCTTGTTCCTGTACTGAAAATGCTCCATTTCATAGCTGTTTTACTTGAAGACTTCTGACAACTCCTACAAAGATATCTCCAGGAAACCCCATGCTTCTGCTGGGCTAGGAGCAAGCTGTTGTACATTAAGCAACAATAACTAGGAACACCCAGAGCTCTTGAGAGCCTCCAGAGAAAAGACAGTATCCCTCTGCATCCTGTCAGGCTGAGCGTGGCCACACAGAGCTGTAGCAGGCATCCACTTCAGTTCTTTCTATCTCAAACACTGGTCTAGCAGAGTGACTCTGGTTTTAAGATCCTCCTATGGCATCAGGAAAACTGACTCACATGGGAATCACCTTCCCAAACTGCAGCCACATAGAGGTTAGGCCGTGGTGGGTTCACCCTGGCTGGATGTCCAGTGCCCACCAAAGCTGCTCTGTCACTCCTCTCCTCAGCTGGACACAAGAGACAAAATATAACAAAAGGCTCATGGGTTGAAATAAGGTCAGAGAGAGATAACTCACCAGTTACTGTCTCAAGCAAAAATGGACTTGACTTGGGGGAATTAGTTTAATTTATTACCAATCAAATCAGACTGGGATAAGGAGAAATTAAACCAGATCTTAAAACACCTTCCCTCCACCCCTCTCTTCTTCCTGGGCTCAATATCACTCATGATTCTCTCCTCCTCCCCCCCAGACGGTGCAGGAGGACTGGGAATAGGAGCTGCAGTCAGTTCGTCACATGCTGCCTCTGCTGCTCCTTCCACCAAAGGTGTTGAACTCCTCACACTTTTCAGCTGCTCAAGCGTGGCATTCCTCAAACAGGAGACAGACTCCCATGAACTGGCCCAGTGTGGATCCCTTCCACAGCGGTGTGGTTCTTCAGGAACAGGCTGCTCCGGTGTGGGTCCCACACAGGCTCACAAGTCCTGGCAGCAAATCTGCTCCAGCCTGGGCTGCTCTCTCCGGGGGCCCCAGGTCCTGCCAGGAGCCAGGCTGAAACAGTAAGGGTTTGTTTTTTCTGTAGGAAGCTAACTCGTGGATCCTCTCTCTCATACTAAGATGAAATGTGTAAGAACTAAATATCTTTTATAAAGCAATAAAGCAAGTGTTGTCAAATTCAATTCAAATCCAGCAGCAAGTTCAAAAGTTATTTCATGGGAAGGGGAGGTGGGAAGAGATAGAAGGAGAAGAGAGGCAAAGAGAGAGATAGATGTGCCAGGGGAGGTTCAGATTGGATATTTAGAAAAATTCTTTGTTGGAAATGTTGTCAAGCACTGAAATAAGCTGTCCAGGGCAGTGGTGGTGTCACCAGCTCTGTAGGGATTTAAAAGCCATGTAGAGATGGCACTTGTGGACATGGATTAGCGGTGGGATTGACAGCACTGGGTTGGACTTGGTGATCTTAAAGGTCTTTTCCAACCCTAGTGATTCTGTTATAAGAACTGCTGGAAAATGAGACGTTTTTTAAGGAGTGTTTCTGCACAGCTGCTAAGTTTCCCCAGAAAGGGCCAAGGATGCAAGAATCACCGGAAACATAAGCAAGAAGAGGTACATGGGCTCTTAGCCCTCAGGCAAGCCCTGTTCCCCCTGTGAATGCCATGACTCTGAGGAAGGTGTGGGAGCAATCTTGCCGGCTCAGTGCTGATGGAGATGTCTCTGCTCAGCTCTTCATGTCCACTCCCACTTAAGCTGCCACAGAATAACCTTGTGCTCCCCGCTGTGCCACTGTGCAAGGGCTGGCAGGGGAAGGGGCTCAGGGATAATGAATGAAGCTCTATATTAGCCACAGAAGCACAGGACAGTCAAATGAAAGGGTAAAAGTATGGTCATGAAAGACAAGCAGTCACTCTGACTGTGTGCTGGAGGTAATTACTGCTATATAAATAAACCAGAGGGAAAAAAAAATCTTTTAAAAATCTAATTACCATGCAGCACTGTGGGTTTCAACCTTGGTCAAGTACAGGCAGACCTGATTTACGCTCCATCATAAAATCCTAAGCACGAGGCCGGTCTCCCTCTCTCTTTACAATATGAGTCAGGGAATCAGCACAGGACACTTCTCAGAGAGGAGCTGCCTGACAGATAGATGTGCTCATGTCTGGGTGGGTCAGCATCTCCAACAAGCCCAGGACTACATGAGTACACCACCTGCATGTCTATTTGTCACAGTTTTTCCTCTGCAAGAACAACACCTTTTTGTTTTGTTTTGTTTTGTTTTTTTTTTTTTCAAAACAAAAGAAATGCTCCCAAACCTCTGTTTCACTGGACTTTTTCTGATGATTAGTGTTTCTCATGACCCTTAGTAAGGATATTTCTCCATTGTGCAGAGCTGTCTTCCTTCTTTGAAGCATGTCATGAAGCATTTCTGTGAAATTTTCCGAATTATGTAGAAAGGGAAACTGAGGTAGATGCTTAATTTATCACTGAAACTTTTATCTCCTTCTCAAGCAAGTGTTTTATGCTCTGCTTATTTTATGTTGCTTTTTTTTTTTAATCTCAATGTGAACCCTTTATCCATCATTCCAAGACAAAAAAGATGACCCAAGCTTAGATCTTTATTTCCTGTCCCTCTGCTCATTGCAGGATAGAATTCATCCACGAAGAACAGTGGGTGAGTCAAGTGCAGCAGCTACCTTTAAATACAAAACCATTTTGAACTTGAAGAGCTGAGGCACATTCAATAGCAGAGCAAAATAAGTCCTAAAGCACATCTGATTCTCCTCATGTGGAACCAAGTGCAATGCTGCAACATTTTAACTGCAGAAAAACTTCTGACAACAGTCAAGTCCAAGATGGATTTGCAGCTCCACATTCAGAGCTGTTGACATAAGTGGACAGGAAGCAGATTTCCCATCATGAGCAAACAAGAGACATTTTTTTCCCATCCCAATTTGAGAGAGACAAATCAGAACCTATTAAGTCAATAATTTTTGTCAGTAGGCAAGCATACACGCATATACCTATAAGGACAAATATGTTAGGTCAGTGAAACATCTCGTATAAATTCCAAACTGCAAAACTGCGTTAAAAAAACCTGAAACTTTGCTCAACAGATTTCAGATCTCAGCATTGGTTAGACTTGAAAGCCAAGCATTTTGCTTAAAGCCATATCAAAACAATATGCTTCAATAATTTCTAAACACAAACACAGATCTGAAAGTGGTAGGACACCCTGGGGGAAAAAAATAACTTATTGTGTCGTCTGATTGTTTCCAGCACTTTTGGAAAACAAACAGTGAAACCAGAATAAGCATTAAACAGTAACAAAAGTTAGGAAACAAACACCATCAGTGTTCAAAAGTAAGACAATTTCCTTATCATCGTTAATGAGATTTATTACCCAGCATCTGTTATCCTACCTTTAAAAAGTCAAAGCCCACTTTTAATAATTGCCTCTTGCTTTTATACGGTATCTGGCACTTGCACAGCTTCCTTGATTAGACCTCAAAGCAGGTAAGCACTGTGATTCAGAGAAAGGAGGATTCAAAGGTAAAACAAATTGCTCATAGTTTCAGAGAAATCAGTGCCAGAGCAAAGAATCAGAAGTCCAGGCTCCCATTCTTTACCACACCACATTCTCCCCCCACCACACCACCCTGCAGCTAAAACCTTGTCCGCTATTGCCCACCATCAGTGTCCATTTTACAACCCTGATGGCACTGATACCTCTGTAGCTGGAGAAGTTACACACAAATACAAACAGCCTCATCAGAGGAGCCTCTGGGCATCTAAATGGACAGAGTAAAGAAGGTGGGCACCGCTGATCACAGGGCTGCTCGTGCATAACACCGTCAGGAAAAAAACTAATAGGTGCAAACAGGCTGCAAACACCCTTAGACCTGAAGGTTTGTGACCCATGGAGGAATAAAAGTCTTGAAGAGCCTGAGTGAATTAATACACAGCTTTACCGAGGGCTGTGCCATGGCAGCAGCACTAGCAGAGGAGAGGAGTGGGTAGCTGAGATGCTTCACCTGATCTCATGTTGAAGATGTAATGGGAGGGTGAGTGGTGTGGGGAAATAACCCATCCCATCTTGAACTCACTTCTGACAATCATCTTTTTTAGCTTTTTAAATTAGGATCTAACCCCATTTTGATGAATTTCTTATTGGGCAAAGCAAGCAAAAACATTTGAGATTACATTTTACTAGCTGTGAAAATCTCAGCTGTAACATTCCTGTAGCAGCAATTCTTGAAACGTGTTTTATCAAACCATGACCCATGCCTCTAAATTTTATCTTATATTCCTGCAGCCCTTTCAGTCAGGGAAAATGTAAGCAAAGAGTTCAAACTGTCACAGATCCACTTACATTATATTTAAAAGTAAAAAGAAGGGGACAAATATTAAAATGCTTCCACACAAAGAGAAACACAGAGACAGCTCTAAAAGAAACTGGAATAGCTCTTGGGAACAGCTCTTGTCTCTTGAATAAATACTTTGCAGTTTACAGCTTTCTATAAAAAAGGCATTTTCTTTTTTTTCTATCTTTCTTCAAGCTAAACACAAGCTTTATATTGTGAAAAACCAAAGGGTTTGATAAGCCCAAGAATGGGCTTCTTGTATATGTGTCTGAATAGGTGCATTTTTAGTCTGGGTTCAAGAAAAAATGCATGTACAGCATGTGCCACACACTGAGACTGTCCCTGCTCTAAAAACTTTGCTACGTGCCCGCAATTCCAGGAGTGCACAAGAGGCTCAACTTGGAGCTCTGCTGATGAAAGACACCAGTGGAAGGCAGAACTGCGGCGACATCAAGAGAAACTCAGATGATTCTCATCAAACTGAAGTACCTACTTTTTCTTCCTCTGTTCTTAACTCTCACCTTCGCCTTTCTTCCCTATTTGACTGTGGCCTCTACACTCACGGGTATCTCTAGTATTTGCAGCACTCACAGTTTACTGAACTTTTCCCAGTTGATATTTCTTGCTTGCCAGTAGGGATTTAATTTTAAAAACCAATAATAGAAAAAAAAAATCATTCATGTTAGCACTGCAGGAAAGGTTATTATTGCTCTAAAAAAAAAATAAAAATTACAGAAGCTGATTCTGAGGAAGACAGGCAGTTGTCAGCTCAGAACAGAAGGGCCTGGTGGTCACACATGGCTAACTCTCTTATCAGGGTGATTCTCTCCCTACAGACTAGCCAAGAAATAGTTCTGCTTACTCCTGTCTGATTCAGCTGACCTCAGGCAACCTTCCCTCAACTTGTCTCAGCGTAAAAGTCATCAAATAAAAAAAACATGGTGTGAAATTTGGGGAAGTTCAAAAGCACATCAGAGATTTTGACTTGTTCTTTTAAAGAAACAGGATGTGCCACACTTAAAAATGGTCCTTTATGTTCCTGAAGTGCCTGAAAGTTATAGTGAAAGAGAAAATGTTTCAAGTGTTTAGCTCCTACTTTACTATACAGAGTAAGCGACAAGTCTTGCAGGCAGAATATCTCTGTGAACAATAGGAGCTGCTCAGCAAGAGACAATCTCTAGAAAAAGATGCACAGAGACCTTATGTAGGGCAAACAAGACTATGTATTTAATATCCAGGCTATTACTGTTACTCTGTTATGTCATGTATCTTATCCTGTGATGCAGTTTTCCCATCCTGGAAACAAAGATAATTTATTTATTGTTTGCTTTAATCTTACAGTTAAGTTATGTGAACACTATCCACTAGTATTTGCTGGGGATTGTGGCTGAACTTCTAAAAAAAACCAAACCAAACCCCCAAACAAAAAAAACTAGCATTTATTCTGTTTCTTAAATATCATTAAATTTGTTAAACTCTAAAAAGAGTAGCATTCTTGTTTCCTTTTTTACCACAATAATATAACTTTTTAAAGGTAAATTGAATTTTTTGTAATACTTCCTGCATGTCTCTAATATCATACAAAATTAATAATAGAAATTCTGAATTACAGAACAGGGGAAAAAAAATCTAAATAAAAGCATATTTTAAAATGTAAAAGGACAGAATCAGGCAGTAAGAATTTTAGTCCAAGAGCAGGAGAAGTCACTCCAAATCTCTGACCACTGAGTCACAGGGCAAAACTCAAATTTGTCGAAACTTAAAGTGAATATATTTATTTCAGCTTTTATAGACTGTAATAAGGATCAGGACAATATGTGCACTAGTCCCCCATAATTCCCTAACAAAGGATATGAGAAATGTTTTGAAACTGATTCACGTGTACAGTTGCAGAGGAAGGCACTGAGATACATCACTAATTTTATGAGAGAACTATGCTTACATGGTTATTGGGATGCAATAAAACAAGTTAGTTTAACAACAATGTCTTGGAGGGCTAAAGCCTTACTCACTCTTCACTCACTAAACTCATAGTTTAAAAGAATTTTGCTTTTAAGTAGAGCTTAGCTGGGTTACACAGGCTTTAAATCTGCCCCTAGGTTTCTTCCCTCTTTCTGGCAAGGGCCCTCCAAACCTTGTGATGGCATCCTAGTGTTGCATCAGCACCACATCCAGCTCATCACCGGAGATTTACAGCTGTGTCAGACTCAAAGAGCCTGGGTGAGGGCAGCCACACAGCGGTATATTTATCGTGCATCACTTAGGAGATGCAGAATATTGCTTGGACACTTTAATAGATGCATCAGTGTTAACTGATTTGCTCTGAGGCACCATATGCTAATCAAATGGGGTGCGATGCATAATGTCTTATTAATGTCGTAATAAAGGAAATCTAGATGTGTTCCGTAATGTCTTTATGATTACCTTTAATTTTAGATAGCTGGTGAAGGAATGTGTGTTCAATACCGGGATCTGCTGTCTAATTGCCTAGGATATAACAAGAACCAAGTGTGCGATAAAAGGCCAGGGTTTTTATTGGAGATCGCTGGTGACAAAATAAACCATAAATAAGTCTTACAATCTGAACAAGCGCCTGAAACACCACATCCTGATCGGCATGTGAGATTGTTTTAGGCATATTTTGATTTCTTTTCATCTTTAGTCACCAACCTGGAAAAAGGAAAGGCGTAGACACAGAGGGATATAGCTTCAAAGAGGCTCCCAGGAGGTTTAAATACACGGGTCCAACAGATGTTTTACATTTACTTCTACAAATAAACATACTCACAGCTCTGTCATTCAATTCAAGCCACCCCTTATGCTTACGACAGCTTTTCAGGTAAAGTTACCTTAAGCCTGCTCATCTTTTTCATAAATGCTCTTACTGCTTTCCTTCTTAACACACACCCTACTACTTTGAATTAGCTTCTGAGAATCTGAAGTAATATGGAGAATAATCTCCTATTAACAGCATACGGACTTCAGGCGTTTTCTATTATGCAATTTGCCTAATCGCCAAGGTATTTTGCATAGGAAAATGGTAACTATTTCCCTTTTGTAACTGGGGAAACTGAGGCACGGGGTTCTAATAACCTCATAGGTGTGACAGCACTTTGGATGTGGGATTAGGTGCCGGGTCTCACAACTTCTAAATCAGCTTCTGAGCAAATAAGTGTTTGGAATGGAGCTCCTCACATCAAATAGCATGTGCTAGAAGAAAATTTTGGTTTTGTTTTGTCAGGTAAGAGAGTTTTCAGGAATCTTGTGCAAAAGATGAATTGATTTAAAGTGATGTCCTTGCTTTATCAAGATTCTCACCCAAAACCTGGTGCTTTTGCACATATGCCCATATCACCCTCTCATCCTTCTTTTGTAGAAAAAGCTTTTAAGCCAGGACCCCAGAGGAGAAGTTTTGCAGCTGAGGTGGTGAAATTGGAAACCGCACACAACCAAAAATTTTAGCACGACCCTTCACAACCAGAGCTGCTCAGTGGTGACATTTGAGCCCCTTCATACAGACAAGCTCCAAGGTGTCTTGTCCCTAAATATATTTAACAGGTGTACACACAGTTATTTCAGGTGATGAAACCAAGATCAACATCTGGCCATCACAACTGATACAGAAAGGAAGGAAAGAGTGAATTCTGGATCTCTGAGTGAACTACAATCTGCTACTCCATCACGAAGCAGAGAAAAGCCTCTGCAGGTCAGTAGAGTCACACCAGGGTAGAAGTAGTAAAAAAACTAAATGAAAACCAGGCCCCGGAATTAGAGCAGCAATGCTGCCTGGGCCCTAAGAGACAGCCAGAAACCCTTTGATAGAGTAAAATCCTTGTATGCTGCAAGAAATAACCTGCAAGTGAGTTCCCTATCGGCATCATTAATGCATTCCCCAAAGCAGAAATCAGAAGGCTCTTTCCAGAGGAGGGATGCTGCAGAAAGAGGCTCCCTGTTTAATGACACCAGTGAATGTTTTGCCTGATGTGGAGAGAAAGAAATTAGCTCCTGCTGATTTGGTGTCTACACAGGCTGGGATGGGCCCAAAATTCATGGTCAGAACAGGTGCAAGGCAGGGTGAGAAGTGGAAAGAAGTCATTTCAGCAGTGGGATAACTAGAGAGTGGTTTTACAATTCATGATCCCTTCTAGCCATTTAGCTTCCTGGAACATGGGATTCACCTTCCTTATGATCTGTTTCTCTGTCTTTTGGATTTATGAAAAATGAGGAATTGGTACTCAGGATCAAGCAGAACAAAATCAAACAGCCCTGGGGACAGTGTTGGCCCCAGATGAGAAAGAAACTGTGCACTTAGGCTAAAAGTCATATTTTCAGCTATTATGTGATTTTAAGTCTGGACTTTGGTTCCAGACCAGCTCAAAAAGTACAATGTTATTACTAGGTACAGAATATTTCCTTCTTCCTCTTTTTTTGTTCAAAGTTCAGGTGTCAAATCAGTCTTGCTGTTTCTTAAGCTAGTGAATAGAGCTGTGAGGAATCCCAAAAGATCAACTGATCCAGAAGGAAGTATTAATATTCAGTAATTCATGAATGCTTGTCTAATATCATCTTCACAACCTACACAGACTGGGATAGCACAACAACAGTAAATACCACCCTTGTGCTTAACACCTTTGCTGGCCAGTTTCACATCTCAATAGCTTTCTGCAGCTCTTTTTCTGTATATTGAAACTTCCTGTTCCCTGTGGTAGTTGTAGACTGTTCAAACAGAGGAGTTATCCACCTCCATAGAAACACATCTGCCTGATTCCCATGCAACAAAGGCCAACGCTCTGTTTGTCTGTCATTCTTAACTTTTTTTCTACTTCTTACCTTTAACCTTATATTTAATTATTTTATTTTCCCCTCATCTGACTAATATAACTCTTACAGCTTCTATGTCACATGCTATGTTTATGTAAAGTCTAACTTGGATGGAGATGCCTTTATTATTGACCTCTATGCACTGCCTCAGTGCTGGATACCAAGATACCAGTTTCATCATCTTGGTCAGATGGATGCTCAAGAAGGAATTTGTCACTCTGGTATGCCTGGACTTCTCAACACTAACACTGTCCAGTGGGAGATTCTGAAATAAACTGGAAACAGTAGGAAGGAAAGATCTTGGAAGAAGCTAGAAATAGAAACAGACAAGGAAAAGGAATTATAAAAATGTTTGAGTGTTAGGTCTAGTTTGAATTTCTCCCCCAAAACAGCACTGAAAAAACACTGACAATATAGACTCCACAGTTTCTGTTCATCCTACAAATATTTCTGCACCAGAATAAAAAAATTAAATATAGCACTTCAGACCAACTCCAGCTGAAACTTAAGATGAACCTGAATATCTCTGGGTTTGCCTAACCTGTATTCCTAATGCTGTTTGTTCTAAGTCAGCAAACCCTCATTTCTACAGGGAATGTTTGAACTTAAGTCCTAATCCATATGAACAACGGCAAGAACACATAAGAGCGGGAATCGTAAATCTAAAGCCCTTTATTTTTCATTCCCTCATAGTTCCATAGCTCTAAGCATTGTGGCTTCCACAGAAGGTAGCAGCACACTGCCAGCAGCATACCTAATTAATTCCTCCTTGCCTGTTCCATGTGGCTTCCTTACCCCCCATCCAACTGACCTATTGCTTCTCTTCAAGATAGGCTAAATTAATGATGGTGAAATTAAGGAAGAAGTGAATTATTTAGTTCCATATAGTATCAAAGCTTACATGATCCCAGTACTGACTAGGCCAGAAGGATCAGTCCATGCCCTTGGGATTGCTTTTCTGGTCTCCTCCCTGAGTTCTCATCAAAATCAATGGGAATTTAGCCTGGTCTTCAGTGGGTGACCTTTTAATTCTCAAGAGGTGCATAACGCTTGGCATTTACTCTGTGCAGTGTCTTTCATGAGAAGGGCTCAAAATATCTCTCTACACCAAGTCTCACAATATCCTCAAGGGGAAAGTAAGCATTATCCTCATTTAATTAATGCATTGCCAAAGGCTAAAATACGAATTAAGGAGGGTGATCCTTCAAGGTACACAGCTTGCTCGTATTCTGGTGAAGCTGGTGGGGAGATGAACACACTGAGCACCAAACAGGATTACTCTCCAAGACCAAGGTCAATTTTCAGACCAGATATTCTTGCCCAACATTTTTCATTCCATGTTTATATTCAGTGTCTTCACCCACTGCTGCGTCAAGATCCAAGTGATAGCAACAACAAGAAATATTTCAAATTGATTCGTTTGTGGTGGTATGTGTACATAAGCCAGCCAATCCTGAAGCACATCAACCAATGTGCCAATTTTCTCCTGTCAATCAGCACAGCATAGCAAGCAGAAAGGGTCACTGGGAAGCCACCAACATTCACAGGACTTGGCATTACTCCTGCACTGGTCAGGGCTTGTCATACCACCCTGGGGTAAGTCACCACTCTCAGATCATCTGTTCAATTCCTACCTATTACCCTGACACTAATAATGAGTATCTTACTATCAGCAATTTACTCCTTAAAAGCAAGCAAACAGGAAGAGGAACAAAGCCACAGAGAAGCTAAATAACTTCTAAAGTCCTGTAGGATGTCTGCTGTAGCCAGGGAAATTAACAGAGTTGGCTTGGATCTTTGCGGAATTAAAATTCTGTCCACTGGACCATAAGGAAAGTACAAAGATGTAAACTTCCCTCTGCCTATTCTCATCTGCCATTCACCTTTTCCCTCCTCCTTTTGGTCATAAAGGTGTTTATTTTGATTACATCTTAAGTGCTTCCAGGATTTTTCTACTTTTGAAGATGATTTGATGTCTTGATTGAGGTTCATAAGAAACGTGTAAGCAGGCAGATCCCTAAATTAACCTGAAAGTCCTGATGGATGCATTGTCATAAGAAAAAAAGGCAGCAGTGGGGGTAAATTAAACTTTACCATGATGCAGACCAACAGCCAAATGCCCAGAATTGCACTGAAACCCAGCATCATTTTTTTTTTTCTTCTGCACAGCAGCTGTAAAACAGAATTAAGCTAGCATGTCACTGAAAATAGGATCTCTCCTACAGGGGGATAATGTCTACTATCATTTCGGAGCAATTTGTTGCTCTATATTCAAAGAACTCTTGAGTTTCTACAATAGGCAGTCTAATTGCAAACATTTGGTGCTAATGTTTGATGACTAGAAGCACAGCAAATCCAAGGTGTATTTCAGAACAGTATGTGTGTTTTCTTTGCTTCAGTGGCTGGACAAGGCATCCATTAGAAGGTGATGAGCTAAACTGCAATCTTCTTGGAAGATTTTATGACTGTACCAGGATTTAAAGAAGTGTTACTGAATGCACCTCAAATAGGTATGGGTATGAGACCAAGTCACATATAGGTATTCTGATAAAGTCCCTTTGAACCGAAGAAAAAGGTTTTCAGGATCTGAAGCCAAATAAATGTGGCAATGAAGATGAGGGACAAGTCAGTAAGCCAACCCGCAGTTACGAAACTAGCGAGCACGTGTGCTGAAGGTGGTTGTTATAGACTGGCCTGAGCTTTCTTTAGCACAGCCTTGAAAATGTTAGTGATGAAGAAAGTGTATGAAAAAACCCCCACCATCCAAAAGATGTCATCTTGATCAATGCCAAAAACTTTCTCCCAAACTTTATTCTCCAGTTGTATGTTCATGTTCTCTTTGGCCGCAGTTTCAGTTGCCAGTAAAATGCAGTTTCTGTTACAACAAGTCTCAGCTGTTAGAACTTACAAGTCATGACAAATAGTAATGGAAATATAGAATTCAATGTTTCTGGAATGTTCAATTTTTTTTTTTTTAATTTATGTTATTATCTCTAGTCCTTTATACTTGGTATATAATCTATTAAACACGAAAAAAGTATATTTTGAGAAAAGTTTTCTTTTATTTTTACTTTTTTTTACCTGAAATTTTATGAGAAGGCTACCATATTAGTACATGGTTAAAAACTAGAGTTTATAAAAGAAAAGGACCCATGCAAATCTTCTGACAGAGTATTTTCCTTGATTCTTAGTTAGGTATTCCTTAGTACGTGCTCCAAAAAAGTGCCACTGTTATAAGCCTATAAACAACATGACCCATAAAAATTCAACACTAGCTTCTAGTTATATATTGTTACTTACTATTTTCTTTATTATATTAGACATCTCCCATGCTCCAGGTATTTTACAGCTCTTAGGATAGTTAATGCAATTTAAATATATATAGTGACTGTACTGAGTTCTTTTTCGGGAAAGGAACTATAATCTATCAGAAAAAAAGCTAATTACAGTTTATCCCATTGATTTATATCTCCCCAAGCTTCCCCTCCCAACTTTTTTTGTAAGTATTAAAAACCTTAGGTTGTAATTTTTATATATGCTGCTAGATAGATTAAATACCAACTAATTCTCATATAAAACTGGTAGTTTGATCAATACAGCTAAAAGCTTCATTCCTCACATATGTATTTCTCATCTTTAGAGCTATCAATTTTAATCTCACATGTTGGGATTAGATAATAGTCAGGACAGAAATTCAGCCTCACAGAATTCAACAAATCCTCCTGTTCAGATTCTGCAGAAAAGAACAATTGATCCCTCTTTGGAATAAGAAAGATGGACTGGGTAATCTTTCCAGATTCTGTCCAAGTCTACATCCTACCTTTCTATCATCAACCCCTTACCGCGTTCTCTCTCTGTGCTCCTTCTGTAGGAAGTAACCTCATAGAAACAGATATGAGAGAAAACACCCAAACAAAGTTAGAAAAGGCAATTTCCCAGATTATTTGTTTCCTGGGCTAGAAACACAAGAGAAGACACTGGAAAGCCACCAGGAAGGTTTGCCCTCACAGTCTGCAAGGAACCAAGCAAATCTGTTTTGTCCTTCCTGTAAGACACAAATGGATTTCTCAGTGAGTGAGTCATTTCATTTCCCAGATAGCCCCAACGTCCTTCTTATGAAGGAGGGCACAAGAGAGAAGGGAAAAAAAAACAATAAATAAAAATCACTTCAACAGCAATGGGTGTGATGTGGGAACCTGATTAGAATGTCATAATGTAGCCCTGACATAGGAAATTAAATAGAATAGAGAACCAGCAGACTACAAAGATTCTGGTTTAAAATAGCATTTATTGTCAAATTAAAAAAAAAAAAAGGAAAAAAGAGCGAGCAAGCAGCAGAGGTGCTGGATCTCCAAACGGTTTTCTACAATAACTTTGAAAAAGGTTATGTGAGAAAAGGAGGAAAGTGAAGCCCTTTCGCTCTGCAGAGGAAAGCAAATGGGTGACACTATGCTAATGAAGACAGTTCACTCCCAGGATGAGTCATTCAGCAGCAACAGGGTCTCTGTCCTGCCTGTTGATTCATATTCTTTTCCACCTAGCACCAAGAAGTCATCTTAAAAGGGTTGGCTGGGTGACCTACCCACTAACAAGTTTGGGTTTGATTTTGTTATTTATGTGGTATTAGCACGGTGTGACCCCCAGGGAGATTTTCCCTTCAGTGATGTCTCTATCCGTCAGTCTCTGGGTTATCTTCAGTGGAGTGGGATGGAGCAAAGCTTGAAGCAAGACATGATGCCAGAAGAACTACAGAAGAAACAAGCCATGTGCAGGCAGTGTATCTGTTGGTGGGAAGATCATCTTGGCCTCCACTTCGCAGTGCAAAAAATTAAGACAGAATTTTTTTTTTTTTTTGCCTTGAAATCTCATTGTCTCTGTATGAATAATTCCTAGTGTTTCTATTTCTCTCCTCTGCTTTGACACACGGGAGCTTTTAAACAGATCAGCCCCTCAATGTGAGAGCCCAGATGTGAACTTGCACAATGATGGGATACAGGTCCCGTTATGCAAAGTTTCCTTGAGCAAGATTGTTTAAAAATCCAAACAAAATGAAGACATCCACAATGTTGGCTGTAACAAGAGTATCAGCTGCACCAGGACTCTACATCTGACCCGATCAACGGCAGCAGAAAAAATTATAAACCTTGTCCTTCAGAACTAGAACACTTTATTTTCATTTAATGACAACTATGATGGTCTTTTTAAGAAGCAAGCAAAAATTAAAGTACTATTTTTAAGCGTGTATCTTTTAAATGTATCACTTTATGGAAACATTACTAACCAGATAGCTGGTATAAACTGTCATATTTCTAGTGACTGAAGGCAGCTGAATCAATACTTCAAACTAGGCTCAATATTTGAATGCAGCAGTAAGGAAGGTGGTGTAATCCACTGTTATAGATTAGATGGCATGTCAATCCTAAATTGCACATTACAGAAGAACTAGTTAGAAAGACTTTTCCTCTGAATATAGCTGTTTGTTTTTTTCTGAATAGTAAATATTTTTTGTGCTAAGTTATTTAGTCCATGTTTTCCCTGATGATATACAATGCAGAATTTGTCTCCTGCATCTATCACACTGCCAATAACACTCAATAAAACATCAAATTTATTATCAAAAAGTATTTAAGATCAAAATCTTTGATTGCCTGTAATGATATGTCCAATGATGCTAATCACAGAAAAAGTGTCTGTTTAGAACTAATCATCAGAAGCAGATTTCAATGTGAAATAAGCAGTGATCATTATGACAAGAATAATAATAAAAAAAGAATCAATTCCACATATATTAAGCAAGAGCTCCTGTACATTAAATATTCATTTTATTCTTCACATTCACACCTATAACTTAATAAATAAATACTGCTGTTTATTGGGGATTTCTTAACTTTCAGCAATGAGCATCTGAAAGGAAAACACAAATATATTCAGAGAGCTCTTTGAAAAGGAGACTTACAGCGCCATAATTCAGACAAATGCTTTTCCTCCAAGTAGTAAGAGCACTGATAAAAAAAAATCCTTCTGCAGGTTTTACTTCTTTTTTGTTTAAAAGGTTGATTTTCTGTCTAGATTGATGCTACATTGCTTGGACAGAGAGCTGAGGGACAAAGAGGCATTCAGACCACTGCAAGACATTTTCCCACTTTTGACTATACCTATGAGAGGCCCAGGTAACTGAGTGAAAACTGAGCTGTGCTATGGCAGGTTTACCAAGTCTCAGTGGCAGCAGTACTTGGCTTTGATATTACCTGTGAAGCCACTGGAGGAGAAAGATCACTTATGATGGGAAAAGACTAGGTGAATTTTGAAAATTTCCTTCCTCCCTCTTTTTTCAGTAGCAGAGGCTGTGCTTGCCTGGAGCTGCTGCAGTGGCAACCCGTGGATTGTACACCCTTATATCATCATTAGCCTGAAAAAGCATGTGATCTCTGCTCCAATTTACCAGTAAGGATTGGATGGATGTCTCTGTTGATGGCAGCTATATCCTGGCAGTCCTGCTGCAGCAGTGGTGAAAGATATCTTGTACTCAGGTCAGATCAGCAGATCTGCTCTCTGTAAAGGTATGGGATGCAAAAGGACCAAGCAGCTCCTATTGGTTGGATGGGACCTCAGTGAACTTTGTTCAAGTTATATGTACAATTTCTTCCCTAGTATGGATACATTATGTCTCCAATTCTGTCCAAAATTTTGATACAGTTCTTTTACTCATCCTTCTACTCAACCCCCCCCCCCCCCCCATTTTTTTATGTTTTTAAATAATATTAGGCTTCTGAAGGAGCAGATTGCTAGGAATTCTGCAACTAGGTGAACCAGTGGTGGAACTACAGAACATTAATTTTTCCAGTCTCCCTCCCACTTTGCTTTCTCTGCTGTTAAAATAATGTGCTTAATCTCAACTCAGTGGAAATCAGGCTTTCCCTCCTCTATCCACAGCCTTATTTTCATTAAATTTGTAAGAACTGAATACATTTGAGAGGGCTTACTCCTGAAAAAGAAAAAAAAAAAGAGAGAGAGAGAGAGAAACTTGGCCACTCAGTTCAACGGATTGGAAAAAAGGCAAGAATGGTAAATAGCGCTGCAATACAAAAAGTTTAAGACTCATGTTCTCATAAAATCAAACTTAAGAAAGAATCAAAAAGTATCCTCGTTATTTTTGAAGGTGTAGCTTCTTGACCTCTGCACTATAATGATATTGGCTCTGATTTTACTCATTTGTTTACAAAAAATGAAAAATATAGAAAGTAAATAGATTTAAAAAATGAGTAAGAAAAATGGATGACAATTTAAAGCAAAATAATGGGCTATACTGGTTAACTGGTTGAGCTGCATACATTGCCAGCTCCTGAATCCTGACACTGTAGTCTTCTGACTCCTATACACTCTTGTGCATTTATCCACTTCTTTTGTTATTGTACACGCTGATCTTCTAGGCCTGGCATATTTTCTAAATGCCTTTGAAGCTCTTGAGCCCCACTGGTAGCATTATATGTAACCATGGCTGTTCCCGTCCTTGCCTGTGAAGCACTAGGAAGCAGCATTGGGAGTGCAGACATACAGCAACAGGAAAAGTCAAGGCATCGCTAAAGCAAGGAGTCCTGTCTAGGATGAAAAAGACTCTGCATGCCTAAGATGGAAATCCACTTCCTTTCAAGACAGAAGAGCCTCTGGCCATACACAACAGTTCAAAGTGCCACATACAGACCTGCCATGACAAACGGGGTTTATCTTGTGGAGGACAGCTTAATTCCCGGTTTCAGTGGGGACACACTGGAGAAGGATTGAGCCTGTAGGTGTTCCACAACGAATCGAAAGAAAAAAAATACTGTTGCTAATGGAACACATGGAGAAATAAAAATTTCTGTACTTCTCTCTGTAAAACTCTTCATGTAAAACACTCTTTTCCTGTGCAGTGTAACAAAAGTGACAACAGCCTCAAAAGTTGTGTTTTGTCAATTTTTGTCACATCTGTCTGCTCAATTATTCAGCAACCCAAGGGACCAAACTTAGTCTGGTCTTGTTCAAAAGCTTATGATCTGTTCTGTTGACCTAGTGAAGCATCTTTTATTCACAGGTAGTTAGTTGAATGGTAAAATTTCTGTTGAGATAGAGGCCACCTAGTGCCAGAAAATTGTGATATTCTGTCAAGATGGACATCCTAGTATCATATTTCATATCTCATTATTATCCAAAATAAGCATAAAATTTTACCCAAATTAGTTAATCTCCCACACAATTCTTGGCCTAAAAATTTAACAGAAGTGTCCAACTCTGCTCTTAAATCACTGGGACATGGGAAAATAATATTCAAAATCTTGGCATCATCACAGGTTTTCTCTAGATAATGTGAGGAAATTTATTGTGCATAATATGTTAGCTCGCCCAGCCCTCTGGCTCATTCTAGAACCCCAGCATGCAAACACATTCATGATGCCTGAATAGCTCGAAATTTGAGTCCAAGGTACAAAATCAGGAGAAGATAAACATGAAGGAAAAATGAGGCAACGCCAGAAGAGTACATTATGTTCAAAATGTTTCCCTTACCATGCTGCTGTAGAATTTGTCTATATACTAAAAAGAAAAAAAAAAAAAGAAAGCATCAGAGTATTATTTCCTACTGAATGCTTACAAAACCACAAGTACAACCGATCATGACACCTAAGCAATACAAATAGTCTAAACTCTTGCCAATGAGACTTTTGAAAATATGTACCTGTTTCTAGATTTTACCAATTCCAGAAAATGTACAAATATTGTGCTTCATAAGAGCAAAAGTACACCAGCCAGACTTCTTCCTCTGTCATCCTTTATATGCTGCAAGGAGAGAAGCCCTTCCATGTTGACTATCTAATTGTGTTCTGCAAATGCTGCAGGGACCCTTAGTTCTTCACCTCAGTTCTTTATAAGCGATGTTCCTGCAGTGGACAGTATAAAACTCTAAATATACACTTTAGTGTAAAAAAGATATTCCTCTCCAAGAAAAAACTGAGCTCCTTTACAGTTTGCCAGAATGACCATATTGCTAGGTGGATCAGAAGATATGAAGGTCAAAAATTTGCTCATGGCTAGGACAACCGATGTATTTGAGCATCTGTAGTCAGCAGCACAGTAGGCAGGGGCTACCACAATGTCCAGGAACAGAATAGACACAGAACATGTAAATTCACACATGTGTTTTTTATATGGTAAATCTCTTATCTAGAAAACTTCTTAGCTCATTTCTCATTTGTTAGTTATGTTATACTCCTGTAAGTATTTGACAGAAATGTGCCTGCAATTCTTCTTAAAAGGCGGCTTTTTTCACCTACAGCTGACTTTTCTCTTTGGCCCATGCAACTGCTATCAGAGGTTAGCAGCAAATTTCTAATCAACATATTTAATCACACTGCCCCTTCAGAGAGGCCACTGTAGTGCTCACGTAATCTCCTTTGTCTGCGTTCCTGGAAATTACTTGGAAAAACAATGGTTGCAGCTGCAGAAGTGCTGCAGAGTGAATAGGGAAAAGGGGTGCTTCAGCCTCTTCCTTAGCTCCAGCATTTCTCCCTTAATTTAGAAAACAGAGAGGATCCAATTAACAAAACCGAGTATGGTTTCCAGAGCTATTGATGGAGCTCTTCTTGCATGGAGCACTTCTTGCAGCTAGAGAAATTGCATATCTAACCAAAAGAACTAACCCAAAAACCCCTAGTACTAACACTTTTATATTATATTGGCTAACTGGTGTTGGAGAGACTAAAGTCATCATTACTGTTGCCTAGGATTTGTCATGCTGCCGTACCAAAAGCATGTTGGAGATTTCAATGGGCAGAACTGACAGCAACTTAAAGGGGCACCAACTGTTCAATTTATCTCATTAACTTCAGGCTCTTAAGTAACCTGTCCTTCAGAAACGCTTCAAGAGATTTCATTGACTGCAGAGTGAACTGAAGGAGATTAGCTTCTAACCTGACACCTCAGCTTGAGTGAATCAGGAACCAGCAGTCAAAAACACAAGACTGAATCACCTGTTCTCTTCACAGCTGTACTACAGTTACTGGTGAACAAGCCTTCCTTTACCCCACTTCTCTGCCACCCCTCTCTACCCCTTTCCCAAACTGGAAAAATCTCAAAGGCAAAGGACATCTCAGTACATTCATGAGACACTAAACCCTGTAGGGTCCTGACTCGCACTGAACCCAGCAGCAATTATTGATGCATAACTTTACAACCTGAATTACTACATCACCAGTAGAACTCGTTTTGACAAGGCAACAGCACACATTAAAAAAACCACCCTCTGAATTAGACGATTCTAATGGAAGTACAATCTTCCACATCTGAGTAGAATATTAATACAGAATTGGAAACAGCATCTTAGTATTAGGAGTCTAGTCCCTAAGTTCACTATATATTGAATGAGCAGAGATTGGCATAGCCAGATGGCAATTCAGATCCTAGGTAGGCTGAACTGACCCCTAGAAGTGTCTGTGAATATTAACAGTTCCCTTTAATGATTTGGGAAGCACGTCTTAATTTATACTGAAGCCTCTAGCGTATTTCTTTCCTTTCCCACCCGCCGCACAAAATGTTGACATAGAAGACACCAAAGCAGAAAATCCCCCCCAAAGAACTCTTAAAAATTTACTTTTATCTTCTTCTATTTAGAGCTGTCTATGCAACAGATTGTTTTAACCCATTCAGTTGTACTTTCTGGACAAAAACACTTGCAAACTGAAATTTCATAATTCTAGATTTCAAGTAAGAGATGAAAAAGCATGTAGGTGCCATATAGTATAGCAAAATGGATAAATTCCGCATCCTTTGACACAAATGTCAAAGGTCTCATTCTTTTGCAGGTCTCAGCTTTAAACAGTACTTGCCACCACAGCAGTATTGTTGGAACTACTCGAAGTGATGGAGGAGAGGAAAAAGAACTTGAAATGAAGTTGCCCTTGCACTGATATAATTTTTCCTTGTTTCCACAGAGCATAACAGTTGAAGAGGGGAAACCTGGACATAGGTCTATTCATATGAACAGCTGCTCCTGCTAATTACCTGTCGGTTTCTAAACTCCTCATTGGAAGACAAGGGAACAACATTCCCACCACTGGAACCATTAAAAGATCATCTGTTTCTATCATCAGACTAGAAATGGAGACTCAGCTCACCAGGATGCTAGTAAGGAAATTTAGGAGGGAAGTGTAGCAGACAAGGATTCATTTATCTGAACTTCTGCCACTGTGTATCTACCCAACACCTCTTCCATTCCCCTTACTGCGGTGAGAGATTCTGCTCTGGGAGCACCATGACCAAACTCCCACTTAAGGGCTGCACATTCATGGGTAGCACAGGAAGGCAAGAAGACAGGAGTACACATGGATGACCAGAGACACGAAAAATGACACGGGAGTAATGCTCTCCAAGAGACGAACACGATCCTCAGCTGGAAATTGACCCTGAGATCCTTTTTTGCTAGTCCCTTTGTGTGGGTTTTAAGCTGGGAAGGAAAATCCCAAGCTGCTTGCTTTCATGGGCCATTCACAGCTGTGTGAACCCTCTGCTGTAACTGTTTGAAGGTGCCAGATGCCAGAGAGGTAGGAGTGGAAGCAGAAGGCAAAATACACTCACAAGATCAGCAACATTTCAAGTACTTTGAGGAAATCTACTGGGACCAAACAGATTTTTACATGGGAGACAACAATCCATAAAGGGATTTGTTTAGCTCTTCCAAAAAACATCCCTGGGACCTGTGTGCAAAGCCACTGAAGGTAATAGGAAGATCCCTGCTAACATCAGTGAGGTTTGGATCAACTGGTGGCTGTTCACCAGGCATTTGCACCAACAACTGATTAAGACTCTACTTTAGGCAACAATTTAATGTATCCACAAAATTCAGAGGGGTTTTAGGGAGACACTTCAGTCATCTTCTGCCTCAGACTTTAGAACACATCCACTCTCATCCAGTTTATATAAAGAACAGATATCATGAAAATTGTAATCAGCTCTGTAAAAATCTTAGTTTAGCCACCATTAAAAGCCCACAATACTTTTGTTCGTTGTGATTTATGTGATTTAAAATCCAACCGAGGAAAGGGTTGGTGGATTCTGTTATACACTATGGATTTTTCATGCTGCCAACAATTAATTTATCCCACAAATGAAACACCTTTCATATTATTTTGTCAGGGAAATACCAACTTGCCATCAGTAAGGTCTTTTGGCAGTGTAATTTATACACTTTTTACCCGTCTGTTGGCATTAAGGCTTTCTGCTGTTTTGGTGGTGGTTTTTTTCATATCCTCTTTCAATTCTCCTTGAAAATTGAAAGGGATTAGGTTAGTGTTTTAAGTGAAAAGTCACAAAGATGTATGAAGATATCTTCAAAGAGACAATACGTGGAGATTCCTTGCTACCAATTGTCACCAGGTAGAAGGGTTCTCCATGTTTTGTTTTTGTTTGGGTTTTGTTTTTGTTTGTTTATTTATTTGTTTGTTTTTAAACCTCTATATAGTTTATAAAAATGTTTTGCTTCTTTTGTCAAAGTAAACTGGACGAGGTATCACTTAGCTTCATTTCCTGAGACCTGATCAAGGGTCAAAGACTACTTTGAACTGACGTCTGATATTAGCAAATAAACATTCTCCTCTTGTTTCCCACTTGGTGAATCAGCAGTCCCCATGCTAATCGTGTCGATAGGTTTTTGCTAAAGCAGAGGAAGGGAAATTCCAGGTTGACAAATAAGTCCCCAGAGAAGTGCACCTGTCAGTTACAGGAGAGCCTATAAGGCACCATAGAGGCAAAAGCAACAGGGTGGACCCATGCCACTGAAAGTGATATTCACAGGGTCACAGCCCAGCAAGCTACACTGATGCACACAGGTTACCAGGGCAGCACACAACAAGTGGGCATTACCCACCACACAGTGCAGAAAGAAAAACCAAAGCAATGCATCCTTTAAAAGCACAGCAGTGAAGAAACAGAGGGTGCACTGGTCAGCTGACCTTTTGCTCTTTGTGTTGTATCTTGCCTGTGTTGCCACCCAACGCCTATACACCATCAACATTCCAGTGTTCTCTAGTTCCCCATTATTCAAAAACTTTTCTCCATCCAGTTGTCCCAGAGAAAAAAATGCCAAATCATCTAAAACTTGTTGCCCTTCTACAAGGTTTCTTTCAGAAGTATTTCATAAAAAACACCCTCTATTTTTTTACCCCACACTTTCTCTCCAAATGGGGTCGTTACTTTCCCTGCCATAGTGCTCACAAAGCAACCCTTGAGCCAAATCCTGAAACAGAACCAAGCATTTGAGTATTTAGTCTTGCGAGTAGGAAATCCAGAGCCACGGTATTACTCAATGTGGGAAGAAAAGGACAAAGACCGTTTTTGTGACCTGTGGTAGGAAATGTGATTTTAAAAAGAGCTGGATAGAAGAAAACCTGGGGTAGGAATAAAGTGGCCAGGTCATGGTTTGGTGTTTCTCTTATCCCTTCCTCCCTACTCTCAGTAACCTCCTTTCTCTTTGTCACACCAAGGCAAGCCAGGGAGCTGGCTGGACTCTGAGGCAATTTCATCCCACATTGCAACCTGCAGGGCTGAAGGTACAAAATGCCTCTCTTTGCTCAGAAATCTCCACTGACTCCCCGCTTCTGCTGCAGCTCTGGTCACCGCAACACTTTACTAGGGAAAATAAGTACCCCCATGAGCTGGGGAGATCATCTTGTCCCAACAGAGCAGGAGCCAAGTCTGTGCAGTCCTACAGCTGCAGCATGGCAGGATAAGGCAGAGCGAAATACAAAATTAATAGCACCAATATTGTCATCATCGCATTAGTACAGGCTCCAAATCCTTTTGAATTACAAGACCAGCCTGGGATAAGCCTTCCCACACAAGTCATGGAAAAGCAGGGAATATTCTTCTCTCTAGCTGTCAAATTGTGCTTTCCTCTCTAGCAAAATGTAATTTTTGCTTTCAAAGAAGAGAAAAGGAAATTTCATGGGAAGTTAGCATTTCTGTTTTAATAATGAAATTTACATCAATCCAATTTTACTCATCAAGAACAGAGAGGTTTTAAGAGCGTCCCGAATTTCCAGTATTCAGGTGGCCACTGATGCCCAAATTAGCTCTGTTTCACAGCTGTTATTAGTAGTGCTTTGTGCCTGCTTCACAACTAACAAAACAGTTTTATATTAACACAGGGACCTAAATAGATTTGTCCATTAAACACTAGTACATTAGACCCAAGGTGTCCCTTACAAGTATCCCAGTGGAGTTTTCTAAACAATCTTGGTTAGAGCAACCTTGGGAGGCAAGTTTACTGAGAAACATCACTATTAATAATAACCCTTCCAGGGCTGAATCCAGGATCTAAAAGAGAGTTGTTCTGGAAGTGTGACTAAACCTACACAATCCTACTGAGAAGAGGGAAAAATAAACTGTTAGAAGTAACATAAAGAAAAATAAAATCTCAGCAGAGAATGATGTGATCAAATATTTAGATTAAAATTCCATTCCATTATGTAGGGTCTTCTACCCCACCCCCCACCCCAGCATTGACATTGATATTGCAAAAGCAACAAAAGTGTATTCCTGACAGATTAAAATAAGATTTTTATCTCTAGAGGGTAAGAGACTTGTTAATTTCTTGGTGGGCTGGGCAAAGCAATGAGATTCATATTGTTGTAATTATTAATTTCTTCAGCAAAGTGCTAATTCTCCAGGTACTTTATGTATTGGCTACGTTCTTTTTTGTATTTCCAGCAAAGCTATTAATTTAATACCATCTTCTCAGAGGAAAGAAATCTGAATGGAATTAAGGATGCATGATCACAGCTAGGAAAATGAGCAGAGACAGGAAGGGGGACAGAGAGAAAAAATTAAAGCTCTGATAGTTTATTCTGCCCAAGAACACCAGTGGAAAAGTGTTCTATGCAATGTTAATTTGTCCTTATTTAGGTAGATTCTTCATCCTGATCAAAGTCATTTTTCACACTTTGGTTGTGCCAATGAGTAGATATTGGCTGTATCAGACCAAAAGATATTCTCTAGAAAGGGATATTCTAAAAAGACTGTATTTATCTAGAAATAGCACTTGCATGCAAAAATACCCACTCTGAATACAAACATTCACGTATATAATTTCTGCCTAAATTTCTTTCCTGAAAAGCTTTGATTCCTGCTAAGACACACTAGGATGAAGGACTTCGTGGCTGCAGATCAGCACCCAGCTATATTTCTTCCTAAAAGAGCTACACTGTTACAGCCAGGGAGCACAGTCTGGACAGAGAAAGGAAAGCTGGACAGAAGATCACTTCCAGGAAGTCACTATCACCACCTTTCCCTGCAGGGAACAAACATGATCCAGGTTCCTTTTCCCCTGATTGTGACCTGCTGTGACCACTTATGAAAGGACGGGGTCATTATGGAAGGTCTGGGACCAGGGGAACCACTTTGGGAGGTTTGCTAGACCAGGACACCACACTGCAACCATGCCTGTGTCCCACTATTTGCTGGACATTTACAGGAGTGGTGCTACCAGGGAGGTAAACCCAGACTCGCATCATCCGAAGCAAGTGTCATGCTAGAGAGGAAAAAGGTGTCACACTAACAGCAGTTTGATACTTTCAATAAATATCTGAAAAAAAATCTTTAAGTCCCAATTAAGGGATTTGTTCAGCCCCAAATTTTTGGGTTTTGTTTTAATGAAAATACCAAGCTGATTGTGCTGGGGGACAAGCCAAAAGGTTTTGCTTTTAATCTTTTATTTTATTTTTTTTTCCTTTCTTCTTTTTGCTTGCTCAGTGGTATTCATAAAGCATTACCACCTAGGGACAGGTTGCAAGGGGTCCAAATATGATGATAGTTTCCATATCACTACCTGAGACTAGAAGAGGCCAAGGGGGAATGTGCTTCCTACTGAGCTTAATATTTTCAAGGAACAATGCCTGTTACAAACCCACAGTGCCACTGGGCCCCAAATTCTCCTTTTATTAAGAATCAGTCAATGCAGCTCCACCTTGGGAAAATTCAGTCTCCAAGCCTCAGCCATGAGTCTTTCTCAGAAAAGGGGGTTCTTGCCATGCCTTTCTGGTTCCCTTCTTTGGCCTCACTGCAGCAGACCGAGATGTTAATTGGAAAAGCAAGGCTAATTAAAACCAGAGAGGCAAATGAAACTGTGAGGGGAGTGAAGGGAGGGTGGGGAAGAAAGTTAAATTCAAGCACATAACAAAGAACATTTCTGCCCTGCTGTTCCTAGGAGGGATCTCATAACAGTGGTGCAACAGCCCAGAGGCTACAAGGAAAAAAATTAAGCTACTGTGTATAACAATGAAAACATCAAACCCTTTGTGTACCATCAAAATGGAAACCAAGAAATAAAGTTAAGATGCTAAACATGTGTTTGAAGAGCACTGAAGCATGCGGCATGTATTTGACTTCCACCTTCTGGGGAGTGCAGGGAGGCATGACTGAGATCTATTAAATCCAATGATGGCCAAATGCTCTGCAGGTGCATACAGCTCCAGTCAGGGCACAAACCCTGAAGTACAGACACACAGGTTTTAGAGAGTTGTGCCACCAGGCAAACATGCTGCCTCGCTGGAGAGAAGTATCCGTCATCCCTTGGGAGGAGGCGTCATCACCTTTCTCACTGAGGATACTTAAGAGATACTACATATGTTCATCCTTCGACTGAACGCTTGCCTCTCTCACTCTGGGACCAGCCTGGGACCCCCCCCGCCACAGCAGGGAAGTGCCTTTGCATGCAAGGCAGTTGCATATGGCCTGGAGTTTATAAGAAACCTCTCATTACAAATGTGACATCCTGATTCCTCATACCCGCCAAGGCACTGGTGTACACAACAGCTTGCTGATGGAAAGTCAAATCAGCAAGGGCCAGAAAAGGTGAGCAACAGGATTTAAAAGGTAAGATCAGAGATATTTTTCCTCCTCTCTAATCAGAGAACTTCTTTATGCTTAACTTCTCCAAGAATAATAAGACCAGGCTAAATCTCACATAATGCAGAAACTTGCCTTTTTTGTCTGGTGAGTCAAAGGGGCAGCAGAAGGAAATGAGAGGGCCAAGACTGAATTCTGTTTCCCTCCTTACACATCCTCTCCTCCCTTTCCTTCCTGAGGATTTCACATCTTTTGCAGAGTTCCCAAGTGCCCTCAGGGTTGTTAACCCCTTTGTGGGCTCCACAGAGAGTTCACTGTGTTTTCTGCTGGTCAGTGGATGCTCCACATCCCAACCTGCATATGCGAAGGAAAAGCTTGTGGCAGCAAATATGGACAAGGTCATATTCCTGACCACTCTTTTTTCTGCAAACCAGAGGTGACTGCTTCCTTCAGAAATACAGCTTGAGGCTCATCTGAAGGCCATTTAGACACAAGGAAATTTAAACTTTCTCAAGTAAATCCAAAACTTGTAGGAATATAATCGAGTTACTCAATAAACAGGTAGGAACGACTATTTTCCCCCTACAAGACCACTTAATTTCAGCTAAGAAAGATGCTTGAATATTTGGAACACACACAAAACACCAAAAGGAAAATGCAATGTATGATTCCCTTTTTTTTCCCCTCCTCTCAAGCTAACTTTTGTTATTAGTGTAAAAAATTACCTCATTAATTGGCTGTGAGGAGGAACACCATTCACAAGACATTTAGCTACTGGGAGTAGAAAAAAAAAAGAAGAAAGATAAAGCAATATATATTGAGAGATTGAACACTATTTTGCATCACAAAAGGCTTTGGGGTGGGAGGGTACAATAACTTGCAGCATTTCTGTCCTCACACAGTCAAATCACCCTTCCCCAACCTGCTTCATCAGCTTACAAAGAGTTCCTGTTTCTAAGGGATTTTGACCTCCCTCTCTTTGTTTCTTCACTAGGATCACAGTAAGTGTGATAGGACCTTAAGGACAAAGAGAGGAAAATAAATAAAAGAAGGCAAGGACAATTGCAGAGCGGCCAGTGTTAATGTCACCATATAAAGGGTCTGTCAGCATTTCCATTAGAAACTCCTATTTTCAAAGGTTTATAACTTGGCCATAAAAATTCACTCTGAGCAGCAGCTGGAAACTTGGCAAACAAAATCTCACTCAGCTTCAATTGATTTTTCTTTTTCTTTCTTTCCCCCTGTTCCCTATCCACCTTCATCCTCTATCTCTCCCCCTTCCCCCCTTCTTTTATTCTCCTTCTAGACAGTAACTTTGGGTTGATTTAACCAAAGAATGCAAGAATAGGCATCCTGCTACATGTTGTCAGATGCACTAACACTGCTCACATTTTGCCTTTTCTGGTCCCCAGTGCTTTGTTTATAAGGCCTGCAATCTTTGGGGATTTTTGCTTCACTTCTAGATATTTTGAATAAAGAATCCTCCAAAATCTTCAAGGCACAGCTCTACTTTGGGCTGACTGCAAGTACCATGTATCAACACACCAAAACCCCACAACTTCTCTGAAGAGAAATAATTCACTAAAAAGAGGCTCACCAAGAAAGTGCGTGTTGCAGTCAGTCCTTTGTGGCATGTGAAGTCTGGTCAGAAATGTCAGGATAGCTCAGCTAGAAATAGGAAATGCTGTGTCTCCTGGTTCGTGCCGGTTTTGACCCACCAAATCCCTTCTCCTGTCATACAAAGGGCTCATCTACATGGGATGTTTAAGTGAATATGACAGCAGCCATCTTGGCTGACACTTGAGAGTAAACTGGAGACTCTAAGCATGACGCTGTGCAACTTGAATTAAATTGCCAAGGCGGACGGACCAGGCACGGTGAGGGGATGCATAACATATGCTGAACAGCAGGAAGGCAGCTCTGTAGGTATAAGGAGTGACTTGAATTAAATGCAGTTTGCCCTGGTACAAGTCACTCCCCCAACAGCAGCTCTAAGTGTTCACAGATAAAGAGAGTGAGAGGAAGGAGGAAAGGGAAACAGGTGCATCACTGTCACGGGATAGGGAGATTTAAAAAGAAGTCTCAGTGAAGGTAGGTTTTAAGGTAATGCCAAGCAAACAAACATTTTGAAAGCAGAGCAAGGAGACTGAAAAGTGAGGCACAAAAGGCTGAGAGTTCAGGTTCAGAAACATTCTTGTGTTTGAGATGCTTCTCTGAACTGCCCGAGTCAGCAAAAAGGAGATGATGATGGTGAGCCTCTGTCATGAAATTTTCCATCCCAATTGTCATTGTCAGGAGGAAAAACTTGTACACAAAATAAAAACAAAAGAGAGATTAAATGAGGAGGAAAAAACCCCAAGGTATTGATGGTCTGAATTTTGGGTCATCTCATATTTGTGTGTGGGGTTGATTATGTTTATGCCCGTATACTGGGTGCTGAATTCTACTCAGCAGTGTTTTTTTTTCACCATGTGTCAAAATATAATTCAAGCTGGACAAAGTGAGATGACAAGATCAAAATAGCTTCAGTGCGATTTATGGATCATCTGAAATATTCAGTGCACTCTTACTATTTTTAAGAAATCTAAGAAAAATAAACAATTATATTAGAAGACTATAAGGAAATTACATCAGTATGGAAGTAGCCTCTTTATACCATGATCTCATTTTTCAGACTCTGCACAAAGAATTATGTTTAGAGTGAGACATCTCCCTCTGCTTTGTTTTGCACGTACTAAGCTGCCTAAGAAAAAATTTAGGGCAGTGTCTCAGTCTTCCTCCAAGCAGATTATATTTCTGCATCAGTTAAACATGAGAAGTGAGTTTAAATGTGCAGAGTTCAAAGCCGAATCCAAGCTCTGTCAAAGCTAATGTTAAGTGTGTTTTATCCAAATTCCATACAATCATGTTTTGTCAATGTCCTAAGATATAAACCTATTTGCTCTATTTATCCAATAGAATGTATGAGCTCATCTCACTCAAACTTTTGTGTCTAGAATACCCTGCATGCAACTGAGATAACTTATCCATCCTTTGGAAGAAATGCTGCAAGAGTTGATATTTTAAAGAAAATTTAAAAAGTCAGCATCAAATTAAACAAGAAGACAAAGTTAGTTAAAAATCATATGCTTACATTTCTGTCAGAGTATGTAAGCTCAGCAAATGCATATTTTCCCCTATTAGAGTAGTAGTGTCCCCTAGCAGCAAAAGAAAGGGCAAGCAAATAAAATGTCATGAGAGAATTGGGGCTGCAAGGAAGCTCACAGAGAAAAGAAGGAACACAGTAATTAGGAGAAGGACTTAGGGAAACACTTACATCATCCCATGGAGTTAGAGATCAAGTGGAAAGGAGAGGAACCAGGAGAGACTTTGTTTTTGATGTTTTTAATTGATGCAATGCATGGCTGATGCCTGAAGATTTGCTACCAGTTTTGTTATTCTAATTAGCGAAGTGTACAGACAGGCAAACCAACATCAAAACCCTGATCCGTAGCCGCAGACCTCAGGCAGCTTCAGCAGCAACTGAGGAGATGCGTAAAGCACCGTGACACCAAACACCTACACACTGAGAAAAAAAAAAAAGGAGATTTATGGGCCAGCGTGCAAGACTGGCAGGGAGACCGTCCCTTGTTGTGGGACAGAGGCACCTCTGGTGGAGCTGCAGCTTCAGCAGCAGCAGAGTAAGTCTGAGCATTAAAAGCACAGGCACACCACTGCTGGCTTAATCCTGCACTCGGGGGGAAGGGGGTGTTTGCTTTTTCTCTTTTTTTTTTTTTTTTTGACAGAGGTTCATGAATATGTTTGATATGTAGATGTAGATTTATATCAGTTAAGATAGGCTAAGTAAAGTTACCGGATAAGAGAGGCTAAGGAGGTGTATGGTTAGGGATTAGAGTGCGGTGATAAATGGTAATATGCTTTCGTAATTAAAGCAAATCTTATGTTAAAAAGGACTGGAATCTGTTTGACTGGTAGATAGGGTTTTGGGTCTATTTACAGTCCAAAGGCACATTTAAACTGCTGAATCTCCCAGTTCCAAGTAGATCCTTTGACTGTGTGATAAGCATGTTTTTCATTTTCTTACCGACTCCTCCTTATTCAGGGCACATTCTGGTTTCTGAAGGAATGAGTTTTTTCTTTATGATTGCTATCCAGAAGTTGAGCTTGGAAAATGTGACCTAGTTCTGTAAATATTTGACCTCTCTGTCCCTTGCACACCCCATCCTCACCTTCTCTCTCTCTCCACACAAACTGCCGGCGAAACATCTTCCTCATGGCATCATCTCTTGTGGGGTAGGAGAAGGGCAGCACAAACCCAAAAATTGCATACACAAAAAAAATAGTGGTGCTGATGTTTTCCTTTAAGGGCATTTGCTTTACAGTTCACAAAATGGCTACCCAGCTATAAAAACATGAGCAAGGGATTCAAGTACATCATATACATATATCAAGACAAAATAAATGTGGATATAACTGGGTATATCACAGTCTCAAGAAAATGACTTGAGGCATTGCAGCTATGTAGGAAGCTAATCTTGGTATCATATTATCCCAATTACCAGTTTATTATTTCTTCCGCTTCCATTCAAAGATGGATTTTCCAGTCTGATAAAGCATATGCCAACTTGAAATTAGGAATTGGAGCTATTCACATGTAAGAGTTGGATCTGAAAATCATTCTTTGACATCTTGAGTTTGGAATCATTTCAACAAAAATGAACAGTTTTCATAATCAGCTTTTTGTTTGGTTTGGTGAGGCTTTTTTGGGGAAGGGGCTGGGAGGAGCAGAATATATTTTGATCATTCACAGAATTCCTCAAATCAGAACCAATATAAATTCCTCTAATGACAAGCTCCATCCTTGGCAAAGGTTTCCTACTCCCTTTCACCCCAATCTTCCCACCATTCTGACTTATTTTCTCTTCTTAAATGTCTTCATGAAATTCCATTTCTTTTGTTTAAAAGCTTCCTCTCACCCCTCTCCCTGAACAGCACTTCCCTCAAATAAATACCATGAAATGCTGAATGTATTTTTTCTCTGAGGAACCGTTCAGACCCCTGCTAAAGGTACAGAATGGCATTTGGGTTGTTCTAGTTTCTCTGGATTTAGGCTAACTCACAGGACACCACTCCCAATTTATCTTGCAGTTTTAGCTAAACCCCTATCAGTGCCCAAGGCAGGATACCTGTGCCTAGGATGTGGGCACTGTCCTATCCAAGCCTGACCACATAAAAATTAGAGATACCTAGTGTGTATGCACACATATGCAACGTATTCTCAGTGGATTATTAAGCATCTTTTATCAAAGCCTCTAACTTATTTTATAAAGTCTTATGATCATGTCAAATTTTCTTCCTGTAGAAAAAACCCCTGACTTTCCTGACACGATCGCTTATGATGGAAACAGGAGCACTGTGACTGAGGAGATCAGTTGAGAGTGCAGGATTGAGACAAGGAATTTCAGGCAAAGTGGTACCAGATGACTTTGCCTTTCCACAGCCAGGCATTCAAAAACAGAGCTGCAGAGAGTTATCTGGCCTCTGAGAACCATGCCTTAGACACAGGACCTTATGGACATAATCACATACAGCTGCTTTCTCTGCCTCCAGCCTCCATCCACCTTGTCCCCCAGGCAAAAAAGCATTCAGGGACATAACCCCACTCACTTACTCAGGGGAAATTCTGCATTCCCAAAAATGCAGATCACAATGTGATTCCTTCCCAAAACAGAAAGTTCACAGGATCCCTTGGCATCTATAATTTCACAGATACAAAGGAAAAGAGCAGGAGAACACAGCTGTATTCACCAGCACAGACTACTATAATTTCAAATAAAAAACCACAAAGGCCAGCCAAACACTCTCTGGACATCCACATTTGCATGGTGTATGGCAGGTGCAAACCTAGAGGACATTAAAAAAAACCCAAACAAACCACCTAGCTCTTAGAAAATATGTCCACAGCTTACTGAATTTGGAATAACATCTTTGCCTTATTACGCTGCATTTACCTTGTGAATCATGTTTCCCGAGAGCAGTTCTTAATTTTTTTACCTCCTCATCTTTCTTTATTTTCCACAAATGGGAGACTTTACGCCCTTGACCATTGTTTCCCACCAAAACTGGTGTTATCTGTGTCACTTTATACAGATATCAGAGAAGAACATTAATTATTATGTTTTCTATGCTTTACTGTATTACTTCTGGTTCCACGAAGAGTTAAAATCCTTTGCTAGAAAAGATGTGTAGCTAAACTTGTGTGGGAGTCTAATATATTCCCAGACTCAGACAAGTTACGTGTGGCATCTCACAAAACCCCACATTCTTTAGGAGCCAAACTCATAGCAACCATGTTTACCTTCAGCATAACCAGCTGAAAGTTGCCTATTAATGCTCAGTTCTGTAACTCACAGCGACACAATGAAAGGTCTTTCAAGCAGACCCAATGCAGCCTCTTGCACAGGAAGAGAAAGCCACTGACCTCTCAGCTGACAGTGAACTTGTCTGCTGTAGGTAGCTCTCAGAAGGTTCTTATCCCTGTTGGCTACCAAGGGACATCAGCCACAGTCTGGTATCTGTTTTTGAGTGGTCTGAAAATCCATTCGTGAAGATCCCATTCCCTCTCCAGTGAGCTGACTACATGCAACAACTAATGAACACTGCACCAAGGACCTCGGATCTTTACCAGGCAGAGCAGCACTGACTTTGCTCTGACATGCAGAAGTTCCACATCTAGCCTGAAGACTCCAAGCAGCAGCATCAAGACCCACCACAGTACAAACTTACTATTCCAAGTGCAGAAGCAGCGTATGTGAGGATGGCTTCCTGCAGTAAGACAGGAAGAGTTACCTGAAGGTTAAATGACTTATTTCAGAACTTGATGCGTTTGCAAGAGACATTTAATGCTAGGAAACAGCTTCTATTTCCTCCTTAATAGAAATGAAAATTACAGTCTCTATCACTAACCTGAAAAGATGCTGGAAACTCTAACCCTGGAGCAGGGGTCCCTTTTATTTGGCTGCGAATATTTTTTTCCACACTTCATTAAAATGGGTGGTTGTGAAAGGAAAGGCAATAGAGAAGATCTGGTACTTCAGCATCCTTCAGAACAGCAAGGGCTTTGCAAATTTCTATATCCAACTCAATTAATATGGACATGTACAGGGGCAGCAATTTAGGTGTGGGTTTATGTACGGCTAGATAAATGCAGACGTCACAGTAAGCTTGCATGTAGATATATATTTATCTATGTATGTGTATATATATATATATATAATCTTCAAGACAGATAAAATGCACACAGCTGTTAGCAGCTGAAGCAGGCCTTAATTACACTCAGGTTGTCATGGTAACGCCTGACAAGCTTTGCCTTCCTGGATGGCAGCATTTGCCCTCTTGGAGTTTCAGCGTAACAGGAGAGAGGTTCTAAGGGAAATTAGAATAAATCACACAACTTTCCCTGGCCTTTGTGTCTTCCTGCCAAGGCAAAAGGACTAGGAAACAACATTGCTCCACAGGCTTGACACATCAGAACAAGGCAAAGAGTGAAAAAGTACAGGAATTTAAAGGATGGTGGCACTTAAAATACTTTGTTGTGCTGAGAACTAGCATCCAGTTTAAGATTTCAGAGCATTACCATCATTATTTTTTAACATATGTAAGGCATCATTAATGTCAATGAGTCTGGTGCGTGAAATCATTGTTGATAACATCTGAGCTTTTATTTCTTTTATTCAAGTGAGATGACTGATGGGAGAAGGATGTTTCACCTATCATCTTTTATCAAACCAGTGACACAGTTAGGAAGAGAACTTAGGTCAGTTCTAACTACTAGTCCATACTCTCTGCTTAAGGGCAGCTGGTTTGATATGCATTCATTGAAGTCTCATTTTCTCAACTCTTGCCTTTCTCTTTGTGAGAATTAAATAATTCTTTGTTTTTCCTTCAAATACCTTACAAAAGTAATTATTCCTATAAATAAAATGTTGAACCAGCTTTGCCCTCTTCATTCTTCCCATGTCTTAAAATTAAGAAATAAAACAATCCAAATAGGAGAAGACATATCTAAATCACCACATATCAAGGACGCTTTAATTTGTCTAGCTCACATGTCTGTTTTCCTGAGTAGGTGGCAAAGTAGCTCACTGTGGTGAGCTACTTCATCAGTAAACATCCATCTCAGAGTGGTTTCAGCCCATTCGGGAATCAGAGTGGGAGTCAGTGGTCTAAGCTTTGACTTCAAGTTTGAGTTAATCAGCTTAGATTTCTTTTTTAGGTAATGCAGACCAACACGCCAAGGGCAATAGGTCTCTGAAGGTGCCCTTCCCTTTTCTGGCTATAAAATGAGTCCAAGACAGCCCATTGGGTCCATGGACAGTTGACTTTCAAACACTGGAAACTGGGCATGAATCTCCCCCAACAGCTCTGCAAAAGTCAACCAACACACAACAAGTGGCAGTCCTGCTTAAATCACACAGAAGTGGCTCAACAGCTCTTGCACAGAAGGATGTTAGCAATGAAGAATTCATGTGTTTGTACAGTAGGCCTCCAAACACTGCTGCAATACATCTAAGAAAGAAGAACTGAAAATCCTAATGAAAGCAAATTTGCATACAAATGAAAGTTATTTTTGCACGCACTATTCCCCCACCTCCAGTTTCATTCTCTTCTCAGAACCTCAAGGATGCATAAGACACGAGGAATTACTGCTGGACAGAAACCTTGTTTCCATTTCCCATAAAAAGAAGAAAGAGAAAAATTTCTCGCAAAATGTGCTTGGCTATTTCTATGCATTGATGAGTTTAAGGAAAAGGGGGACAAAAAGACTTATCTTTTTTTTGTAACTTAAAAAAGAGGAAGAATAACGTTTCAAAGTGGAAAGTCAAAATGCTGCAGTTCAGAAAACTGAAGCAGAAATGAGAAAAAGGATAATCCCTCTGGGCCTCCCCCAAATTTTCAGAGGGCACAATGCTCTAAAAGGGTTTTATTGCAAGATGACGTTTTTACACTAGAACTTCTCTTTAAAGCCAAAAAATATTTCGATAAAAAAAATTATTATTCTTTTTTACTGAGCACCGAATGCGTGTTATTTTGTCTCAGAAGGATTCTCACATATTAACTTAGAGCTTTCTGCATCATCCTTTCCTAGGAACCTATGTTTCTAACTTTCACTTCTCTCTCACTCTCCTCCTCCCCCATTCTAATTTTATTATTATTTTTTCTTTCATTTCATAAGCTCTTAGCTTTTTAATATGAGAGCCTTTTATTTCTATAAAACTGCAGCTGCTTTCATTTAGTTTTATGGATTTAATGTATTTAGAGGTTCCAAGAGAAGCTTGGAGCTGGCGGTATTATCCAGACATTTGCTGCTTAGTGCCTTTTCTAATGACAAGACTTATCTGATTCAGAACATTTCATATCTGTAGAAAAATTAATTCTCTCTCCCTTTGTCTTTAGGCCTCAAGATTTAATTTGTTCAGGGGATTCTTTCAAGCACTTTTTTTTTTTTCCCTTTGCAGATACCCTGATGACTTACTTCCAATGCTGAAGTTGTTCTTCCTGCTGGCATTTTAGTCTGAACTATTTGCAACTTGGTGCTTCTGTGCTTTCCCATACGGCGTTTGAGCTGCTTTCAGTATTTAATGTATTTTGTCCTCCTGCTCTGTGATGTAGAGGTTACTATTCTCACCATTTTACATACATGGAAATGAAGTGGGAACTAGAGCTTGTATTTACAATTCAACTATATTGATTTCAATGTGAGCTGCTCATCTCAGATATTCTTCTGAATGTAAAACAAAGTATTTTGTTCTAGGCTGAATAGGAAGTTTGCTGAAAGAGTGGAAATGAACTTGGGCACAATATTAAAGTCACCACCTTTTCTGTGGGTACCACACACCAGTCTATGTATGGTGTCCCTGGAAACGTTGTTTATGGCAAGCCAAAAAAACACATTCATCAGACAAAATTGGTCAATGAATGATTGAACCTCTTTTGGACATCAAGTTTCAGGCTGAGAAACACAGTAAGACAAATTGTGTAATTCAGGGCAAGTCCAGAGATGAAACTAAGTGAGCTAAAGCAGTCCTGTGCTGGTTGCAGGTGGACAGCACATGAGGCAGCCTATCAACATTCACAAAACCCCATGTTCTTTTAGTGGGTTTGATCATTAGACAAGTACATTCATGTAAGACTACTCTGTCCTCTCATCAGAGTAACCCAAGGACAGCAGCAGGATGCTAAGACATGGACCAAGACTTTGCAATTACTGAAACACCAATTTAGTTATCACTTGCTATTATTCTGTCACCTCTGTTGCACAGGAGAAAACTACACCTGTTCAGAAGCAGTTATTATCCATATCTATTTTCTCTATTTCATCTCTCTGCTTTTTGTCCTCTGCAATAACTCCTGAGGACCTTTAGAAGGCCTCATACTAGCCTTCTTCTTCACCCCATCTATTAACCTGATCAGCAATGAAAAAGTTCATTGCAATATTCATCCATCACTTTTAGGCTTTATGGTTAATATCCTTTAATACATTTATGGGGAATTCAGGCCTTGCAGAAGCACCATTTCTAATCACTTAGGACAGTTCACTGTCATTCTTAGTTAAACCCTTCCTGCATTTTTATTGCAATATTAAGAACTAGACTGCAGATCCCTCATGTACCATTTTCAGGTATTTATTTTGCACAACCCGTTAAAAACAACACAAAACAAAACAAAACAAAACCAAAACCAAACCCAAAACCTCATACATATATTTAAACGTTATTGGTTTTGCGATCTAAGCCTGAAAATGTGTATATTAAAAATTGACAATAAAATCAGTTACAATTAGATCTGAATTTAAATTTCTGAAGTTGTGAAATGATTGCAAAAACAGTATTGAGGAAAAAAGAAACCAAACCTAGACAATAAAATTCCTTCAAAGTCATAAAAACTTTTCTGTATGTCTTTCAAGTAAACTACATGTGTCTCCTCCTTTTCACAAAAATGGAACCTGTACTGAGAGCTGAATTTGGGGTGACAGGGAATGGGGCTGGGTCTAGAGATCAGGGAAAAACAGCAACAGCAAAATAAATTACAGTGGCTTTCTTGCCACCATTAAGAGTTCCAGAAAGTTAAACCTTAAAATATTAAGAACATAAGTCTGACTGAGAAGAAAATACATTCTCATGTTTTTGTTTCCATTTGTTTAGAGATCTGAGGGGGAAGACACCCAAACTCCCTATATGTCAAAAACCTGTCATCTCCTTCCCTTTAAAAGCTCATGTTTATGAGGCATTTCAATAAAAAGAAGAGGAAAAGATTTGCTGCTCTGCTAAAGAACAAAGCCACGAAAAATACCTTCAGGTATTCGTACCACAAGGCAGCCAAAGGGCACCCCTCAAACCCTACTATATGCATTCCCATGCACCTACTTTCAGGACTTTTGATGGGAAAGCTTATAAAAAGCTTGTGTTTTATCAGTTGATAGGGGCAGGCCAGTTATAACTGCATGTGGCACCATCCCTGTAAGAGGGGAAAAGATGAGAGAGGGGTAGAAGGCTGGCTCTGTATTTCCCATCTGAGTCCCACAAGACTATTAAATATTAAATATGTGTGTTAGGTGTCTCACTGACCACTGAAGAAAGACTGTGCTAGGGGCTGCACAGGGGCAGACAGCATCTTGAAGAGCTTACAGCCCAAAAAAGGTAAGGCAGCAAAAGGAGGTGGCAGCAAAAGGAAGTGACAGAGAGTAGCTTTTCAAGGATCACAGCCAAAAGATCAAGCAAAAGGTGAAGTGGAAGCAAAACCCAACTTTTCAGCCCAAGGGAATCATTGAGTATGGTGCAGAGCGAGAGGGTGCCCCTCTAGCTGCTAACTCTACATATGGCACCTTCCCTGCACACAAGTCCAGGGAGAACTTGTGGAGGGAAGTGCTGCTCCAAATACTCTGGACAGACGGACAGCAGAGGACTGTTCTCCAGCTCAGAATGAGACACAGGAGTCCTCCCTGGAAACCCATATGACTAAACCAATCGTGGCTCTTCAGGCCAGTGCTTCACATTTCCTTCCTGCAAGGTTCAGAGGACTGGGAGTTTGTTGTCACAGGAAGGAGACAATACAGCTGGGTTGGGGAGAATCAGAGCAGTGGATGTTTGTACACATCACGTACCCCCCAGCTCCTCTGAAAACACATTCTCCCTTGTTTAACTCCCCAATAGAGCCACAGACAGAGCTGAACTCCATATGCACCATTTCATATCCCTTCACTTATAAACCTTTATTAAGGCTTTATGTTACACAACTATCACCGATACAAAACTATTGCATTTAGGCTTCCAGGAGACCGAGTGCATTAAAACTCCTTGCGTGGAATGGCAGGAACCAATTCCTCATTTTTACTGGCTGGGAACTGAACTTTAATAGGCCACAGAGCACAAAACTCATAAACCACTGGAGTAAGGGGAGGAGGAGAGAGGGGGAATAAAGAGGGAGGAGGGGGAGAAGTTTGTTGCTGAGGTTATGAAATTATAACAGAGAAAACCAAAAGATGTGAAGCAGGGTGCAGCGAGGAATTCTCTCCACATATGGCAGAGTTAAGCTTGCTGTCGATGCCCAGCAGCTGGAGGGGAAACAAATAAAGCAGGACCATGCTCTTAACAAAAGAAAGTGTTCCTCGGCACTGGAATAGCAGCAACCTTCATCCTCAGCCCTGGCGCTCCTCAGGAGAGGTTGAGGTTTGCTGGCTCAGGCATGAGTTGCCTTTGCCTAGCAACCAACACAAAGTCCGTCTGTCAGCTTGGTCTACAGTT
Source organism: Pipra filicauda (assembly GCF_003945595.2). Taxonomy (NCBI): domain Eukaryota; kingdom Metazoa; phylum Chordata; class Aves; order Passeriformes; family Pipridae; genus Pipra; species Pipra filicauda. The sequence continues at coordinate 1,029,529 of NW_024104084.1, read as the reverse complement.
GCTTCATCCCTCCTTCCCCCTTCTCCAAGCACAGAGCAGGGTCTCCAAGCTCATTTGTCAGCCTTCAGCTCTATCCACCTCTAAGCCCATCTGAAAAGCGTATTCTCCTGTACCAACTGGTGGTAGCAAGATGGTTTGGACCTTTGTGAATTTCATCCTGTTCCCCTTCATCTTATTCTGCTTTTGCAGCCCCTTACTGGGGAGTTCTCTGAGGAGGACCACCTGCTCTGAGAAGATACTTAACCAAACAGATTCACCTGGGAGGAAGCACCAGACACTCCTGCAACCACACATATCTCTCCCTGCCTGGCTGTGGTGTTAAAATGCTTGTTTCTTCTGCTGGGAACACATTCTGGGTGCAGGGGGGCTTTCAAAGCAGGATGCAGAACAAAGAAAAAAAAAAAACCAAACAAACCCCAAAACAAAACAAAAAAGCCCCAACAGTTGGAAGCTTATTTCTAAGGACTGCTTTCCCTGGTATATACCAGGTGTTCTAAATACAGAAACAACTCTGGAGACTGGAGAGAAAAATTCAAATCTGCAGCTCGGAACACTTCCCAGTTAAATTAAATTCTGCAGCCATTTATTTTGATGCGGAAAGTTACTGCTGGGATCCCTCCGTGCTGCATCACTATGACCTGAACCACAATGGGCCGGGGATGATACCACTTCCTGGAAGAGCTAGAAGTCATTTCACTCCCTCACCCAAGAAGAGGAACTTATTAGGAAATTAAACAAGCTGAAAGGCACAAGACTAACCCAGTAAATGCAACTGTGCTCCAGTCAGAGTCAGAAGAACTGGCTGCTCTCCAAAAGTTTGAGCAAGTTAGTCCCTGCATCAGGGTTCCTTCAAGTCAGAATGAAAGATAATCACCCATTCTGGGCACCAGAGGGATATTTGCTTAATACGTTCTGACTTTGAAAATGGAAAATTACGAGATCTATAGCAGCAGTTACCTTCCAGAGTTTAAAGTTATCATAACGCTACTTTTCTAACTACAAGACTCCTAATATCAATGGTCAAAAGAATCCTGATTCCAGAAGTAAGAGCAGTATTAGCTAAGCTTACTTTGTGACCTGCCTGGTGTCACATTCTAGCCCACCATCAGGAATCTTCTCCCCTCAACATTAGGCTCCTCTTTCAGAGTATAAAGTATTTTTAAAACTTATAGGAAATAATTTTCAACTACAAAATCTGTGTGAACAGGGGAAGAACACCCGAAACCAAAGAGATATTATTTTTCCACCCCCAACCCACCCCCTGCCCCTTCTAGAAACGTTTTTCATTTGAAAATAAAATGTCTTTTTCTTCTGGGAAGGAAAATTAAGCAGTACAGGGAGGCTGCTGCACAGCTCAGTAGTTGGGATGTAATAGGCCCTGGGAAATTACAGCCACAACCCAACCTGAATGTGGTGCTACAAGATTCTGAATTCAGCCATGCTAACCCTAGACCATCACTGTCAAGGGTGAGACGGACGGCTGGTTATTCTCACCCTGCTGGGCTGCAAGGACAGTACCAAATTTTCTCACCGAAAAGCTTTTCTCTATAAAAAGGTGGAAGAGACAATAGTTTTTTTAACATTTTTAATGATATCAAATTCAATTGAAACGAGCTACTTTGTCATCACAGCTCGTTATCGATTGCAAGCTGAACATTCTCGGCAAAACTGGGACAAGCAAGAGTAAATCTTACATAAAAAGCACAGTTCTATTGATCACAGCAGCCGCCACTGGCCCTCCACTGAAGCAACAACGAGCTACTTTAATAAAAATGTAATTCTCCAGTAGAGAGGAACCCATCTGCCTTCCAATCCACTCTGTATCATACTCTTCCAAACGCTCTTGAGAGAGAAAGCAGACCAGTTCATCCCCCTGATAAAACACTATTACTATGCAGTGACACCATCAGACTTGATTTAAGTACATCTGGCATTTTCAGGTGTAATGCCTGAAGCAATAATACTAAAAAACCAGAACAACCCTAGTTACGCCCTCTGGGAGTTGCATGTGTGTGAACTAAGTAACTTATAGAATTCTTATTTCCATAGTATCAAGCTCTTTACATTCTGTAATGTATTTATCCTCCTACTACTCAGGGGAAGGAGAGATCAGTGCTGTTTCTCTTGCTTTCCCAATGCTTACTTAGATCTTCATTTCCTGTGGCATGGGACTTGGAGACCTAAATCTTGATGTGGGCTTGAGGCTAGGGGATTTGGTCATGGTCATACAGGAAGACATTGCTGTGGCTGAAAGCTGGTTTTGACACTAGTCACAGGTCAGACTCCAGGCTCTGCTGGAAGCCATTTGGTCAAACTGAGTGTGATAATTACAGCAGGTGCCCCTGAGGATGTAGAGGGACTTCTATCCCCATTTCTACTGCTAGAAAATTACATTCGGATCTGCAGACACTGTTGTATACATTTCCTTTACCACCCCCCACACTGCTGCATCGACATGCACTTTTAGGTTAAACACGGGGAAAAGAAGACCCAGAACACTGTTATTTTACTGAAGCCCATGAGAAGTCCTTCCCCTCTGTCACAAGCTGGACCCTCTCACAATAAAGGACACACATAGCTCCTGTGTGGCCATGTGATGCTGGGGACTAAAGGGCCTCTGCTCAGCAAGCTGAGGAGTTAATAGAAGCAAAACAAATCCCCCTTATTTGCCTCAGGGTTAAGGGTCAGTGTAAGTAAATCATTAATTAACAGGCTGGCACCTCAGTGCTATTGACAGGGTTTTGTGTACACAGTGGGACTGTGGCACCCCCTGCAATTAAGCAGGCAGTGAACTTTCCTCCTCCTGCTGCCTCCCACTCAGCTTGAGCAGGCTCACTATCCTCTGTCCTCCACAGAGCCTCCTCTTTGTTCTTCCTCTCAGCACAAGGTACCAGCTGCCCCCCTCTTATGCTCTTCTCCTGCCCAGCACAGCTATCTTCAGAAATTAAGCCTCCTCATTTTGTTGCTTTCCGACTTCATTCAGCACTTGCTCCTTTGAAAAATAAAAAACAACAGACCAAAACTTACTGGCTATGCATCCATCAACATATGCATTTATTTTACCCCTCTGCTTAGGTAAAGGTACACCTACAGACTTGAAAGAGCTCCCAGGTCTGTGGTGATAACTCCTCAGCGTTGGAACTGGTAACTTTTCAGCCTTAAGACACTACAGCGTCTCAGAGGGAAGAAAAATATTCTTCAGCTCTTGGTCCCTAGATTTAACTAAAAATTTGGGATCCTAATACCTTACTAGTGACACCTGGATCACCTAGATTTCTTTGGGTTTTTTTTCCTCTTCTAATCAAAACCAGGCCTGTTGACAACCTGATTTCTATGTCAGATGGGAAATTGCCATGCAAAGAGTAGTCATTTCAGAGACTCCACAGTCACAGGTCCTCATAACAATCAGGGCAACAGTGTCAGAGTAGCTCCTAAGAAATTCTTTTTACCATTTTCTTTGCAGAGAAGCCTGCTTTCTTTTGGTTCTTTGGGTTTCAGAAAGGTCTTGGCCTGTTGTCTGAAGGCCTGAGGTTGATAACAAAGACCAGCTATCTCAGAGCTACATCACACTGAGAACAACACTGGTTTTGGAGCAGAGCTCTGAGCCCCTGGGAACTGGAAGCCCAAGATCAAGGTTCACCATTTCCAAACCCATCAATGTTACGTGATGGGACAGCCCACAGTCTGCCAACTCCCAAACTGCAAATCAAACTGTCCTGGCAAAATCTTAATGCATATTTGTGTGGCTCCTGATCGCAAATAATTACAAATGCTCTGATCTACTCAAACACTGCTGAAATAAAAGCATCTGAATAGCCACCTTCCTCCACTCCTGAGGTATTATATTAGTACAATGTTGTCTTAAGATCTTTGACATAATGTTACACTCCAGGTAGAAATGACATGAAAAGCATGATTGTAACTCAGTAGGAGCTCAGACCATCCCCCCATCCCAAACACCTACAAATTTCTGTCATATTAATCTGATTCCCACAACAGTTTGCCTCCCCCACCTTTTTTCTTTTTTTTTAATTTATGAAATTTTGTAAGTGCCTTGTCATTTCTTCATTATACCTTTGAGAATCTACTTTGGGAAAACAGCACAGTAAAGGTCCTATGGTACATAGTTGATTAGCTTTCCACAGCATTTTCTAGAGGGACAACAAAAAGCACAGTGAGTTTAAAGCGACTTTTCTCCCTTTTACTTGCAGGCACTGGAAGGTCTGATGAAAACTGGGAGGATGAAAAATAGGACTGAATGTCTCCCAAAGCTGTGCAAGGGCTCTGCTCAGTTTTTGAGACACCTTAGCTTTGACAGACTAGCACGTCCTCAAGAATTTAGATAACTCACAAGCGTGTCTCATTTCAAAGTTTGAATGCCAAGATATTACTAAGTTTAAAGGTACCTCCAGTGCATTAGATGCAACTGGAATTTCAAGTATGCTGATGGAACTAGTCTGTCCCTACCTAAGCCTCCCTGCTCCTCCCTTGCACCAAGATTCTCTTTCCTTGCACTTGAATGTTTTTACGAAAAAATGCTAATCTTCCCTTGTATAGTTTATCTACACAAATAGATTATGTATACACTGGCAAAATTTTTCTATGCAGCACACTTGCATCCTGGTATTTCTGGTCACCAGGACAAAGGTTGAGGGAATCAACACTTTCCTCCTCTTTCCAAGTGCTCCACTGTTATATGCTGCCTTTGTCTTTAGGCATCCAGCTCTTGCACTAGTTACATGCAAATGCCACCCTGTTTGGTTCCCAAATCAAATGGATGTTAAAAGCAGAAAGCTGCTAGCAGCCAAATTAACAGCACATAATTAGTCTCATGCATAAACCTCTTAAAAAAGTACAGGGCACTTGGTGTCAAGATTAGACAATTAACTTTGTCAGAGCACAGGAGAACGCACTGAAACGCTTACATTTGCACCGAACAAAGCCTGCAATTCTCACCGGGACTCGTGTGAGTAAATACTCTAGGTCAAAGCCTTGACAGCCTTATTTAGATTTTGCTCACTTAGTGCAGGCTCTGCTCAAGTAAAGACCACATATAATCCAAGGAAACACTTCAGTTTGGCTCTGTGTTTTGACAGCCTATAAAAGACCGGCTGGAGCATAAGCAGGATCAGCAAAAGTAAGCCCTTCCATATACACAACTCCGTCTGAAACCAGTGCTATTTTACATGCTAGCCAAAACATGACTGTTGCTGCAGCATATTCTGCAGAGCCCCAGCCAGCCAAGCTTTAAAAACATCTCAAATAGGGGAAGGGCTTCAGCCAATTCCCTTTATGGTGAGATGTGGCATCATAGAGTGATCCATCAGCAATTCATATCTGTGACCAAATGGGCTCTTTCCCCTGGGGAGTGGCAGACCCGGGGAGATTAGCACCTGTCTCTTTTCTGTTTATCACTGGCAGGTGCTTAACTGAAGCAAGAATCAGCTCTGCTGTAGTGGACAAAGCTCCCAAAAGATAAGATGGATGTGCTCAGCCACCGAGCTAACGCTTGGTCAGGAAACAGAGCAAATGAGTCTGTTTATCAAAGGTGGCTTTGTGAGCTGATAGGAGCAACATGGTAATTCATTAATACGGGGAGTATTCAGACTCTACGAACAGTTACCAGGAGAAAGCTTTCTGCAGCACAAATGAAATCATCTGGTCCTATAAAATCCAAGAACCCTGGTGACCCTACAACATCAAGAGCAGGCTGGCACAAGCTAGCTCTGTTCAAACTAATCCTTAAGTTTAAACATAAACACAAAGGGATGTGGGGGTGGAGCTCTCTCTGATTTGAAGGGAATCTGGCCATATTCATGCAGCACCTGAGCTGACAAGCCTCCCCAGATGGCACTCCATGCAGATTAACTCCTTCAGCTAGATACAGCAAACAGTAGCATGCTAGAATGTCTAAGTTAACTATTGTGGGAGTCTCTTCAGCATTTAAGAACTCAGGTGTATGAAAGGCAAGAAAAGAAGATGAGAACTTAACTACAAGGCTTGTGGTTTCATGTGATCTTGTAAAAGCTAGAAGAGGATATTGTCATCACTGTGTGAGTAAGGAGTAAAAGAAAAAAAGATATTCCCTTTATTTCAATTTTGCTGAAATGTTATCTAGATATCTGTAGGAGTATGTTTCTTCTCTTTAAATTACTGGGCATATAGAAACAGAACAGCGCAAAGGTTGTACTCCTTCAACCTGAATCAGAAGTTTAGAACTGTGATGCTCCTTCCTGAGCTGATGAAGTATCCAAGTTTTCAGAATTCAGAGACTTGCAAAAGTATTAACTCACAAACACTGAAGAGCTTGCTCAACATGAGAAAGGAAATGTTTGTCAAAAAGTCTGACCCACATGCTGATGTCTAACATTGTTGTAGAAAATGGATAATCCTTTAGCACAGTAAAGGTAGATGTCATTTATTCTCCTAAGTTTGAAGAAAAAATAGGTCCTTAGTGAATTTGTTTAATGTAAATAAGCCTTCTATTTATCTTTGTCTTTAATAAATTCATACATTATTAGAAAATCCTTTATACAAGAAGACCCACTGAGCTATATCATCTCATTTTAAGAGATTTCCTGTTGGTGGAAAACAAAGCAGCCACCTGCAAAGGCCTAGTGCTCAAAAGGATTTAAATAAACACCCTCAGATAATTAGATCAGTTAACCTTGCAAATTAAAACAAGCACATTGCATTATCTGCAGTTTATCCTAAAAGAAAATATGAAGTTACCTCAGATAAATAGTTTAATAAAAACAGTGAAGAGCTTATAACAGGCTGCATAATGCTAAATCTTCTAAGTATGTGGGTTAATAGGATGAAAACCTACTTTCTGACTGGCTTCATTTTGGAGAACTGGCTACTGATTTGCTTAGGTCCAGGGGATCAGATTTAATTCACAAGTCATGCTGTCAGAGCAGTTTCACCTAGCATTACCCAGGCAGTCCTAACCATTGGATCACTTTCTGTTCAATGAAAAAGAAAAGGTGAGATGACTAGCCACACTCAACTACTGCTCTGCAATGGCTGTAAGAAAAAAAACCTTAAACATTTAACCTTTGTTAGGCTGAAATTAGGGAAGACGAAACATAACCATGGGCACAAAATGTGACTTTATCACTCAGGCATACCCTTTCTTTTCATAATACAGTAATTGCTGTTGTGGTAAATTTCCTCACACAACCAGAAAACTAGGCACAGCTTATGGGTTATGCTACAAAGAAAGCAGTTCAGATTGATAGTTGCTCTAGTAACTGGATGACACCAGTTGTCCAACAGCATCACTGTGCCAGCTTGGGTCATTGTAGGTCACCTACAAGCAGAGAAGTTTTTCCTGTGTTCAATGGCTTAGGTGTGCAGCACACAAGCTGCACCAACAATTGCCTGGCAGTGTCAGTCTGCTGGAGAGCATCTGTGTGACCACACATAACCAGGGCTGGCCAGAAAAACACCACTCCATTTAACACACACTTCAAGGCTTTGAAGCATATTTCTCTCCTGTGAAGAGAGAACTGATACTTTAACAGAAGAAGTATTACTGCATATTATCCAGTGATTAGATGCAATTTTAGGGGAAAGCGTTCTACCAGTTTCAGAGCAGGTTTACTTACTTGTTTTGTAATCCCAGATGTCATCAAAACAGAATAAACAGAATATCGTGGTCAAACTACTGTCATGAATCTGAGACACCATCATAATAAGAAATATGATGAAAGCAATATTGTTTCAGAAAACATTTCAGTGCTTTCCAGGAGAATAAAAAGTTTTGTCTACTTATTTTTCCTTCATCTCTGCTCATAAGATTTGGCAGTGTCTTGTGTTTTAAACAGGAAAGAATGCAGTAATAATCTTAACAGAGATCTGGCCTGTACTACAAATCCTGCACACAGGTAGCTTCTCATCACAGGCCACTTACCCTGGAAGATGGCAGATGTTGGTTCTGTAGCCAGGAACTGCAGTTATTCTGGCAGCTCCCTCTCTACCATTGACTGCACCTGTTTTCATGACCAAAACTGCTAACTTCTCAAGAATTTTTAGTGAAAACCTGCTCTAAATGACAGATTTAAGGCTTTTTGGGGTTTTGTTTTTGTTCATTTATATATATAGACACATACACATACATATGAATGAGTCCCTCTACAGTTGCAGTGAATGCCATTTACGCACCACGGTCAAACAGGTCTGTTGGCTACAACAGTGCCAATTTTTTTGCCCCAGTATTGACACCAAATCAAGATTGTGGAAGGTTCAGAAACAAGATGATCCTGTATGAGGCTATTTCAGAGATCTAGAGAGACACAAGCCGGTGCCCCAAATAAAATAAAGAAAGAAATTTAGAGTGACCACTTGCTGTTATATCACCCAATCTGACTTACTGTGTCTCGTTGGTCACAGAAGTTTTTAAAACTATTGCAAACCCTAGCAGAAACTGGCAACTACTAAGGTAGACTTTACAAAAATAAACAGAAAACTGAATGGAGATGGGGTTAAACAGATTTTTTTTTAATTTGTTTTTATTTTGGTGGGTTTTTTGTTTGTTTGTGTTTTTGTGGTTTTTGGTTGGTTGTTTTTTTTTGTTTGTTTAGGTGCATTTAAGTTGTGCACCAAGTGTAAGCCAGAATCTCAGCTTTATCTTCAGCCTTGTTTCTGCACACATAATGAAATTCCTAAGTCAAGGCTTGATTACCCACTGCCCTTGGTTACCAAATCGTTCTGGTTAGCCTAGAAAACAAGCCCAAATTTGCATCTGCTGCTCTGCAGATAAATCCCCTGGGCTAGTACAGGAGAAGGTCATGGCATTGGGAGTGCACCCTTAATGCCACAGGCTGTGCTGTGTAGACCTGTAAATAAACACTCAGGGTTTGGTTAGCAAGGCTATCCCTTCTGTACTTCATACTGGAACTTGAACGTTAAAGAAGAACAGAGAACAAAGTGAAAAACAACAAAACACAACATCAAGATTAAAAAAAAATAAAAAGAAAAGCAGCCAGAAAATAATCTGGCTGCTGCAATGCTAAGGAACAGATCTTCCCTCATCTATATTACACCCCCAGCTTTCTGCTGCAGATCCAACACACTCGAGTTTCATTTCAGAAAGTGAAGCTGCTAAGCAGCTACCAAATGACCTTTGGCTCTCAGATGAGTATTTATGGCAGGCAACACATACATCAACAACAACAAAAAGTTTCCCCAGTAACGAAAATGTTTCTGCCAGCAATGTGTCTTTTACAAGCTTGCAAGATGTATCAAGAGTCTAATAATCAGATTAAAATCACATCAAACTATGTTGGGAAGTCAAGGTGAAGGCCTTTGGATTGTTCTCATGAATAGCCCTATCCAGACCTACCAGGTGATGATAAATTCAGGTTTTTGCTTTGTTGGTGTTTTTCGAATTTATTTTAAGGGCTTAAAGTTTTTAAAAGCCAAGAGGTGGAAAAACACTTGGTGTTTTAGCAGTTCTTGCCAGCATCTGACAATAGTGAAATGGTTAAGAAAAAATAATGTGATTTTTCCTGTGCAGGGGGAGCAGTGGACCGGCTAATAAAGACATGATTTTTCTACACCACTTTTACAAAAGAGTTCAAGAGCTTTGTTTTCCTTTTACGGGTGAAAGCCCAAGTCTCAGAAAGGCAAAGTGTTTTGTCCAATATAGTCTGTATTTCTAATAGTTAACCTAGGAACAAACTCGAAACCTGAAGTCCCAGAATAGGGTTGCATTCCCTCCCAGGATCACTGGGAGCCAAATTAGTGGATAGGTTGACTGTTTCTACTTACTGCAGAACAGGAATGGTCAGTTTTATATTGCCAAGCAAGAGAAGAAATGCTGAAGTCCCAGTGCTTTATTTCCAGTACTCTCTTGAAAGTCTGGCTTGAATCTTTCATTTCCAGATAGCCTTTGTATAGGTACTTGAAATAAATACTATGTCCACATTGCTCCCTGCTTTCCCCTCCCCACAGAAGGACACCCGGGAAATACAGACAGGCATCGCCAAAAGAAACACTACCATCTGTCAACGTGAGTTATTAAGTCTGAGAACTAGAGTTCAAAGTGTTAATACCTGCTCTGGAGAAGTAAACTATAGTAAAAGCCTATCCAGATATCTGTGGTCTCTAAGGTGAGCAGCTTCTAGCCAGCCTAGCTACAGATGAGCATCTGAACTATAAAGCCCTACCCAGCCCAGGACAGCAGTGCCACAGTCACCTGGGCATCTCTCTACGCTACAGGGAGGCAGTAATCTTGCTTTCAGGGTCAGATTATTCTGGTTTGTACAAATCAGCAATTTAAATAACTCGAACCACCCAGCTGCTCATGCACAAAGAGAGTTTGGGGACATTCAGGTAAGGCTGCAAAACCAACGGGTAATAATCTCCTTCACCCTGTCCACTCCAGCTCCGTAGAGGACCCTGTGGGATCACGCATCAGGTCTCTCTACATTATAAAAGGGTTAGTGACCCATGGGAAAAAGCTAATGCTGAATACACCCAGCAAACCGTAGGATGGCCTTGGATGTCTATAACGGACTTTAGGTTAGCTGTACCTAAAGTACCTAAAGTACCAAATCCCAGGGAGAGAGGTATTGAGATAGGTAAGGGTAATATCTGGATGAAGAGGCTCACAAAAAAACACTGCAATGCCAGAGGATCTCTCCTGCTTCAGCTTAATCTAAAAGTCAAATCACATGACTGCATTTTCCAGTTTAACTTGCACGTCTGCCACTACCAAACCAGCCTCTGAGAATTGTATTCACCTACTCACTGCACAACTCCCACCAGCTTCCCAGTATAAGAAAAACAATGTCCTTGAAAATAAAAGAGCTCTACTGTTCGCTCACTAAACCCCGTTCCACCTCCTCCCACACATGCTGAGAATGGACATTATGGATAGTTCACATGAAGAGAGGGGTTTGTTGTGTCATTGACTTAAATCTACTTTCAGGGAATCCAGATGAAGATTTTTCACTGGTTCCAAAGGGAGCAGAACAAAACAGTTACTGAACACATATATAAGAAAAATCTACCCACCTACTGCCAGAAAATGCAATCAACTTCATCCCTCCCCCCTAGTACCAAGTTGGATTCTCTGCACAGAAGTGAGTCATTTGTAATTGACTAATCCACAGAGAGAGAGATCCAAACCAGTCAGAGAGTAAGAGGCCTGAAGAGCCTCCTCATTGTCTTCCCTTTGGAAAAGCAAAACTGTGCTTTAACTCCAGCTTCCTAAGGCCTCTAGTTTTTTTCTACACAACTGCTTAAACCCATGGACTCCCAGGATGACATCAAATAAACAACAGTAGGACTTCACCACACGGAGAGGGGACCTCTCCCAGACACGTGAGTGCTGGTTGCAGAGGCATCGGTGAGTCAGTGGCGAGCAGATGTGTACACACAGGCCATATGCTACTGGATGTATCATCACTCTGTAGTAGATCTCACACGCTCCAGCATGCTCATGTGGCTCCCCGCCTACCCCAGGCAGAAGTGGTCCCTCACATCACTGCATACACAGCCAAGGCTGGTGTCACGACCAGACCAAGCACGGAGGTCACAGCCCTGAATCACCTGAAGCACTCTGTGAATGCTCAGGGACCAAAGTTAAGCACTATGAAATAGTTCACCCAGCCAAGCATCCTAAGCCTTATCAAGGAAATGGGCAGCTAGTGAGAAAGATGTCTCAGCAACCTCAGTTGTGCAGAGCAGCTTTAGGTCTGGCCAGTGGAAAGGTTTGCCTGTGGTGATTAATAAGCCTGTGGAGAAAAGCTGTCAACGCTTCCTGTGCCGGCCCTTTGAGGACTGTGCTGAGCTGGTCCACACCCTACAGGTCATAATCTAGAGAGCTTAATGCAACAGGATTTTATGAATCGCTTTCTGCTAGCATCTTGCCCTTCCTCACTGAAAGTTGTTTGAGCACTTCATGATGTATTCCAGTTTAGCGAGGTCCTCCTTTTCTTTCAAGTCACTTTAAAATCATTCTTTTAAATTACTCTAAAATGATTATTTTACTTATTTTTCATAAATTTAAATCTTAATCAGAATTACACCAGTATTTTCATTTAAATGAAGCTGTTTTCATTACATGAAATTTCTTCAGTGTACTTTTGAAGATTTCTATAATGCTCATTTTCATAGAGAATTTGAAAAACTATGAATGCATTCCTTTCAAAAAAAGTCAAATTTTAACTCCATTTAACCCCAGCATATTTCCCATGAAACTTTTTTTTCCTGGGCTTCATTTTGAATTTATTTCTTTGAAGATAGGCAAGGAGATGAGATTTGGATTCAGAGGTGGATAATTACCTGCAGAATGGATTTGAAAATTTGTTAGATTTTCAGCGAACTTGTCAGAATCCACAACAAATCTTTCAATGCCTCCCATGTATTACGCACATTTCCTCATATTAAAATGCATAGGTACACACTTCTATTTGTTCTGTGTAACCATTTCATGCTTTGTGGAGGTTTGAACTTTCATTCCATTGTGTGAATTCATAATTATTTGACCCTTTTCTCTGTGCTGTGCTGCTACACATCGGACTTACCACACCAGCTATCTGTAATGATCAGTGGGGATTTTTCTTGCTAAAGAAACTTAGATCTTAGCATATTTTTCTTTGTGAGGAAAGAATTTGAAGTAATTAACTGTGGGAAAGAAAGGCACACTGCATCTCACTTGAACATGTGGTGATTAGAGACCTTTCTCTCCTGATTGTCTCCTGCAAACCAATAAACAAAGAAACTCTTCAGAGGGAAACTAGCACCTCCTCTTTTCAGATAAGACAGAAAATACACTTTATGTAGCAAGGAAATTAACAGTTGTTTACCCTGCATGCTCTCCAGAAGAGAGGCCATTGAGGCAAGCCAGCGACTGTGTGATCCCATAATGGGTAATCACAGATTGAAATGGGTTCGTGTTTCTGCTTCCTGAAAAACAGTTTTTCAAAGTATGTGTCCTCGACATTTTTTCATATCTTCTGAGGACCTGTGAGCCAGCTACTTGTAACCTAAGAAGAGTGGATGCTCAAAATTAGAGAAGAAATATCAGCTAGGAATGCAACTAAGACTCTTCTGGCAAATAAACAGACCCTGATGAAGTGAGCATCAAGGGAGGATTTCTAATTTTCTTCTTGAAAGCAATATGTTTCATCCGTATACCTCTTATAAGTAAGTGCTTCTTTCCATTGCTATGATTCAAGATGAACCAGAACAGCTCCAAACTCAGAAACACTATGAGTAAACAGTAACATTCCTGAACTTAATTATTAAAAAGAGCTCTCTATTGATTGATTTTTTAATAATAGAATGTGAATTATGGAATATATTCGTTCAGAAATATTAATCAGCAATTATTTTCCCTAGCAAAAATATAGATTTTTCTTCCATTAGTGTGGAGAGGTGTATTATTTATTTTTTACACTCCTTACTTTTGCATTTTTCTGACTGTATAAGAACTGGCAAAGATAATATATTGTTGGGTTTTCTTCCAAGGTCCAAACAAAATTGTCTTTTGAAAATAATATAAAAGGGATTTTTATCAAGTGTTCTGGAAAAAAAAGAAAAAAACCACAACAAGACCCCAAGTTGTGCAGCAAAGTGTGTTTTCAGAGTACTGGAAACTAAAGAGAACCTCTACAAATGGGATTTGCAAAATTAGTATTTGCATTCAATTTTCAGCCTCTACGTCACTTAAATTTTCAGAAAGCTTTTCAGAACCCCCAAGAGATAGAATACAAAAGATACAAGCTAGTCAGAAAACTGTACATTAATACTTATATTTTTACTTCATCTCCTTTGAAGGTTTGCTTGAAGCTGTACAAAGAAAAGACTCACAGGAAATAGTTGCCCATAGTAACTAGTATCCTGTAATGAGAATCATTTATCCAACTTTCAAAACATATCCTGGACCCACCTGTCACTTCAAACATCAAAGGTCTTATTGAAGGGATATTTGAACAGGAAGAATCTTTTTGGGAAGTGAAGACTACAAGATACTAAAAAATACCATCAGAATGACGTAAGAGACACTCAGGCAAGTGTCTCAGTCCTCTCATTCTTGCTTTTTTGTATTAGATACATTCATCCTTCGTTAAAGTTCCCTGTCTTCTGCTTGATACAGCAAATAAAGTAGATAGCATGGGAATATTAAATCTCTCTCCAAATTTCAAGAAAGCCCTTTTCCTTTTTCTTCCAGACAAACTGAGTGTTTTTCCCCTCCTCCTCCTTCTGAAGAACTGAGGGGGAAGGGCAGAAGAGATTTTCCTTGTGAAATCAAAAGCTACCCTTGAATCAAGTCTGATAGGCTGCTGAAAATGCAGCACAGAAACGTGTTTCTGTCAGTGAAAGACCTTGTTTGTAACCGTAAGGATTGTATGCAGCACGTCGTTTGATCCTGGGAGGACTTTGATCTATGCTAGCACCTCAAATATAGCAAAGGATGTCACTAGGCTTTGGAAAAAGAAGGGAGAGGAGAGACAGAAAGGGAAGGTGTTCAGTGCCAAGCAGATTACACTGAATTCTTGATACACTGGTCAAGTGAAAACGGGTTTTGTACAGAGGAGAGCAGGTGTTGCACTTTGGGGGAAACTAGATTTCACCATCTAACCCAGAAACTACTATTCGGGGGCAGAAAATGTCCAACAAAAGCATATCAGAGCAGCTTCTGTCTTCAGAGCCTTTTGTGAGATCTGAGTGAAATGAAATCAGTGGTCCCTTCTCTTTATTTCCCATTGTCTCATCTGAATTGGAAGAGGTTTGACTGAGGCTCAGTGTAGAAAGTGTTCCTGAGGGCTAGAAACAGATGATAAACAAAAAGGTGGTATACAAAGCCATCACACTGCTGTGGGTGTTGATTTAATGCTATCAGGCCAAGATGTATGAGGCAATTGAGGCCAAGAGCCATCCCCAGATGTAAACAGGTCAGAGGTTGGTGCAGGTTTGGGTATCACATGAATTTTTCTTATGTGGGTGGACAGCGTACAGACATAGCAGGGAATCTCAGTGCTAAGACAAAAGATAGGACCCCTTCTATATACAGGAGTCTGAAATTTGTGGACCTTTGAGCAGCAGGGGAGACCTTGAGCAGATAATACTGAAAGGAAGTCGCCTAGGACCATCTCTTTCATGTGCCAACATGTGATTCCCTCATCTCTCTCCAGGACACTATTCATTCACAGAAAAACAACAACAACAACCAACAACAAAAAACCATGAGGAATAACAAGAAAAACCTGAAATTTGCCTCGACAAAAAACTTTCTTTCTTCATGGAAGTCTCACTCACATAAGGCAAGAGGAGACATACGATCGAGCAAGGCAAGGCAAATGCTTCACTTTTTCCCCGTGCTTATTGATGCTAGAGTAACTTAGGGAGCTTTGCTCCCTGCTAACCAACTTCCCTTTCTGCGCCCTTTGGAGAGATGTGGTAGAACACGATGGGCATCTTGTATTATGTTTTGGAGAGAAGCAGAGAGGAGAGAAGTGAGGAATACTTAATACAATGCAGAGGTTCACTGCAATGACAATAGTCTCTATTATTCTTGACATGATCCTAACGTAAGCATGGGACTGTTTGTAGGATGCCTCTTTTTATTGAAAAGTATATCTGACCCAAATTTTATTAGAGATGTCAAACACAGTATGGACAAGTACAGCATGAGTCTAAGAGAAAATTTAAATAAAAAGAAGAAAAAAAAAAGCAATAGTAAGGATGTCACTCTTCCCTTATTTATTTTCAGGTCAATCATGAGCAAGAGAAGAGAGGCAGCCCCTTTCTGAAAGGCAAGAATCATCCTGAGCCATCACCTTACATTGGAAGAAAGCTTTTCCCTCCCAACAGTTATCATCCTTTGTCAGCATCACAGGAATGTCTAGGACACTGTAGTCAAAAGCAGGAGCTGTCACTGCTAAGCACTGTACGAAAACACAGATGCATATGAAAGGAAAAATCCTACTCTGGAGAACTCTAAATGTCTACTAATCAAAAAGATAACACCAGGGGAAGGTTAATTAGCTCCATTTTGTAGGTAGGATATACAGGCAAAGGTGAGTTCATTGACTTCTGTCCCACGGGCAAGTATTGAATCTAGATTTCTAAAACCCTGGTTCTAGTTCAGCCCTCAAAACTACACTTTATCACAGGTATTTTCTCTGTACACTTTCTCACAGCCTCACTTTCCCACTTAATGGAAGACAAAGGAGACCAGTTTTTAGAAAGACAACTGAGGAGCTGCCAACATCTTAATGAAACCTGAGGTCAGGTACAGCAAACTCCCAGTCTGTATGCCTGGTCCACTCTCATTACAACATGTCAAGAACCTATATACTCATCTTAAAATCAGCCACGTCTGATATTGTGCCTCAATGACCCATATCAAAATCTTCATCCACTCAAAAAAGTCCTTAGCATTTCCAGTAAATTACTTAGCATTTCTGTAAAATAGAGGGAGGGGAGAAGAAAATAAAGGAAGCACATGTGCAAATATCTTCAAACAGCCAAGAACCGGGTGAGCAGGAAATTTAACTGTGGAGGGCAGGGAAAAGCCTGCGCCTGTTCACTTTTTAGTTTGAATTAGGTAAGGCAGGGATTTGTATCAGGGAAGCTCCGTATGTCAAGCAAATGTCATGCCTGCCTGTTTGGGTTGATTTCTGCTTTTCTGGCCTTTTCAATTCAGCAAGAATTTTCTATCAGATCCAAAACTCAGTCTCAAATAAATGCATGACCAAACCCACCATGATCCCTCAAATGGAAAGGTCTCAAATTGACATTTTCTAGAGAAAATACTTTCATTAAAAATAAATAATAAAAAAACCAAACTAACAAAAAAAAAAACACCCAAAACTAAATCCAAAAGCATAAATCCCTGGCAAGAGTCTTATACATTACCAAGCACACTGTATAGGTTAGGACAAAAATACCAAAAAAAAAAAAAAAAAAAAAAAAGAAGGAAACACCAGATATGAATAACAGAATAACAGAGACTAGTACACCTCCAAGTCAAGACAGTGGTGTTGATTTCCCCTAGATATGCAGAATCAGTATTTGAGCACAGCATTTGTGAAAGATAAGCATTGCCTATTAGTGTTATCATTCCAAGTGTGAGGGAAACAGATTCGCTTAGACTTAAGGAGAAATGAGGCTTTGGAGTTCTATTTGCTTCAGTCAAAGGAGAAATGACGCGAAGTGTTCATTCTGGAAACATTGACTTTCCTGACAGGCTGGAAAGTAATTTTATGATACAGAAACTTACATATATAGTAACTCACACTCCAGGTTCAGAGTACATCTAGGTTTTAGCAACTGGATGAACAGGTGATTTGTAATTTGCATGATAGATGCTGTGGACTCCCTGGTTTAAGATTTCTGTTTATCACTGACATGGCTACTGCTTCAGAAGCTAAACCCACTCACAGGAAAAACAGTTTTCTGTAAAGTTGGTAGTAGATACAAAGAAAAGTAATGGGCGTGCAAGGAGATGAAAGTAATTGTACACTGATGTGATCTGCAATTGAAGGGTTGTGCAGTCTCTATATGCTGAATGGAGCTGGTTGCTAACTGTTGCTTTAACTGTAATTTTATTGAAGCAAATGCTCTACAACTTAAGTCATTGGAGAAAAGACTTCAACTCTTTTCCCCAAGTACCCGGGTTTTGATTAAGATTTTCCGGGGAGTTGTTTTGTGTGAGTGTGATAACAGAGACAGAAAAAACCCTGAAAATATTTCTAAGGGGAAAAAAAAAATTGAAAAATAATTTTCTCTGGTGGAAGAAATGCTTCAATTTTTTTAAACAATGTTGAGTCCACCTGGTACAGATCTGTTTTTCTCTCAGTTGACTTAAGTGCTTTAAAAATGGAAAAAGGGTCATTTGTGCTGATTAGAAGGGCACTAGGCTAGATTTCAAAAAACCACAAGGTAGCATATCATCTTAGTCAAAGTTCAAGGTTAGAGCTGGTATTAAAAAGCAAAGCAAGTGAAATCAAGAGGGTTGCTGTTAAACTTGGCTCTTATAATAGTGTCGGCTTCTGTTCAAAATTCTCTTGGCCTCTGGACAAGACACTGCAATTCAATAATAGCTAGCAGAGACTTTCTAGGACTCTCAAGGATGTTTTTCAAGTTATAAACGGAGAGACCTCCAGTGGCCCTGATCTGTATCATCAGGCCACCACGGATAGGTGCAAGACTTCAAGTGACATCTCAGGAGCTGACTGGCTGCCTGGATGGGCTATGAACAATCATAATAACGATTATAAGGAGCATTTGCACATCAGTGTGAAAGAATGAGGAGCAAAGAGGATAAATGTGACTCTTAATCTTCAGCTATCTGCATGGGAAAGTATGATTAATAACTACAGAGGCTTAACATAACCTCCTCAGATAACGAGTGAGGTGGCCTTCTCCAAGCCCTGATTATCCTCCTCTAATGGGCTTCATTTATTGTGTAAACTAATAACCAAGGCCTAAGCACTGCACACTCAAGGGTCTGCAGGAAAAACACTGGGCCCAAATGTGATTAAGTTGGTGAAAATTGCCCAGCAACACAGTGTGTTGCTTGAGCAGAGGCAGGGACCAGGAGGAGGGAAGGAGGAGCAATGTTTCCTGAAAAGAAATGAAGCAGAAAGTAGCAGCAATCTGCCTTTTAACATAGTTCTGCTGGCATAAATCCTCTGCCTTTCAACTGGGATTGCTAGAGTTTTCAGCTGAAATTAGTGGAAAGGCAGGACACAGCCATAAGGTGCTATTACCAAGAAAGAGAGGCACCAGTAATGAGGGGGTCTGATCCAATGCTATGCAGAAAGCCAGCAGCAATGCCAGCTCTGGAAAGTAACTCAAGTTGTCAGTCAGTGTTTCAGTGCTGGAGAGGGAAGAGGTGCTCAAAGGAAGCTGGATTCCCCAAAGTGAGTGAGTTCGCAACTCAACCCTGGCCAAGGGAAAGAAAAAAAAAAAAATGACCTTCCAGCTTCCCTGGTTGTGTCTCCAAAGTGCAAGCACAGCTGAAGGGAGGCAGCTTCACAGAGCATCTAAAGAAAGAGGATGAGATTCTCATTTGAGCTGCACTGATGTAAAGAAGCTTAAACTCCGCAAGAGCCCATGGAGTTACTTCGACTTTACATCCAGCCAACAAGAGTGCTGAATAAGAGCCCCTCCTCACTGGAAAACATATTTTTCAGCTTCACAGTGAATATCACATTAGATTATCCAAACCGGAATAATTGTAAATACTCGATTTATATGGACCCATTTGTGCTGTCTGCTTAATTGTTGCACTTCACTCAACAAGGACGGCTAAATTAGTTTGGACAGGCTCACTTTAGAGGCATTACCATTGTGCTATGGCAGCTTGGGTTCAGAGTGCTGATGGAAAAGATTTAAGGCTTAATAGAATAAAAATAAAAGAGAAACACGTAGCAATATAGATAAATTTGGGACCTCGACTGGGACAGGAGACACTACCTTTGAAGGGAGTCACATCTGTATTTTACTCTTTGTAGTATATCCACATTTGTAAAGCCTGTACTATAGTTTCCAGAAAAAACATACAAAGCCCACAGATGCAAGCATTTTCTCAGGATCTTCTCAGAAACCCTGTGTTTGTTGAATGCTAGTGACACATGCCCAGCTTCCCCGGGAGTGTCTTAGCTTCTCCCCGCCCAGGTGAAAGCATGTGTCATGTCAAGCAACGTGAAGGTGCAGTAGCAGAAAAAATAACAAGGTGGGAGTAGGAGGCTGCTACCACCAAAACAGCTATCCTGCAAGGTTTGCCCCCCTGTATACATCCCACCTCCCTTCCCCTGTGCAGGATAAGCAGGGACACAGAAATCAATCCCTAGTCCCTCCCCAGTTGCTCTAAGGAAGAATAGACAAGAGAACATAGCATGTACAACCCTCTCCTGGCTGCCTTGTTTCTCTTAGGCAACACAAATGTACATTGAAAAACTTATATACACCAAGCCTCATAATTTTCAGAGACATCAGATTTAGAAC
Organism: Pipra filicauda; assembly: GCF_003945595.2. Taxonomy (NCBI): domain Eukaryota; kingdom Metazoa; phylum Chordata; class Aves; order Passeriformes; family Pipridae; genus Pipra; species Pipra filicauda. The sequence goes on along the minus strand of NW_024104084.1, from coordinate 1,009,558 downwards.
AAGCCAACTCTGCAGTCTGTATGTGTGTGGCGCCACAAAATGTGAACAGGATCAGCAAGTTAAGTCTCTACTTTTGTCTGGGAAAAATATACGGGAAGTAAGGTGCTCCTCCTCAGCAGCTGTAATCTCAACTCATTTCACCAAGTAGGCATTACAGGAACATAGGCTAATGTCTCCAGCAAATCTACAAGGGAGATAAGAAATGGCAAGGAAAGACGTGCAGGATAAGATGGGATGGAGGAGAAAAGGAGAAAATGATGTTCAGCCAGACATGAGACACTAGTGTGACTTTATTGAGAAAGGACACTACAAAGTAATGCAAAGGACAGAAGCAACATCTCAGATATTTACCAAGGAAGACCTTGACAGTAAGCTAACCGTAAATAAAAAGACCGAAAAAAACTGATTCCAGTTTTACCATCCTGAAAACAAAATGCTCTTCCAGTGATCAAAGCTATAAATGAAATAAGAAACTCATGCCAGCATGTCTTATCAGTTACGTATTTACCATGCAAAGTCACTGCACTAGCATAGAAATTACTGAGTCGTTCTAAGAACAAGAGAAAATAAATTTTCTTCATCTGTTTGAAGGAGCAACCTAAACTTGGAATGGATTAGTTATAGCTGGACAAGACTTGCTCTGCCAAAACCTGCCAGTGATCAAAACAGTCATTTTTCACAACATGCCAAAGAAAATACACACTAGAAAGTAGCAGAGGCTTCGAGGACTGTAGTTTACCACACCTAAGGGGAAAGAAAGGGAACAACTACCTTAGCACGACAGGATTCATTTGGTGCTGAAAATGAATGCATATCAAGGTTGAAATATGTTAGAGAAATCAAAGAAATTAGAAGGCACATGTTTTTACAAGAAATTGTATTTTAACAAGATTTTTTTTTTTTAAAAGGGATGACATGGTGGGAAGGGGAGGGGAGAAAAAGTATGGGAAACAAGATATAAGAAGTTCCCATTAAAGAGAAAAATGGGAAATGCACATTTCTTCTTTGAAAAATAGGTTAGGCTTAATTTTGTCCTTGTACTTACAGAAACTAATCAGAGAGATTTGACATTGCTGGGAACCTGCCAAGTGCAGCAACTCATACATGTGGTGCCACTGTAAGTCTCTCACTGCAGCTACTCAACAGAGCAAAGTCACTTAAGATACCTGCTTGCCTGAACTGATAGTGCAATCTCATGGTCAGTCGATCCCCACCACTTTCTCCCTGCCAAAGTAAGAGTGCAGCAGAAGGGAAACACAGAAGCTAAATGGGTTACATCACGTCAAGTCCTATCAGAAGTTATCCGTAAGTGGAGAGACAGGACAGTTTTTGCCACTCCCAAAAGCATTCCAGCTGAGATAGTTCTTTAAAAGGTGTTCTTCACTTAAAGAACAGTTTCAAGTTTAATGCGTGAATCATGCTTTTAGATTATTTAATATAGGAAACACAGCTTTTTAATTTTTTTTTTTTTTTAAAGATCTGCAGCCAGTGTCTGGATTTCACACAGTAAGGCTTGCAGCCTGTCTACTCTGCAACTGAAATGTTTTCAGCATCCGTAGATGTTCTTAACCTACATAGCATAAGTAGCACTAACAGAAATAATGTTTCAGGCAAGATTCAAGTCCTTACTACATAAACACCCTCTAGGAATTGCAGTCAGGGAATGTAGTTGCTCCACAGCATTCAAGCCCATGTTTTCATGTTTTCATTGCTATTATATGTGCTATTTAAATTAAATTAGACCAAGACATGGGTCTGTGGGGTTCAACGATAATTATCTCGGTGGTAGGTATACATACGTCCATCACTCTTGTGTGTGGCCTTCAACCTTTGTACTTAAAAAAAAATTACTTTCTTGTCACTGAGTATCTGAATGATTTTAAGGTATGCATACACTGCATGAGAAACGTAGGACAGAGAGCTTACACCAGTGTAGGCTGAGAGCAGTACAGCTGTCCCTGGCAAACCTACAGTATAGATGGGCATATCACCATCTACATAGGTAGAAATCCAAATCCCGTAGTTATACAGGATTTTTGACTAAGTGCTTTGCTAAAAGCTTACATAGGCCTTGTGCTACAGATCACAACCAGTACATGATTCTCCATTACTATGTAGTGCAAACGTGGGAAGTGGGTGTTTGTGGAAAGGTTAGCCTATGAACAATGACTCCTGGACTAGGTAATGTTACACTCTATCATCCATATGACTGAAAGAATGAAGTGTTAAAGGGTGCCTGTCCTCTTCCTCTATCTCTTTGTGACTGGGAACATGGGATGATGAGACGAGGCTTGTTGCTTGCAAGTTATTCCCGGTATCCCATCACTGCTGAATCAGTAGGGCTATGCAACTTGGAATAGAAGTGCTTAGGGTTCATTAGTATCTAATGTTGAACCACCTTTAATTCCTACAGTTTAGAACTGGGACCTCTCTCTAGTAAAAAGCCCATGGGAGCTATTGAATGGCCCAGCAGGTGTCAGGGACGCTCAGAGTTCTGTGAGATCATATATTCGCATGCAAAGATTCTTGGTAAAAATATGTTTCCTCATTTAGAGCTATGGTACTTTTCACGATGACATCATTTCAGCAGTGATAAATATAGCTGAGTCTGCTCTTTCCTACGCCATATAAATCCCTTGACCTCGATCAGATCACTGCTGATTTACACTTGTGTAAATGAAGTCAGAATCAAGCCATGGCATTCACAAATGTAGGCCAGAGTAAGCATTACTCACAGACAAGAGATAACTCTTCAGAGGAAGGAGAAAAGATCATTTTCATGCAAATATCCTTAATAATAAGGAACAAGAGTTAGAAATAAGAGTATGAATGAAATGCAATCAAGAACTGCTCTGAGATCAGATTTGCTTCTAACTTTATGATGCTGCATCAGCTGCTCTTAAAGCAGCTTAAGCCCAAAATTTGACCTACCTGAAACTTGTTATATAGCATTTTTCATCAGGGATCTGTGAGCTAACTCAGTCTCTAGGCTTGGCTTTGAAGGTAGCTGAAGGTGCTCAGCTGCTTGCAGGGTGTAAAAAAATTTGATTGCTGCGTTCTATGAAAATGCAAACTTTTTTTTTTCCTAAGATCCAGCTTTGCCCTCAAATTGTTATACATTATCTATTTATTTATGCATAAACAGTGGCATTATGGTTTGGAGAATAGAGGTCCTTTGATGGGAGGTAAGCTTGACTAGCCTATGGGAGTTTACTGCTATGCATGTGAATGAGGACATACATACAAATATGCAGAACAGACAAGTGAAAATATACAGCATCTCTTTAAAATGAAATACTTTGATTGCTCCAATCACAAGAAGTTGTAAAACTACCCTGAAGAATTAACAGCCTCAGTACATGCTAACTACATCCATCATAAATTCGTCTTTAGTTTCTGTTATCATATCACTGTCTCTTGGGACCCCCAGCCCTGTCATCATTTGCCCTTTATAATTTATTCAGCTTGTACTTGCCTGAATCCTTTCTACTTATCATTCATCTTTACAGTTGTACATAAAATTAGATTGATCCTCCTATGGCAGACACGTCAGAGAGAAAAGTTGTCATTGAATAACACATAAAGCAAATGAAGGTCCAGCAAAAGCTTTTGTTGAATAACTTGGAAATCATCCTTAGAGACCCAAAAGCTGTCAAATTAAAAAGACAAGACAATGCTACCTTTATAATTTATTTTTTTGTGCATTATTTTTCAGATGCCACCAAATCTCAGGGCTGAGAAGCCCCGTTCCCATTTTGCATATCAAGCTGAGCTTGGTTAACCCTCACAAAGGTGATGAATACACCAGTCTCAGCTGAGATAACAGCAGGCATCCAACACACTGGTTCTGTCAGGATGCTGGAACTGTATTCTTTTTCTTCAAAGCTCTTTGGACTGGGCAGCAAAGAAAGAGTTTACTTTGTATTCTAGAGGCTGCCTTATAGGGATACAGAAGCCAATCTTTAACTAGTGAAATGGAACTTTAATGTTTACCAAGCAGATAGGACCCAGGTGTTTCATCTCATCTGGTGAACAGAACAGCACTGTCAAACTACAGGGTTTTTTAGTAAATGGAAAGTGCATATAGCTTCCTCTCCCTCTCCTCTCCCTCCTTAACCCAAAGCAAGATCCAAAAGGCCCTTTACTTGCTGGTCAATAGGAAGTAGGAAATAAGGTGTAAAAAAAAAATAAAAGAAGTCTCTTTAACCATGACATTGACATCCAAAGATTTTAGAGACAATTTCTGGATAATTTCTACAGGACTAGTTGGGGGCTTTTTTGTTTTGGTTTGGGATTTTTTGTCTCTTTGGTTGGTTTATTTAGTTTCTTGTTGGTGGTTTTTTTGGTTTTTTTTTTTTTTTTTTTTTTTTTTTTTTTTTTTTTTTTTTTTTTTTTGCAAGTCTCTTCCCTCAAATCTGTTTTTATTCCTTTTCATCTTCATTTTTAACTTCAGAAAACAGACATGTTTCTCCCAAGGGAACAATTAAATGTGTTTTCTTTCAAAATCTAAAGGGCATGGTGAGCAGGCTGTGTGTTCAGCAGGCTACTTTAATCAATGGAACCCATCCAGCCTACCACTGCTGACCAAATTGCAATTTACATCAGTAGAGACAACTTTTGAAACGGGAAGTTGAGGGAATATAATACCAATTTTGGCATAATACAGCATGCAGGGTGATATGTGGTTTAATGGTTTCCTAACAAGCTTTTGGAAAAAAGCTTTGGAACATTTAAAAAAAAAAAAAGGGCAATAAGATCGTAAAATTTCAAAGTCTGCTTGAACAGTGAAATCAATGTTATATGTGTAGAACTTCTGAAGTCCAGATGACACTTATGTCTCATTTAAGCCTTATTACAAGGTTTTAAGAGAGGCTAGTCTTTGCAAGGCATTCTCCCCCCTCCCATCCACGTTCAGGTCTTTCCTTACATATACGTAAAATTTTGAGCCAGATATGACCAGTAACATAGAAAAACTTTCTTTTTTTTTTTTTTTTTTTTTTTTTTAAACTAAGGGCAACTTTATTTCAGTTAGAGAGGGGTTTTTATTTTTTGGTTTGTTTGTTTTAAAAGCAGTTTAATATGAGTTTTATGAGCTTACCTGTCTTCTAATGTTAGAGATGCTTATTTTTGCATACAGTGAATAAAACAGAATGTGTTTTTTCTAGATGGCAGAAGAGACAAAGGATATCAGAACAGTTAGGAAGAAGACTAATTATGTTACGCACTGAGAAATTTAGCATACCAGAAGTACCACTCTCCCTTTCAAGAGGAACAGATACAGCAAGAAAACACAGTCTATTTCCCAGACAGAATAAGCCCCGCAGATTGCTGAGGTTAACAGTTTCTTAGCTACTTAATTTCATAGTTATTCTTTGCAAGTCTTACAAGAATGTTTTAACATTATGCAAAGAGACAGTGCCTCCAACCAAGTATACATGGACTGTTCACTCCCATTGCCTGAGAGAGCCACAAAGAACTAGAGGAAAAAAAACTGCTGCTGTGCTTATCATACATGAGCTCAGTTTATTTGTGCTATAAATAAAAGTAGATCTTGATAGCGTAATTACATTTCTCAGCATTATCCTCTGCCATTCACTGCAGAAAGAAAAAAAGAAAGGGGAGAAAAAGTTCGCTTCACTATAATTTGTAACCAAAATGACTACACTTAAAACATAATTTTATTTCCCTGACTTCATTTCCTGTGGAGCTTTGTGGGGCAAATAGATAATATTATACCAAATCTGCAGGCAGATAATTCTCCCATACGTTGCACTGTCATTGTCTAGATCACTTTCCCCCCTCCCCATGCTTTCACCAAGACCATAAGGCTGTGTTTTTGTTATCACATTTTGTCATTGAGGCATATATCAGCATCAGAAATCCCCGGGGTGAATCAACTTTTACTTTTTCTACTTTCTCTCTCCTGCTCCCCCAAATTACTTTTCCTTGCCTGATTCACTTTTTATAATTCTTGGAAAAAAAACAAAAACAAAACAAAACAACCCAAGGTGGTTTCCCACTATGAGGGATTAGCACAGATTATGGCGAACAGTGTTAATTATAGGTGAGGAAAGAGAATAGTGCATCTCTCCAATCTGTTCTTGATTTCCCCGGTGTCTGTCTGTCTGGTAATAAGCCTCCTTTAATCTGGCAGTCCCCTTGGTGAAATCAGCGCCATGGACAGCAATATTGATTGCTTCTGAGAAACCATCACAGCTGCTCAACCAAATTACCTTTGATATGTGACCTTTAATGTAATTACTGCAACATCAAAGCATTTCTATAAATTATTAAAGAACTAATATACTTCATCATCCAGCTAGTCTATTATTTGTAAAATAAACAATCACAAGTAAACGCTAGAATTTGGATTGTCCAAAACTTACAAAGAGCTCTTTACACACACATACGTACTCTGCTACATTAACCTTCTGTTTTAGGCAAAACAATTTCAAGCTGTCCAAAAGAGCCTAATTCAGTCATTCAGATGAAAAGGATCTAACTGATAATTTTATGTTTTACATTCCATTCTAGTTGCTTCAAAATATCTATCATGATTCCTTCCCACCCAAAAACAAAGTGCCATAAAGACTTTATTAATCAACACATACCTGCTTGGAAGTCTTTTGATTATTCCACAAGATGAGTTTATGCCCCACATATAACATAGAAATATGTGAAACATATTTCTGTCATCTTACAAAGCACATCCAGAAAGTAATTACTGTAAAATATGTGCATGTAGCCACTCCACTAAAAACAAAGTGATACATAGCTAAGAGGCAAGGCGTCTGAATCTGGACAAAAACTCCTCATGCCTCACCATTTCCATACATTAACATTCATGTGAATATTATTTAAAATGACTCATTTCCGTGTTTTGTAATACAAAGAACACAAACAGCAATATTGCAAGAGCAGGAAAATGTACTGTTATCTGGGGGATGGGAAAGAATAGCTTACTCTAGTACTATTTACTTTTTCCTTTTCCAGGCCTGTTAATTATTTTTGATACCTCCTCAATGCTGTTTGTGTCATAGGCAGTGGAGTCTCAAGAGAAGATATTATATATATGTCATTCGTGAACTCACGTGAATGAGGACTTAGACCCCTGACCTTAAAAGTGCTTTTTATTTTATGTTGATGAACTATGGTTGATATTGTTGGCGCATGTTATCAAGAACAGACAGGTAAGTAATAAATAATTCCCTGCTACTCACATAGGAACTATAAAACAGTATCCAGGCATGATAGTTTATCAAGAGACAAGACTGGTTTCCTTAAATAAACTACAGTGACATCATTCAGAAGATGAGTTCAGAAACTTGGCAGAAAGCTGCATGCAGAGGGTTTGTTGGTGGAAAGTAAACCTTTATCCTGAGACAAATAGAACTGGAAATGAAAGGGAAGGGAGAATTCAGTGTTCAGAACTCTCAAAAACCTGGTTGCTATTTTAGACAGAAGATTCACTGTTCCTGATTCTATCAGATCCTGATGTGTCTCCTGAAAGTGTAAAAGAAAACAAAAAAAAAGCCTCTAAAGTCAGTACGGTGTATATGTAATAGAAACTACACAAACCAAAGAAATTGTTTCCCTGTAGTCTGGAATCAATCACTGTAGCCTCTGCAGGAAGTTTTGATCGTAAAGCAAAAGCTGGTCGAATTTTGCTACTGCCCAAGATGACAGTTTTGACTTTAAGACTTTTGTGATTTGAAGTCCCTAAAACACAGATTGACATTCAGAACTGTGGACCTATAAAGAACTAAAAAGGAAAAAAAAAATCCTAAACATCACTTGCCCTCCCTCCCAACTATGAGCCTTCAATCTCACTGTCTTCTTGAAGATATTTGCATCATACAAATTCAAGATGGGATTTTAGCCTCACAGAGAAAATAAGGGTTCCATCTGCAAGTGAGTGGTCTAGTTCCTAATGAGAAGAGCAAACAGTCTTAGTGGAAACATTTGGAATTTCATTTAATCTCTTTAAATACATGACACATGTCTATATCTAGTTTTGATAAATACATATTTGATTTCAAGCATATTTAAAAAAAAAATTAGTTAAAATGTAACCTGAAATATCCTTACTCAACACATTTTCATTTTTCGAACATCCAGTTCTATCATTCAGAAAAGACAGGAGTAAAAAGAAAACATCATAGGGGCGTAGGGGGAAGAAAAACCTAAACCCCAACAAGACTGAAGTTACTTTCAATCTGCTGCTAAGGAGTTTCTATGAAAAAAAATTATTCAGAGGGAGTCGTCAGCTGACAGAAATATTTTTAGGGAATGAAGTACGTATATATTTACATAAGGTATGGTCTTTTAAGCAAAGATAGATGTAGATGAGCAAGTGCGTGGGTATCTTCATACTGGCAAGGTGTCTTAGAGATAGGTAAATAGACTTGGGATGATGGAAACAAGCAGAGCAGAGTCAACACTTTCTTCAGCACCATAGAACAAGGGATGTGCCTCAGGTCTGATGGAAAGGTTATGGTTACGCACGATTCAGTCATTCAACACCAACTAATAAGGTCAGACTTTTGGATAGATTTCCTCTCATTTTAGATGCAACCTGGAACCCTCAGGATCCCCCTCTTAATTACTTGATCACTGACTTTTGTGTCATTGAGAAATCAGCCCTATTCTAGCTACAGAAGGACTTGGCTGTTCCCAATCCACGTACGTTTGTTGAATCTAAATAGTCTCTCTCTCTCTGCTCCCCTCCGCCGGGTAACTGCTAAACTAGAAACCCATCCCAGCAGGGCAGGTCTTCCCCACATAATGCTGATTCTATTTTTAGCTTTGCTTGTGTTGTCTGAACCTTAGATCTTGCTCATGTGAATAATTTTCCTCATTATCCTGTGTTCGTCTTTCCTCTCTCTCTTTTCTCCTTGTCTCACCGCCTTTCCAATCTGCTACAGCTGCTTGAATACTAAAGTAACTGAGTCAAACCACTTTGTCATCAGGAATATGTTTTCATTTTGTGATAACTCAATAATGTGATCTGTTTCTTGATTTCCTGCAGTCACACCTTGCTTCAGAGAAGAAAAATAATATGAAGAAATACCTGGTGAGCACTTCTAATGTTTCATTGTAGTGGTCAGAATCCTAAAGACTTTCCTCAGCTGAGTAAGGCTGGTAGGACCCAGCCCATAACCAGTTAATTACTGTTTTCCTGACTACCAATAAAAGCAAAAATCCTTTTATTTTTTTCGTGCATGGAAACCATTTGGGTGGGTTGGTGGTATCTTGATTTTATTAGCCCAATGCAAATAGTGAATCATCCAAACAAACAGAGACATTATGCTTCCAAATCTGAGATGAGAACTCCATATGTAAATCATTTTAGATTAAAAAAAAAAAAAAATGTTATCATTCTGGACTCACCCCCGGCAGTGTCTTCTGTTCATGCAGTGCACTCTGGGCCTTTAGAGCAGACTCCCTTTCGCAGTATGTTAGGAAGGCACAGCCTGTAAACAAAAAAGCATAACCTCAGTAACAGCACTGCTTCAGAGAAGATCCATTTAAAATTGAGATGTAGAACAAACCATTTTCCTGTCATCATACCATTCCCAGTAAATCAATCATAAAAATCTCTCCTTAGCAAGGGAGTAATCAAGAATCACGAAATGAAGCTATCATTGCTTCCTCTGAGGCCTGTGAGCAACAGTGTACCTAGGACTGCTTGTTCTTTGAACACATATTTAAGTGCCAGAGACAGAAGGATGCACAGAATTAAGGATCTCAAAGATTCCATGTAATGGTAAGGTGGGGCATGAGATCCTGCTCCTGCTCCAGCAGCAGCACTGGGAATAAGCACTTTATTGCCATATCATGTTGAAGGTCTCATGCCCTCCTTTTGTATCAAGTATTTTCAGTAGAGGGTATAGAAGGGCTTGGAGCTTTCTACTGCAGAAGAGTACTTCTATTGTTTAGCCTGGCTTGCACCCACAAGTAGTTGCCCTATTTGCATCTCACCAGAAGGCTTCCACCCTGTGCTAGCTACTGCTCTCTGGCTCCCACCCTTACACACAATTACAGCACAGCCCAAGCAACCAGTCCAAAACCTCCCTGACACACAGATCATTAGCACTTCAGAGATGCTCCAATGGATTGTGTCCTTGATTCTTCCAAAAATTGTCTTATTAACTACAAAGGCCAAGAACATGTCAAGGTAGGGCCCTGCTCTGCCTTCTCTCCCCACACATGTTTGCCTTCTCATAAAACTGGTTGATGTTGCAATGTCTCACTCCAGTTGTGAGCCTGATGTGATCAAATTATTTCTTCTTACTGCAGTATACTGAAAACTTGCCAGTCCCTGCAGCAAAAAAAGTGCTTGTTATGCAGAGGACATTTTCTCTGAAATTACTTCAGAATGTCTGCCACCTCTCCAGCTCCTTGAAATGGAGGAATCCTATCTTTCAAGGTTCAGGCAGCATGTCCCTCAAGCTGCGGGTACCTTTCAAGAGCAACACGAGTACAGAAAGACTACCAAAGAAAGAAACAAGTTCCATAATCTCATTTTGACCCACTCACCTTCTCCCCATGCACATATAAAGTATGTAACAGGTGAGTAAACAGTATACTATGAACTTTTCAGCTTTGATTACCACTGTGACATTTTGTCCACTGTTTTTCCCAAGCTGGTTCCTTAGATAACATTACTGAAGAAATACACACTTGTTCTTTTCTTCCTTACAATTCTTTTAATAGATTAGTACATACGAGAGACTAGGGAGATTTTTTTTCTTACAAATATACATTATTTTTTTTCAAAGATTGTCTTGTGGAAGTCACCCTACTACTCTCACAAAAAAGATACATTTTGGCATGAAAAAAAAAAGAACAATTTTTTTCACTATTTCTTACACTGTATTACTTTCTGGAGGCCTTGTTACTTTCAGCATATTCAAGCCAATCACATTGTTTCAGTAATTGAGAGACAGAAGCAGAAGGTGACAGTCAAGGAAGGAGACTGAGCAGAAGCAAAAGTTTGCATACTCGACTTGGAATTATGTTGTATTTCTTTCCCTTTAAGTGGGTGAGTTTTCAGTTAGTCTGTATCTACCAAAGAAAGCAAAGAAAGAGTGGCAGAGAGTTTGCAGCAAGCAAAAGTAATGGATTGAAAAGGATCCTTAAAAGTCACCCATAGCTCAATAATCAAATGGGAAACTATGCTTAAATTAATTTCAGTGCTAAATCACAGGCTGAGAGCTCTCTGTTTACTAGACACAATAAGAAAGTCTCCCTTTAGTAGCAGACGTGGAGCAGCTGATACAGTCTAATTAAGCACATTATAGCACGCTGCTACAGAGATAAACTATGCACTATTCCATAACGATAGCTGTATTTTTCTCCTCATTGTGATGGCCATGATGACAGTTCAGGTTAACAATGTCCTGCAACTCCTACAGTATCATGACTGTAATTCAGACTGAGTAGACAGAAGACGACTCTGCTCTGAAGGAGCAAATTTCCCTTCCAAGATCCACACTGCGTGTGTACGGAGGCAAGTTCTTATCAGGGAGAAAGCTCCACTAAGTCCTCTCCAAACATGTTGGTGAAAGTGGTAGAAGTGCCAAACTTCTAGAAACAATGCTTAGTGGAATGTGTCCAAGCATCACTGATTTCCCAAACACGGTGTTATGGACAAAAAGATGCTGAAATGGAAAAGGAATCGACCCTTTTATATGGTCAGGCAAAAAAGCCACCCTGCTTTCCAGGGTCAAATGTTGAAGTGTTTCATTGTCACTTCCCATTCATACATCATGCACATATATGACAATCTGTCCCACTCTTGTTGGGCAAAAAGTGATATTTTAATGAAAAATAATATCTCATTTATTGTAAGTAAGACCTTGTTGCCTAGAGACAGTAAGAGGTTCCATCCTAACTGTAGCCAAACGGAATAAAGTAGAGCTTAATGTTCATAACTGGTCTTGAACTTGAAAAAGAGAGTTCATGCGTATTTTTTGTCTTCCATTTACTTACCACAAAATTGTTCTCTAAGGCACATATCCTGATGGCATTAGCCATCAGTTAAAATAGTATTTTTCAGAAAAGTGTGGTCTCTAATAAAACAATACATATCTATTATTTGGTCCTGCAAGTATTTCTATATTTCAGCTCCTTTTGCATTAGGATGAAAGGCAATACTATTTCTTGAACCACCCTGCCCCGCCCACTCCCCCCATTCACCCCCAAAACATCAAAATAATTGATCTGTCCTTTGTATTGTATTTAATGGAATGACAACTGTAGAACCTCTTTCAAGTGTTACTTTTCCTAGGTTACCTCTATCAATGTGAGTCCATATGGCCCCTCCAAAGGGCTCTTCCTTCCTGGAGACTGTTGCTTAAAGAACAGACCACTGGACGCTCAGCTGAACACTACAGCATACAACACACTCAACAACTGAGTCCAGAAATAATATCATATGGAGCAGATATACTGGCTTTTACAGAGAAAAGAAGCTGGTGGAAAAAGTGGTTTGGTTGTGGTTTTTTGTTTGGTTGGTTGGTTGGTTGGTTGTTTTTTTTTTTTTTTTTTTTTTTTCATTTTGATTTCCCAGATGGAAAACAATTTCAGAACAATCAATTTTCCCTGCTGAAACTTATGATTGTGTACAGAACCACTTATTTCACTGGGAAAAAAAGTATTTGATAGTAAGCTCTTAAATAGCTCAACTTAACAGCTCACTTGCCATCAGCTGTTTGAGTTGGATGTGAACATGATTTTTGGGTGAAAGACTTCATATTGCATTATAAATAATTTTCACCATCCAGCCCCTTTGAATTGCCAATGTTCAGCTGTATAATGAACATTTCTCAAAACATCTCCTAAGGAAAGTTAGTGTAAAGCCTATGCATTATTTCTGTCATCTACTTCTATGTGTGGTAAGGACTGAGTCAGTGCAGTGCTTGTGAATTATTCCTGAATTTGAACAAAAAATCTAATTGACTAATTATTGATAATGAAGGACTTGCTCTTAGTTGTTCCTAATTTCAATTCCATTTCTCTCAAACATGTCATGTTTTCCAGACATATGTCAATCAGCTAAAAGATGTTTTTTTGGATTGTTTTTCCAGCTGTTCATTTACTACCAGTGGACAGCTTTTTGGGTAAGCATATAAACATCTGGAAACTCCCAGCTGCCAATTAACTCTCAACCTATTGAACTGCAGTCTCTTGGAAACATGAAAACATATCAAGTGGTCTCCTGGGAAACAAGGTTGTTAAAGAGAAGGGGGAAACAAAAACAAAAGCTTGAGATGGAAAAAAAAATTACAAAAGCTGTATTTTAATTTTATCTCCAGAGAATTCAAGAGTACAAATAATAATTGTATGGAATACAGATGGATAATAGTCGTGGGTACAGCAACTTCAGCTCCACAGTAAGTCTCCAGATTTTGCACGAGCCTAGGAAGCAAAGCAGTCAGGGGACATGTTGTGAACTGAACAGAATAATTCTGAAACCACCTGAGTTGCAGAAAGCAAAGTCAGGGACCGGGAGAATGGAGAAAAACCCACTGCAGCAGAAGATCAGATTTGAGACCATCTAAAGAACTTGAAGATGTACAGGCCTGTAGAACCTGATGAGATGCATCTGTGGGTCCAGAGGGAACTGGCAGGTGAAGTGGCTAAGCCCCTATCCATCATACTTGAGATCGGCAGACCAGTGAAGTTACCACTGACTAAAAAAGGGAAAAAAATCCATGTTTTTAAAAAGGGAAAGGAGGAAGACCCATGCAACTACAGACCATATCTGCAAGACCATGGAGCAGAGCCTCCTGGAAAACACACTAAGGCACATGGAAAAAAGGATGTGATTGGTAACAGCCAACATGGCTTGACAAATGGCAAATTGTGCCTTACAAATTTGGTAGCCTTCTCTGACGGGGTTACAACACTGATGGGAAAGGGCAGAGAAACTGACAACATCTACGTGGATTTGTGCAAAGTATTTGACACTGTTCTTTCCAACACGTCTCTAAAATGGAGAGACGTGGATTTGAGGGATGGACCAGAGGAATTAGCTGGATGGTCTCACTTGGAGGGTTGCTGTCAGTGGCTTGATGTCCAAGTGGAGAGCAGTGATGAGTGACATTCCTCAGGGTTTTGTATTTGGACTACTACTCTTTAACACCTTTGCTGGTGACATGGACAGTGGGATTGAAGGCACCCTCAGCAAGTTTACCAACAAGAAACCCAGTTTGTGGTGCAGTCGACACTCGAGGGAAGGGATGACACCCAGAGGGGCTTTGACAGGCTTGAGGGGTGGTAAATACCATGTAAATCTTGTGAAGTTCAACAAAACCAAGTGCAAAGAACTTTACCTGGGTTGGGACAAACCCAACACAAATAGAGACTGGGCAGGGAATGGATTGAGAGCAGCCCTTATGAGAAGGATGAAGGACATGGAGCTTCTGGAGAGAGCCCAGGGGAAACCATGAAGGTTGTCAGAGGAGCTGGAGCAACTCTCCTGTGAAGACAGGCTGAGAGACTTGAGTTTGTTCAGCTTGGAGAAAAGAAAGCTCTGGGGACATCTTACCTAAGAAGCTACAAGAGAGTTGGAGAGGGACTTTTTACAAGGTTGTGTAATGTCAGAACAAGGGGGAATGGCTTCAAACTTAAGAGGGTAAATTTAGATCAGATATTTGGAAGAAATTCTCTGCTGTGCAGGTGATGAGGCACTGGAACAGGTTGCCCAAAGAAGTTGTGGATGCCTCATCCCTGGAAATGTTCAAGGCCAGGTTGGATGTGGCGTGGTGCCTTGGTCTAATGGAAGGTGTCTCTGTCCATGGTAGGGAGGTTGGAACTAGGTAGTCTTTCAAGTCCTATCTATGATTGTATGAATTACTTCACCCCACTAGTACTCCATTTGTCCTGGTACAAGTGAAAACAGAGTCTTTCTACTTGATACCTCTGTGCTTATCACTTAAGCGAAACACTTGACTCTCATCTTCTTTAAAGCAGTTAAAAGGCCCTGGTCACCTAATTCATATTTAATTATTTAAAATTAGTAATCTTGTCGTCATCGATAAGACATTCATTTGACTTTGCCTGTAGGAGACGAATAAGCCTCTGGAAATATTTATCCTTTACACTTGGTGTAAGATCCATGCACCACCTTTTAAGGTACAGGCTTTTAGCGTCAAGGTTGCATTTTCCCAAGATTAGGTTCCACTTGGCACCTTTAGCCTCTCAACTACCACAAGTACATGTGTTATCTGTACCATAATTATTCCTTGTTATATATATGGTGGGGGATGAAGATGGTGCGTACCGAAGATCTAACGAATTACTCTAATTAAAGGCTTTTTTACCCTTTCTTGTTTTATTCTGGCAGACAGCCACAGGTATCCTGACACAATTTTTTGCCCATTTTTTAAATTGAAGACTTATGACCTTTTCTTTGTATGATTTGTTTCAGTGACACCTTATGATTTTATTGGAACAACATAACCTCACACAAAGCATGACTTTAGATATTCCATACACCTAGATCTAGAGGCATAGTCTAAGAGTAAGTCTATAACCATGACAATTTCCAGATGTTTGCTGTCTGTCCAAAAAAGGTATGAAAAGGTCTTGTTTAAAACTAATGGATATATACTTCAACAGATTCTGGGGAATGATCCCTTAACCTTCTTAAGCCTATGTTTACTCTTTGGCTTTATGGGGGAAAATTAGGAAGTTTGATAGGTGCTTTAAAACTCTTGCATGAAATCTGAGAGCTAAAGCAGATTCTCAGCTCAGGGGTGTGAATCCAGTCAAGGGAAGAACTTACATGAAACTCAGCACAGCTATGTAATTACACCAATGTGAAATTAGGTTCATGATTTGAACCGTAGTCCATTGTCTCTCTTGGAAGAATCCTTGGCTCAGATGCTGACCTCAGCCAAGATAATCCAGAACAATTAGGATAACCATAGGTTTTGAGAAGGCTGACTCAAGTGATCTAAGCCAGTTTTTGATTCACAAACTTTTGTGACTATAAAGTATGCACTCAACCAATTATCACAGCTCAGCTGACAGGTGCTAACTTCTGAAACTACAACCCGTCCAATACTTGTAAGTGTAACTAAAATCAGAATCACTGCCCAGGAAAAGATAAAACTTTCACAAGGCTGTCAGGTTTTTGTTGACTTTTCTTCTTTGAGTCAAATACCTTCTTTTTTTTAGTTACAAAAATGTTATTTGACTTTAACAGTGGATTTCCTAAATTTGCCTTCCTGTGTTGTTTTATGTTAGACTTCTGTACAGCACATAAACTAGTGAAAAGAAACTCTTGTGTAACACAAGAAAGAACAGATATCAGCTCATAGTGTCTTCTACTGTGGGACCTTTTCCTACTGTCTTTGATGTCATGTCATGACTAGGCTTCGCGAACAAAGATTTGGGAAGGCTCTATCCACATTTGTTACAGGTCTTTGATGCACCCCACATCCTAAACCCCCAAAGCAGAGAAACTAAGGGCTTTACTTCAGCAGCACACTATGGACTTCCAGAAAGCAAGCTGTAATTCAAGCATAATTATCCAGGACCTTCATGCTGTATACTGAAAATTGCATACCTTGAATCACATGCTAATGGTCATACTCCAATTTAAGAATAGCTACAGTCTTCTAGAGGAGATGGTTTGAGAGCAAAAACATCACATCTCTGAGAAAAAAAAGGAACTTTCAACTGTTAACAGGTCTTAGCATCTCATTTAGTGATGCTTCAATCTCTCTGTACCCTAACTACCTTTGGAAAAATTAGAACAAGGTATACAAGTTATCTGTGATGGACCAGAAATCTGTCCCCCATTTTCCAGACTCTGGATTTGTGTTTAAGAGAGCTCATTCTCTGAAAATAAAACAGTTCATTGCTTCAAAATTCAGAGATCTGTTACACAGAGCAAGACTGTGGTACTTAAGAAAATTCTTGCCTTAAAATCAACATCTCAGGTTACGTCTCCCAGCTAGGATTTCAAAGTGAAAAAGAAATCTTTTCTCGCTTTAACTATCCTAGCTCTACATGTCTGGTTTTGAAACAATTCTCATTTGCTCTGTCTACAGTGGACTGCCCAAGGTTTAATCACTTGAGGGTTTCAGAGATTGAGCTGAATTTTCTTGAGGGAGACACAATCAATAAAGACTTTTGGAACTGGAAATGTTTTATCCAATTTCTTCATCTGTTTCTCTCTCAATGATTAACTACCTTCTGACAAAAGTTAACATCTTTGCTGGTAAAGAACATTCACTTGGCTAGAACTTTCTTTTTCTCCATCTCCCCTGCTGCACAACAACTGAACACTAACTGTTTAGAGAAAAAGATAGGAATAAAAATCTTCCCAGATATCAGCTTCCCTGTCAATTATATTGCAAGGCAGATTAACATCCGAAATGCCCTGCTGTGTGGAATGTTAATTTTCTTTTTCCTCTTATGCTATTTTCCATTAACTATTATGGTGCTGTAATATTCCTGTTATAGATAACTTGATAAGGTTTTGTGTCTTAAAGCACACATAAGGCCCACTTGTGTACACCCATGAACCAATATAAAAAACAAATTAAAGGGCCAAATCTGCAAATGCAGAAGTTAACCATATTTACAGAATAGTAGCTCACTTAAAAATGCATTTATGATAGTTCAAAATGAGACATTCATATGCACAGTCCGAATCAGAGTCTTTCCTCAGACTAAACGGTGTTTAATTATATTTAGCAGTGTCCAGGCAAACAGCAGACAGACTGGGGTAACTACTGGTGTATGTAAGTATTCCAACAAAACAGACAATGGTTTCATCCTGATTTTTAGGTTTTTAATGAAAGCAGTAGTTTTTAAAAGTCAAAATTTCTCATAGAAATTTTCAGTGAAATAGTTCACCAAGAAGTGTTTCTCAGCCCTCTGATATAATTTTTGATCAGATCCTACAGCAAGAGTAACTTACTCCAGGACAGTCAGTAGTCCAGGCTCCCATCTGAATCAGGCAAAGAGGATCTTGAGTGCAGGGCTTTGACACAGGAGAGCACATTGTCACTGGCAGACCCCCAAGCCTTCATGTCTATTTTTTAAGTAGCACCACAGTTTCCTTGCCTCCATACTACTGTAAAACTGGAAAGCTTTTTATCTGTCAAACTTTCTTCCCCAGGTTGAGGGAACAGTTTCTGGCTCTGATTCACACATAGATGAGTTTCTCCTGCGGTCTTGAAAGTTCCTTGCAGGCTGCTTTGAACCATCTTTTTCTTACTGGTACACTCAAAATTAGGTGTAGAATGAACTATTGATTAGACATACCACATACCAGGTCCTGTTCTCCACAACTGTCAGTGTTTCAGCTTTAAATTTGATCCTGAAATTTCTGGGATAATTTTAATCATCTGAGTCCAAGTCAACTGAAGATCCACTTCTCAAGTTTCTGCAAGTCTAACCAACCACCCAGAACATTTTACTTCCAAGAACAGATGTCTAATTTCCATACACACAACAAGTGGTCAAAGAATAGACCCCACATCAAACAAAACAGAATGTAGATTACTGGTTAAGGTAGTTGTCTACCACAGAGAGTCCTGGCATGCCCAGGAAGGCCTACAAATATTAAATTCTTTAAATTACAGTAGAAAATTTAGTTTTAAACAGACCAGCCTCACTTCAGTTTCTCATTTGTTGCCTGCTACCTGTAGACTCCATGTTGAAAAGAGAGGTGTATGCCTTCAGGCCCTACCCCTCAAACAGTTAGGGAGTGCTTTTGATTTTAAAATATAAAAAGATTGACATTAAGGTGAAAATAATAATCAGTTGGTTTTCCAGACCAAGCAACAGTGTTCCCAATATTTCAAAACTCTGTCACTGATGAGAAAGTCATGCAAAAACTCTAGAGATCTAGAGATCACTCAAGTAAGGATGAGAATAAGTAGGTTCCAGCTTCTACTCCCTAAAGAGACACCAAGACATCCAGTTTAAGTTATATCCTGACCACCTCTAAATTGACTTGCTTCAACCTACCTATTACTTCAAAGAAATTCCAGCATATTTGTGTTACCCATTTTACATTGAAGCCTCAGGGAAAAAAAGCTTGAAACCCTCAAGATTTCTTGTTTCCAGTGTGGTGATAAAGAAAAAAAATATAGAAGTTGGGGGTTTCTTTTGGTCTCGTGATTCACTAGTTAAAGTCAAGTATATACCTAGAAATAATCCTTCTGTTGAAACAGTACCTCCTGCATTCAGACAGTTATGGGTTAAACCTCCTTAGAGTACATGCATTAATTAGACTCTGTACCTGCTGTTCTGGGTCCTGCCTTTTGAGTTCTTTCTATTGTTAGCAGCATATGAATAACTCAGTGGATTTTCTAAAACATTTAGCTGTTTCAGAAACTTTTCCTCTTCTTCATTTTTGTTTTGATTTTTTATTCACTTCTTTTGGGGAGACATCTTCAAGAATGTTCAACTAGTCTCCAGAGGTTATGTTACTGTTAAACAACAATCACTTTGAATGTCTTGAATCTTAGCAAAATAAAGCTAAAACAAAACCATCTCTAGACTAATTAGACTGTTCTGCCACGTACAACTTTGTCCAGGTCTTGATTTTCTGCATCTATATAGAGTGATTTGCGGTTATTTTTTTTTTTATTTTATTTTTTTACTGCTCATTATCTTTCACTAGGGTGAGGAACAGACATTTCTTGGAAAATGACATTAAGTCTATGTGCGGGAAATGTGTTCATATTTTTACATAAGAAAAGTTGGTATTTTCACCCTTAAGAAATGTTAGGGT
Source organism: Pipra filicauda (assembly GCF_003945595.2). Taxonomy (NCBI): domain Eukaryota; kingdom Metazoa; phylum Chordata; class Aves; order Passeriformes; family Pipridae; genus Pipra; species Pipra filicauda. Next base: position 989,793 of record NW_024104084.1, on the reverse strand, counting down.
CGTGCAGTAAACATCTTGTTGATAGCATCATCAAATGATTAGTTATTTATGCTTTTATCTCAGAAACATGTAACTTGTTCTAAATACAGACTCGTTCGCTCTCTAAACAACCTCATATTCTTTCTTCTCTCAGGCAGAGCACATATGTCAATATAGACTTCTGACATTTCCAGCTCAAGGTTGAGAGCAAAAGGCACTGAAACAAGTGCAGAAAAGAGCTATTATTAGACAACTCCTAGCCCATTCAGAAACAGACTATTGCAAATATCTCTCTAAAGTTATTGCTCTTACCAAGTTTGCCAGTTATTGCTCTTACCAAATTTGTCCAATTCAGGAAATTCAGATTCAGACTGGAACTTTTCAGACGCCTCTCAAAATCAACCTCAGTACTCATCTACTACTTATGATCAAGTTTTTCTGCTCACTTCGTATGCAAGAGCCATAAACAGGACAACATTAGAAACTCTTTGCTAGGTTTCACAGGGTCTTGTTAAGTTTGAATTCAGGTAAGTGCTTCTGAAGTCACCTTAGGATTTTTGTGTTACAAAACAAATCCAACCCCCCAAAGAATATATTTCCTGATTCCAGCTGATATAGAAATGAAAATCTTTAAGCAGCAGCTGCTCCTACAAGATGATCACCCTGAGACTGGAAGACTCCAGAAACTTGTAAGAGTCACAATATGAGCCAGAGAAAACTCTACAATACCAGCTGGCTTCATGAGATTTCTGGAGACAAATTTCATCTGTCAGAACAATTAACATCCAAGCTCCCATAACCAGATGCTGTTTTCCATATGTTTTGACTTTGAATGGCTGCTTCTATCCTCTAGGAGATGTTGGGAGCAAACAAATATTGTCTCTTACTGCCTATTTCTTCCTCCTTATCCTTCTTTCTCAATTTGGCTCGTTCTTTGAGCATAGGTAGTGGAATGGCATGAAGTAGGACCAAGATCTTCTGCAAGCTGCCAGAGATGATGTAAACTTCCTAATCAACAGACCTCTATCTGCTTAGGGCTGAGAACCTCAAGACATACTCTCTGTGTGTGCATGAGAGAGAAAGCAAGGTGAATTGAGGTGCTCTGGAAGCATGGCAGGAGAAAGACGGAAAACTTCTCTCAAAGTTCCTATTAATCAGTTACAGCACAAAGGAAGAGACGTATGTCCCAAGAACAAGGGTCTCCATTGACTGCCTGGCAAAAGCTCCAAGCTGAGACATCATTGCATGGTACAAGCTTACTTTAATTATTTAGGAACCAGACAAGGCATGTGGAGACTGAAAAAAGATTTAACCACCTATCCAAAGCCACAAAAAGAGTTTGTATTAAAGGTCAAACTTGAAACAAAAACCTCCCAAGACTCTACCTGGAGCTATGAACACCCATAAGCCTGCTGTTCTTAAATGTGGACATATTCCTGTGTAGACCCATAAATACATTACATCCCCAGTAGATTATCCCAAAATGGTAGATTAGGAAAACACTACGGTCCCTTGCGTCCAGGTGCATTTTCCCATCCACTACTTGTTACTGTTCCTCAGTAACAAGTTGAAAACAAACTCGGTGAATTTTAGCCTAAAACTTCAAATTTTTACAAAAGACATAAGAGATGTAATCCTTGAAGTGAAAAAAGAAACAGTGAAATTAATTAAAACAAGATCTGTGCAATTTACAAAGCTTCAGTGCACTGGGTTTAAGAAGGGCTCTTGTCAGGGTGAAGTAAATGAGGTACAATTTCCTGATGAGTAGAGAACACAAAGAAAAGTGTGTAGTAGTTAAATATCAAACAGGTATTTTGATCACATTTTTTGTTAATCAACTTAAAAATTAGTGAAGGCTGAGTATGTTGTAAATTGTTTTGGTTAAACCTTTGAAGTAGCTCATAGCAGAAAGTTTTGCTTTTAGAACTGAACTTGTATTAGACTGGAAGATCAGTGTAGACCACAAAACACTGAGTGCTGGCAGGAGGAACTTGTTAGTCAGGAAGTGTCAATTGTATCAAGATGGAAGAACCATCTAGCAAAGCAGAAGTTCTGATCTTAAATTTAAACTACAGCAAAGAAGACTTCATACATCAAGAGGAAGGGAGAATAAGTTGCAACACATCCTGGAGGGTGCTGAGCCCCTTAATACCATGGTCAGTCACCTGGATCCCTACCAGGGAGGATTAGCCTTACCTAGCACCTTGAATGATTCAGTTCTTAAAATGAAGGTAAAGAATAGCCACAGAGGCAAATGCTCAACAGGACAGGTGAAGCTCAAAGGCAGTAATGTCAAAAGACACTTTCAGATGATAGTGGACAATATCACATACAATACTGTGTATGTCTCTTCCAGACCAAAGACACCTCCCTCCTTTGGTGTCAATAGAAAACCCAGATCTGAAATGATCCCGTCAACTCTAATCGCCTAAAAGTGTTCAGAAACACGTGGAAGGAAAAAAAGGAAAAGGAAAAACGGATTTCAGAGATGAGTAATAGAAATTCATAATGGACTGGGAGGACTGACTTATGAGAGAAAATTAAGAGAACCAGATATGTATAATTTGGGTAAATGATGACTCAGGGGGATAGATGATAATCAGCTACAAGACTTGAAGGTGTAAACACAAAGAATGGAGAAAGTTTGTTTGAGCTGATATCTGAGAACAATAACTAGGGGCAACAACATAAAATTCTACATCAGAATGTTTAGTCTGAGCTTTGGGAAAGCTTCCTAACTGTTCTGAATATTGGTGTTCGCCCCTCCCGCACAGCCTCAAAGTGGCTTTTGCGTGTAACCAATCTATTAGTTGAGAATATATTTAATTGAATTTTTATTAAAGTTTACATGTATGACCACATAAGCTAAGGCTTTCTGGATCCTATAAGTTCAGGGATAGTATGGAATAATTCCTTAAATACGATTGAGGGGTGTCTTTGTCTGTGTGTGTTGGAGGCAGGGGCATAGAAAAGGCAGGGAGGGAAAAGGCAGAGGAGTTAAATCAACATGGGGAGCAGGGAGCCCTCCCAGTGAAAACTTTTAAGTCAGTAATTTTCCAGCACCTTTCCTGTCACTCTCCCATCTGACTGCTTTATAAAGTTTTTGTCTCCCTACTCTGCTATAAGGCATAAAGAGAAATTCTTGCAACCCTGCAACAGTATCACAACCACAGATTCTTATGCCATTTAGGACAATTGCAAGCTATAAGATGGAAGTTTATGACCCTACAGAAGGTAAAAGTAAACATTACTAACTGTCTCTCCCAGCCATTAGAGAAAATCAGTCCTTCATGGAACTTTTATTACTTAAGTGACTTGAAACCATAAACAAAAGTTAATACTGATCCAAGAGCAAATACATTCAAAGGGCCTTCATTTTTTCCCTTTCTCCCTATTTCTAACTTTAATGATTGTATCCAAAAGTTTAATACACTGCCTAACCAAAGAAAAAGCACATTTTTTGTTTTAAGAAACCAGTTTAAATAACCTTTCTTGGTGAAAACAAATCAGAATGTCAACTGAGTGGGATAAAATTTTCATTAAAACACAATCCATCCCTGGGCAATTGTCAGTAATTTTCAAGGGATTGGACAGAGCTGAGCAGCCAGCCACCCACCAGTGTTTTCTGAGTGGTGGATTGTTTTTGTTTTACGAGGATAAATTTTTTTGGGAAAAAATGAGAATCAATCATAAAATGATCTATTATAATTTTACTGGGATTTCGTCCTTTTTTTTTTTTTTTTAGTTTAATATGGCACCTTGATTGGTATTTCTTTCTCCACCGATTTAATATAGATTGGAGAAACTCTAAACCACAAATGAATAGAAAAGCATGTCTGTACTAACACAGTGCCAGCAAACAGTTCCTGGTGTGAAAGTGTTCACTCTGTGGAGCAGTCTCCTTAAAAGAGACAATTGGAAGCCATTTTGACCAAGACATTAAAAGATGGACGAAAGAAACTTTCCAGGCTACCTCATGAACACAGTGACCTACCAAAACTTTCCCTGTTGCCAGTCAGTGTATCAGTGCATAGTGGATAACTGGGAGCAGACACACACTAGAGATGTGGTTACACTTTATTATTTTTTTTTTCTACCAGGAAAGCTAAAAATAGTTAGCCAGCTGCTGAGCATCTCTGGGAGGCTAAACACGCTGGAGAATCCCTGCTGATGTCAGAAAGTAGGAGAGTAGAGCTTAATGAGTTTAAAAATCCCAAACAACAACTACTGCTGTCTTCAAAAGTAGTGGACTAAAACATTATATAAGGATGATGGTACCAGATCAGACAAAGTCCATCTCCTACAATATCCTGTCTCCAATGGAGGCAGAAGTAGATGCTATGAAACAAGTACGAGGAGAGGATGTGCATCATGCCCCCTCTGGGTATTCTTCTCAGTTTCCAGCCTTGTGGCTCGGGGACTTCTGGTCCAAATGTGATCTCTGCATATACAGTAATCACTTGATGAAACTGAATCTCCCATTTTCCACGGCCTTTTGCTACATTTTAAAATTTCAGTTTGTGTGTTTTCCTGTAAACAGATTTAAAGGTACTTGTTTGTTTCTTTGGAGGGTTTTCTTCTGATTTATAGTAAGTTTTATAGGAAAAGTAGAAGACTTCTGCCTAGCAAGTTCCAGTCTTAAAAACATTCATCATAAGAGCCTTCTTCCAGGACCACCTATAATCTGATTTTATGGAGCAGTCCAAAAGACAAATCAAAAGGTTATAGGTTTAGAAGTGTCCTACAGGGCTCCCAGTATCTTACCAACTCATTTACAGACAATCAGGGAATCTTTCAAGACCCAAGCACATCAGTTGGCAGAAGCTTTGAGTTGAAGCATTTCTTAAATATTTTGGTTCCACTAAAGCAGCATTGCTCAATAGGGAACTAATTTATCACAGAGTTTCTTCTCTAGTCTACCTCTGCTGATAAACCAAATTTCTCATGATAATACCTTCTGCATGGTAATAGGATAATACCTGCAGGAATGCTAAATAATATTTCTCCAATGCCCAGAAAAAAAAGAAAGTTTACATATACTTCTCTTCCTTACCCCTCTCCATATTCCCCCCATCCCCAACCCCCCCCCCCCCCCCCCCCCCCCCAGCCAAGGGCTATAAAATCTCTGCATGCTCCTTACATTTTTAAGAGTGAAAATACAAGATTTTGTGGTTTGTTTTTTTTTTTTCCCTTTCTTAATGCAAATTAGAAGCCAAGAAATATCAGAATTTAAATTGCCCCTGGAGCAAAACTATACTAATATATGTGTGCCTTATAGAAGATGCCAGTTATATGACTATTTTCCCAGTCTTTGTACTCTAGCTTCTGTCACTGGACTGTCTTTGTTCCATACTTGTACAAATCCCAGCAGATCAGCAGCCTCATCAAAATAAATGCATGCAGCCACCTTCTCCAGTACAACTGAAGTAATTCTCCATCTGAACCGAAACATGTGATATTATACAATAAGATTTAATTGCAGCAGATTAAGTTTGTCAGGATATGCAGAATGTTATGCTATAGCCGAGGCAGGAGGAATTCTTACCTTAGGAAAGGGGCAGAAGAATGGAAAGAAGAAACTTCTTGTCCAGCTATTAAACAGCCTAAATGTTGAATATCTCTGAAAGGGCCACATCTTCCTCCCAACTCCCAACATGCATACAGCCCTTCTTCACACCACTCAGACTCTACTTGTGCAGTACTTCATTTTTTTTCCTCTCCTCTCTCTACAAAAATATTTCAGAGTTGCTTTCTCAAGAAGCAAGCTTAAAGAATTTCATGCCTAAAGATGATAAGGACATGTTTTGTAGATGCATTCTTCAGTTTTAAATGCCTTACTAAATTTAAGAACTGAACAGATAACACTTAGCATCTATAGCTTGTGCGATTTAATGTAGCAGTACGTTAACATGACATTTGATAATTCGTGGACAGATCTGTCCAGCTGAAAAGCCCTCTTCATTGACAACCTGCTGACATGCTGGACTGGGGGCTGATCTTTGCAGATAATGACTTTTACACTACCTCTTGTCTTTGGCCTCCATGGAGTACAGCCAGGTAACCACAAAGTCTTTCATCCACTCTGCATTTCCATGTCTAAGACTTTCACGGTTTTTGAGTGAATGCCCTGCAGCCATATCACTGCCCCTTTGGCTATGATTCCTGCAAACTCATGGAACTTTGTGTCCCCAGAAGAACTCCCCTTGTAAAGGCTTTACTTGCAGCTCACGTCCCATACCAGGAGGAACTACAAGACGTCAGTCTTCCCTCTTACACATGGTTTCTCACTGCGTATCACTTTGTGAGTGGAAGGGTAAGACAGAGCAACTCGCAGTTGCTGCTTGTTCTGGTTTTGGTCAGCATTCAAGATTCATCTAGGTCTTTGCAAGGTCAGAGACTCTTTGGAAAGGTAGCAAGTCAGTGGTCATCTAGTGAGCATTACGTGACAGGATATGTTGTGACACTTTGAAATGCACATCTAAGGGTGTCCCAATCTGGTCACTTAAGATCTGTTCACATCCTTTCCTTCAGGTGCACTATGGAAAGGACAGTGGCTTAATCTCAGTGTGTTGTTCTAATGCTGCCTCCAGCAGTTAGTAAAAAGGCCTGTGGCAAGAAGAATGTTCAAAATCTGGGAAAAGAACACCATGGACATTAACAAGGCTTTCGGGAAGAGGGGGTAGCATTCCCCACACCTGTATTCCAATAGGTGGATTACAAAACCTGGAGCCAGAGAGATGTTACCAAATCCCTGTTTCCTGCAAGAAATAAGAGCCTGCTCTGTCTGTCTAGCAAAATGGAAAAAAGCCCCGCATAGATAGGATTGCTAGCTACATCCCCACAGTAAATATCAAGGAGAAAAGAAGCATTTAAAATAAAGGACAATGTTGCACAAGGACAAATAAGTATAAATTGACCATGAATAAATTTGATTTGGGAATTAGAAAAAGGTTTCTAACCATCAGAGGAGCGATGCTCTGGAACTGCTTTCCAACAAGGATAGTGAGAGCAAACGACCTAATTAGTTTAAAGATGAGGCTCGATAAACTTATGAAAGGGATTATGTGATGTGGTTGTCTGCAACAGTAGGGAACAGATCCTGATGAGCCAGGATTTTCCCCCAGTCCTGTGTTCCAGGCCAAATCCTGTCAATCCAAATCCTCAGCTGCAGTGCAGTGATTTACCAGGCATCACAGAGAACACCTTATTCTAAAACAGGACTGGCTTATGTTTTCCAAAAAGCATAGGTTTGAACTTACATTGAAAGCGAACATCTACTACTGAAAATACAAGAAAAAAAAGAGAGGGGGGGGAAAGCCCCTAGAAATCTTTATAGATGGTGGGAAATAAGAAACTTGGAAATTTGTTGTTGAAATAAAGGTGGGGGGAAGAAGGGAAAGATTATTTCTACTGGAAGCTCGGGCAAAGTACTCCACTATTTTGATAAATAAATATATAAGCAGAAAATGATTTTGATATTTAATAAAAATCAGTCCATGCATTTGTAACTTTTGCTGCAAGAGATAACACATCTAGATAAACATATTAGTCATGCAAACCATATTTTCTGTTCAACTCTACAAACTGAAAGCAGCACTCTTGACTGCCTAGCAGTTGTAGGTGAATCACAGAACTGTCAATTCACACCAATTACTATGAAATGGAGCCTGGGAGGTCAGCTCAGCCAAGCAGCCACCAAAATGCGCAGAATACGTAAAGCATTTAACATTTTTTGTCCGATCCATCCCTAGAAACCACTAGAAATGAAAAGAATCTATATTTTGGAATCATAATGCAATATAAATTGCCTCAGTCTGAATCCTATTGAGTATTAGGGTGGCAGGTGGAGAAGATTTAAAATGTAACCACTCCTCCTTTTTCAATAAAGAAGCCTTATGCTACACTTCTGCAAAGTTAAAGCTGTCCCAGGATTACCCCAACAGCAGTGTTATTAGCCATTATTTTTTCCTTAAGATAACTGATAAAGTTCCCAGGAAAGATCAGTCTTGATATGCAAAGCAGTCTCACACTGCAAGGGAAATTATTTTCTGATAAGAATATAGAGCAAGTACCGCTGGTGTCTTGAGAGATCTTAAGGGTGTCTTAGATTCACCAAACAATTCACAGTAGGTTTTTGTCTGACCACTCCAATAATGTCTCCTGCCCATGTTTCCCAAATTAGATCACTTCATCATGACTATTAAAGCCATAGGGACAGTCCTCCACATTTCTGTCATTTCCAGAAGAAAAATAGGCTGCACAGACCTGGTCCAGGGTGTCAATTCTCATCTCTGACTTGAGTATCCTCTATACAGAAGCACAATAGCTGACTAGAACAGTGCATTAAACTTCCTAAACCATAGGAGTTTCTAGCCGTGTTGCAAAAACTCTTTTGCAATTTTAGTTCCTCTTCTGCACCAGTGCCACTGAAAAGGGAGAAATCGCTATCCCCACTTCACACATGTTGAAAAAATGTTTAGAAAAAAGCAGAAAAACTCTGACTACCTTTCTCATCTGTGCATATAGGGTACTTAGTAGGTCAGGGCTGTTTATCCTAGATACCAAGTTAAACCCGGTATTTTGCCTCTTTCAGCTTTTCCCAACTTGTCCGTAGTGCATTTTACCTTCTCTCAACTGAGTCCATAAAGAGATTTGGGATCTTTTCTGAAATGGAAGATGTTCTACAGCTACAAGCTGTTATAGCAACCAGCCTGCCTACTGCTCTCCTGGGCACCTGCATTATGCAGAGCTTGGTGTTCTCAATATTCGCTTCAGGATTTGGTGCGACACTTCTGAAACATAGCAGACTAGAGATAGGATGTTTAAAAGAGATAAAAATCCTTAAAAGCAGCTTCAAAAACTTAACTTTTTTCCAAAGTTGTCAAAAAGAGAAGCTTTGAGACCTAAAGAGATACAGACGTGTTGGAGGGAACCTCAGAGAGTAGGATGGATGTAAAGTAGTAAGAATGATCCTCTGGTAGACATTAATGTCTGCACACCTTGTCCCCCGTGCTTTGGTTTTACATGTAAAGAAACAGGGGTGGTTTCCTTTGTAAAACCTGTCCTCTTAGTTCACAGGATGCATGACCAGCTTTCATTCATCAGATCAACCAAATCTCTTTTATTTTTGTCTGTATGCTCTTTTACTTGGTCTTTATTCTAACAGAACTGATACTTTCATATACCTAAATAGTTCTTGAACATATAAACTCCTTCATGAAGAGCAAACAACTCCTTCCTTCCCTCACACTATAGTGCCAAAGTCTTTTCCTAGCTCCCTCTTACTTCTACCACACAACATTCACGAGTTTTACTTTAAAGATGAGCCTGTTCTGGAATCACACACACACACACACAGGCACCCCCCCTCCTCCCTGTTCTTCCTCAAACAGAATAACATATACTCTGAAGCAGGCTTAAAGATGCCTAAATGTATGTGTAATGGCTCATCATTCTGTATCTTTAGGAGACAAACAATGAATGTCAGAATCTTCTTTAAATTTTCCTAACTCATTTAGAAATCGCTTTCACAAATCACTCTGGAAACTTCACCCAATGTTTTATGCCTTTACTTATGCCCTTTTAAAAGCTGCCAAGCTGCATCTTTAAAGCTTGGGCTTTATTCCACCAATTTTGTGAACACAAGTCATTTGTGACTCAATTCCCTTAGGCATGCAAGAGTCCAAGAATAAAAATATATACTAACCCAGATGATTTCAGGAAGGCTATTTGGGAGTAGGGAAAGAGAGGGAAGAAGGTGCAAGGCCCAAACAATGACATTTTTCCTGAAAGAAGAGTCACAAATTTGAAGTTTGTAAGGAGCCTTTCTCTATATCAAAAGACTGTGATGAATATTTCTATCCAAGGCAGGAGGCAAAGGGACCAAAAATCTCAAAAGAAAGCTTCATTTTAGTGCAAATTTTTTTTCGTCTGCAACAGTAACCCGCTGTTACATCCGTAAGTCCACATTGTGGACGAAGAATAATTTCCATTTTCACCTCTGAGCCTGATTTTTTCTGAAACCTTAGTGTTAAGTCTTGAGCAGATGAAGGACCATTCCGAGGAATCTTTAGAAAAGGAATAAATGAAGTCAGATAAACCCCCAATCATACAATTTTATGTCAGTGACATGAAACACCAAGTAAAGACATCCAAATACTTAAGCCATTGCAAAGTGGTATGGTATTTAGCTCAATACTGTTTTTGTGGAGGGAGTTCATGCACTTAAGTTCAGGCATTTCAGAATAGCTGCCACTGAAATCAGAGAAGATACGAGGATGCTTTGTCACCAAAACTATGGATTTGCCCTCATGATGATTGGCAAAAAGGTTGATGGCCAGTTCCTTTCCTGCCCACTCTCTACCCTTCCGTGTTCTGGCTTGAGGCTTTGATTCCTGATGTCCACTGACAGAAAGTTGATTTAGGACAGGTTGCTTACAGATCCCATCTGCTTTGCAGCAGCAGATGTCAGGCTCTTTCAGGAAGGATTTGGCAGCATCTTCTCCACTGTTTGGTGTGGATCAACCACCATGGCTGCAGGAAACATTAAATAACAGAACGAGACAGGCCAGACACAGCAGACTGGTCCCTCCATGACACAGATAAATATACACTTTGAGCACAAAGCCTTTATTCCCTTTCTTTTCCTTCTGTCCCTTAGATCAAGCACACCATGGGCTTCCACACGCCTTGCACTGATGGCCAGCAGGTTGGAACTCGAGTGCGGGCTTAGATCCAGCTTCCTTACACAGTGCAGAGGTACCCTGAGGCATTTAAGGAAAAGCTACAGTAATACAAATCCTCTTGTTTTCAGCACAGAATATAGACAAAGCAACAGTGTATCTGGATGGGGAGCAGCTGGTCTTGTTACAAGGTGTGCGGAGTGAGAACAAAACTAGGCTCTGGGCCTGCCCAAAGTTTGGCTCTAGTCCTCCGTGGCTTTATTCCTGCTGCAGCTACAAATGTGTGAGTCTACAATTTAGTAATAATATACTTCTTGACTGACCTTTTCTGGCAAGTTAATGACAGGAGAGAGTAATAAGGACATGCTTTTTAATCTAACATCAGTCAATAATAGCATACAACTAATAGACTTAGACATCATATATTCAATAATTGTTTTTACTTAAAACCCTTACAGTTTGCCCACTGAGACACAGCATGTCAGCAGCAGTCACTGCCTATTGATAGGCCCTGGTGAGACATTTATTCATACCTTCCTGGCTACTTTATCTTCTCCCAGAGCATCCATCACTCGAGTATCTAAGCACTGAGATATACATTCATTTATATACAAACACATTTTGGCTCAGCTGCCACAGAAGCTGGGATCATTATATGTTTCTCAATAGTAAGCTAGCTCCCCTACAAGTACACCCATTTATTTCACTTCCTTGCAAGAGGAGTTTACTTATACCTTCTAATACCTAGAAATCTCAACCAGAATCAGCGCTTTCTTCATGTTAAGAGGCATGTGCATACCCGGGAGCACATTCAGATAACTTGAACACAAAGCTTCTTCTTATATCAACATGTGTCTTAATTGCTTTTCAGAGGACTAAATAAAATACTGAAGAGGGAGACAGGGAATAAGAAGAGCTCGGGACTCCAGGAGGGTTGCATGAAGCAGGCTATGACATCAGCCAATGGACAAAGATTTGAGGGATCCCTGCACCAGGTCCCATAATGGTATGACAGAAACAGATTGCCCCATCCAAAATCACCCATCAGGGTGCAGCACCTGGATTTTTCATCATTCAGCACTGGTCCACAGCACGTCTCAGATATAATTGCCACTCAAGCATCAAGTAATTTTAGAGAACAAAGAACAGATTACCAGGGGTTCAGTCAGAACTGAGATATCTAGAACGACAACAATTAACTATCTTTTTTCATATGAGCATTATTCTTTTTCTGTCTTTTGATAGGGGGCAGGAGAGGTGCATTAATAGTTAGTTATTTAGATAGTAGCTGCCCTAGGGTTAAATTGCTAAAAACACCCATCTTGCTTGTTATCCTTGTTTTGTTGGAAAGATTAGGTTCACCTCACTTTACATGGGAAAGATGAATGACCCAGTTCACTGGCAAGGTCTAAATTGCAGCCCTTTGCATGCTGAAGTCTTCCACCACTTACTCTTGTCACAAACAGCACCCTGCAATCCATTTAGTTTCATTTACAGCAGATTAATTTCTCTCTGACCTTTGGCTCTGCTGCCAAACAGGCCTGAGACAGACAAGAGCTTCTGAACAGCAAGTGTATTTGATGATGTCAATCACTGGACCCCAGGGATATTCTTAACTTCTCATGTGCCAGAAAACCACAAAAGAAACCTTTCTTCTGTTTCTGGATGTGAATGTCCACACAACCTGTGTTGTGGCTAAGCAAGACCTGAAGAGCCCCCACAGCTGCCCACAAATGAAGGCGGGTACACTTATTTTTGACTTATTTTCAAATGTCACTCCACTCCTCCTCGGACAATTATATTTATTTTCTTTAGGTTTAATTTTATAGGCAAATTCCTTGTCATAAGAGTCATACTGCTCAAATTGCTACTCCAGCAATTTTATTGCCCCATTGCCGTTTGCATGCCATTAGTGGGCCTTGCAACATCATTACTTTGCTTTCAAGACTCCATCTATAAGAACAAGAAAAAGTTATGGTCACTTTCATAAGGAAAAGAACAGTTAAATTCCACTACTGCCTGTCGTATTCTATGCAAGAAAGTTCTCTCTTACATTCACTTTCACAAAGAGTGAATTTCACGGAATTGAATTCACACTGAACGAACTGAATTCAATTCACACTAAGTTCACACTGAATGAACTAAACTGAATCCAGAACTGAGATTTTGTCCAGAAGAGAGGGAAGACAGCTTTCTTTCCCAGGCACAAGCACTGTATGGGGTTGGAAGCTAGGAACTACTTTTGTGTGTCTTCCTTCCAAAAGAAGAAGGAAACTATTCACATCAACTGTCAAGAGTTCTTCTCACGGCTGGAGTTCCTCAAGACAGAAAGCAAGGCTGAAAAAGAGGGAAGGCAGTTAAATTACAAGGTCTGGTTGAGTTCATCTGCAATGCTTCTCTCCCAGCTCAGCAGTACTCAAGAGCATGACAGGAGCTGGACTTCTCGCTATTTCCAGGGCACCACCTGGCAGAGCCACAGGACTTCTCATGTCACCTACCCTCAGTGCCAGCCTCTTCCTGCAGCACTACGCCAGTCCTTCGGCTTTCTTTCTCTCCTCCACAAATTTTTCATGGGGACTTCAAGGTTTACTGCAGCAAGTTAGACATTTCCATTAAAGAGAATGCCCTGCGTGGAATCAGAAGCGTCTTTTCAATCCCTGTTCAGGAAGTCCTTTTGCAGAGTTGGCAACTGCTTGTGGAAAATTATTTTCCAGAGCACATCCAGACCCTCTTCCTCTAGCCATATGCTAAGAAATCACGCTTCATAGTCTGAAAGGCCCAGAACGATTTGAAGGTCTGTCATTTTTCCTTTCTTACAACTGTAAAAATTCTTAAAATAAGTCCCTGATTACCAAAAGAACTTAGTTTTTTTTTTTTTAAAAACAACAAGCAGTAAAAGAAAATTTGCAGAACTGAGTCATTTCTGCCAGCGTGTCTCTTGAAAATAATGATGTCCCTCCTCCAACAGATCTAATTCCTCTTAATGAAAAAAAATGCATTCACGTAGATAATTCTTGCCTTCATTTTTAACTGTTGCTTGTTACTGTTAGGACTAAACACAAACATGCAGCAACAGGAGCAGTTTCTGTCATTTATCTATTTCAATAAGCACTCCCACATCACTTCACGCTTTGAGCAATGTCTCTGGCTGGTTTTTCCTTGTCTCTTCCATTTACATATATTTAGAATTTATTTTCTTTAGTAACTAGTACAATGGGCCCACTGATTTCAGATGATGCAACACTACATCAAAATGATGGTTTAAAACATTAATGGAATCTGAACATAACAGTGCACTTTTTCAAATACTTCGTTATATTTTGTTGTATTTAGAACATGGGATTGCAGTGGGTTTCAAAAAACATTATTAGCCTTCACTGAAGATTTTTTCTTTAACTTAAAAGAAACCTTGACAGAGATGGAATAGAGTTGTTTCAAACTCTGTCAACACTTTTCTAACTTTCTATGTCAGGTTTTTATGTGCGTGAGAGAAGCTCTAAGTGTTTTGTTCTCCTTAGACAAAAAGAGTCCTGTAAAAATCTACATGATTATTGTTAACAGTACTATGTAATATTGTATGCCTGTGGATTTATACTCAAGACACTCCAGGCATATAAATGCATGGAGAAAGACAGATATGCAATATTGTACTGAAACAGTAATGCTTAGCACTTATATAGTGCCTTTTAGCAAAAAAAAAATTGAAAAGTTCTCCAAAGCTGTTGAAAGACTCAAATCATAAATATCACAGGCAGAAAGAGGAGCCAGAAGTTCCATGCTTGGTGCTGTTGGGTCACACTCAACCAACAGATGGGTATGGTTGTGTTGACATTACCTTCTCCTCTAACCAGGAGTTTGTATTTCTCGTGTACACTTGTGAAGATAAGAATGGACAAGGCTGAGTGCTCAGAGTTCACCAAATACCTAGCCATTTCATGCTCTTCTGACTAACTACTCTGGGAAAATTGTTTTATTTTCAAATGGCTGAATATATCGGAGGGTAAAAGCTTGCCTACGGCACCAACACGTGCCTGCCTCTCACTTTTATCTTGGGGTTTCTGCAACCTATTTTATAGAATTGTTTCAGTTTTCCTGTTTCAGTTGGGGTTTCCTTGGTTTCCTTTTGGAGGCTGCTTTCCAGATATGGACAGCTTCTCATGGTACAGAGCCTAGAGAACAATTATGGAAATAGAACTGGGAAAGGAAAAATTTTAAAGTGGCTTGATAGAAAATGGTTTAGAGCTTTCTCAGTTTGATCACTTGAAAAGTTTTCCCTCTTCTTTGCCCATCTCCAGATAAAGAAACATGCAAGAGAGATGCATGTCAAAGTTACAAAAACTGTCTATCACATGGTAAACACACTATGTAATCACAGCAAGATGAGGTTGCCCAGTTCCTCCACCATTATCATCTATAAGCAAGAACTGGACAGTCATCAGGAAATTCTACCATTCTCCAGAACTTGTAACCTTGGAAACCAATGCCTAGTCTCCTGATTCCCTTCCCACCCCAAAATAATCCAACAAGAAGAAACAAGTATCTTGGTTTTCACCTTGGAGCTGTATGATTCACCTCTAAGCTCTGACGTGGCCAAGGACAAATGCCTTGCAGGAGATTTGCAGGAGCAAGGTAAGGATGAATCCTTCTTTTCTTCAGGGAAAATCTGGAACATCCCTGTAGTCTATAAAAACTGTTGCCTGAAGCCTCTGCACTCACTGTTGCCTTCATGCGTGCACTCTGTCACTATAAGACTATTCCAGGCCCAGAAAAAATGGTGATCTCTTAGCTACACTGCATTGCTAAAGCTGCTTGAGAGATAGTGCATCAAGTCCTAGGTAATGGCACCCCATCTTGCTCCAGGATCTCTTCCAGCTTGTTTTCAAAGGACAGATCTTGGTTTCTGAACAGTGGCCGATTCTGTAATTACGTACATTTAAATAAGAAGGGGGAATCAAGAGCAATTTTAAGGGCATGTGGATTTGGTCTTCTGCCAAAGTGCTTTATTCTATAATGAACTCTTCCTTTTAAGCCACTTTGCAGACACTTTGGTCTGAACCCAATATCAATAATATAGGTTAAATTTCACATGCTTAACAATATTTAACCCTGGGGCCTCTTCTTAGACTGTTAAACACCAGACAGCACACCAGCTTGGGGTACTGGGACAGTAGGTGAAAGCTGGGAAGGCAGCCCACCAATGGGTAACTAAAAAGAGAAAGTGAAACCTTAACCTGTGCTGTATGAGTTCAGCATTGCAAATGGTAAAGCAGACCTTCTCTTTCAGACTGTTTGTAGTCACATTTAAATAGTCAATAATTCATCACTTTCAGCGAGAATGTTAAATGCAGAAAGCAGCAGAATGTAAATTGAAATGGCTAATCCTTTTTAGCATGATCCATTAACAACAAAATATTAAAGGTGAATGAGAAGAGACTTCATAGGCGAGTGCATTGGCCTTTTGCCTCTGAGGAAAGGTCTGTACTCAAAGCTTCATTAGGTTACAAGCATAAGTGAGTCACACTGGCCTAACAGACATTTGTCCATATCACAAAACCAGTGACAGCCTGCAAGTACAACCTAGAGCCTCGGATGGAGCCAAGGTTACAAGAGGACTCTCTTCAAGGCTGTGCATACCCCAAGCTGTCTGTGGTTCTGAGCACACTGCTTTGTTCTTCAGCTCTGCCTCTCATCTGCAAGGGAATAGTAAGTCCTGTGCATCTCCAAGAGCTGGAAGGATTAGAAAGTTAAACCAAACGCTTGGGGATTGTCATCACAGGGGAAGGGAAAGGATATTACAAATGGAAATGACACTATCTAGAATACTGGTGTCACTGCATATGAAAACTGGGAGGGAGCAGCTGAGCTGGAGAGTAAAGTAGCAAGAAAGGATGGAGCTTAGGATGCAGTTTTACACTTTAACTGTGTTTTCATTTAAAATCCTACAGAAAAGATTAAAACCCTAACAGAATAGTATGAAGTCAGAGACAAAGCAGCTTAGCAAGTACTCCTGTTGATTTGGGATGACAATCTCCAAACCCTTAAAACAAATCAAAAGATCAACTCCCGTTTTAACCAGGATGCTGAAAGACTAAAGTACCAGCTCTTGAATGTAGGCATTTTAAACTTCCAGAGCTTGAGCTTAACCCATTCAAATTGAACACTGACATTGCCTCAGATGTTCTCTGCGCAGCCAGAGGTTTGGTGCCAGGAAAATGTTTTCGATTGTTTGTTGAGATACGAAAGAAGCAGAAAATGTTATCAGAGCAATATATCAGAATGGAGTCCAAGGGGGTTCTTTTGGAGTTTGGGTGTATTCCTCTGGGACTCTGCTCATTCATCTTATTTCTAAGACAACTTATTTACTCCAAGATTTTTTGGGGTGTTCATGATTTGGGTACGTCCCACCTCACTTTTGCTTGTGAAATCTCTGCTCTGAAGCCATTTCTTTCTAGGCAGTGCTCCAGAACATAACATTTCTACTGGGAAATGACTGTGCACAAACATAGCATCTACTTAGCAACAGAGAGAAAAAGAAAGAGAAGTGGGTTTTCTTTTAGTTTTTATAAAAGGCACAATAATCTCTTGCCCGAAGAGTAGTATAAGTGCTTCTCATAAAACATCATAAAACAATACAGTCCTGTAAAACCAAACAACATGTCAGAGCCCTATTTATTCCTTTCATTAACCTGATCTAATCCCAAGAAGTTTCTAATGGAACATGCTTTGAATTGATGACTCTTCCTCTAGATCCTCAACTTACCCAAAAGAGATGGAACAAATATAAATATATCTACACTTTACACTCAGTCTTAATTTGTTCAAAGCTTGGAAGAGCTTAAAAACCCACTAGTGCCTCATGGAAAACTGACAAATATTCTATTTAGAGAGGTTTTGGCTGCTTATGCCCTTGTTTTTCCTGTGGTGTTCCCTTCCACCTTAGCAAGGACTCATTCACACTGAGAATACAAGAGTTTTATTGACATTTGCAATGGGAGGGCCCTGCTACCCAGCCCAGCCCACCCCTTGCTAGTGGGGAACTGATGCCCATAGCCTTTAGTTATGGTATAAATAGTCAGATAAACTACATCTCCCCCTTTAAAGACCTCCCAACTCAGCACAAAAAAAAAAAAAAAAAAAAAAAAAAAGCTTTTTTTTCCCCCCAAGAGAAACATATTTATCAGAATTAGTTTGTATGTTCTCCCTATCCTCTATAATGTTCATTACAGGGTTTCTCCTTCTTTAGTTTCATCCCCAGCTCTTCACGAACCCCAATTCAGAACTCACCTCCCAGTGATTACATTTTTTTCAGGGGTCTTGCTGCATGAGATTAGACAGGAGGAAGGCAGGATGTGATCACTGGAAGGGAAAGGTCCATCGAGGAAAAAAAACCTTCAAATTTTAAGCAAGGATCTTTGTGTTGGAAAATAAATGGATGTGTTTGCTCTAGTTCAACCTGAGGAAGAACAGGCAAACATGCTTCGTCTCTAGCAGAAAGCAAACGTTAGCAAGGGTGCTGCTCTGTGGAAGGCAGCAAAAGTATATAAGCAGATGGTGTTTGAGCATTTAACCACCGCAATCCAAGCATGACTTGGCAATGAGTATACTAGAGGCCCTGTTTACCCTAGAGCTTTGGACAGCGCAGCTGCTACTCCAGTTCTGGTAGAAATTTTCAAGCACAGGTATGCTTGGTGAGGGACATGGATCACTACCCTAGATGGGCAAGAGGCACTATCTCCAGTTCAGCAGTGCACTCTGTACACAAGCTCTCCAAACTATCTCCATTGCTGGTCTGCATGCTGAATCCCAACCAGGATGGCTGATGGTTGCACCAGCATTTAAGAAATAAGAAATATTTGGCCTGTTCAGACTCAGTCAACCAGTACTCAAGGGGCTGACTGCCTTCTCAACAATCAAAAATGTGAATTATTTTAACTGCCCAGCTGTAAACTTCATCTCATTCACATCTTCCCTACACATTTCTTCTCCACTATCTGCATGAGGATGAGAAGACAATCTTAACGGAATCCTGTCTTTTATTCTGTCCATGATGAAAATAGCTATGGATGTTTGGGGATGCTACTTACACATATCCAAACATGGGAAGAGAGGAGTATTGTATGTACACAAAAAGAAATCAGAGAAATAAACAATAACTCCACATACTCAGGCAAGAACACTAATCTCTGAATGAACCGAGAGTGATTCAGTCTAAACCTCTTTCAACAAACGTCCTTCTTGGGCATAAAGACCAACAGGAATCTGGTAGACCTCTTCTTCTGAACAGAAAAGCGACCCTGTGACCTCCAAAATCCGATCCCAAATATCCCCTATGTCTTAAGCAGCCAACCAAATATAAACAAGTACAAAAAAAAAAAATCCAAATTGCCTTAACGTCACACTGCCTGCAGTGCAATGGCGAGATGATCCCTTGCCTCCCATTATCCACCCCAATAATTCTTTTATATGGAGTGTGAAATAATTAGGAACAGCAAAAATAATTTAGGAAACAAGAAGAAACTAATTGTATAAGCTTGTTTTGGGAAAACACAAAGGACAAAAGCAAACCTGGTAGAGATGCTGACAGATACAGTACCAGTATATTAAAGCCCACACATGTATTAATAATAAGCTAACTAATGGTCCCTTGCACAATACACAATGAATTTACTACACAGCAGCCTGCTGCTGTGCTGCACTGTGGCTCCACACCACAGAGAGGATCACAGTTTGTGAAGCAGGAGAGTTTAATATTGTGTCCAGCCCAATGACTTTACACTGTGTTTTGGGAGAGACCAAAGTTTCAGGCTGCAGTTCTGGGAACTCAAACATCTCCAAGCCAGAAATGCTGCTGATTACATCTTTTGGATCTAGGCAAGTTGCAATCCACCTCAGTGCCTGCCTCCCCACAGTGTTGGATTGACGTACCAAGAAGCGGCTTCACTCCGCAGCAGCATTGCTCAGGCCTTTCAGCCAATGCTGGGGCTAAACCTTCAGGGGTTAAACCCACCTTTCTGCCTTCTCCACCGAGGTAAAAGATGCTCTCCATCAGTAATACAAGTCAACGGAAATATTTGTTCATACCTAAGGTCTTTTTCCTTTCCTCAGATCTTGCTAGTAAAATAAGACATTATCTTTGCTTGCTAAATGGGAAAATCAAGATATAGTGTTAACTGCAGAACTCACTGAAGATCACCCAAGTGGTTGAGTTTGTGTGAATACGAATCAATAGCTACTGCATCCATGTCCTACCTTGATAGATCAAAGGTCTTAAAAAAATCAGGGAGAAAGAGAAGCCTGAGGTCAGCATTTGTCCTTGACTGCTAAGAACAGCACTTGACAGGACCAGCAAACCCTGACCTGAGGTAACGGAAGCTCTTCTTGACAGCAGGTTGTCAGTAGGCCAGACCACATTATCACTTCAAGACAGACTCTCTTTCACATCATTTTCTACCATATCTACTTACTCTCAGAACAAATAGATACAAAGTGTGGATTTTCAGATGTGTGCTCACGACCATTCTGAAAGCTGCAGTGTTCCAGGGTAAACAGTCCCACAATGAGAAGAAAAAAGTTTAAATCAGGCATTTGTCTCACAGAAAAAAAAATCTGCTTAAAGAGTTATCCTTTTAGGGGTCCAGTCCCGTACATTTTATACTCAACCAGAGTTAAGTTGCTGTCTCTACAGTTCAGCCTTGATCTGCTTACGGGTTGTTGTTTTCTCCATCAGGTCAACTTCACCGTCTGAGTTTACACTGGATTCTGAGCTCTAGGTGTTAAAAAAGGCCCTCTGTTCTTTGAGTCACTCTCTCAAAGAAACTATCCAAGTACACTTGATTCTCCAGAATTACCTTGCTTGATTGCAAGCTTCCTAGCTCAACTCGTTGGTTTAGAAACAATGCAGTAACATACTGTGAAAGGTCCTTCCATTGTTTTCTGAGGAAATGCCATTCACTCAGACATGTTCTCAACCTCACCCAAGCAGCCTACCGAAAACTCCTCAACCGCTTTGGTGTACTACTGCTTTTTTCGCCAGCACCCACTGCTGCTGCTGGGCAGCACTGCTGCTTGTTCACCCACCTGCTGCACATCACCTCAGCACTGGCTGAATGTCAGTGCCAAGGCTAAAGGTCTCCTCTATGTGTGTGCAGAGTTTTGTAAAACACTTGAGGATCAAGGGTTTCAGCGAAACGCAAGGGTATTATAAAAGCCCAGAATTTCCTCACAACCAGCTTGTCAACTAATTACAGCTGTGTGCTTTGCTGAGAAGCTCAGAAAGGTATCAAGAGCAAAACCTCATGGCATCCTCTGACACTGACAATGCTGTAGCAGGGAGTGCTGCCATTTTTTATGCTTTCAGGACTGTCTTTGAACTGAACGTGAACTTGCATAGATATGTGCCTGATGCACAAGTCAAGTGCACCAGTGCAGTGATCCACCACACTCTCCATCACTTTACACTTAACTGCATGCCAAGCCTCCATAAATTACACTTGCTGCTTTCCATTCTGCCTCTGACAAGAGCACAGTCGACCTCTGTGTCACTCGTGCCAGCGGCGCAGAGCACAGGCAGCAGCTTGGACGGAGGACTGCTCAGCAGAGCTTTTCCTTCTGAAGGAGCCATCACAAACTCGCTTATTTCTACTTTGGCCTTCCTGGAAAGCTGCAGGTAATCTGCAGCATGGATGGACTGACAGTGAGGACCTTGTCAAGGAAATTCTTTGTCTGGGGTTACTTAAGAAGACTCCAAGAAAAAGCCAGAAGCAGAAGAAGAATGTCAGAGCAGGATCTTAAACTGGTCTTCTCTTGAGAGAAGACTGTTGTGTCAACACCAGATGTTCATTGCTCCTGTCTGATCTGACACTCATGGGTAACACCTCCAAGCAGGTGACTGCATTGGGGAAAGGAAACCAAGAAATCCACATCTCCTAGCTTCTTATTCTAAGTGCTCTTACAACACATCTCCATCTCTTTGCCCCCTATGCAAGAAACATAAGGGGATGAGTTTTTTTCCTTCCCCCACCTTCCTCACAGTCACTTAAAAAGGGATTATTGTGGCTTTTAACAGGTAGTTTATGAAAGGAATTAAATTACGAGGTTGCCTGCTGCAGTAGCAGGGGGGACAGACTCAGTGACCCAGGGGATCCTTTCTAGGACTGTGTCAGCCTATGACTAACGTCAATAAAAATTATTTCATCCCAGCTTTTATGTGTAGGCAGGAGAGCAAACAACAAAGTAATGAGAACAAGAAGCTCTGAAAAGCTGGAAGGAGGGGGATGGAAGAGAATGGCAAAGCACATGTGCAGTGTTTGGTGGGGGAAAAACAAGCGTTCAACTTGGACTAAAATATGACTTACGAGGCTGTTCATTTCCACCCCTACTCCCACGTACCTGAAGGGAATAGAATTTAAGTGTCCCGGCTCTGGCTTTGTAAGTGATTTGACAAATTGTTTTCTGTGCTGCTGCCACAGTCACCCAAAATAGGTAAAATATTTCATTTTGGAAAGGAAAACATTTACATGAGGACTTGACCTTTAACTCAATGTCAGAAGCTCCCCAGGTGGGAGGCGAGACTGATGGGAGCTTCAGCAGAGTCTAGAAAGCTCCTGGAGTAATTACTGTCTCCATGGCAACAAAACACTGACATGGGAAGAGGGAGAAGAGGAAGGAGGGGGTTATGAACCTAAAACCCACATGGGTTCCCACCTACATACAACTTTGAGCCATTAGAGAAGTCCTGGTCACTCTCTCGGAGTGACAAGGGCTTGAACAGCCTGGATGGGCTTCACACTTGGTTGCATGGAGGATCTAGCATGGGTGCACCTTCCAAGTACCACACTTCGAGGCAGGATCCCAGGAGAGAAACAGGATGAGAGCAGTCTCCATCCCTGCTCGTAGCTCAGCTTCAAGCTGAGACCCTCAAAAAAAGGGTTCAGAGGAACAAATGCAGAGAAGCTTCTACTAGCTTTAGAAACCTCAGTTCACCTGTAAGTGAAGTTACAAAGCAACCAAAAAGCCTGGAGAAAAAGAAATACATGTTTTTAATCAGAACAACTCAAAAGCATTACATTTAGTAAAAAAAAGAAAAATCACACAGAAGAAAAAGTTTGAGAAAACATTCATCCTTTTGCAGTACTCTTGGTCTATTCTCATCATCACTTAACAAACCAAGTGGACTGACTAATTTTTAGATACTTCACCATGAAATTAGAGTTTCTGGTGGGAAATTTCCGCAGGGCAAGTCACCAGGACAGAAAGCAAAACTAAACCCTGTCAAAACCAAAGTATGCATGCTGATGACCACCTTGAGTAACAGAATAGCAGAGGCTAGAAGGGAATTCTGGAGGTCATCGTGTCCAAGATGACCAAGATCTTCCCTCTCCTTGGTTTGTATAAGCTCACTCAAAACACGAAGAGTTGATGTAGGGTCTGTTCTGACCCCAAAGACATTCTCTATTTAGGAAAATACCATCTGCCACAGAAGCAATGCTATGTCCAGGCTCTTCTATGTCCAGGCTTGTGTGACCCTGTGTACTCTCTTAATCCATATTCCTTGCTAGTGACTGGAAGTGCTTCAAGGGAGAAAGGAAGGTGAAGGAGGGGGAAAAAGAATTTTGCTTCCTGATTTTTGTAGAGAGAAGATAATATTTTTCATCTTGGTGCTAAGCAACAAATGTTTTCTCTCCTTCCATTCAAGGTTTGTCTTTTAAGCAGTTTTCTTCCCTTTACTCCATTCTCTTCCTCCCCCTCTCTCCATTTACTTACAAAAGCTGTTCCATTCAGTCTAATTGGAACAGATGGAAATATAGAAAGTTCCTTTTAAAAATATAAATAAATTATATACACACACACTTATATTATGATCTGGAGAGGGGAAAAAACATCAAAATCTGAGAGCAAAAAATATGAAGAGCTAGTACTCATTGTTCTGATGCTGAACGCTAATTTTAGATGTGTTTACAAATGTGTTCCTCAAAAAAAATTACAGAAAGTGCTGCTCCATAATATATGGTTTGGCTTCTTTTGCAGCTAATGCTTTTTGCTAGAAGCTAGCAGTTGGAATCTTCATGCAAAGTGATTCCATCCCTCAGAAGATGCGGTCTGCGAAGTTCACCAAACACTTCCCCCCACACGCGTACCTTCCCTCTCTACATAAACAACTTATCTCATTTTCCCACCACCCCCTTCTTTTGACCCTGGTACATTCAACTTCTTCTGCAATTATACATTTTGCATCTGAATTTAGTGCTTCTGACAAGTGACAGCTACTGGATTGACAGCCTGAGAGAACTGCATCCTGTTTACCCAGCAGAGGGGTACAGGAAGCTGTAGCTCCCAATCTACCATGTTAATCTCATCATGATCTTGGAAATTATTTTCATGAGTAAACCTCAAAGCATTTACGGTCAATATCTTTACTCCACCTGCTAATAGGATGACAGATACTTGGAGGACCGTGAAGTGACTTGGCCAAGGTAAACCAAAAGAGGGGTAACAAAGAGGTGTATGAAAACCCACCTTCCTCAACATCAGTTCCCTGTCCATCTTGCCCTCCCTCGCCCTCCTTTGTAGAAGGCGACACATTTCCATCAGCTCTTGCCCCAGCCAAAGTGCATTTTGAGGTCAGATAAACACACCATGGACAACACAAACCGCAGAAACCACTGGAGCTGTCAAAGGCTTCTTCATGGTGTCCCTCTGCTCACCATAAATAGTAAGATACCTACTCCCACTCATTTCCCGCAGGCTATTAAGGCAGCCATTAATAGTATTACTGCCATCATGAATAACTCTGTTATTATACATTGCCTCCTTTTCAGGCAGGAGGAGGATCAAATCTGCAGGCAAAATAGAAGTCTGAAAAGTCTTCTTGCGTATCTCCTCCCCGCACCACTGAAGACCTCCAAGCAGGAATGTAACACCTGAGAGATGCTACCAGTCTGCTAAGGGACAGAAGGCTGTATTTCTTTCCCACTGAGAAGTTCAGATGCATGGAATTCATTCTACTATTTATTTCAATGGTAAGAACACCACAATTAGCAGTGCCCTCTATTTATGAGTCCTGTTGACTACCAAAGGTCTTTGTTCATAGCATCCAACCACATCAAAAAACATCACAATACAGTCCAAAAAGCAGAAAGATGGGACGTTTTGTTCACCTGAAGTTACTTGATGTCTTTCTGCCCACACTGTGCTACAAAAGAACATTAGATTTCCCAGGATCTGTAACTGAGAGTTAAAAGTTGCTAGGAGTACACACTTAATACAAGCGAAAAGAAAGAAAAAAGCTGAACTTTCTTTTGTTACTAGCACTCTTTCAGTCTATATTTTTCCAACTACAAATCTCCAAAAGGAACAGAAAACCTGAGGTGCAGACTAGCTGAGACATTCCACCAGCTCAGGCTAAGCTAGACTCATACATTGATCCTTGAGTCTTCTGCAGAAGCCCCAGATAGTGTCTAGATGGGCCTCTGCCTCACACTTGAATTGTATATTGAGACAGACGCAGGAGAACAAGATTAAGACTAGAAATTTGTTGAAGATGGATCAGAACTGATCTGAATGAGATATGAAGCAGAGGTAGTTGGATCTTCTAAGGATGCAAAAAGAAGAAAGAAAGAGAGTGAATAAGTACATATCAGGTGCAGACAGGCGGGAAGGTCAGACTTCATTGTTCTACCACACATCAACCCCTGACTCAGAAAAAAGAGTTTTCTCCCCCTGCCTCTCAAGCAGGATGTTTCAACAACTGCTGTAGAAAATAGTACAAATAACACAAAATACTCTCAACATGACTGATTTCTCACCACCCTTCCGGTTCTTTACGGAAAATTTTGAAATAGTTCTACCACTTCCATACCTCTCCCTTGGGCTTTCTGTCACTTTCTGCAAGTTTGCATCATTAGGCAGTTTCCTAGATAAGGGAGATGAGAGGAATCAATGTGAACTTGCATCCCCTTGATTCCATCCTAAACTATCCCTCTCCCTCCTTGAAGCTGTGCCAATCACTCCATGAGATCAACACCATGTGCCTGCTTGTGTGAACGATGTGGGTTCAATTCCCATCCTCACCAAAAGCTTCCTAGGTGACAGGTCTGTTTTCTTCTCCCCTCTGTAAAACAAGCATTGCATTTCACTGTCCCACAGGGAATTTGAGAGTGCAGAACCTCAGTGATGCTTCAGCAGCTCCAATGCAAAGCTGGTAGAAATTTTCTATTAGAAAAGCTTTGGAGATGGGTGAGGGAGCTATTTTCCCCCCAGTCTAATGAAAAAAACTTCACAAGCTCATTTCTAAGTTTGCTGTAAAAACGAAGAAGAAATTCCAGCAAAAGTTCCAGGCGAAGAAATATTGCCTGTACATGTCCCCAGGGCCAATTTTGTCAATAAAAAAAGACCAAGAGTTATGTGAAGAGACACATGCCAACTTTTTATAAAATTCTTGTCCCTTTTTAGAAAAACAGTACATTCTGGTCAATTACCTGTGACATGTAAGGGTCACCCTAGAACCTTGCTCTCCTTAAGATATCTCAAGACAAGCATTCTTTTTTCTCTACACTGACAAACAGCACTGTGGAACTAATAGGCAAAGATCAAAAAGCTTCTCCTCTAAGCAGGCAGTGCCCACAAAACTAGGAGTTAAAAGGTACCAGGTGAATAACTAGAGAGACAGAAAGGACTATAATTTCACGCAGAGACAGATAATTCTAATGAGACAGACAATTTAAAGATGCATTTTGTCTTTTCTTCTTAATTGGGAATAAACATAAATTACAAAGGTAACAAAATCCTCAGTGGTACCCCTCCCCCTGGTTACCTGCCCATGAGCTCTAAGAGAAGAGAAAGCAAGAAATGAATGTTGGCATGTTTTCTTTTGGACCATCAGGCAGCAGTTTGTACTGATAGATGTATTTTTGAGAGCATACAGCTGCCTTATTCACTAATTAAGGCTTCTGAGAGTGTAATGAAAAACTGTGTGATTTCACTGCATGGCAAATGGCCAGCACAATTTGTTTCAGATACACAAAAGAGATTTGAGTTGCAGATTATCTGGGTTCTGGTAGGGTAAGTTTCATGCAGGTGTGCAGCCATGGCAAAGGAAAGGGTGCTGGCCCCATATTCCCAGTACATCCATAAATCCTACCGTTGGAATGTCTTCCAGAGTCAAAACCCCACAAAGCACTGGTGACATTTACTGTGTGATCCAGTGTGACCACCCTTACCTGAACAGTAGATTGTATATGCCATATGTACCTGATAACAATAGAGGGAGTGTGTAGAAGAGGAGGAGGAAGAACAATCAGGATAAATTTGCAGGCCAGCGTAACTTTTATAATATGAAGTAAAGGACAGGATTCCTGCTTTCCAGACCTTATTGTGGCCTTTCAGTACTTGACAGGGGCCTACTAGAAAGATGGGGAGAAACTTTTTTAGTAGGGGCTGCTGTGAAAGGACAAAGGGTCATGGTTTTAAACCAAAAGAAGGCAGATTTAGATGAGGCATAAGAAAAAAAATTTTTTAAATGATGGTCGTAAAGCACTGGGATAGGTTGCCCAAAGAGGTGGTGGATGCTGCATCCCTGGAAACATCCATGATGGGATTGGACAGGGCTCTGAACAAACTGATCCAGTTGACGATGTCCCTGCTTATTGTAGGGTGGTTAGAATATATGAATTTTAAGAGTCCCTCTCAACTCAAACCACTCTACAATTCTATGATTCTTTTTCTTGCTCTGTATCTGCTGGTGTGAAAGTCCTGAATCATTAAACGTTTTTTGTTCTGACTACCAAAGGGGGAAGAAAAGACTTTTTCCCACTGTGAGAAGCAGCACCTATAAAAGAATTTAGGCTTGCTCAAATTTGATCAGCCCTCACACAACACAGTTCAGACAAAACAGTCTCCAAACAATGGCTGGTGTATGCACACATCTCTGAACAAAAATGATATTTTAACAGTAAAAAAAGACTGAGCCTGGGCAAGATGCCAAGACCAGGAACCCCAAGAATTGCTGACAGGCTAGAGAAACACCAACTCCACAAAAGCATCTATCCCAGAACATCATGACAGTCTGTCACCCTGACCACACTGGCAGCAGCCGTGAACTAGCAGAGAGTGTGAAAGATGCACACTATCAAATTTACATACATCAAGCCGACAACAATATGACCAAAATTAAAAAGCTACTAATACATAGCAATCTGCCAAGTTGAAATTCTGGACTCTTCGGATATCCAACTCCATTTCTGTATCTATTATATTATGAACATAACCTCTATGACTACCAGCAGCTGGAAAATATAAGGTTTGCTTTCCTTAGTATTTGGAAGAAAGCCCCACTCTTCATCCCAGTGCTTCATAAACAGCACTTTTCCCACCAATTTCTCTCACTATAATCCAGATTATAATCCAAAACCTTCAATCAGAAGCCATCAGTTTTCAGATATTAAGGGCACAACTGATCTATGGAGACAAAACACGCCAGAGAAGTAGATTCCTCTCGGGAATGGAGATGAACACATTTTTGGACACAAACCTCATCTTTAGGCACAGTTTTGACAATCTGATCAGTACAAGGAAAAATTGCCACTAGAAACAGTCTGTATCTTCAAGGGAAGGCATTCTTAATAGGAGGGGGAATAGGGGACTTCTTACATATTCATTTAAGTTTAGCAGAGAGCAACAGGGTTGCCATGATCTACAGTTTTATCTGCACAGTTTTAGAAGTCATTGGGAGTCATTGGAGTTTTTAGAAATGATGTTATACTTAAACTTGTTGACAATTCATTTTTACTAAGGGAGTTTGAAAAACAATGACATTTTCATGTATTGTACACCTCTAAAGCACCTTTAAGTAGGTGCTTAAAGACACCTTTCACCATTAAATAGCTGCAGGAAAGAGATATGTTTCTTTGGTAAGTTTGTTTATTATTTCTAAAACATAAACAAATTTTTTGTTTGGTTTTCAAAACGTTCCTTTTGTTTAAATACCTTCCAAAGTAATTATTTGGTACACAGAGAAAGTCTGGTTAGAACTTCCAATGCATTTGTTTCCTGTTTTTTTCTGACCTCAGAATAAAATCTACTATTTTTCTGTCTGCCCTAGCTAACAGTGATATCAGTCAACTGTCCCATGTTTCAACAAATCACAGCAATTAGCAACAAACACCACCACAGAACGAGCATTTCTAAAGACTATCCACAAAACACGTCCAGAGACAATATTCAGAACACATGAATCAAGAAGCTCTTAACACACCAGTCATGGAAAACCTAATTAATCTGATTCAAAATAAACACTGTAGCCAAACGCTAAGTGACATTAACCAGACTGGAAAAGACTTCTATAGGAATAAAGTGAACCCTTGATGTGGTCAGTGAAGCAGCACTGAGACTCAGAGAGGGAGGAGGGTTTGAGGGGTGGATTGGTACAAACCACAGTGTGGCCAGAGTAGATCAAACAGGAGAGAAGCTCCTGTTAAAAACACTGAGCTCCATATGATCCTGGTCTAGATATATTTTTCCATGACGTGTTCTGGGAATGAGAAATCAACACTCCCTCTGAAACTGTTATGGAATTTCAGAACTGCTGAGCACAAAGATGCCACCATTGATTTCAGTGGGATCTGCTGTGTGTTTGATGTCTCTGAAAGCCTGGCCACACACTTAGGTTCCTACATAGAGCATTAAAAATTTAACTTTGAACACCTATTTAAAAATAAGCTACAGAGATTTCAATGTCTATTCCTGGAAGTACTGTCTTTGAGAAAAGATTTGGCAGCCCACAGAGGGCCAGCATTGCCCCTGGCTTTTCAAATACTATTGCCCTCCTCAAAAGAATAGCATTCAATCTGTTGCTGCACCTGTAAAATCTGCAGAAGGTACTATGGTGCTTACCTGTGTTTGGACTAAACCAATGCATCCTGGTTATGAGGGAATCTGGAAACAAAGGCACGTGCCTCTATTACTGAAAATGATGTCAATATTGCAATCACGGTTACCAGCAAATTCTTCAGTTTTTATTCTGGTCAGGCCAGATGTCCTTATTTACCAGCTAAGGAAAAGTGCCCCAACATAGTTAAAAAGCTGCTATGCAGCACCCCAGAGTAGATGTATTTCCCCTTCTAAATAAAAAATAAATTAAAAATCCGGTTTATAGTGAGAATGGCAGGTCACCTTGAGCCCATCAGGAAAGAATATAGCACTTCCAGCTTTACGTGATTTAGGGATGTTAACTAGTGACTTTACCAGCCTGAGCAGCTTCTGTAGTATGTTAGGTGCTTCAAAAAGTTTATGACGTTGCCTGTTTTTAAGCATGATAATATATGAGGATATTACCTCTGAGAAACCACTGTTCTTCATTTGACAGAACAGGTCATAACGAGACTTCACTTTACACTTTTGAAGCTTTGAATCAAGGGTAGGGTTTTTGTCTATTTCTGTACTAAAGCTGCTAAAATTGAGGTCCCTTTTCTCTCCTTATCACAGAGCCTGTGATTTTTTTCCCACAGCCTTAAAAAAGGTGAATACTCTTAAATCAGGGGCATATGTTGTTCTAACACCTAATATTAAGCTGTTACAACACCGAAGTATGAAAGGATCAAATATATTGTTGCAGTTGCCCACTGATGAACTAAGGGTTATACACGTCTAGTCTTCCTCAGTAAATAGTTTTTCATCACCAAAAGGAGACAAAGCAAATATCCTGCCCTGCCTAACATCACTTCTGGGGTTTGGAGAGCATTTGCCGTTCACCATTATGGTTTTAGTTTTTAGTCGACTAGAATAAATGCAGAGACAGAGATTCCTTCCACGTCACTTTAGATACATGGCTGAGGCTCTCAGAACAGACTGTGATGGTCCAAAGTTATTTATGCAGCCAGTGAATGCAGAGAGAGGGGTCTCAGGAGGGCTGTTTGTAACCACAGCCTGCTGGGTCAGGCCCAGCATCTATTTATCCCAGTATCCTGTCTCTGGCAGTGGTCAGTAATGGCTATTAAGTGAAAAAGCACAAGAACAGAACAAATACGTATGTTCTTTTCCTAGTATACTCTCCTAACCTCTGCTATCCGCATCTCAAAGATTTGCTGACTCCAAAGTAGCAACCTTAGACTTTAAAAAATTTCCTTGAGTGGAGTTATCTGAACATTTGCCTAGTCACTTTGAGATGGGAAATGTCTACCAACCCCATCATGCTGCAGATAGGCAATGATGCAGAAACTAGTGCATAGTCAATGATGTAGAAACCATTGCCATAATATCATTGCTTCAAAATCTTAGAAGGATGCTCGTATCATATGGCAAGATACAAATAGGTATCAGTAAAAAGTCTCCAGGGAAACTCCAGCTTCAGGAAGCAAAGGTAAAAATGCCACATAACCAAGATCAAACTACTTTTTGAAAATCCGGGTAAAATGCAGAAGCAATGTGGGTATTTCTGATAAGAGGAGCCAATAGTATTAGTCTCATTTTGTTCATGAAGGGGCTGGTAGGGTGCAGAAGAGTTAAGAAACAATGAGACATCTTCTGTCAGATCTACAGCAACTATTTAACAGGAGTAAAGACACTGCTGCATCCTGGAAAGGTTTCTGTGGGGCTTCCTGGGAAACACTGAAATACTGGAATATTATTTTCAGAGATGGTTTCGAACTAATACATTTAGTTTTATTGAACTTAGCTTAAAAGCCCAAACTTATCATAGGGTTAAAAGAAAGAAAAAAAAGAGACTGAAAATCGGATGAAAGTCTATTTTTTCACAAATTGTTTTTACGCAGTCTCTCTTTCAGCTAGCAGCAAACACACAGTGGTACTGCTCCTCAAAAAAGCTGTGTAAATCACTTTCAGGTCCTATTGCTTTTTGCTCCCAAACTGATCCAGTAATCAGGTATCATGTTATCTGTTTAGTCTGTCCAGTCAATACATTGCTATTTAAGTTGCATTATCACTGAGATATATTTGGTACAACAATCTGCAGGGATTGTATTACGGAACACTTAATTGTTTGCTACCCAAACTCAGGGCTATTCAATCAGCCCCATGCTAGTCAACAAGAGGCCTCGAAACATGACCCTGTCTCACCCCACATCTGCATTGCTTTCCCAGACTTCTTTAGGGACAGGACCTGATTTATGTCTTCTGGACTCCACTACTCGTTGCCACTACAGTGGATTGCAGAAAACTTAGTACTTGTTGTCAGAGAACTCTCTACACAGTACCAAGAAATGTCAGAGAGCTGCTTCATGCTCTCGCCCTCCCTTAAAGCATAGGCTGAGTTGAAAATGAGCCAGTGATGTCCAGTGTGACTCATAAACAGTGCTTTAGGCCAGAGTAAAGGAGGAGAGTGGAGCAGACACCACTACTAGCTGGCTAAAGGTTAAAAGCTAGAATTCAAAGGGGTGGGGTAGAATGGTATTTTAGATCAGCAGTGTCCAGCTGAAAAAAAAAGGGAAAATGCCTGAAAGTCACAGGATTGACTACCTCCACATGGATCTGCTAGACAGGCCCAAATGCGAGGGAAAACATTATTACCTTCTGGTTTGTACGAGTTGCTTATTGCCACATTTCTTCAAAGCTTCCCATAGAGGGGGAAAAACATCTCCCACCATTAAGACTCCACCAAGGTGACATGGTTGCTGGGATACTCACAGTTGCAGGTACCTACTACAGAGAGCTAAAAAGACAAATCCATTCTGCATGTGTGACCAAGGCTTGTGGCTCAGCCACTTCCAGCTTGCTGCTGGCAGCCTGGATATTACCTCTAAGATAAATGAATAAGAGTTTAGGTCTTATTGGATTACTGTTTATTGAACTTTATAAATTCCAATTAACAGACCCCTGAGCAATAAGAGACATGTAGTGTACTCTTCATTTTATAGTGCAATTATTACTGAGTTTATCCTCAGCTGAACAAGAGGTATTAACGGATAAAACATGGGAAAGAAGACATACTAATAGATAAAAGCAGATATTGGAGACAAGGAGATAAACAGATACAACTAGGAGAAAATGCACAAGGCAAGAAAGAGCACACGTGTTTGGCTGATTAGGTTATTTCATTGCTTCTACTACTATGCAGGAGGCCTACAGGAAATTGATGAGACAGTTACACAGATGAGTAAGTGTCCTAAATATGCAAGCAGGAGAAGAGAGGTAGGGAGGGGGAAGAGAAGGGGAGAAAAAAAAAGAGGTAAATAGCAATCAAAATAGAACAGGTTTTGGAATTTATCATTTTCACAGTTGCTCTAGAGGCATAAACATGTTGAGAAAGATCTCCCAAGTCAGCATTTTACCAACGTGCAGAGAAAGTTGTACTAGTGAATTTTTGGTATTATTTAAGATAAGAAAACATGCTCAGGGTGTTTGCCCATTAATTTATACAATCAAGAAGCAATGCAATCTCTCCATCCCCGCTCCAATATGGGATAGAAACCAAGCTGCTAGCACAAGATCTGGAGGAACTCAGCTCCGTTAAAATCCATGGTGGAAGGATGGTGTTTTTAAAGCACTGCTGCTACAGATATTTTAGGCCGCTTTTGCCCTCCTCCTCATTCTCACATGCCTTTTTTTATTTATTTATCGAGCCTGTGCATACTGTCTTTTTCAGAGATAAGAGGAGTATGTATGAGTATAAACTTCAGCAGTAACTAACTACATCGATCCAGTCCATGTCGCCAGGGTTTCCTGGTACTTTCATGTGCTAAATATGAGCTCCCCTACCTGTTTTCTGGAGGTATTATGAAGTGGATAGGGGAAAGAGATTCACGTCATCTTCATCTCATGCTTGAACTTTCACATTCTCTCCGCTGGTGAGAATCTTAGGATGATAGTTTCCACTTCTTTCTCACCCATCCCACCCCATGATATCACAGCCCAGAGACAGCTTCTTATAAATTTAGGTGTCCCTAAAAATGCACAGCTTACAAGACAATGCAAAAGGTAGATATCAGGTGTTTTGCTTCCTAAAGTCCCAAACAGAGGTAGTTTCAGTTACTTAATTCAAACAAAATCCCAACAAAACAGATAATTTCTAAAGTTGGACGACTTCTTCTTGACCCAGAAACACTACAGCAAGCTGAAGACATGGTTTCATTATCAGGCTTAACACTTTCCTCCTTGGGAACCAAGGTCAAGGGAGGTGAGGGCTGGGGAGATGATCAGATGTGCTACAGAGTCACTGGCAACTTAAGATTGTGTGGCTACACCCAGGTGTTGTGTATACTTGTGATGAAAGAGAGCTGTGTCCCAGCACAGCTGCAATCTCAACATAAGGCTTGTAAAGGAAGGGAAGGATGGCAGAGCTACACACACGAAGGGTCACCATTGTTAGGGTATATAGATTTTACCCAAGCTGTGACAGTGCTTGAAACGGATCCTGAATCTGTTCACCCACAAATTATTTTTTCCTATAATGCAAGAGTTGCTAGAGAGAGCTGGCAATGGTCCTGTTCAGCCTCCCTGCTCAAAGGAAAACAGATTTAGTTGTTGCTGTCTGGTCCAAGTTTTGTCTGCTCCTGAGGGTCCTGTATGTGAACTCCACTGGAGCTGCTGGTGTCAGATGTTGTAGGTAATGGACTGCAGCAACAGACACTCTACATCCAAACCTCCGTATTTCTCTCTGAATTCTGTCTGGAAGCTTCTGACCATGCAAAGAAGGTGTAAGAAAGTTGATTTGGTAGTGTCTTAAACAAATGACCCTTTTTTAACATGAGGAAGAAAATACTGAAAATAACCCCTATCAAGGCCTATGACTATTTTTAAAACTTTTCTCTAAATATTGGGGTGATTTCAGCAGAACATCAGAACAATCAAATTTAAGAAACTTGACAGCCTCAACCCTCTTTTTACAGGTCCTATCCAGCAATATCAATCATAGGAGTAGTTTACACCTCTCAACTACTTTCCTGTGTTCCCTTCCCATTCAGATTCTGGGAAGCTGTAATACCCACCCCCTTTAAAGCTAGTGTGAGTAGCTAAATAGCAAGTGGAAGTAAAATATTTCTCCAAGAGCACCTCTTGTTGATGAAATGCAATCTCCTTATGCAGGCACTGACCTGACACAGGGCCATCAGCAAATTCTCCTGACAGGTTACAGGTTGCACAACGCCTCAACACTTACAGGAAAGACAACAATTAAGCCCCGGGTCAGGGAGAGTTAATCTCTTCAAAGAGATGAACATACCTACAAAAATAATGCAGACTAAGAATGGCCAACCCTACTCCCTGTACCACCTTCTGAGCCCCCCATTCTGCAATAGATCTTATAGAATGGATCACATTAATTTTCTATAAACTCTATCAACTTGAGTGACACGTCCTTAAGGGTTAGGTGATTGATATCCACAATGAAGTCTTATAATCTAAAATCATATTAATATTAATATTAAAGATTTTCTGTCCTTTATGTGCATCATTAAATTCTGAGTATAAGGTGAAATTGACAACATACATTTTGACAGCTTATCTATAATAAATATGCAAATCTTGATACCAGCATGTCATCACAGACTTTGCTGCTCCTTGAAATATCAGAGATCCTTTCTTTATGTGACATTTACAGCGAAAAATCAGATATAAAGCATTTTGTATGACTGAGATTTTCATTGGTTTAGTCTTCAAGTATAATGATGGGGCTTCATATTCCATTGGCACTATCATTGTCCCTCCTTCCTGTCTCCTCTTCATGACATCATGGTGGGGAGAAATGTCAAGTGTTTCCACTCTTTCTTTGCTCTTCTTAAAGAAGACGAATTTTAAAAATGTACTCTCTTATGGAATCACAGCAATGCCTTCCCTTAGGCTCACACATACCACCAGAGAGGTGATTACTCAAGACAGGAGGGTTGTATTTAGCCTAGGAGAGGGATTAAATGACTTAATAGAAGGGATTCCAGCTGTCCTTAACACTATGTGTCTACCTCAAACCTGTACAGTGCCACCACACTCCCACACAGAATTTAGAAGCCCAGACCTGATGGAAGGAGTATTTTGAAGCAGTACCCTGAGTGTTCTGGCCCAATATTCACATAATCCCAATTCACAGATACCCACTCCATGATATAATCTGGTACAGAGCATCTTAAGCTTCTGTATTCACAGAAGTTGAGAAGTCTAGCAGCAAGATCTAATTTCCAGCCTGTTGCTTGCTGGGATTCTGCACGTGCAGTGTGAGGCAATATCATTCCTGGGCTACCACAATGGCAGTGAAGAGATCCAAAGCTACTGTCCTGTGCTGACTTCTATGCATTTTGCACACCTCAGCCCCTTCCTGCCTCCAGTCAATCCTTATCAGGGTCTGCTGCCAGACTACAGTGTCAGGAACAGTGGGATATTCTTTTTGTGTGTGTGAAATTGCTGTGACTAGAATAAAACACATCTAATTTTGATTGGGAATTTGAAGCATAACTAATCTAAACAATTTATCACAAATTTTACACTACCTTGAGAGAGAATGTGTCTATGTCCATGTGTGCATGTCATGTGTCAAAAAACTACTGAGCCATCTTTACTTCTGCTGTCTTCTGGTCAAAGCCTGATGCTGGCCATGAACTGTGGGATATTAACAGGGCAACACAAAAAGCGTGTGATACTGGCTTCACTGTAAAGTCCATGTGTGTATATGGGCAGTGCTGAATGGGAATAACAATGTAAGGTAGCTTACCCTTAAGTCATTGAAGGATTCAACACTGAGCCTTTACCACAGGCAAAGGCACCAACCCCAGCAGTCTGAACAGAATAACTCACTTCACTCTCAGAGAAGACAGAAGTTTTATAATTTGTTCAGGTGCTGAAACCTTTGGGGTCTTTTTACTTTCACAAAAGGAATAGGGATTGGCTAGAAAACGCCAATCCCTTTTTCCACAGATTTTTCAGTCCTGCCAAGTCACTGCTCACCTTTCACTAAAGTCACAGGAACCTATATTTAATAACATCTAGGTTTACCTAAGAGCATCCTGCCTCTCACAACAGGTTTGCATGAAGAGTTTGAATGCTTCAGAAATTCCACTTCCCAGTATGGTTAAGTTGTTTGTAGCCTGTAAGGGAAATCCTGCAGCCAGAGAATGAAATCTGTGTCAAATCAGGCATCTCCCAATTCATCCTGTCAGCAGCCAGCCTCTGCTCACAGCCACATCACAGAGCAGCTGCAAGCCACGAGATGTAGCTGAGGGCTGCCACCCTGCCTGCTGTGTAGGAAGCAAAGCAGGAACTTCCTAATCTAAGAGATGCCACTCCAAAACCTGGGCTATAATGAAAATGTTCCACAGGAAGGGCTGCAACCTCTGCAAACTACAGAGATTCATGTCAACAGGATGTGTTGTCAATACTGACCCCAAGACAGGCTGTGTCTTCAGAGAAGCAGGGGGTAAATAAAGGAGGTTTTATTTCTTCTTTCCTTACACTGTTCCCACAATTAACACGCAGCTCCCGTGTTGCATTCATCTCTGACTAATCCTCCCCTGCTTTATTTTTTATTTGTGTTGACTTGACACGCCTTAATCCCTGAGTCAGCTCCTATTTCTTGCTAAACCAAAGGTAAATCATACCAAGTCTACCCAGCAATGTTAAAGCTGGCAGGATTTATAATGCAAAGCACCTGCTAAAAATACCCATGCAAGCACACCAACTGCAAGAGCTTTCCACAGCACCAGAGACAAACACGTCACATTCAGAAGCAGAGCAAGATGGGGGTAAAGCAGTGCAGCTTGTGAGAGACCAGGTCTGTGTCCCACACACAGGGCTCAATGAAGGAGGCATCAAGGGGCAGGAGAATTTCTCTCTTAGGCCCTGCCCATGCAATGACTTCTCGCCCTCCCATCCCCTGTCATCACGGCTGTGTCACGAGCATCACCCACGTCACTCACTACACTGCGCCTTCACAGCAGGCAGTGTGCTCGCTTTCCATCACACACACATTCCTCCCCACCCTCAGGAACTCCTCACCCGGGG
This sequence comes from Pipra filicauda, assembly GCF_003945595.2. Taxonomy (NCBI): domain Eukaryota; kingdom Metazoa; phylum Chordata; class Aves; order Passeriformes; family Pipridae; genus Pipra; species Pipra filicauda. The sequence goes on along the minus strand of NW_024104084.1, from coordinate 952,198 downwards.
CACTGCCTGTATGTACTCCTCACCCTCAACTCACACACCCTCCATGTGCTTTATTTTTGCCTCTCTCCCCGTTCCTCTCGCTATCTTGGTGTCCAACATCCTGCCCAGCTCTGCCTCTCGCACTTGTGCACACTGATGTGCTCTCCCTGCATCCATGTCCCAGGCGCTGTGTGCAATTTGCTCTTCCTCTCCCTCCCTCCCTCCTGCCTGCTACCATCAGACTCTCTTTCAAGCTTGCAAGAGCCCATGTGCCAGGCGGGAAGAGAGTTTTTTTGATTCATCCACATTATCAGCAAAGTGCATCCAGATCTGAACAGCCCTGTCAGCTCTTGAGAAATGAAACAATAGCAAATATCTGGTGAATTTCATGGTTATCAACACTCCTAATCAGGCAGATGAACTGGAAAAAAAAGCATTCATTACTTTGAACTAATGATTCCTTAACATCTTTGCTTTTTGAGATTTGACTCACTTCAGTTTCCTATTTTTATTTTTAAATGAATTGGAAATGCAGCCCTTTTCTCTGCCCGGGAATTTCTGCAATATCCTGGAACCTGAGGTCTCTTTTCCCTCCTCCCCCTCCTCCAGCTTCTGTTTGCAGAGCATCATTATCATTATGTAATGATGTTTCTGTCGAGCTAGCAGAATTGCATAGTAAAGCGCATTAACCTGGCGATAACGGATCACTTACATTTTTTATCATGATCTATTGCCGAGTTAGCACACCGGGCCACTTCCAATAGCACCGTGCACTCGATAAATTAGTGTGCTGGCCTAGAACCCGTGATGGAATATTGTTTGGATTTCTGGTGGCTCTGCAACTAATTGTATTTTTCCCCATCTGTTTGCTTTGCTTTGACTCAGGGCTGTCGAGGGAGGAGAGTGTGGGGGATGAGAGAATAAGAGAACCGTCTGTGTAAGATTTATCCCTTGCCGCTAATTGTCTCACCCACTGCTTCATTAGGACCTCTCCCATCAACTGACTCTCTGTTGATAGCTTCCAACCCTGCCTGATCCAGACAAGGTGCTGAGCCCCTCCTTAATCTTTGTGAGGCGACAAAGTTTTCTTATCACTGCCAGCGGTTTCTGTACCCAGATCAGCTCAGGAGCCCCACATCTCTGAAATTGTCTCAGACAAATCTGGAATAGGACTGGAAGCTCCAAAGTTTTGATTTACTACAGTATTAGTTTCATTTACAAACCCACATGCCTCAGGAGAAAAAAAAAAATCAAGATGCCGAAGCGTGCATCAAGCCAAAGGAGAATTCAAACTGCTTATGTGACCAACAGCAAAGTCCATACAACTTCTAGGACTTTACCCAAATTAGAAGTTATAGTGGTTTTTCAAGTCAGTAGGTTTCTGTAAGGATAACATAGAGATTTTTCCTGGGTTCAGCCAAGATAAGGTCCCTGCACAGTGATGGTAGGACCAAGAGATGCATCACTGCAGCTGACCTGGCAGTCCAAAGCAAGGAGATGCACATTGCTATACCCTCTTTGCTCACAGCTTCTGCAGTGGACACCCCTGGTAGAGAAGGAGGTTTTGTGTTCTTTTTCATGAAACCTTTGTTTATTTTCCTTGCACTTCAATAATCAGGGCCAAAAATAAATCATATTGCTACTACTTACATCGGACCTACAGAGCCAGATTATGGCATTGGGTATCTCTGTGCACGGTCCTTTGAGAGCTGCCCTGCTATTGCTGCAAGCTAAGCAGGTCACTAGAGAGACCTAGAGGTCCCAGTTCTGGAAACTTATGCATGTAATCCTTATGCCACTGCTGACCACAACAAGTTTATTTGTGTACTTAAAGTTAAAAAACTTCATGAAGTGCTTGCAGGATCAGAGCCCTATTTCCCTGGATGGTAGTTCTGCTGCTGGTAAATAAGTGCCAGGAAATAGAGCAGAGACATGCTGGTTTGTGCATCCCCAGGCACACAGAAGACAGAAGCAAACTCTAATATTTACCAACCTGAAAAAACTGTAAAAACCTGAAGTTTCCAGCTTCCCTGACAGTAGTAGCAGCAGAAGAGTGAAATAAATTAAATAATCATGCCATAAATACTAATTAATTGCCATTAAAAAGTACTCAAATCGTTTAAAAGAAAAATGCAGCCATTAATCAGAATAGCTCAGGTACCTAAATAAATATTTACTATTATGCGTGCATATTTAATCTACCTACCCATCAAAGACTAATGCTCTCTTCCTTGCCAGTGAGGCTTATTAACATCCTAGAGGGATAAAACCATGCCCCAGAACTGTGCAGGAATGGGGCATAGGGATTTAGGAGTAAGACAGTTGCTCAGATGAAAACATAAGCCTGCAAAGGTGGTACTATATATAGCCTTACATCCAGGAATAACCTCATCTTATTACCTGTGTTTAAACTAACAGCTCTGGGCCCTAATACACAAACTCATTGTCCCAAGCAAGCCCTTCTTAATGGATAGATCCCATCCTGAACATCTCCTAAGCCTACACATCAAAGTCTTCTTGAGATCAGGATTTAACATATTATATTAATGAGAATTACTTTCAAGCAACTGTGCAAGAGCAGGTCTATCTATAGCTTTCAGGAGACAAAACCCCTCCATATCTGGTCTGCTTCCAGATGATTTGTTAGGGAGGCAGGTTGGAACAATTTTCAGAAGAAAAAAAATCAGCTAGGAAAGAAAAACATAACTACTAAGCTTTAAAGAAGGGGGGGGAGAAAGGCATAACTAGCTTTGTTTGAGAACACACAATCCGACTCAAGGCTTACAAACAAGAATTAAGGATACTCACAATCTGAAACAAAGAGATTTAGCAGTCTATTACCTACTGCAAATGGACTCTTGGTCCTTTACAATGCTTCTACTCCTTGGATTAAGGGGTTATCCCCCCAAAAAGGCAGGCTAGAAAGAACTCTCATTGAGGGGAAACCTTAACAAGATACAGCCTGAGGGAAAGAAATGATAAAAAGAGAGGACACTGGGGCTTGTGTAGATGCTGTTATGTGATGCTTCTGGTGTTGTCCTGAACTTGTGTGCTCCTGCTTTTTGAGTAAATTGCTTTTCCAAGTGTCTTCAGGGGAAATTAAATATAAACAATTAATAAGTATTGGAAAGATTATTTTTAAGTGTGCTCAGGAGGCATTTGCTATGATTGCTATTACTTCTAATACAATAAATGAAGGAAAAGGATTTGAGGTTTGTTGTCTTGGTATTGGTGTGGTTTGTTTTTTTTTTCTAAGTGGGTTTTGATTATCCCCCCCCCCCCAAGAAATAAAAATAGATACTTCAATAGTGACAAAGCTAAGAAAGACTCACAGAGAAAGCACGTCTGTTAAGCTTATAAGCAGGGCTTACTGAGACAACATTTTTGGTACAGTTTTCTAAAACCTCTGCTACTTTTTTACATAGAGAGTGTTAAAGGGTTGTGGACAGGAAGGGGCTACTCCAGGAACCAAGCCTTTTTAAACACTACTGTAAGTAAAACAGCACATACTTCTTCCACTTACTAACTTTTCTGTTGTGGTGTTTGCTTCTGTTGAAAGTAAATTTCAGAGCTTATACCTCCCTTAGCAGTAAAGGAATTACTCACAGAGGAAAGTTCCTATTCTTCCTGAAAGAAAAAAGTTAGACTACTACATTCTAGGTAGCATATAAACTTCTGTTCACAGATGAAGAAACAGGAAGCATTTACTCTTTAATAACTAAGAGCCAAATTCAAAACCAGAGTCAGGTATATATCTTCAAATGAATTTCAACAGCAGGTTTGATATCTAAATATCTTTTTAGATGCAACTCTACAGCACCCTCACTTGTGTATAGTTCATCAATTCATGTAGAATAGCTCTAAAAAGGACAAAGTTCAGGAAAATCAAAATGGTTTTACAACTAACATTTCAGCTGTAGGTTTATTGACTTTGGTAAAGCAATGCCAATTCACACTAGCTGAGAACCTGCATGACAAATGCAGTGAATGGGAACCAGGTCTGATCTTGCAATGAGCTCCTGACCCCATGGCACCTCCTCTCCAGGCACTTTAGCCTGGAGAGCTGTCAGGAACTGCAGTAGAGTTTTGCAGAGGAGCCTGCCAAAACCCACCTTAATTTGTGAGCAAAATAGGTGTATCCCCTCTCCTAACTACACGAAAGAACCCCTTTTTCTCTTAACCCTGTGTTGTTGCTCCTCGTCATGACAGGGAGAAAAGCAATTTTTGGGAACTGAGTTGGTGGGCTTTAGGGGAAACAGTAGAAAGTCCTAAGACAGCAAGACAAAAGGAAAGGTGTTGACTCCAAAGGCTGAGGACACCTGGTCTGGGGGAATTATGTAATGGATAGTGTTTAGGATATGTAAATGTTTAGTGCTTAGGAGCATGGACATAAAATATCTGTTGACAGCATGTGGACAGTGTTTTCTAAACCTAGTGTTTGTTCTGTGACTGCACAAAACAGATATTTCTTTCCTACTGGTTTTGTATTGAGAGAACCAATGTTGTTCTGGCATATGGGGAAGGAAGAAGAAGACTCTTTTGTCACTCACCTTTCAGCAGTGCTGAAGAGCCTCCTGCTTTTCACTGATGACATTGTGTTTTTGTTGCTTTGTTTTCCAGACAGCATATGTACTGCTCTGCCCTGCCTTGTGGCTCTGGGCTGTGGCTGTGCAGCCAAACATGGAAGCAGTTCCACGTGGTTCAGAAGCAGTCTGGGCTTGCACATGGAAGGATGGAGCAGGTGTGACTGTCACTATAACGGCGTGGGGTCTCTTGCATGAGCAGTCCAGCGTGTGTGTCTGTCTCAAATCTACGTCAACCTTCCAGCTGTGATACTTTCCAGAGATGTTTGCAGGGAGGGGGGGGGATAAGCTAACCTTGGTGACTCTGGCATCCCCTTGAGGAGAAAAATCCTCCTAGGCTGTTTCAGCAGGAAGATATTAATGTAAGTAGTTTAGATTTACTATAAAACTCCGTAAGTTTTAAGATATCTTGTGTTTTTTGCTGATTCTGTCTTAGGATTTATTGTCTTTCTGCTTTGCTTTAAGTGTAAGGCAGGTTCAAATCAATGTTTTAGAAAACAGCAACTTGATTCTTTGTCCTTGGCCCCAGCCTGTTTTTCTCTGCAAAGAAGCAATGTTGGTTTTTTTTTCTGTCAACTGTTAGAGAAACTACGAGCTTTGTGTTTCCATGACCTAGGCTGGTTTTTAGTGCCAAGGAGATTTTAACAGAGAATTCTCAGAAAACCCAATGCCCTAAATGTTTTGGATAAACATTTGTCTTGTGTGTGTGTGTGTGTGTGTGTGTGTGTGTGTGTGTGTGTCTGTGTGTGTGTGTAGAGAGAGTGGTTTTGCTTGGGGATCTCAGGAATAGAGGAGGGCAGACAGCTGACCTGCATGTGCTGAGCACAGCTGGGGGATGCTGGTGCAGGAGGTGGCTCTCTGGACCAGTACGGGTGAGTGAGCGTCCCACCAAGTTCGTGGTGGTGATTTGATGTGACAGCTACTGCTGTTCCCAAAACAAACACTGTACACCAAGAAGAACCAAGATGGTGCTTTGGATGCTGCATTAACAGGAGATAAAGATGTTTGTTGCTTCTTGTGTCTTAATTCTGGACCAGAGATTTGAGAAACCGATGCTCTGGTAAGGGCATTTATGCGACTCAGAGGAGACTTCAGGTCTGGGCTCTGTTCCAAAATATGGATATGTAGAGAAGGTGTTTTTATGCTGATGGAATAGATGTTTTTGGGGTTGAGTGGAAACTGAGGGGCTTTAAGGTTGGGACATAAGCGCCACAAATGATGGTTTAGGTATTTTTATTTATTTACGGCTCTAGCTCTGGCTTTTTCATATATCTCAATTCCTCTCATGTAACTGGGCACAAAAGCAGTTTTTACTTTCGAGGGGCAAGATAGGAACGTAGGTTGTGAGGCACTCTTGCATGATGATTGTCTAAAGTGCGTAAGGGTATAAAACTCTTTCTGACCTCACTGATGGCACAGGGAATGGTGCAGCATAAGGAACACTGGGCTGGTGATCAAAAAACTTAAGTTCATTTTTTCACTTGGCTGCTGAGTTGCTGCACGGCCTTGAGTGTATGACTTCCTCTCTTCTGTTTCTTTTGGCTTGTGTTTTTGTTAAAGAATGAACAGCACCTTGCACTGTGGGGCACTGATTGCAGCTGAGCTTTCCAAACTACACCATATTGCATAAGGCAAACTTATGAATTATTTCTATTGGTTGTCTGATAGAAAACAAATTTATTCTTACTCTTGTAGTAAAATGTCATTACTATTGCAAGGAAATGGAGTTTCTCCCAGCTGTGCAAAGCTGGTGACAGAACTAGGCAGCTTTGAACTTCCTGTGAATTTGCTAATGCATGAATCGTCACTGACTGGCAAGTAGAATTTCTCTTCATCTTGTTTGTGGGTGAAATTCATTTCTCCCTGCTTAGGCTTATGTAGTTATTTAAGCTGAGTCTGACATAGGGGGCTTAAGGATTGCATAGGTGTGACATTGCTCTCTGCAGAGGAGTTTTAATCTCCTATATGTCCTTAACTTTCTGTTAGGATGGACCGTGTGTTGGTGATGTCAGCTTGGAGCTAGAATCAGAGCTGGTGTGAAGAGACAAAGGATTGGTGTGGAGAGTTAAACAGCATGGATTTCAGTGGGACATCATCCATTTACAGTCGTGTCTTGAATCAGACACTGGGAATTTAGTTCAATGACTCTTGGCTTTGCATCAGTTGACTGGAAGTCATATAAACCATCTCTTGGCTGATGTAAGGCCAGTAAGATCAAAAGACCTGCTTCCTTTTGCATCAGCTTCTTTTCTAATGCTAGACAGAGGCACTCATTTAGATCCATACATGACTAATCATTTCTTGAACACAAAGGCTAGGTAAACTCTGTATTAGTGGAAAACAAAAGAAGATTTCTGGTTTGCTTACAAGAAATTCAGGGTGCCTTCTATCCTTTGCAGACTACCAAAGAGAGAGATTGATCTGTAGAAAGAGATCAAGGTAGCTTGAGTGGGGCAACCTTCCTGTCAGTTGATGTTACTCACTTGCGTTCTCTCCATGCAAAGAGAGTGTATTTTTAGATTAGTTTTCAGAAGACAAGGCCCATGATGGTGGTGTTACTGTCTCTGGCTATCCACTATTCCAATCCAATGATTTCTGAATATATTCAACCTCAAATAACTTGACTAGGTTGAAAATCTGAGTGACTAAACTGAAAGAAAAGCTACAAAAATGGGTAATCTGAGTAGAGAAGAGACATTTAACTCAAAGATACCTTGGTTAAAAACCACAGAGGTGGCTCAACCATGTTAGCTGAAAGATCTCAAGTTCTGTTTTGGCCACATGAAACTCCAGTGTCTATGGCAGTTTGTCCTGATGGACTACAAAAAACAAAGGCAGGAGCTGGAGAACTGTACATCTGCTCTGAGTTTACTAAAATCATTGTACCTAACTTGGTCCAAGCTCATGAAGTTCCTTGGGTGCTTGATGATTCAACACTCCACATACCCTTCTATGAAACAAACACAGAACTCATTAAGAAATTCTGTAGGAGCTGGAATGTTCCTTTCTCATTGGGGGTACCTCTATGTGACAACACATAACAGATGAATTGCAGCAATTATGCCACTGTTATCTTTTAACCTGATTTCTTAGTGAAATGTGCTTTTTCAAGCATCTATGCTGTCTGCCTGTCTAAGGGTGGCTCTGTCAGCCTGTCCTTCCAACGTAACCCTGAAACTCACTGGGCAAATTCAGCATGATATGACAGAGAGGAGAGGTCTCAGAGACTGTTATAAACTTCATTAATGGTTTGGCTGATAGTGAAATCACTGAAGAAAAGGCTACTAAGCTCACCCTTTAGTAGACATTAGGGAATCTGCTTGAAGAGCGAGACATCAAATGTGAAACATCACCAGTTTTCTCTGCTCTCCAAACAACTTGTTTTTAGCTGTGCTGGACCTGAGTGAGACAGGGGAAGGACAGATTTAATTCCCCCGCCCTGGCAAGGGAATATGCTTAGCCCCTGACATCATTATAGACGAATCCCTCCAGGGATATTAAAGATGGAGAGCATAGTTCAATCTTGGTGGCGTCATGTCCAGAGGGCCAGTGGGAGAAATCCTCCTTGCCTAGTTAGGCTTAAAGGGAAACTTAACATGAAGAGGATGACTAAAGTGCATTTAGAGCGAGTGATTTATGTAAAACTATAACCTTTATAAAATAGGATTAAGTGCCAATGTGCTTACATTTGGATGGGGAACGCTTGTTATTTGCCCTGTAAGAGTTATGGCCAATAGGTCTCTGAAACAGAGACCAAGGAAGAGACAGAGAGTCTCAGTCACTTTTTCTTTTTCCCTTCGCTCCTGCCCCCCTCCTTCTTTCATTAAAGCTACACATCATCCAAAGTGGCACCAGCCTCAGAGAGTCTCTGACAAAAGCATTGCATGGAGCCTCAGGAGAGAACTTGCAGTTCATGTTCTCTCTCCCTGCCCTTCCTCTCCCCGCCTTTTGCTTTCCGAGTGTACATCCAATAAGTCAGATCAAACTTAATCTTGTTTGCTCTGTCTCTAATTCTCTTTTCCTTTCTCTGTTCTCCCTTTCTCTTGCTGCTCTACTTCCTCGTCCCTCCTCTGCCCTCCAGCTTCAAGATGTGTCTTATGCTAGTCTAGAACAGCAGCACTTTTTGGGTTTAGCTTTATCCTGTCCTGTTTCTGGCCTTCTCCACTAGTTGTGGATCTATAAGTGCAAAGAGTGGGTGAGGGAACATCAGTGGAATAAAAATGAATTGGTATAATTCAGTCCTTATTTTCTGACCCTTCAATTGTTGAATGGACTGATTTTACAGCAGAGGTGTGCTTGGAATGGAGGGAGGAATTTGCTTTTTTGCACTGAGACCCACAGATATTGGAACCTCTGCCCACAGACACAAACACTGACTAGAAGATTAATCCCTTGTCCAGGAGGTGCAGCCTGTCATGTTAAATGATGCTCTGATCTGTGATGATTAGTAGGAAACTAATATCACAAGGCTCCACTTGTTCATATAGCACATTCCTGGGTACTTTGGGATCTGCTTTTTTTTTTTTAATCGGGTTCTGAGTATCTGTAAAAATTTACCAACAAGAGATCTGCTCCTGCAGCTCAGCTCCCTAAGAGGACGAGCCATCATTATCTTGCATTTGTAATTGTTTCTTCTTTTGTGGATTTGCCTTTTTTGTTGTTGTTGTTGATTTTTTGTTCGTTTGTTTGTTTTTCTCTTTTTTTTTTTTTCATTCTTGGTATGGTTTGTTTTTTTTTAATTTAAGAACACATTATTTAATTAGCAGACAAGGTGTGCAATAGTCACTGAATTGGGAACTCAGGCTTGCATCTTTATTTCTCTGCAAAACCTCTCTCCTTTCTAAAGTCTTCCTCTGTGGAGAATGGAATATATCACCCACCTGAAATGATGGAAACGGGTAGCTCAAACCACTTAAAAATAACCACTGTCCAATGAATCTGACTCCAGTAATTTCTTGAGTTTAGGAAAATCTTTCCTTTCTCATGCCGGGAGGAGAACAGAATTACTGGTAGTCTTGGCTTTTCACATCCACTGCTGCTATCTGAGAAGGAAATTGTGAGTATAAATCAGCTGGGGGCTCTGATCCAATGATTCTCTTCTTTTTTGAGTGCAGACTGCTGTGTTTTCCTCCCTATGAAATGGGAATTAGACTCATGGAAATGCAAGGCCTGTAAAGCTGATTTTTATCATGCTCCAGTTTTCTGCTGGTATTATTGCAGTGACTTCCATGTTCTTTGCTCTTGGTATATATCGGGATTTATGAAGATAAGGGTTGGTGCAATAAAGTTTCTTAATATTAGCGAGAAAATTAATTTCTAGTCTGTGCCCTAACATGACATGTACCAGTTATTGATGGATGGACAATAAAAGGGGCAGAGGCTTTGCTCAGTTTGAATTCTTGCTCCTCCAAACCTTTTCAATATACTTTCAACTTTAGCCAGAAGCTGTAATGTTGCATTTCCGCAATAAGTCCTTTCTCAAATTTTTCATCTCTACTTAATATGACCTCTCTCTCAAATGGTTACTTGCAGCTGTCAGGATTAGGAACACTGATCTGCTCTCGAGACAAGACACAAAGACACTTTCAGGACCTGATTTTCTCAGATTTTCTCCTTCTCATGGCTAAGCTGGCCATGCTCAAACAATAACTTTTCTTCCAGTGGCTCTGTTTTAGTATTGGAGCTCCGAGCACTGCACTGAGCAGGAAGCCAGGAGAACACAGAGGTAACTGAACTCCTTCCTCCCCCAAAACCCAAGACATCCCAAATCAGTTTGATTACAGTTTTTGCTTTGAAAGCTGCTGGGTCCCTTTGAGCCTAAGTGGTTGTCATGTTTTACAGATGGATTATTCCAAATCCTTAGGGAAGGGAAAAAAATTAACAAGGAGGATAAAGTAGAAAACCACTATTGCAAGCATCTCACCACCTTCAGCTACCCTGTGGCTGCTGTTGTGTAACACAATCCCTGTATATGGTGCATTACTGACTTCCAATATGTGGTAACATTTACATTAACATTAGGACACCATCAAACCTTTAGTTATCCACATAGTTAAAATTGTTATCTGTATATGAACCCCAGAGATGATATATCTAATTGTCAGCAGTGACCTGATGATAATAGCAGTACAATTTAGTTACACTATACAGTATCATTAATCATCCAAATGTAGCATAAACAGAATGGACCATTTGCTAAGGTCTTTCTGGGGGTGGGAAGAAGATCCCTCACTTATAACAGCTGTATACGCCAGAGGCTTCCCTAAGGAAAGGGGCTGGTAGGATGGGGGGAAGATTTCTCTATTGAAATCAGAATCACCTTCAAGGGTGGTACATGCCTCTATTTATTAGCATTATGCTACATATGCTAATGGCAGACTGTACACCATTTCTGAGCATTAACATCTGCTCAAAGCAACAGACTTTCACTTACAGAAACTGATTTAAACTCAGTGAAGCAGATAAACACAGAAATCTAAGCAGGTGGCTGCAACTGAAGGAAGAATTCTCAATTCCTGCACTCAACCGATGAACTTCACTAAAACCATAATTAATATTCAGATAACTATATTCCGACACACAGAACAAACAAGATCATTTAAAGGATGCAAATGTCTACCTGGGATGAGGGGAGGCAGGGGCTTGGCTTTGGAATACAAAGTGGTTTGAATAGAAACCCAAAGCACTTCTTAATTTCATACTGCTGACTTTGATGTTGGCCTGGGCCAGAAAACACAAAAAAGTAAGAGGACGTTATTGCATTGTTCACAGGCACAAAGTGGGAATTAAAGTTTTGAACAAGCAGTTTGTTTAAGGTAACCATAGAAATTATTCTTTCCTTGTAGGATATTATATGGTCTAAATATCTGTTACAGAAGCGCTGGTAAATTTGGTCACTACTATTAATACCCCAACCTTTCATTTGGGAAATGTTGTAAAGGCATGATAAAAATAAGAAAAAAAAAATCATTTGCTGGTCTCTCCAGTCATGCTTTCTCAAGTTTTTTTGAGGACTGATAGCTGGTTCCAAGTTAAAGACTCACCGCAGGACAGTGTTCCAAAAGCAAAAGTCCTTCCCGTTTCTTTCAAACCTCAGGCTCATCTGAAAGATTGTATGAACTTTACTTCTAATCTAGCTGAGCCTGAAGCTTAGAGTGAAACTTTAAATGTGAGTTTTACATGTATTCAGCTTTTATTGCAGACATTAATCTGGTTCCAGATGTACCGTTTCATCAAAGAATTATGTGATAGTTCTTTTTCTTATATAAATGCTATACATCCTTATGGCTAGTCCTTAAAAACATATTAAAACCTTGTGTACTCCAGACAGGTCTCTGGGCTGGTATTTTCTCCTAGGTGTTTCCAGAAGACTCTGCTCAAGGCTTTATTGTGCCCTCTGAATTATTTTTCTTCTCTTTATTGACCAGGTGCACAGACATAAATGGAATATGTCATGTACCTACAGTGCTGGGTTTTCAAGAACTGTGGATTGGATCTGCACAGTGATGAAGTTTCTCATTATAGTTCATTATGTGAAGAAGTGAACAGCATCAGGCTTTGGAAATCCCTTGGGCTGAAAATGGTGAGAGCCTGGGAGAATGTCTGAGGGAGGTATTGTATACACTTGCCCTCTTCTCACTATTCTCTGGGCAGGTGTTTGTGGCCACTGCTGGGTGCAGAGTGGCATTGTGTGCTTCATATCTTTGAATCAGTGTGACTGTACTTATGTTCTTAAGTAAGTAATGCTTTTCTTTCCTGTTTCTTTCTTTTTCCCGTTACATCTTTAATGCTGAAAAGATTTTCTAAGCAATCCTCAAGGATGGAAGCTTTGTTTATAAAGCTGATCCCTGTGTTCACTGGACTCCAGGAGGAGGTGAATGAGAATGAATAGCAAGCCAAGCAAAATTTAAAGGATGATTTTGAGACTTGACCATGCAAATAACTGTATGCCCTATGTGAGTACTCAAAGAAAATATTTTTACATTTTTTTGGTATTGTTGTCTCTTTTAGTTTCTCCAAGTTCTGGTGTGCTTTGCTGTGCTTCCTCACAACTAGCTCCAGAACATGTGAAAATATATGAGAATCTCAACTTTTCTTTTTTTTCAAATGTACATTTTTCAGCCTATGTGTTAACAAAGAAAATCTGAATCTTGAAGCTTGAAATACTGCAAAACAACAATTATAAACCTCCCAATTTACTCTTTTGAGCTCAAGTGATAGAACGTATTTTATCTAAAGATTTTTAATCCAGCATTAAAATTTTGGATGATCTCTTCTTTTTTTCTGAATGCGTCAGAGCTGGCAATAAAGCCCTATTATATTCAAACCCCAATTTCTTGTTTCCTTTGAAACCAAAAGTCGCAACTCCATGGCCTTCCAAATTCTAATAGCAACTCCCTCTTCTGTGTACACTGGGAATCACAGGGTATAACTATGTCACTCTGATCTTCTGAGGGGACTCGTAGGATATTGGATACTTAAGATACCTATATTACTGTAAAGATTTGAGATTTACTCTTCCTGATCCACCCTCTGGCATTTTTACTCTTCAAATACAGGTTCCCATATTCTCCTTCTGTGTTTTCTGGATATTGGAGTATCTTAGGTGGGACTTTTTTATGTTACACGTTGTCAGAATCAGGAGGGGCATCCATTTGACTCAAATGAGGCTGCACCTCGCTAACTACTTTATCATTTGCTCGACAAAGTCAATAATAAAGCTCCTACCAGCTTCAGCTGTGCAGGATCAGGGAAAACTGGAGGTAGAATGCGTGATGCTATTCTAACTTTAAAATTATTAGCTTCCATATGTTCCAAATTTGTGTGCATGTAAAATGATTGTTAGAGGCACGCATGACTTTTTGAAGTTCTATTCAAAAGGATTTGTTACTTCAGAATATTAACAATCTGGAGGATTTTTTCAGATGAAATTATTAGGTTGTTGTAGCTGTAGCTTTTTTTTCTCCCCCTCTCTTTCTGCTTAATTGTATGCACGCAAATGGTTTCATTGACTGCTTTGGAGGGGTGCAAAAAGATCTGCTTGAAAAAGTGTTCTGTATAAAATCACAAGGGGGAAATGAAAAGAATGCCTACCAATCTGTTAAAAAAAATAAAATCGCCCAAGTGTGTGGTATCAATTTCCAGGGAAGAAAAAAAGGGTGTTTTCAAGAGCCTCTAATGCAGTCCTAAGTAAGTTTTCACTGCCAGTTTACAAGAAGAATTTGTCTGAGGAAAAGCAAAGCTAGAGCAACCACCAAAGAAGGAACACGCCTGGAAAACCAAACTTTCTTTGAGAAGTGTACTTGCAGCTCTTCTCAGACCGTGCTGCAAAACGTGACACAGTTGCAGCCATCTTTTCCCTCCTGAACTCCCCTGCCTTTTCCCGCGTCTGTATTAAATGCCTGGCTGTTATCCACTCAGCACAGTAGAGTCACTAAAGATCGGATGATATTCTTTTAATCGGCCATGACTGAGCGAAATGCGACGTCGGTGTTTGGAGATGGGACCCTGTTTCTGCACCCTGTTATTTATCCAACAATCAGGAGACATGGACTCCTCAAATGGGAACGGGAACAACCATGGGGTTAAAGCGGAAGGTGTGGAGACATTTTCAGGACATGGGCTGCTGGTACAGAGGGCAGGAAAACGTGTGTAATGGGTGGACTGACTTTGCAGCTAAGCCATCCTGCTGCCCTAAATATGTGGGTTGCTCTGTGTCAAGGTAACCCTTTGGGTACTAGGAATGTTGTTGTTTTCCCCCTCCCTGCAAGCAAAGGAGAGGTATAAGGTTTGCAAGGCAGTCAGAAATCTTTGTTTGAGCAGTAGGACAGCTGTACGAAGATGTATAGTTATTATAGACATATATATAGCAAATAAACCCGACTGGAATCAGGACATCAAAAGACTGATGCTCTCTCCCAAGTATTCATCCTTTAAGTACTGTGTCTTTCTTTCTTTCTTGTTTTGTTGACTGCCTATTAGTGTGCTAATCTCTTGGGGGAGATTACTGAACAAATAGCTGTTGGACAAAAATAATGACAGGGAAGGAAAGCACACACAAAAAAAAAAGAAGTAAGAAATGGAGGAGGGGCCAGTGATTGCAGAAGTAGAGATGTATGAAATCACACACCAGTTTCAGAGTGAGGAAGGGCAAAGAGACTAATTTCCCCATAGTTCAAAGGGAAAGGAAAACCAGATCCGCACAGGAGGAACTCAGCACTCTGGCAGGATCTGTCCACGTCTTCCCCAAAAAGGTGTAAAACCACATGCCATATGTGAACAGTAGCTGTCCCTGTCCAATTCCCATTCCTCCAGGGATGATGGTTGCTGGCCCTGTGAACGCTTCTGATTAAACCAAAGACTTCCCGAGCTAAATATCCCGAGTGGGAACTGGGAGCTGGGACCGTATCACACCCTCCGTGGGTGATGCCAGCCACCCCTGTGGACCTCCATCAGCTCCGAGCTCAGCATCTACAGCCCCCGCTGCTGCCCAGCCCTGGCCTCAGTGGAGACACAGCTCAATGTGACGCAGAGCCCTGACTGATTTTCCAGCTAACTCGTTCAGAAAACAAATCTATTGTCCACATTATGTGCCGCACAAATATTGTCGCTTCCTGGGAGAGGCTGTTTATCTATATTTGCCTAGGATTGGTTTTGAACCGGACATTGAACCCATTTCCATGCAATGATTAACACTGGTGGTGGAGCAAACAAAGGGAAACAGCTTGGAGTGGGCTGATTTTAAAAGAAAATAAAAAGAAGCAAAAGAATCCCTGTGGTCTGAAAATGCTACAGTCAAGGGAAGGCATTCTGTAATCTGGGAACAGTCCTATATATAGCAATATGCCTGAGTGCCTCTGGGGAGCTGAAGCACTTATAAATCTCATGTATTAGATGGAGTCAGAGTACAGCACTCTCTCTGTTCATATGGAGGTGGCTGTTTCTAGTGGTTCTTGTGCATCTTGGAATAATATCGCCGTACTCCAAGCTGATGCTTTAAGAGAAGAAAGCCTTTTTGCTTTTGTTCTGGCCTCTTTGGCTCTTTCTTAATTTCTTTTCTGTTTTGTATACTTTTTGCTTAGTTTGGAGAGACTGAGAGCAGACTGTTAGCTTGATGACTAGACTTGCACGATTTTTTTTGTCAGCTGATATTTGTAGAGGAAAAATAGCTTAGCAAGAAGGAAAGCTGTTCGCAGATTTGGAGGAAATTTGGCAAGTTTTTTCAAGCAGAACATAAAAAAGATAAAGTCAAAACATTTCCTTTTAATATCTTAAAAAAAGTTTATTTGTGGGAATAATTTCTTAAATAGTTGTGACTAGTTTTTGTTATTGTTTTTTATGAAAAATATAGAAGATGTCCCAACATGGATGTGTTAAAAAAAAATATAAATTTGAAGGTTCTGGGATTTTTTTCCATAGAAAATAAATTAATTTTTGAGCTTAACATAGGGGGTTTTTTTAATTTTTTTTTATTCCCACTGGTGAAAAATATCCCAAACCTTCCAAGCAAGACTTGATTAACTCTGTGCAGTCCTAATTTCTCCCTGGAGCTGCAGTCCCTGACTTTCACAACAACCTCCATCACTACTGTACCCTACATCCTTGGTCAAGTCATCAAATCTCTCACTAAAGATTTCTTTCCCCACACGTACATGTGCAGCACCTTGCACAGAGGGGACTGGTTTTGGTAGTAACCTGAAGGTGTCACTACTACACAATGAATACTGGTACCCACCATGTCCTGCTCCTTAGCAGCAGGATGGCTGCACTGCAGTTACAATGAATATGCAAAAAAAAAAAAAAAAATAAAAAATGCAATGGGTATCTCAAAGTACAGTTTTAGCACTTAAAAGACACCAATATATTGACCCACCTGTGTCGATATTTATTCCTTAGCAACTGCATTACTTTGGCATATGAGCCTCTATCTAACTTCCATTAAAATCAGTGAAAAACTCCCATTGACTTAAATGGTGCAGGATAGAGCCCTAAATCTTTAATGTAGTCATGTGCATGTTTCTGTTTTTTCTAGATAATGTAACCACTACAATGTAAAAATACATCTATTGCATTCATTTTGCTCAAGCATCTGTAAATGTGACAGAAGTCACTCTTTCATATTATATGCTCTGTATCAACAAGTTATTTCTACTTAGTGATAAAGGGAAAAAAGTTCATATAAAGTTCTTTTCCAAAAATGCAAATGTATCTCCATGTAGAAATTTCCAGCAAAGATTGTCTATAAATATTAATTCTTCATAACATATACCAAGACTACCTCACGCTAGGAATTTCACTCCAAAAGAGTCAATTCCCATGCAGCCACTGTGTGCAAATTTTCCTTGCTGTCTATACATCACCTTACTAACAGCACCAACTGGGTTAAAATAAGACTGGCACTTACACTGAATGCTGTCACCGAGGATGCCAGGTCCTTTTCAACCTCACTGCAGCCTGATCCTGCATTTAGGATCAGGTTATGGGCAGTTTTCCTCGGCATCATCCGCAGCTGCTCCTGAAATGTCTTCCCTGCTGCTGTCCCACAACGTTATTCCCACCCAGAGGCAGCAAGGGCATCTTCTGGCCTGCCACGGCCTCCTCAGGCATGGTGAGGAAAAGATGCCACACTGGAGCCTAAAAGTCCCTCCTGGCTATCCTCACAGGGTCAAATCCTGTGGGTGAAATATCAAGAGCTTCCCCCTGAGGAAGCTGCTGAGGATTTGGTCATCTCGAAGGAAAGAAACGGAGGAGAACGCTTTTACCAGACATGTTTGCAGCATTTCTCACACAATGCCAACTCCCCCTTTTTCTCTGCCCGCATCTGCAACTCCTGATTCCTTAAAAGCAGGGGTCAAGGGCTGCAGAGGTGTCTGCTCTGTGAAGATACACCAGTAAAGCGGACCGTTCTAGGCCAGGAGTCTCCCCAACATTGCTCTAAAAGCAGTCAAAATCCAAGGACTTACCTCCCTCCTGACATTTCTCAAGCTGGGGTAAGGAAGAGTTAAAAGGTCAAGAAAGGACCTGGTGGGAGATATCCCAGGATGACTATCACATTTGCTGGGTTAATTAGCCAAAACCCCTCAGCTGCTGCCGAGCCCCTTCTCGCTCCTGGCTCTTGCTCGGGAACTTGAAGCGGCTGGGTTGGTGGGATGGCTGCCAGCCACGTTGTCGAATAATGTCTCAGCATCAACTCACACTTCCCCTGTCTGCTGGTATCCATCTGCTGTCTTTCGTCCCCTGCCTGGCATTCCAGGACCTTGAGGCTGGAGGTGTCTCTTTGTCCCCCGTCTGTGTGTCACGCAGCACAGTGGGACTCTCAGCCCCAGCAAAGGTGACACATTTTAGCCTAGAGCCAAGGCAATCCCAAGATGCCACCACGCCACATGCAGCAAGAGGTACATTTAATGCAGAGAGGAGGCTGAGCTGCCCTGCATTTATTTCCTCTCTATACACCATCACGTGGGTTTTCTCTCACCCTAAGAGGAGATATGAGCTCATCCTCTGTGCACCCCAAAAGCCGTCTCATTGCACCCTACAGGAAACAAACAGCCTCACAGGAGTGTAGGCAGTTCTCCCAGCAGCGGTGTCTTTAGGCCTGGTCCAAAGTAGGATTTGAAAGATGGAAATTAATATGAATTAATCCTGCAGCCTTGTTGAAGCAACGTCTAAACAGCTTATATGTATTAAACACTCTCAGCCTTGGCTGCCCAAGCCTGTTACTGTTTTTCAGCTGATGCCTCTAGAGAAGGTCCTAAGCAGACACCAAGGAAGAAAGTAAGATAAAACTTTAGACAGCCTGATCTTCAGCAGGGGTGTTTGGAGATGGAGAATTAGGGACACAGATTGCATCTCAAGTGACCCTGATGCTCTTTTAACTGGCAGGTTTCCTGTCATCCTGGCAAGTAAATGCACAGAAAACCGTAGCTACCGTGTAGTGACTCAGGGTCCTTTAGAAAACTCTCACTGTGTGCTCCAAATCCTCACTTCAGCTCTGAAGTATCAGACAGGAACCAGCAGGCTTGTAGGATTTGACTGAACTTAAATCAACCTTCAGCATAACTTTTTGGGTAGGCTTTAAACCTGTTCCTTGAATCAAAGGAGCTGTGTTGGCATAAGGGCTCCCCCACTCCATTCCCCTATATAATTGCATCCCAGCTAGTAATCCATCAGGGCTGTGGTCTTTTTGGAGAGTATAACGCACATGTTCAGCTTCTGCAATGTCTTCTGGTTCCAGTGACTTTGCAGAGCTTTCACAAGGTTTGGATGTGGCCCCTCCTGTTGTTCTGTAGCTTCCTCTCTGATTATGTGAATGTTAGTGCCTGGGGAAGGGAGATGGAAAAGGTCCCCATCTGTCCTGATTCTGAAAGACTCAGGCCTGATCCTTCCCTGCCAGTCGTAGTAAATAACATTGCCCTGCCAGCCCATCCCAGGCAATAAGGGATTACTTGCAGGGAGTAAAGGTGGGAGAGGAGGATGTCAGACAGCCCCTCCTGGAAAGATTTATAAATGCATCATAACCGACTTCACAGGCTTAGTGCCTTGGAGAGTAATTGAAAGAGATGTTCCATATTGATCTTTTCAGAAAGTTCAGTTTGTCTAATCCATCCCCTCCCTAGAGCCGGGTGAAAAATGTTTGAACTTGTAGTGCTGGTGTTGGATTCTGCTCTCTGTCACCTGGGTGCAAACGTAGGAAGGCAAATCTGAAGGCCATGGAAGCTTCCATGGTGTAAGAGAGAGCAGAAGCCAACCCCAAGTACAGACAAAGTGTACTGGTGTGTCTGCAGTTGGGCTTGGTTTGAGGAAAACCATTTTTGTCACTGCAGGTTTCCAGTGATTTGATGAAGTAGGCATTATGTATCCATGTTGGGATGTGAACGCCAGGAATTTATTGCACAAAATATGGAGAGAAAAGATGATTTTGTGATTAAGAAATCAGACTGGGACTTGTATAATCTCTGTTTAATTCCCAACCCAGCTGTAGATTGCTGCTCTGCCCTTGGATAAGTTATTTATGCTTGGATCCATAAAGCTATTTAGGTATCTAACACCCATTGATTTTAATGGGAGTTGGGCTCTAAGTGCCTTTAAGGATCTGAGTCTTAATCTTGGTGCAACTCAGGGTTAGGAACCAAACCTATTTGATCATGATCTGGTACTTCTTTCCTTCTGCTGGATGTGTGCTTGTTTGTGTCCATTTGGAACATGGCAGGTCTGTATGCATCTCTACAGCATCTAGCACATGGCACTTCTGATCTCAGCTGTTGCCGAAAAAATATAGTACAAATGTGATCACAATTGCAAAAAATAACCCTAAAATACTGAGAGCTAAACTACAATTAAAAAAATATCTATTTGTTAATGTTCTCTTGTGCTTTAAAAAACATCAGCAAACACCGTGTCTTTTACTGTGCATTGATTTCCCGTGGCCTTTTCAGTTATTCAGCCCTTCTAGTGACCCTTCCTCAAAACATCACAATTATTTTACAAATGTGAACTAGGCTATGCATCCTGTCTTTCCACACATGGGATTATTGCTAACTTTTCAGTCCAGGAAACTGAGTCACAGAACTTTGTTCCTGACAAAAGATACATAAATAAGCACTTGGGTCTTGAAACAGCAAAACATCCCAGTAAATGTTGCCCTGGAATAGACTCACGTTCCCTTGTTTCAGTCAGATTTACAAGTATCCCGACTTTAAACAGGTCTCTGGGGATGGGAGTCACAGTTCCACTACTCTGGCTTCTAAACCACCCCTTTATGCCACCTCCTCCTGTTCCTCACTAAGTTTGCTGTACCGATAACAGCATTCTGCACCCTAAGGCTGCAGTAAGAGCAGGCAATGCATGGTCCTCCACGCCAGTAGGAACACAGAACCAATGAACCACAAAGATCACGGTGTTTTCATGGTTATGGAATCTTTGTGAATAAGAAACTGTTTAAACCAGGTACACCAGCAGGTGTATGGCAGTGTTTGCACAGCGTGAGAACTGAAGGTGTATCCTTCATTAGTAGCTGTTTCTTATTGCACTTGAACATGAAAAGCCAGCCTCAAAATCTAAGCCTGTTTCCAGGAAGACTAAGACACTGCTATGGACGAGCACTGGAATCTTCCTGTCTGGGGCACATTTTCCTCTGAAATAGCAACTATATTTGATATAATTCTTTTTTTTTTTTTTTTAAGTATAAATTCCTAAACTTGTGGTACTGCCCTCCTGCTCTTTGGATCTCAATATCTTCAAGGGGCAGATCCCCTCTGAGGATTCACTGCACGGAGGCAAACTATGCTGTCTGTGGAGCACCGAGAACAAACAGGTAACCAGAGACATCCAGTGCTTCCTGGCTGTAATGGTTTATATCCCCCTAAAAGAGCAAGACAGATTTGAAGGGACTGTCATGGCCTTATTTTGAAACAACTTTTTGGTATAAAGCAATTGATTAATATACTGAATTAAAAGGAACCTTGGAATGCTTAGTCGTGTTGCAACACAGCTAAGACTTGTTTAACCAGGATGATGTGGGGAGAATCTCACCAGGAGGAAGCCATTATCCTTATCGTATCAGGAAAATGGGAGCAGTTCCACCTGGCGTTTCATTCATGTGAGTGTTGCTGGTGGGTTTAAAGCTTTTTTGGTTTTCTCATGTGTGTAGAGAAAAAACCAGAAGCCAGTGACTGAGATCTCCAAATAAATTAAAAGACTTTCTTTCCTCTACTCAGTTGCCCTCTCTGTGACATCCCTTGCTCTCTTCTCCTCTATAAAAAAAATCAGTTAAAATAAATGAGTGAAAAGCCAGCATCTTACCAAAGCATCTTTGTGCAAAGGTTTAATTTCCTGCCCTGTTGTGTTTTTGTGTGTATATGTTTTTCTTTTTCTCAAAGACAGGAAGGAAATAAGAAAAAAGCAATGTCAGAAAAAATAAAGAGAATCAAGAACTTGTCAGATTATAAAGAGAAGGGATGTTTAGGAAAAGAGTGGCCTGAGTATATTTTCCTCACACCAAAAACATCAGCCACCTCTATAAGAATCTGGAGAGTGGGGTAAAACATAAAACAGGTGGTGTCTATCTGAGAAATTAAGCTTGGCAGTCCTACACCCTCCCTTCCAACTCAGAGAGTCTTTGTTGTAAACACTTGCCACCACAGGAGACAAACTATGAGGGTGCGCAAGGGGCTTATAACTGATGATCGCTGGCAGGGGGGTCTTTTTCGTTCTCTGGCGGTTGTGGCAGCAAGTGGGGTTGGATGGCATCCCTGAGCAGGCAGCGAGAGAGCTGGAGAGTCAACAGCCCTCCCCGGGGAAAAAGTCGGGATGCTCTCTTGCAGGATGCGAGCGCTGGGCGAGTGCGTGCGGCAGAACAGATAGGAAGGAGCCACAACGTGGCAGCATTGTATCTGGTGTGCGGAAGAGACAGCTAGAGTCAAGCGAGCCTGACCTTGGTCCTGCCTGTATCAAACCGGAGTTGATTTATTAGGAGTGGGTCGGTCTGAAGGCAACATACAAGGAGTAAGCTTTGTTGCCAGGCGTTGGTGCCTCCGAACTAACCCCTTCTGGAGAAGAGGAAAAAGAAGCAAAAAAAAAAAAAAAAAAAAAAATTTAAAAAAAAAAATGGGGTGGCTTGATTATTATTCACCAGAACAAGCTAAACTCCTTTTAGCAAGAATCTGGCAAAGCACTGCCTGTTAGGAAATATCTGTTTACACAGTATGTGCTATTCCAACAAGGCCTGATCCCTGATACTTCAAGTGACTGTCAAATGCTAACTTTTCAGAAAATCTCGAAGTTCTTTATGTGGAAGTTTTATTTATCCAGTTTTGTAAAGCAAAGATCAGAAAGACAATGCCAACAAGTTAAGTATCCTGAGGTTTTTAAATCAATCCCAAATTTACAGTGTCCAGCTTGAAACACCAATTGCGGTAGGGACCCCCTTCCCCAAGGCATGTACACAACAAGCATACAAAACAAGTAGGCACTAAAAAAAGTGACAGCCAGTTTTAATTTTTCTCTAGAAATTACTTGCTCAGCGTCTACAGAGTAAACCAACAGCTGAGCTAGGAAAAAAAAAATGCTATGTCTCCTAACTCCCAATTCTCAACAACACTGCATGTTAAAAGTCTAGATAGGGCTGTGAATTACAGGCTCTGCCTGTGGCAGGGCCTGGGTGAGGTGGATGGCTTTTCTGGGCTCACCCCAGCAGCTAGCCTGGAACAGAGGGGGAATGAGCCATCAAGACAAGCCATTCGCTCGTGAGGTTCATTTAGACTGCAGGTTCTCTAAAGGATTTCTGTGCCTCTTTTTCTCCACCTCTTAGAGAGAAAACGGGTCCCACCAGGGAAAAAAAGAAAAAAGAAAAAAAAAAAAGGGCTTCATCGTCTAGGCTTGGTGAGGGAGGAGAAGGGGGAAGAATTGGAGAAGGGGTAAGGAAATAACAATTTTCTGTCACCTGAAGTATTGTTTAATGCTTTACTTAAAACTGCTGACAGCTTCTGCACAGCTGTATCCACAATAGAAGCAGCTTGCTGGCACATTGATAAAGTATTAAGACGAGTGCAGATCTGGGCACGATACAAAGAGATGAGAGCTCCTTGCAGCTGAATTAAGGCAATGCGCACAAAGTAACCATTACCTGGCAAAGGATCGTTGTGATGCTGGCGTCTTTTGTTTTGATTCCAGATCAAAGGGAGGATAGGTGGTGTAAGGCTGGTGTTCCAAGTTGCACAACTAACTTATCTGTGCCATTAAAGCAAGCATCACACTGCCTGCTTATAAGTAGGGAAAGATCTGAAATACATGAGGGAGGGAGGGGAGACAAGGGGCAAAAGCAACACCAACTCTGTACTATAAAGTCATGCCAGTCTCAAGTCCTGCAGAAGTGCATTTAAATACCTGTCTTTCTTCTTCACAAAAGCCTGGGTGCAAAGTCCTCCTGCTGTTCTCAGTCTGGAAAGTCTCACTGCAAATCCAGATCTAAGGTTGCATCTGCTTTTAGGAAGGTCTGGCTCCTGTGCTGGGACACCCTCTGGATCTGCAGAGCCAGTGTAACACCACCTTGTCGCAGAAAATATTATCCCAGTAGACTCCCGGGGGGTGGGCACAGCCATATTGATTTAAAAATGCCTAATACCAGCATGCTTTTACTTTCCTTCTGCTATTTGTGTGTGTGTATGTGTGTGTATTTATATGTCAGTGTAACCATTTCTATACAGGTATTGTAATGTCTCTAACACAGAAGTTTTGTCATCCCCATCATGTTGCTGCAGTTAAAGCGGTGCAGTTTTCTCCTTCCACAGACCTAAACACAATCGTGCGAAATGTCAAGCCCTGTCAGTTCCTGCTGGCTTCGAGGGAACCTCAAAGCTTCTTTTCTGAGGGTCTCAGCAATTCTCTCTGCACCCCAAAGGAGAACTGGGCCCCAGGTTAATGAAAAGTAGGGCAGCCTTATCCTATCAGCTGTCTGAGAGGGTGCCTGGCATTTTGAGAAAGAGTGACAGAGAAAATTCAAGTTACCAAGGCAATAGGAAACCTCAGTGTAGAGAAGACAGACATAAAAAATACGTGCTGGATCCAGACACAGCTGCTCTGAGATAAATTCACTGCGTGCCCTGCCTCAGTTTCCCTTTGATTTCAAGGCTGAAGGTGATGCTGGCTCACTGCAAATCAGCATTATGAAAATGTTGCAGTCAAGATTTCCGCCATACTGCCATTTACACCTGCTCTTTCTAGAGTGTGAATGAATATTGGGCTTGTGTTGCATCGAAGTCAAATAGATTGGCTTTTCTGCTGCCTCTGCTGGAGCTTCTGTGGAAATGAGTTGCACAGCACAAGATCCCATCCCAACCCATACACACTCCAAAGGTAGAAAGAGAACTCCAACACCTTCTCTCCTTTCCTTTTCCCACCAGACTGGGCCAAATCTCAGTCTCATTATATCACAGTAATCCTGGAAGAAATTCATGGGAGTCGGTTCCTCTAGATTTACATGGATATAACCGAGAGGAGAACTTATCACCATGTCTTCATCAATGGTTCCTAAGCAAGGAAAAATACTAAGGCCTCCTTTATCTTGACAGCACAAGATGGCTCAATAAATGTAAAGCACGTGTTACATAACAGAGGAATAATCTATGGCATTGAGGGCTCACAGATCCCGAAAGTCTTTCTCACTTGCAATGAAGGGAGGGGGGGGACTGGAATTAAATAAGGAGAAAAATATATATTGAATAAAGTGCTTGTTGCAGAATATTTTTTTTAAATACAGAACTGTGAAACCTAAAGTAGGGC
Organism: Pipra filicauda; assembly: GCF_003945595.2. Taxonomy (NCBI): domain Eukaryota; kingdom Metazoa; phylum Chordata; class Aves; order Passeriformes; family Pipridae; genus Pipra; species Pipra filicauda. The sequence continues at coordinate 927,359 of NW_024104084.1, read as the reverse complement.
AATACTCTCCCTTTCAACAATACTTTGACTTCCTACAGTCAGCAGATGCAATATGCATAGGATTCAGAGAGATCCCATTAAAATTCATTAAACCATGTTTCCAGCTATTTAGTAAATTTTGAAGAAAAGAAACCTATTGCCTCTTCTGCTCCATACGATGGCCTCTTTGAATGCAATTAACCCTTCATTCATGGGTCTTTCTATCCAACTAATCTCCCACCCCGTGCCTTTCGATGCATTTTTAATACCACAGCTAATACTGCTACCTAAAATCCTCCAGCAGACACCATGCAATAGAGCTCTTTGCACAGGCAAGGTACTGTAAATCTCCATAAACAGTGCTTGGATGAACAGCAAATTCAGATAAGTGATGTGTTCTTTTTCATGGCTTCCAGTTACAAACGGGGGATGCTCTTCATCCTTCAAGGTAGATTTTTATCCAGGAATTATGTTCGTTTCATACCTGCTCAGGGGATTTAGCCACTGGGTTTGGGGAATCTGGGCAAAAAAAAGGGTGTAAGAAGGGGTAAGGTGACATAAATAAATAGTGAAACAACAAAGAGAGACGTAGTGGTACACATGCAAATAATGTCAAAAATGTCAAAAATTAAAAACGAAAAAAAAAAAAAAAAAAAAGAAAATGGATCCAGGAAAATAAGAAGACATTACATGAAGTGTCAGCTTTATCTTCCTGAAGTGTAAAACTCTGGTCTCTTTATTACATGGTTGATAGAGACTCAGGACCCAATCTGGTCTCATTCTGAGTTTGATAAACTGTGACCAATTTCAGATTGGAACTCCTATTTACGGAGGTGCTAAGCGGAGAGGGGGATTATATCATGCAAAACAGAAGCAACCAAAAATATTTCTGTTCCCCCCATCTTCTTTTCCCATCTGATAAATGAGCTGGTTTGTCAAAACAGGGAGTGGAGCTGGAGGGGCCAGGGAAAAGGGTTTGGTATAAAAAAAGAAAACAGAAGATGAGAACTGAAAATATTCTGTATTTCTGTTTGCTCAGAGCAAATCCCATTCCCAAGCCAAATCTAATCAGAATCTGTCCATGAAAAAAGAATTCAGAAAGGAAATATTTTGAAATACAGGAGGGGTCTCCACCTGATCCTCACTGCAAGGTGTTCAAGGTACAGAGTGTTTCTTTCATTATTTCAGTGTTCTGTCACGGCTATGAAGGAGTGTATTTCTGAGTCACAGAATTATGCTTTTCACTTGGATTCTGTAACACCCCTACGCTTAATTATTTCATCTGAACTGCAGATTTCCACAGATCCAGCAAAGCATTTAAGCACCTGCTCAACTTTAAGAACCTATTGCGTTCTGGGAGGCTTTCCACAATATGAATTAAGCGCACACTTTGCTAGATGGACGGCTCTATACCATAACTACATTTCATCTGGAAGAGGGCCAGGCTCTTTCCCAAAGGGTTCGCTGCTCTTTAGTTTATCGGTCTGAAATTTGTCCATAAGTGTATGTGCCTTTTTTTCATTGAAGACTTTGTTGGATCTAATTGAACTCTGGCACAGTGTTTGTGATCAGTCTTGGACAACATGTAAAGGACTAATCCTGGCACTGCAGAGTGGGACGCAAGCGTTGCAGTTTGTGTATCGGATGCGAGTATCACCCTAAGCCACTGGGAAGCCAATCTGAAATCTGCCTGCTTAACAGAGAGGCACTGCCATTGCCTTGCTCTGCCAAATCAGGGTATTTTAAAGAGAAAGCAGAATGATTCTGTTTAAAATTCACAATGCATCTGTACAGAGAATGAGAATTTCAAAGTACGGCAGAAGTCTTACTTTATGGGGAGGTATTATCCTCATTGTTCTTCCAGAGCTGGAAAGGGAGGAGAAAAAAATGTATAGGAGCTCAACTCTGCAAAATTTGTGGACCTGAGTGGCAGGCTAAGTGCTACACAGCAAGCTGTGGAAAAATATCAGCAATCAAAAGCCAAAAATCTGGTCTCCGAGCTTCCCGTTCAAAGACATGCAATGTACTATCCTTTCTACCCAAGAAAGTGTATCAAGTACACGCTAAAGATTTAGAGGTTGAACACCCATGTAGGGGTATACATTACCTATGTCACACTCCACTGGCACTGGGCCTGTAACACCATGGAAATGTGTGTACAAGTTAACAGTAAAGTTCAGTTGCTGCGAGATTTGTATGGATTCGTCCGCTTTAATTGTTTCCATGATTTAAGCATTAGGCACCAGGAAATTAATCTGGGCAATAGTCAAGACAATCTGCACAAATCTGGGTCCAATGTTGCTAAAACAAGCTGGCTGAAATGAAAAAGTGCAGCTGGGACTCTCCTCCTGATACCAACACACACACACAAAAACACACACACGCACACAAAAACCGGCCCTTATTTTTATTATTTATGGACACAGATGAAAAGCCAAAGGGGGCATGGTAATGCACACAGATGCTGATTAGCTGGAGATTATATTGATGATGTAATAAAAATTCACTTTGTCTCTTAAGCTGCACCAGGACAATCAAAGAGAGATTAGATAAAAATCAGAGAGAATGAATAATAGAAGGGAGAGGTATCATCGTAAACCATAACTCCCTGCAAAATGTTCTACCTCTGGCTGTCCTCAGCCAGAATAAATAAGGGCTGGAGGGTGTAAATACAGCCCAAATGTACATAAGAAGGAGGCAGATGTGTCTTTCTAAGTGTATTATTTATCAATAAGCAGCCAGACACACGCATTTACCTGCACGGGTTTGCAAATACGCACATGCAAACATCTACATGCACGTACCTTTCTAATTCTGTTGAACAGATGATGAGAGGGAGTGCAAGAGAGAAAATACTGTATTTGGAGAGGGACAGATGGACAGCAAAATGTATGGGGTGAACAATTAGCAGCGTATGGGAAATGATCTGAGCGAGAAAGATATGGACTTGTGGGGAAAAAAACAACTTAACAGGGCAAGAAACACACATGAGAACACCCACATGCACATCTTTTACCTAGACTTACAGGAGTGTGGATCCCTGTACGAAAAAAGAATCCCTCCAGCCGCAAAAGATCTCAATCAGAGAGAGACAGAAGAAAACTTTCCCCTCTTGGAGTGCTTGCTTGAAAAGGAGCAGAACTCCCGCACGTCTAACATTGGTTTAAGTTTACTGACCATGTTTAATATTTGATTAAACCTTTGGCATAGCTGACTATCCTGATCTGAATAGATGATCCGACGCTTTCCCTGGTAGTAAAGCCAAGCATAAGTAATAGCGGTCCTCTGACTACCGCTGCCTTATGCATACGAGTCAGATTTTGCCGTGTCTGAAAACCTGCTACCTGCTTCTGGATTCTTTTCAGTTGCCCAGTATTTTCAACAATGAAAATGAATCAAACTAAAAAAGCCCAAATGCTTCTCCCAGCCATGGAGGGGGCTGCAATTTATTCACAGCTGTGGAAAAAAGTCCCTTCCTTCCAACGTATTCCCTGGCTTAATTTTACCTGTTCTTCTTGCTGTACTTTTTGCTTGTGGTTTGCATTATTACTTACTAAATACATTAGAAAATGCTCATCAGCTTGCTCGGCAGCTTGGGGATGTTTGTGTGGTTGCCCACACACATATACACGCACATATACATGCAGCAATTTTATAAATAAATCACAGTCATAGGGGTGAGGAGAGGGCATGTGGTGCTTTGGAAGGGAGCAGAACAACAGAAAAGAAAGGACATCTTCAGGATCAGAAAACAGGGCCTGTCAGAGTTTCTCTGCACCTTCGAAACCTGTGAGATGGCCACTGATGCTGATCATAGAAGGTGAAAGACGGGGACACCAACCTGGGATGCTTTTTGCCTGGCCAGCTGGGTGAGGACATGTCTAATTCCTCAACACAGAAAAACACCAGGCCTAAATAATCAGCCTACATGCTTTATACCTGAAATGAGACAAGAATTGCTGGGAGAGGTAATATCTTTTATTGGACCAACTGATACAGTTGGAAAAAAAAATAGACAAACTTTCAGGCATGCAAGGAAATCTGTCTTTTTTTTCCTCAGCTGTATCAGCTGGACTAATAAAAGATATTACCTCTCCTTACAAATGTTTTCTCATTTATAACCTTAGACCATCACCGCTAAAGCTACAGCATGACTTCTGCCTTAAACACACACAAAGCTCTTTGCAAAGCTGGATAACACAAATTCTTCTTTACACATAGCAAACTGAGGAAGAACAAGGTCTAGGAAAGGGATCTGGCAGGATACGGAAGGTTAGTAAGAGGACTGGGCTAGAAATAGGCTTCTAATCCCTTCCTACCTACCTTTGAATGAAGAAGACTCTGATGCAGCACCACATCAAAGGCTTATTTTGTCTTCTTGCTTTGATTTGGGGTTGCTAGAGAGGGGTCCTGGAAGTGAGAGGTAGTTATGTTTCAAAACAGCAGGGAAAAATATTTTTGCAAGAAGGTGAACTGTAGTCCCAGAATGGACTGCCAGGAGTAGTTATGAATAAGATCATGGTTTGAAGAACGCAAAGGAAAATGTATGTAGGATTTTTGTTCAGGTGTGAGAAATCAGCTGCTGATTTAATGAAACAAGAAATGTTAAAAAATAAAGAGGTGCAATCGCCTTGGCGAAATTACAGACTTACAGCATTATTTTTTTTTTTTATCTTTGAAAGACGACATCGACCTTTGAACCTCAAAAGAGGGGAAAAAAAGCCCACTTCTTCTGTCTATGTGCAGAAATATATCTGTTTGTGTATCTGTGTTTGTGCATATTTTGTGAGTGAGAGTCTTTCTGCTGCTACTCGGAGCTGTTTTGCTTTCTGAAGATATTTGGACAGTATGGTTTCCGTTTCCCAAAACCTGTTTAGAAAAGAGCTGGGAAAGGAGAGGAGAGACAGCTAACGTGGTCTGAGAGAATCCAAGTGGTGACTCGCAACATGAACTGGTGAAGTGCTCTCCACAGGGGTGACAGCCAGCGATGGCGCGAGGGCAGAGCCGAAACAAGGGAAGAGTGGTGTGAACAGCAACGGTGAGAGCCAAGGAAAGAGGTCTGCAGCAGCAGAGGTAGGCTATGGAAAATAAATGACTCATGAGCACAGCTAGGCAGAGAAGGACATTGTGGGAAATCGGCAGTGAGCCTGGAGCGGCACCTGGGGAACGGACCTGATCCCAGCGGTGGATCTGAGCCTTTGGTCCACACACCCACACCTGTACCTGCAACCAGATAAGGAAGGCTGGGAAGAGAGGGTGAAGAACTAGTCCTGGATGGAAGCCCAGCCAGTGAGAGCCTGGGTGCTGCACTTGAACAGCAAGTGCAGAGGACAAGGATGGAGACCTGAACCAGAGGAATGGGGGGCTCACCTGGTCATTGGACCTGTGCCTTTTGTCAGGCAGCACGGAGCAGGGTCACTGAGTTTGCTGGTGGCTCAGCTATTTCTTTTTGAATTAAGAGGCTGCTGCCAGAAGTCCTGTCCCTGGAGCGGTATAGGGGAAAAGACAGGGGAGTGACACACCTATTGTGCAACTCCTTTTATGAATAAACTCGCGAAATCTAATTCTACCAGCACCTATCTGGCCTTTTTCAATGAGCCGGTCAGTAACAAATGATCATTCAACACCACAAAGCAGACGTTATATAGGAGAACAGATTGAGGCTAATACAACACACATTCCCCTCCAAACAAGAACCCAACATTCCTTCTTCAGCTTTTTCCTCTCCCCCCCCCCCCAATCTGCAAACACTGTCAGTAAAGCTAAGTAAATATATAAATAATTAAACAAACAAATACTTTCTCTGCTGCCCCCGGGCCTTTGAAACTGAGACTTAGTTGGATTTCAGGCAATCAAACAGCATCACGTTCACGCACTCACACTGCACGCACGCTTCCTCTCCACCTTTGACAGAATATCATTGACTTGAGTGCACTGTGATGATTTCAAATAGACTAGGGGTTAGATAATCGACTCTACACACACACATAACCACATGCACACTCCAGCTTCTCCATTTATTTCATAAAAGACATAAGCACAGATGGGGTGGAAACACCAAAAAAAGACCTCAAACAAACAAACAAAAAAATCCCACATACATTGCTATCGATGAACTAAGTAAAACTATAACTCAAATAATAATTAAAACAAACAAACAAACAAACAAGGAGCCTGATTCATTTGTTTGTCAGATCTTCGCTGCAGGAGATAACCTGAAACCCTCCTCTTTAATGAAAATGTTACTAAATTAAGTTTGTTGTGGCTGGATACCTGAGGACAGTGGTATATTGTTTATTCCGCACAATAACCTACACCTTGGGTAGCAGCAGTGAAAGCTACCTTCTGGACTACCTTGCTCTGCCAAAGTCAGGGATATTCACATCACTGTTTAAGGATTCACACAGTGTCTGTCTTGTTTGTGAGGCTGGGTCAGAGTCTAACTATTGACTTCAGAGAGTGTTGGGTCGGTACTCAGCAAATGGGTGACGACTGCCAATTCCATCTGCCCGTAGTGAGGGCAGAAGAACACTTGTCTAGAGGGAACTTGCTCTTTTTACTGACCCCGTGAAGGCAGGTACCTTCAGTTTGATCCAAATCATGCTGCAAACAAGTTTGGATCAAGCCTTAAAGAAGAAAGGTGGGATGTAGCCCTTCATCAAATCCTTGCTTTGAAGCTCCCTCAGTTGCCATAACAATGAAGAGTATGTATGTGATTCACTAAAAGAAGGAAAAAAAATACAAATCAAGATCCTGAATCAGTGAATGATGATATTCCTGTACACAGATGCTGAATCCTACTCACAAAAATAAAATTGACAAAATTGCCATTGACCCTTTCTTAGCAGAACTGGGACAAATATGTATTTATAAGTGAAATGAGCAAAGCTAATTTTCCGTGTCTTCACTGAGTGTTTTTTGAAAGCATATATTCTGGGTCTACACTGAAAGGGACTGATGTAATACATTTACCATCAGAGATACACTAAAACCTTTAAGTAGAAAAAAGTAAATGTCAAATTTATGCCATTAACTTCTCCCACCTAAAAAAAACCAACAAAAAAATAAATAAAATAAAATAAACTCTGACTGGACTAATATTGCAGTTGGGGAAATGAAAGATCAATAGCTCACTGGAGCCAATGAGAATCTTTCCATTGATTCAACAGGTTTCAGATCAGGCCTGAAGGCACCGAGCTTAAGTGACTCCATCAGAGAGTGTTGGTGAGTAATTATCCACGCTGTGATTAGAACCGAGGCATCCTAACCGCCCGCCCTCACCCACCAGATAATGCCCTTCCTTTGAATGAAGCTGCAGGCACAGGCAGCAATTTAAAAGGAGCAGCTCTGAGGTGTATTAACCATTACAAATAATTCACAAGGAAGGGCAACACTTGTGTTTCTTGTTTATTTATTTGTTTGTTTAATTTGTTGTTAGCTTTCCCTAATCCATAGTAGAATGTAAAAACTAGCACCACTCTAGCACCCTTCTCTTCTGCAAGATCTTTATGTGCAAGATCTTTTCCTGCCAGTGCTTCTGTGGGTTGCCTCACTTTTTTTTCTCCCTTCTCTGTCAGTGACTAAACCTGGAGCTAAATAATTTCTAAGATACTCTTTTCTTTGGTATCAAAAATGACTGCATCCCCTCTTGCAAATAAACATGAAGCAATGGTATGCTTTTAAAGACTTTGCCAAAGCATTTTTGTTGCTTGTCTTGCCCATTCCTCACTTCCACTCCTACTTTTCTCATTTACTGCCAGTATCTTGAATGAGATTTCTTTTTCTAAAAGGAAAAAAAAAAATAGAACCATATAAATAAAAAAAAAGATAGGAAGAAGGAAAGTAAAGTAAAAAAATGGCCAGGCTCCGTCCGAATGCACAAACCAGAACAAATCCCACAGAATAACATAATTGAATAACAATATAAAAGAGGGTGAAAAATTGCATCCTCATCCATGTATTATTGAAGATGGAATACGATCAAATAAATCGTGTTTAAAAGCAATTAAATGCTCACAAAAGAAAAACACTTGCCCTGTAAACTGAAAAAAAAAAAGCGTAATGAAATGCAAACCATCTTGAAACTACCATACGGACACTGGAACGAGACATTTGAAGCTGAATGGTATAGCAGGAGTGAACTAGCTTACCTAGATAAGGCAGCCTATTGTTGAAGAGGGAGTAGTTAAGAAATTCAGAAGTATTCAGGTCTGTGTATCTGGTTTTAGGTGAGCAACAACCTTAAGGCATCACGTACTATTGGCCGCTCCTGCTTCAACCAGCGGCATCTTGCAGAACTGCCCGTAAATTCAGGCCCAATCCAAACACTGCTGCAGGCAAGATAGAGTTTTTCTGAAGACTTCACCAGGATTTTGGGCAGGTGTGTAGCTGCTCTGCAAAGTCCTTTCTTGTCAATTATACATTTTACGTATCACAGAATATATATTACTTCCACCCTGTTTTTCCCCCCATCCCTTAAATGCTGACAAAAGGTGTGGGGAAAAAAATCAAACACTTTATTGCAATTCTGTGTTGAAAAAGAGCTCTCTAGGACTAATACTGTTTTGATGTGGACTGAACTTGTTGACAAAAATGCTCCTGGAAGTTTCTCAGGTCCCTTCTGTGCCCCTGCCAGGCAAAGACCCGATCCTAGAGAAAGAGGAATCAAGTTTCTGCCTGGCTCAGGAGAAATAATGGACAAGAAACAGAGCTCAGGCAAGAAAACTGAGTTTTCTCTAGTTTAGCTTTCAGAGAGGTGCAAACCAATTCAATCTGCTCAGGAAAAGTATCTCCCTCTCCCCCTGCTTCCTCCATATATCATTTCAAAGAAGTGCATCTTTACCTTATTATATTATTAGAATCAATCAATATTATTAATATTACATGTGGACAATTCTGTAAATTCTTCATAGTTCTCCTCCCTGCCTGTTAACAGCAGGTACATTATACAAGCTCTGGTTAGATTGGTCAACTAGGCTATCAGTAGCCTTAATAAGCAATACCCATATTGTGACCTTTGCTCACAGAACTGAATCTCTCATATAGGGCTGTCAGATTCCTCAAAGAAGTATTGATAAGCTCATTACTGTATTGCTACATATAATTTTAGGTGTGATTTTCACTCACCCTGAAGCATCTGGTAACCTAATACTTTTTTTGTCCCTCCTAAAGCATTGGGCCTTTTACAATTGATCAAATAGTGAATTAGAGCATTATAGAGAGGAAACATAATCAGGGGATTTCAACAAGCACACTGTGATATATCTTTTGATCTTCTGACAACCTTCATCCCCCTGGATCCTAGGAAGGAAGCACTGTTTTATAGGGATATTATTAGGCTGATGCTGCTTTATACATCTACCTGCAAGAAGCTACCGAATCCGACAAAGATATTTGTGTGCGTTTGCAGTGAGTGATGCATATTATGTGATGTGAATCTATCCTTTGGGACTGGAAAGGAGAGGAACTATGTGCAAATGCAAGTCTGCCTTTTCGATACATGCATGCATACACAGTCTCTGTGTAGTATATACACAGGCATTTGAATTAGAAACAGGCCAAATATACAGTCAGATCTCATCAGACCAACTCTGTCTGCAAAGCGCCGTTTTTATTCTGTTTGAAGAAGCTTCATGTCCAGAGTTGTCTGCCCCAGTGCACTGGGGAGGCAGCCTGGTTGCCTCTAAAATATTTTGGAGACTCAGATACAATGTACAAATAAACCAGAGATGAATTAATTAAGTGTGACTATATCATTAAATTAGTATAATGAACAAATGGTTACGTATCATATTAAACTCTACATATAATTCAGGAATACCCTGTTAGTCACCTGCCACTTCCACGTAAGAATATGATTTCTGTACTGTCTTTTAGAAAGGAATTATTTACAGACCTATATTAGCTTGTCTGTACTAAATGCATGTTTTCATTAACACACATATAAAATAAATGATTGCATGTATGTGATATACAAATATGTCAGGCACACTTCTATATCACTGCATATGCACTTAGCACATAAAAGTTCATACTCCGCTACACTTTTCAACTTTTTCTCTATGTTTTTTTATGGTTTTTTTTTTTTAAGTTTTTATGTTCTTCTTGTGTTTTCCAGATTTAAATAAGGAAATTACACACCTCAACCACAGAAAGGGATGAGAACAGCCTGTGTTACAAACTGTATCTGCACTGCACCGTGGTCTACCAAACCGTAAGCAACTTTGTGTCGGCAAAGTACTTTGAAAGACCTGACAGTGAACGTCCCTTCAGCCATACAACCCTGGAGGAATCAACATTGCCAACAAAGTCATCTATGAAATAGTTAATGTTAAACAATGACTGTCTGTGTTCAACAAAGGAGGTAGAAATAAACAGATAAGGGTGAGGTAGATCGAAATCTGCATGCCTCATTGGCTGAGCTGTCGGATATTTCTAATGCATCTGAAGGGTTTGTTACTAAGAACCTGTTAAGTATCTTTAAACCTTTGATCTGTAGCCAGTCTTAACAAAGGTGACAATTAATTACAGGAGAGTGCATTGCAATAAAGTTACATCGTGGTCAGTTTATATATACTGTCCAAAGCTGGTTCACAGAAGTCACTGTCAATTAAAGTCTTCTTGGAGTCCAGTTCATTATCAATTTTTCCCCCTTGCCTTGATCAATATTTTTGGCTGCTTCAGCTTGACAAACTTAACACAATGTCTATATCTATATGTCTTGCCATTCATTTACATGGAATAGATGGCCGTATATGATTTATTTTTAGCTTCTACGTATGGTCAGGCACTTTATTTGAGAGGTTTAGAGCTCTCATCCATCTTTATTTTAAGGAGCGACAATAATAAGCCCTCTCTTCCTTCAAGGGGATGTCAGTTGGATATAATGAATGCACATTAAAAGCTGCATTCACCTGTATATGCATTCAGGCTGTGGCTCACAGGGACAAAAGCAAACAAATGCAATCTCTGTGGTGACATCCTGACTAGAGCCCACACCAAGCAATGCAGCACAGACAAAGTGACTCAATAGATCCTGCGATCCCCAAAATGCAACGATGCATCTCAAGGAGGTAGACAGAGAGAGAGGCCCTTGCAACATATACCCCAGCACACTCAGTGGAGCAGTGGTGGAAGAAAACCATAATTTTTACTCACCATGGTTATTATTTTTCCCCTCTTCTGCAGCAGATTTTAATACACAAGGGTCAGTCCACCATGACAAACCCCGGCAACAGTCATATGAGCATCGGTGGAGCATTTAAGTGAGTGAGAAATGCAGCGGAGATCGGGCTTTTGGCAGTTCCTCAGATTTGTTTTAATTTTAGTTTCACTTACAGAGAGAAAGCTAAGTTAAAGAACAAGCCAAGAGGCACAGAAATTAGTGGCATTAGCTGCAAGTGTTGTGGGTTGCTATGTAAATCCACAATCCAGAATTTTAGAGGGAATGCGAAACACTGAGTAAGTGCAAGCCTGTACCAGGATTTCCAAACATGAACCCACCAAAGTGATGGCAAAATTCTCACCGAGTTCTGCCCAGCAAGCAGGTAACAGGCCTTCACTCCCAAAGTAAAGGTGATGCAGGGTTTAATGAAACACCAGCCTATTTCTTGAGGTCGGGATTCAACTTAGTTCCCTTAACACCTCACTTGCTTAGTGTAAACGCTTACAGGGCAGAAACCAGACAGCACTTGATGGACAGGTCATGTTGAGCTCCGCAGTCTCCTGCTTTTTTGGAATATTACTTTAAGTCTATAGCCAATCCCTATATGAGTCTTTGGGCATCTGAGGCTTTTTCTCTACTTTAAATGCAGGTAAGCGGTCCAACAGCCCAGATCATCTCCCCCACTTTTTCTCCCTTGGAACCATTACTGTCTGTCGCATAAACCCGCCTCGGTTCACACTTGATTGACGGGAGGGACGGTAACAGCTCCTTTAGTGTCGTTATGGTCTGTCGGGTCAGTGCGGCTGGTATGCTCGCGCACAGGGTATGCATGATAAAAAACACCCTGATGTCTTGCTGAGAAATGTGGCTACGTGTTTCCAGCTCTTAGGGCTAGGGGAGACCCTCCTTGGCCACCCAACCCCTTCAATCCCTTGCTCTTGACCACCATGAGCAGAGAGTCCTCTGCCTGCCCTCCTTGACAGGTACAATCCACTTTTCGGTTGAGCACAAGACACTTTCTGCGATCTCGCTCACTTTCTACTCAGATGAAATTTCCAGGTGTTTCTGACAATTTCCTTCAAAAGACTATTCCGTCAGCTGCCTGGCTTTTATTATGCTATGCAATTGGAATCCTCAGCTAAAGAAAGCCCTGTCTGTGACACTGGCCACCAGCCGACGTGGCATACAGGACCAGATGAACCATGCTTTTCATCCAAGGTGACAAGGATCCTCAGTTCTTCCCTCTACTTCAGTGCTGAAATTCCCGATCTTTTCTGGCTGGGTGTAGGAAAAAAAATAACATAAAACTAAACCAAACTGTTCCCTCCTTCTATTGTTATATTTCAGAAATTAGTAAGTTTCTGAATCACTCTTTAATTAAAACCTTGGTAGGGCCAAGTAAATAATTTGGAATTTTATTTTTGTTGCTCATTAATTTTTTTAAGAAAAAAATAAGTCCCTATTTTTTTGTTCCATAAAATGCCCAAAGGCACCAGTATGTGAACATATTGAGGGACAAAAACAGTTGCAATCCATGAAAGTGTAGAAAATATAAGTCTGACCTGGAGAAATGTAAGAGAAGAAACAAAAGCACTAGAAACACAAACTTTAATTTCGTTCTTTTCTCCACATCAGTGAAACTTTTAAACAAATCCATCTTGTAAGGATGATTAGTTGATATGGTGGTGGGGCTAGCTGAAGAACAGCTTTCAGTGCAAAACTTAACAGCCAAGCAAGAGATTCCAGAAAATTGGAGTTTGTATTGGAAATGCTGACACAACCGTAACAACAGCATCATAACTGGCTGCAGCTGCTTTTAGAAACCAGAATCCATGTCCAGACCCCTGAAAAAAAGAGTTAACATATACCCTTCTGATTTATGAAGCAATATGAGCTATCTGTTTGACATTATCAAAACACATAGACACTCATCTCTACAGGAGATTTTAATGTACAGGGGGTTGCTTTTTTCCTCTCTTCCATCAAGCTGTCCAATTGCATTTTGATTGTTTTAAGGGGTTGTTTTTTAGACCTAAGGCATAAAGTCTCCTCTGCTTTATTCCAGTTTATTTGTGCGTTTACCTCCCTAAAACTTGTTTGGTTTACTACCATACTAAATGCTGTATGTGTTGCTTTCAGCCAGGCAAGTCTTATGTTTCAATTATGGAGGAGTTTATTCAGCACCTGTATTGCGTTGTGCTTCTTTTCAACTAAATTTCCATTTCCCAAAGGCTATACACATGAATGTGTATACATCTCTTTTTCTGTATGTATACACACACAAATATATACATTTCTACATATATACAAATACATCATCTTAACTGAATACTCATTTTCACTGCACCTTTGAATTTCTGACATACCCAAAACCTTCATAAACATCTCAGACTTAATAAGGTTTTAATTTTTCTATCATCTATCTTTGTAATCAAACAGAACAGAATATAATGAATGGAAGACTTGTTTCCCTACCCCAGAGGTGTCTTAAATTTCAAAATTATTTATACTTTTGAGAAGGCAAAGCAGTGAAAGAACTAAACTATTCTCTTCATACTGTATTTTTCTAGCTGCCTTGAATGCTTGCGGAGTGAGTTTTGGGTCAGGTAGGAAAAACATCCTAACCATAGGACTGCAGTAGTGGATTTCAAGAAGGGTTTGGGGGGGTTGTGCTTTTTCCACCCCTAGAAAAGGGTTGAAACAATGCTGTTGCTCTCAAGTCTGCGCAAGACTCATGCTTTCCCACTGCTCACTATCTCCACTCTTTAAGTGCGCTCTCCCGTGTGTGTTTGAGTAAATCTCAGTTAAGTGTGGGATACTGATCTCTTCTGACTTCCTAAATAGAATATTATGGAGACCTGTGTGTTTTAAATTAAAACACTTTCCAGGCCTTGGGTACAAGCAAGCTTCAATAGAAAAGACTGTTTAAACCTATGGGGACAGTCCTATATTTAGATTACATTAATTCATAAATATTATACTAAATACCACTTAAATTGGCCTTAAATGATTTCAAAGATAATGCATTATAATATGGCTGTCCTGAGAGCACTAACCTTTATGTCTCCCAGTAACTCAGCCTTTAAGCATACTCCACTGCTAGATAAGATGGGGGAAGTTATGAATGAATGTCTTGCTAAATTGTTAAAGTGTGATTAGCTAACTCCGTGCATGTGTGTGCGTATATGTGTGTGTGTGGGTGGGTCAGCTCAGCCCCAGCAGATTTCTGCCCGTGGATCTCAGCACACAGCCTCTTCCCAACACTAGAGCAAAGTACCACAGCAGGAGCCTGTTCCTGCCCCGTGTGGAGAGAAATGAGGATGGGGGAAATATGCAGCAGCTACGCTCGTGCCATGAAAGCTTATTTTCTCGGGGATCTGGCAAGCCTTTCCCGCCTTTCCCCACATGCTGCTTCCCCCGTACCCTTTCTCTCTTTGCGTATCTGCAAGAGAATCATAATCCCCTGCCTCTTCCCTGGTATCTGTACTGGTATCAGCCAGAGCTGCTGGTGAAAGAACCTGGAACTTCACTCTCCTTTTGTGATAGTTTTTCTTGGAGGGGGGCAGAGTCACGTACTTTGTCTTCAGGTTCTTAATTTTCAATTTCCTCCTTCTATACAGGGGCACCGCAATAGGATCTCTTCATAATATTTTCAAGAATACACATCCTTTGCTCTCGTTTCAATGGATTTACACCTGAAATTACTCTGGTTGCTGGGTTTTTACTTTAAGCTAATTTCTGTCTCTTCCCTCCTCCCAGCACAAACCTACTTTCTCCCCCTCCACACCCAAGGTTTGCTCTCCTTACACTTAAATAAACTACAGCCTACTATTAACCCTTCAGAGTATGCCACTGCTACAGCTTCATCCCCTGAATTAGGAATGAAATAAACTGAGAGTGATGGATCAATTAATGTATAAGCATTATGCATCTCTTATGGAAAGCATCTTGGGGTTTTGTATTGCCAACCTACCCCTGTGAGCCAAGTTGGACTATCTTTATGCAATTCTTCACCTATGCCTGCAAAGCAAAGCCAAAATAAGGAGATCTGAGTGAATACAATGCTTCACATGACTGCATTCACAGAAGGGAAAAGAGAAAAAAATAGACTAAAAATGAAATAAAATGAAATAAAATAATAGAAAAAAAAACCCAAACACAATCCTCATCCTTCAAAGCCCCATCACGCTTTTTGACTTAATAGTAATTAATCACTACCGGTAAGAAAGTAATTTTTTTCCAGGTAGCCAGAGGCACATTTTTATCAGGATTAGCTAATAAATCAGCAACATCGCTAGAAAGGAGTTCAAACTCTTCTCGGATGTACTAAATAAAACCGATCTCTGAAATGCTGGCAACTCGGTGTCTGTTGAAGCTTTGCTCAAACCCTAGCCTGCAAAATAACAATCATCATCATCATTTTTCTTTCCAAAGTCCAAAACTTCTAGGAGGTTAAAAATGACTGTTTGTTTTGAGATGAACTCATGCAATCTGGTTTGATGAAGTGACAAGATTCCCCACCTGGCTTTTTTTCTAGGTTGCAGCTTTAGAACAGAAATGAAATGAGGGAAATGAAGTTAGTATCTTGCTTAATTCAGGGATATGTGTTAAACACATCCAAGCAAGATAAATGATCCCTCTCTCTACTCTCTCTCTCTCTCTCTCCCTCTCTCTCTCCCTTCTTGAGTTTGTCTCTGTGAATACAGACATACAGTAAAAGCAGAACTGAACTGAAAGAAGGAGAATTCACATCTATGACACAGAAATTAAAGTTAGCGCATAGATTGATTAATTTCAGCTTTAAGATAAAACATAACAAAAGAATAAAATCTCATCAACAAATCAGAATAACCTCCCACCAGCACTAAAAAAAAAAAATACTTTATCTAGATGTTAGCTCAAAGATTTCCTCTACAGTATGTTGAGTGTTTCTCCTCAGTGTAGCTTTTACTGCTGTTATTTTTATTTTACAGAAGCTTTAGATGATTTTTTGAAAACACATGTACACACACACGAGCTCAGTGTCTACTATCACTATCAGACAAAATCTCCCAGGACCTTTCCTTCCCTGCACTTCTTACTATTATTTTTACTTTTATTATGAATAATTATTATAGTATGGGTGTCATGTTTAAATGATGCCAATCAGACCTTGATGTGGTTTCTAGGAAGCTAGTCTGGAAAGAAAGCAAGGTTCGAAAGAGCTACACTGATCATTTTAAATATGAGAGTGGTGTTTGGAGCGACCGGCAAGAAAGGATGGAAGAAATATCCTATAACTTAGATTGAGTACCTGGTCCCTGAGCCCTGAACATTTTCTCTAGCCTGTGTAAAACTGATACTTTGCACTGTCAGGGTATATTTTCACTCACATTTCCTGAGACTGGAAGCGAGGAGGGGAGTGAGTGGGAAGGGGGAAGAGATGCCTGCTAAACATGCCGTTAAGTTCAAGATTTACAACTCGCCAAGGCATCTGGAAAGCTGGGAAGCCAGTAATGCCATTACCCGTGACTGTCACTGCCAGGAGTCTACCAGGCTGGACTAGATACTGGTACTGAAGCTGTCCTGTTAAAGATGCAACTTCCACTCTCCTCGTAGCCCCGTGCGAAACGCTTTCTCCTCCTGCACTATATCTGGAGTCACACCCCAATCACTTCTGATGCAATTTTTTTCTTTTCCCTTTTCTTTTTTTAAAATAAATATCTATATCATAAATAAACACACACACACACACACATATACAGAATATAAGTTAATAAGGTGGGTCATATCACTCCCTGGTCTCTCCTGCTTCTAAGCGGGGCTACCATGCAAATTACCTTCAACTTCCTCCCTGAGAGTCCTACTTTCCTACCCGAGGATCCAAGCATCTCTCCCCCATCACACACACCCTCCCCCACCCCCCAAAACGTAGCACCATCTAATCTGAAATGCACCTCCGGAGAGCCTAAGCTAAGCAAGGAAATGAGCGGGCAGGGATGGAGCGAGTGAGGCATGGCTTGGGGGGTACATCTCCGCTGCCTTTAAAGAAAACCTAAAAAGTTCCCGGGATGGACTTTGGGCGCATTAAAGTAGTGCTTGGAATATGCCTGCTCAGGGACTTCTCCCCTCTGGAACTAAACTGCCACCTGTCCCTACTGGCTTGCCTTCTCAAACACACACACACATCTCGGGATTTTGTGCACACACCCCTGCCCCGCTTGAGATGGGTTTCTTTATTGTTGTTTATATCCCTGTTTCCATGCTGAATAGAGCCAAAATGAAATAACCCCCCGGAGCAACTCACTCTCCTCCACCTCTTGCTTTTTAGAGGACTACAAATAATAATTGTAACAGTAGCAAAAATAAGTATTATCAAAGAAAAAAAAAAAAAGAAAAAAAAAAAAGAAAAAAAGAAAAGAAAGAAAAAGGAAAGGCGCTGGTGCCGGATGCAGAACAGTTGTAAAATAGAGGTTCCCAGCAAACCCAGGGACAGACAGACGGACACACACACCCCTGGGCTGATGATGAGCGGCTCCCGAAGGTAAATACTGAGCACCCGCTCCCGCTTCAGCACCGCGGACAGCTGCCGTCGGCCCCGCGCCCGCGCCGCCGCTCGCCCGGCGCTCCCCGGGAGCAGCCTCTCACCCCTCAAAAAAGCGGGGAAAGAAATAAAAATACTAATAAATAAGCCAAAGGAAACTGACTCCCTGCCCTGCCTCTCGCTCTTCTCTTCCCAGGATGGGTCTATTATTTCTTTCCCTGCCCCCCCAGCCTGCCGCCTCCGCCCCCGGGCCAACCAAAAATGAAATAAAATGAAATGAAATTGAAAGGAAAGAAAGAGAGAAAGAGAGAGTCAGGGAGGGAGAGGGAGCCTGCCTTCCTCTCCTGATCTCTCTCGGGAAAGTTCAGGAGGTAACTCACCTTTGTGCATGCCAGTGAACCTGTCCTTCAGCACCGTCAGTTCATAGATCTTCCCGAACTCCTCGAAGAGCGGTTTGAGGTCTTTCTCGTCCAGGTTACGGGGGATCTGCCCAATAAAGAGCTTAATGGCATCGTGGTCCTTCATTGGGATGGTGGATGGGTTTCCGGGACTATGGTTTAATCCGTTCATATGCCCGTTGGTGCTGGGGTTGCTGTGATTGCTACTCAGGCTGGTATTGTCTGGTTGTCCGTTTGCTAACGTGGCCATCTTTATATACATAGAGAAAATCTTCTTTCCTTTTTTTCCCCCTCTTCTTTTCTCTCTCCCTCCCTCTCTCTCTCCCTCTCTCTCCCTCTCTCTCGCTCTCTCGCTCCCTCTCCCTCTTTCACACACACACACACACACACTCACACACACACACACTCCTCCCTCTCTGTCTCTCTCTCTCTCTCTCTCTCTGGGTCTGATCTGATTTTTTTTTTACATTGAAGATCTGTGTCCTTTCCGTTTAAACAGGCTGGATCGGTTCAAATTCCCAGCCAGACTAGGGGGTGGGGTGTGAGTGTGTGGATGTGTGTGTGTACTGGGAAGGGAGGCTAGGGGTGGGGGATTGCTTTTGCCTCTACTCTGGCTAAACCCCCTCCTCCCATCCAACCACCCCCCTGTCTGTCTGCCCGACAAAAGCTTAATGGTATCTTCCAACACAGCCCCTGGCTATAAATAGCACTAGGCGCATGGCTCTTTGAGAGACAGTCAATTTCTATTGTGCCAAGTGAGCAAAGGGGAACGGTTGCGTTTTTAGGACCAATGATGATGATTTTTTTTTTCCTTTTCCTTTGCAAGCCCTCCGATCAATCGCTGTCCTTATAATTTCAGTGATCATCGGGTAATCTGCCTTTTTATTTGAGAGGGGAAAAAAAAACAAACCCAAGGTGTTCTGACTTCTTTCTATTATTATGTTGTCTCTTACTTATTATTTACTCTTGTTATAATTTCTCAAATGATAATAAAAGCAGTTCAGATAAGGATGAATCCCCGGGCTTAGAGGTTGTTTTTGCTGTTGTTGTTGTGATTGTGATGTTACAAGCTCTCTTTACTATATCTGTTCTTGTTGCATCTAAAAAAAATGCATGCTCTTTAAGCTTTTTTTTTCAATAGATTATGCCGCTGATGATGACATCAAGCTAGGAAAGCGCAAACTATATTATTGTAGCTCTTCGGAGGGAGACAAAAATATCGAGATGACTGTTGTTAATTTTCCTGCTGCTGATATTTATTTTACGTACAGTCAGTGCGGGCGTTATCTCCTATACGGGCTGTGTGTGATGTGCGTGTGTGTGTGCGTTTGTATATTGGAAAAGGATTGATTAGATAAGATTTTCTTGCCCGACTTTCAAGCCATCAGGATATTCTGTCTGTCTCTGATGGAAACATAAATCGCATTTTGTAGTCATCAGTGATCGGGAGTTGCTTGTCCGAACAATGCTCTCTAGACAAAGTGTACTGTATGGTGGAGACGAAATCAGCTCTTTCATAGCATCTGGAGGTGGGGAGGGCAGGGAGCCTCGGATTAAGGACACAACTCCCCCTTCTCCCCCAAATAATAATAACAGTAATCCGGACAGTAACAAAACAAAGCTCTGCGTGTGCTCAGAGCAATTTTTTCGTTCCTTTTCCCCCCCCCCCCCCCCCGGTTTTCCTTTTCTCCCGTTCCTCTGCCTTGCCGCGCAAGCTGTGCGGGGATGAAGCTCGCAAAAACACCAGCAGGCGAGCTCGGAGCAGCCTACGAGTTACCTGGCCTGAACCCCCGCTCCCCTCCCGGCCAGGCTGCATCCACCGGACCCCCGACTATCCCCCCGTATCCAGGGGGCTGCCCGCAACCCCCCGCAGCCCCTCGGCCCCTCGGGGCCACCCGGCCATTGTTCCCGGCGCCGCCGGCTGATCCCCGCGGCAGAGGCGGCGGCGGCCCCGGGGAGTTGGGAAGGGGGGCTTGGGGGGCGGGCTGGGAGCGGGATCCCCCTACCCCAGGCACCCGTCCCCCGGGAGCGCAGGTAGCACGTGTGACTGTAAACGGAAGGGCCAGCCGCGGAGGAAAGGAGGTTATTAGTTTAAAATTTCAAACCTTCCTGCTCCTTTTATTGATCGGAATTTATGTATATATATATATATATATATTTAATTTCTGTTTCAAAAACAAACAAACAAACAAAAAAAGGAGCAAGCTTTACCACTTTTTTCACTTTATTTGGCTTTTTTTTAATAACAGAGAGGCAAGGCAGTATCCTACCAATTCCCCCCCCCCCCCCCCCCCACGCCCCCATCCGCCTCCCTTTAAAAAAAAATAAAGAAAGAAAATAAATAAAGAAAATCACCCCAATGAAGGTGGCTCGGCTATTCCAACTACTCCTGTGCCTGAAAGTGCTCCCGTGCCCTGCCAGGAGAGGAGCGGGGGTGGATCGGGGGGGCGGCGGGGCTGTGCCCCTCCCCGGGGCTGCCGCCGCTCCCGGCGGGGGGAGCGCTGCGGGCGGGGGGCGGGACGGGCCCGGCCCCGCGGAGCCTCCCCGTCCCACCTCCCCGGGGTCCGCACCTGGGGGCGACACTCATGCGGAGCCCCCGGCACCCTGCGCCGCCTTTTACCGCTCTCTAAACATCTCCCGGCGCTGACGGGCAGCAGCGGCCGTCGGCCGCCGGGTGCCGGGCTGGTGGCAGGCACCGCGCATTGTCTGCCGCCTGGCCAGGCGTGCAGTGTGTTGGGGTCCAAGCGGCGCTGGAGGGAGGGGGCAGAGTTTGTCCGTCTTCCTTTCCTGGGCGCACACCCCACCTGCAACCTTTAAAGGCTACAGACGCGGAGATCTGACAGCCCAGGAGCTGCTGGGAGGGTAAAACCCTTCTCAAGACAGCCCCACTCCCGAATTCCCAGCCCTGTGACTCACTTGTTTTCAAATCCTGCCTTGTGCCTTGGACTGTGATAGAAGAATGACAACAACAACAAAACCCACATGAAACAAAGTCTTTCAGTTGCCCCCCTACACACACCAACATCAACAATCCTAATATCCACTCTTTCTGATCCCTAAAACCACACCCATGATAGAGCTAGGAGGACTCAGTGAAAGAAAGACCTTTTTTTTTTAAAGAGGGAATATCCACTACAGCGAAAAGTGAAACAGCATCCGGCACTGATCCATCCCAGGGATAGCTCTGTTAACACCCTGTCCACGAGCAGGCCACTCTGCCTGCAATCATAGCTTATCCCAAACGAAAGCCAATTAAAAGAATAGCACGGTAGAAAAAGTAATTTTGCTGCTCAGTGCGGGTGTCCCTTTTATAACAATCTCTATTTTTTGAAACTTTGAGCTGGTCCACGCCCTGTTTTCACAGCGCTGTAAGTATAGTCATTTAGAAATGGATGCTGTTCAAGTACAGCCCCCTGGTGCACAGGCACAGCTGTGAGGGGTGGCAGGATGAAATAATACAGACACAAATATTGCTACAAGGGCTCGGAGATGAACACAGCTGCTGCTGTGGGTGGAAATAAGCTATACCCCATAAGCACCTTTACACATGTACAAGGGGCTGTAGTGGATTTTAAAAAGATAGAGGCAAAGGAGGAGTGAAATTGTTATCTATAAACCAGCCTTTGCTGAACAGTTCCCAAGTGAGAAATGTTCCCTGTGTAATCACAGTGGGTCCAGTTCAGCAATCCATAAGCAAAGAAGTCCACAGAAATTTTGTAAGAATAAGGTCTTTTGTATCAGGCTTCAGTTTCTCCCAGAGAATAAAAATTATTTATCTCTTTGGAACCAAAATAAAGCAAAGAAAGCACTTTTCTTTTTTTTTTTTTTTTTTTTTTTTTTTTTTGTTTAATGTACCTACTTGCAGGGAAAAAAACAGTCCCCTTCCAAAACCATTTGCAGCCCCATTTTCTCCTGCTTCTCACTCCGGTGAGTGTCTTTCAGGTTTTGGTTTGTTTATGTGTTTTTGTTTGGTTTGTTTTGTTCAGAACATAAACACTATTTATTTTGGGGGTAGATTGCCAGCAATTTTTACCCCTTCGGAAGAAATATTACCCCAAATCAGCACAGCTGGGAAAATGCACTGACATGGCCAGGCCAGGGGCAGAAGGATGCAGCAGGATCAGCCACAGGTATACACTCACCTCCTATGAAAAAGGGTTTGCAGACCAGGCTTTGGCTTTTAATGTGCCTTTCAAAGGGCTTGATTGATTGCTGTTAATCCTGTGAACAACTTCGGTGTTGTTAACAGGACTGCCCGCATTAAGTAAAGGTACTCGCATGCATTAGTATGCTCCTCGTCCCCATGACGTCAATACACAGCTTTCCAATGACTTCCAGGAGGGCTGGATCAGGCCCTTGCTAGCAGCAAGTTTTTAATGAACACCGTTTGGTGCAGGCAAGGGGGGCACAGTGATACATCAGTCCTGACTGTCTTCATTCTCCGGGAAACGAGCAAGTAAAGAAGAAAGGCAGGAATAGGCTGAAAGGTTGCTGGAGGGGGATTCTTCTGCTGAACTTCAAACTCCTGGACCCATAGCACACAAACCCATCGGTGGCTGTAACACGTAAAAAGAATTGCAGGCAAGTTTTGTTCCAAAAAGACAAAAAAAAAGTGTGAATTTTATTCTTAAATAGATAAACTAAATAGCAGGCAAGTTTTGCTTCAAGTAAATAAACAATATGTGTGATTTTTTTTTTTAAATAGCAGTCTATTCTTCTTCAGATCTAGCTAGCTATATCAGCTCATATATTTACAGATTTTCTGCTAGCTTATTTTATTAAGACTTTTCTTGAAGTGACATGAGACTGTTAATAGCAAAGACACACATTCTAATCACAATTCAGATATAGCTTTCAGGTTCTATGAAAGGGCCCGATCCTGCCAAGTCTTGTAACTCAGCTGGAATTGTTTACTTCAGCCTGTTAGGCTTTGCAGGGAGTGCTGACAGGATCAGGACACATTAGCTACGTAATCAAATGAAATAATTGAGAGCTGCATGTGGGCCCCTAATACATCAAACAAAAGGAGAGGGACTATCACCCACTAAACTTCGGGTGAGAACCCAGGCATCAGGGGATGGGCCCGATCCTGAAAACCTTAATCTACATTGCTGTTAATCAGTCTGTTGTGGTCAGAAGGATTATTCATCTGAGGAAGGATTACCCATGTGAACATTTGCAAGATTGGTTCCTGAATTAATGCCTGAATCAGTGTGGTTGGTTTTTTCTTTGTTTGTTTGTTTTAGTTTTTGTTGTTGTCGTTTGCTTTTTTTTTTCCTCCTCTGCCTTAGTTAGAATCAAGAAGGTTGATTGAGGAGAGAAATGAAAAATTATTTGTATCCAAAGGAGTTTAGCACAGGATTGTAGGATATAGGCAACAAAAGGTATCAGTGTTTTAAAAAAAGAGTTTGTTTATGGAGTCATTTTGTTATTAAATAGCACTGGTGTGTTTGAGGTGGCAAAGTGAAGACTGCATAGAAACCCAGGGTTAAAACAGGACAGAAAAATAGAAGAGAGTGTGTATTCATGTGTTCTGATGTGTGTTTAGAGACAGGATTTGTGCAGATGCACGCACATACATCACTACACTCCACTCAATGGATTCTGCTATTTAAACAGAGGTCTCCAGAATATTCCTATTACCTGTGCTGTAAACACTGTAAACATGCTGTATTAGTCCTTTGAAAAGAATATCAAGTTTATTATCTCCACATCCCTTTTCATAATAGGTATGTCCCTGTACATAATGAGTAATGAAAGCAAGCAAGCTTGCATTGTAGGGACAATAATGCTTCATGTTAATATGGACCTTTTCATCATCAAATCATTGTGCAATCAATAACAAATTAATGCTCACAGCGCCCCTGTGAGGAAGGGAGATTGCGGTTTACTAGGAGCGGGTAGCACCACCAATTACAAAGGCTGCTTGAGTCTTCCTATAATAAAATCCTGTTCAGCATTGATAAACTTTGTGTGTTTTGGCTGAAACTCTAAGTTGGGCGCCAGTATCCAGTTCAAAGTATTTAATTATTTCATGAAAATTTCATCTGGAACTATTTGTCAATCCTTGAGAACAACCCATAGGAGAACTGGTTTGAATTAAGTCAGATGAGATGTTTGTAAAGCTCCCCTGTCCCCATGCTTTACAGCATGATACTAAGAGTTGTCAGGAGGTGAAGCTCTTTCTCAAGTTTTTTTGCTATCTCTGGGAAAATCTGCCCCAAAGCGGCCAATTAAAAGCCTTGGGAAAATGGCAGTTCTCACATGCTCACTAGAGATGCAGATTTCCAAAACCAGATTCCCCAGTGACTCGGCTCTCACCGGGTTTGCTACAGCAGACAAGAGTTATTCCTGTCATTGTAGCACAGGGCCGGGACAGGCCAGGAAAAATTAGAATCTGGATACCTGAAACAAAAGCAGGGAGTCTGTTTTCCCTGTGCTTTCAGGGGCCGACAGGGAGATTCAACAGTGAGACTAGAGCAGAAACTAAAACAAAACAGCTGGGGGGAAATTCAGGCAAGCTGGAAAAACAAGGAGGTTGGTGTATCACTGTAAAGGATTCAGAAGAGACACAAATGGGGAACAAGCTGAAGTTCAGACTCAAAGATAGTATCTGCACCATGAAATGATCCAGGTTCAGAGTATAAGTTTGAGAAAAGCATTAATTGTCTTAGCACAGTCTTTGACATGGGTTTGGTCCTCATTAGCCTCCTAGGCACCTTCTGGGTGCAGCTTGGAGGTCATCACAGACCATCATGGAGTTTTCAATAGGCACTACAGGCAAGGATAATGTGTTTTTTATGGAAAAGAGCATTTAGCCATATGGGTTCTTGGTGCCATGCCATTTGGACCCAGGGTTAAAGAATTCTCCAGTTATTTATTTGCATTGACCCAGTTAGCCACAGAGAGCTTTGGAGGAAAGGTTGTGCTGAGACACAGCAGTCTGCTTCTCAGTAGGAGGAATCTGGGAAAATGGAGAGAAATGGGAAGGGAGACAAATCTAAAGGGCAACTGTCTGTGGTACAATAATGAGGAAAAGAGAAGGGTTAAAATACTGAATGTGATGTAAGAAAACATTTAAAAATAAACTCTGGTAAAACGCAGAGGATCTGAGAGCTCTGAGGCTGGTAAACTCAGGAACTGACCACTGAAAGACTGAGGCAAGATAAAAGAGACAAATCAAGAAAAAAAAAAACAAAAAAAACCAAAAAATGAAATCAGACACAGGACTGGAACAGAGAGAGGAAATACAGAGTGAGAAGGGGTGGATCTGAGAGGAGGATGAGTTAAAAGAACTGGAGGTATGGTCTGAGAGAATATTTGTCCCTAAAATTCCACTCTTCTGTGTATTTGAAATGTGAGGCAGAGTCCCCCGGTCCTCTACAGTCAACAAACAGCACTGCACATGCCATCTACTCTGTGAATGATCATGTAATTAAAGTCTGAATTAGAATGCATCTGTACAACAAAGGAAAATCCAGGTTGTGCACGTAACCTCAATTCTGGGAGCTCTTAATATTTAAGTGCTTGTCTTTGCAACCAGAATAATTTCCTTTTAATTAGGGCTTGTGTGCAAGGAAAAAAAACCCTCCCCCCCACTCTTTTTTTTTTTTTTAAATATATATCCAGTTTGGGATTTGGGGACTTTAACTTAATTTAACAAGGTTAAAGATGGATTTTAAGCCAGCTTTTGGAGAGTGTTGTCTTCCCAGAATTGTAGTCACAGTCAGTGCATATTCTCGGAAAATCAGGCCCAACTCTGAAAAAGACTTAAGCAGCTAATTCGTATTTGGGCATGCAGATGTTTGCTGAACTTTAGAGAGAATGAAGCATGGAGATTAGGCATGTGACGTTAGTATCCCAAGTCACTGGTCACTTTTCACATGGACTTTTAGAGCCTCAGGGGAAAAAATGGCAAAGGCAGTGCTCAGATTCAGAGGACTGTGATATCCCATGGCATGTTTTACTTCTGAAGATGTACCCAGTCTCATTCTGAGCAATGTATGTTGTAGGTACAGTCTCAGTACTTTATTTGTGTGCATAGATGAATATTTGTTTAAAAAAAAAACACCCACATTCTTTTCCTATTTTATTCTCCAAGTAGCCAGAGGGAATGACAGTCAAGGTCCAGCATTAATGCTGCTGGTTTCACGTGCCTCATTCTGACAAATGCATGGCATGGGATCAAGTGTTGACTCTGTGTGTGTGTGTGTTTGGGGGCTGTGAGACCACGTGTGAGTGCATCCACACATGCACATGTGTGGAAATACTGTAGACAGAGAAAGAGGATACTCTACAGCCAAAATGTGCAAAAATGGTCCTTATCAGCTTTCTCTTATAATAACTTCATAGTATCTTTAAAGAATTTTTTTTTCTTTCTCTCTGTCTGTCTCTCTGTCTGTTTCGCTCCCTTTCTGTCTGTTTGTCTACATATTTTACAAATATATCAGTTCTTTCCTGTCTGATAGATGATATCTCTACCTGCATTATTTGTTACTGATGTTGCAAATATGTTCAGTTTCCTTAACAGCCAAATTTCTAAATCCATCCTAGAATTTATGAATGTAATAAAACTTAGACCTGTTCCTATACTGTTTTAAACTTATACATATATATATATATATATATATTTTGTCTGTTTATGTACAGGATAGTAAATCACCCATAGAGTGGTCTGTCTTCTAAAGGCTAGACGTGCAGATGGGGACAGCAAAGGAAATAAACAAGGATAGTCAAACTGTTCAAGGCTCCAAAAGCAAAGAGAGAGCATACTTATGGTTTTAGGTAAATGCTGAGCCAAGCTCACATTAATAAGTTTATGGAACAAAATCAGAGGTCATCTGTCTACTGTGTCTTAACCCAAACGTGCATTCTCTGGGAAAGTGTAGGGTCTTCATCACTTTAAAATTACTTTTACACCTGGGAGCTGGTTTTCTCTCAGACACCCTTCCAGTATCTCAGGAAAATTGTGCATTGCATGTACCTTCCTATGTTCTAAAAGTAATAGTTATAGTACAAATGACAGTGTAATACAAAGATTCAAACTCTATTTGTTCCATTGACTGCAATACGAGGGTGAAGAGGTCTCTTCCTGTATTTCCAGCTGGTGGGTTGTGCTGGACCTGAAATTAGAACAGAAAATTTTTCATCTTTTGTGCTTTCTGCATGTATCCATTTAATCTAGGAGCCCCAGGTACCTCTGCAGTTGATGCTGAAATATAGGTGTTATTGAGGGCTGTTCATCCCTCCAGACCTTTAGCTGAAGAGGAAATGGTAGATTTGAATACAGAAAGTAGAAGTGCCAGATCTCTAGGAGGTAACAGATGAGAAAAATGTTTAGAAAAGTTCAAAAGAGGGACTAATAAAGGAGGGGGGAAGAGAGAGAAACTAAGAGGGAATGCAGGGGTGAAGGGAAAGCTCTAACTCACGGTGAAGGCAGAAGAAGGTAAAAGAACTACAGCTTCCAGGAAGAACTAGAAAAGTCGTGATGAGGAAATGAGTTGGGATAAGAAATGCAGAGGTTATCAGAAAAGAACTGGGTGGGTAAGGCAACTGCTGCCTTTCTGGAGAAGCTCTGAACAGGCACTTAAGGAAACTAGATTCAAGAGCTTGGAGGGGTAAAAGCATTGAGTCAAAGAGGTTGTGCATGGGGAGAAGTGGCAAAAAATACGTAAGCGTTCCCACAGTCCATAATGGAGTAACAGGTCTCTGAACCTTGTCGTAATTCCACAGTCTTGAATTAATCAAGGAATCTGAACTAAATGTTCCAGCTCCATCTGCAGTGGCTCCTCATGGAAACCTTCTAGCTCTATCATCTACTATGTTGTGACAGGAAATAATGGGATGAATGTAAAGATGTCATGACCTTTGTGAACTTGTCTACACTGAAAAAGTACATAAGATGAACAGAGAAGTTTCTACATGTATTTACATGCATATTTTGACATTGAGACTTAAGATATGCCAACATTAGCTTCACATACAGTTGGAAGCCAGCTTCCTTAGAAATGCATGTAAGAGAATTCTAACCCCTTGAAGAATCAGGATCATGGGGAAATCATCTACTTTAAAGATTTTAGGTGGTTGAAAAATGTCATGTAATGAGGTCACAATCTTGCACATAGCAACATATTTTGTATCTTTGGGGTTCAGTTGTTATGAGATGAAACATTTTTAGCTAAGAGATGTCTATCTCTAGGTGATCTTTTTTTTTTTTATTTTTTTGCAACCACACAGCTCATTCAGTTGAATATCTGTAACTCCAAATAGCATGTGAGTCTCAGGTTTGAGGAAGATTCTCCTACCAATATGTGATCCAATCAGTCTGGAAGAGCCTGAAAGCCTAAGTTGTCTTCCACAGTCACTTCAAGAGCTCAAATTAAGGCAAGAGCCTTGCTGGTGTCTTGTGAGTTTCCATTACAGAAAGTGAACTGACCTGGGTTTCAGAATCCACGGTAGTTTTTGCTTTACTGAAGATGTAGATACGATTTTTGATGACTGTATTCAACAAGGAATTTCCTTTCCAAAGGAGCAAATACTGCTGCCCAAAGAAGTCAGTTCCCTCTGTCTTTGCCTCTACTGAGGTTTATAGGAAATCTAGATCAGGTTTCACAGCCCATCCCAGAAAAACCACAGCTTTTTAATCTAAAAGCAAGAGCTCTTTCATATAAATGCAATTCTGTTTTAAAGATGGTGTAAAATATCTTAGTCCATATCAGGTAAGGATCTGCTCTTTCGTGCCAAACAAATAAGAACCATTGTTGTTGTTGAAAACCTCTGTTCTATTTTTTATGAAAATAAGAACTAAGTGAGGGTGAAACTGCCTAAACACATAAGACAAAAAAACACCATATCCTACACCATGCCTCTTGGTTTCAAGGCACAAAGATTCATCTCAAGTGTTTTAAGCACTGAAAGCTGCAAAGAGTTCTTTATTATGGTCTCTCAAATGTACACATCAAATACATAAGTATACATTTTAAAGAACTCTTTTGGCTGTCACATCCCCTTTCCTTTCTTTCAAAGCACTTAATTTGGTCAGCAACAGATTATATGCCAAATCATCCCCAGCCATCATGTTTCATTTGATTTTGCTATACTTGCCATAGAACATGTTGAAGGCTTGGAAATCAAAACTCAATAACGTCAGGTGAGCTCAGGAGAGCATTGTGCCTTCTGATAAAACAGTACATCAGCCAAACAATCTCAGTGTGTACCCTAATATTGGCCTTGGTATTCTGGGACAGACATTTCTACCACATATAGATTTCAATGGTTTTAATTACTGTGGTGATATTAATAGGATCATATTCTTCTTGTCCTTAAGCTCATGTAACTGGAAGACACTTTTTTATAAAGTGCATTTACATATAAGTTGGGGTCAGGTTGAGTAGTGTTAGTTCCCAAACTTAACTGAGTACAGAACAGCTTGTAGACCCAACAGTGTTTCTCTGTCCCTGAGCTCATATTAGGATGAGATTCAGGACTGCATCAAGGCTCCTGTACCATGGTTTCCATGGAAAGGAAAGTGAGACACGCAGTCTGGATGGAAACTATTGTGTGATTTTTTCAGATCCCCCTGATTTGAGCAATCAGGGCATTAAAATAATGATGATTTAATGAAAGGAACAAAATAAGTAAGTATTTGGTAGTCAGTTTGGATGCAGTCTTTATATATTTCGGCTTAAACCGAACCCTAAAGCATTCAGTAGACTTTCCAAGGTTCTGACATTTGCATTGTGCTGGAAGGAAGGGATGTGAATAAGAACTTAGTTTCACTCCTGAATCTAGTGCTGCTCACAGTAGTGACTTCATCTATCTATGCTGACCTCCAGTTTCCCATTTGCACTGAGTGACAGACTCAGTAATGAAGAGTCATTCTGGTTTTTTTTCAAATTGATGAATTTAGATTTTGGCCCATACCAGACCCCAAAAGCAGAGAGGTGAACCTCCAATTGAATCTCTGGATGACATTTTATTCCTGTCTAGTCAAAATTAGCAGGTGGAGATGCTTTTATCCCTTTAACAAACACAGAGATTAACATGGAAAAACTCACGAGTAGTCACTAGCTCACGTGAATTCCTAAAACCAGGTGGGAAAGTTTCAGTTCCAAGTTCAGAAATCAGTCAAAAATGCACAGAGGAAAGGTGACTATAGTGTATAAATACCATATAACAAATAGCAGTTTCCCTGGACATAGTAATTTCCTGGGAGATAACTTGCATGATGGTGGACTGAGGTGACTGGGAATCTTAGAAACAATGAAACACTCTTCTGCAATATAACTCAATGCATACAATGAATGCAAAAGGCTGAATGTAATGCTGTTGTTGGCCCTTATCCAGTCTTCTGATTGAATAACAGTCTGGAATCGTGTGCAGTCTCAGACAAGGTCCAAGATGGAGGAAAAGAAAGCAAAGACTGGTACAGTCATAAATGCACTGTCAAATGTGAGGACTTGGATGCGATAATAGCGTGGTTTTTTAAAGAGAATGGAAGGTGTGACACTCTTGAAGCCATCCTCTCAGAGGCTGTCCAGGGAGAAGTTCAACATCCCTTGGCAACAAGGAAACAGATACATCTAGAGTTAATAATGTTCCCAAGACGAGCATTCTCCTGCTGAAACAGATTCTAATATAGAAGGCTACATGTGAGCTATTTTTGTGCCTACAATGACTGCTGTGTTTGCCTCTACTCCCGGCATCACTCTCATTGTACTGTATGTAAAGCACTTTAGGACACATTGGCTATGAAAGGAAGTTCAATTTGTGAAACCAAATTCTATTTTACCCTCAGTCACTGCACACTGAGCCGGGTCAGCTCTGTATTCATTTAACTTTTCTTTTTCTTTTTTTTTTTAACAGAATTTCCAGCTCCTGCCTGCCTTTGGAGTTACCAAGGAAGCGCACACATGATTTTATATAAGTCATACAGATATTATGGTTTTATGTGTAAAAATATATACACGCTTGCACATACACAGAGAGACTCTGTAGAAATGACTCATAATGACAAGCAAGAGACAGGGAAAAATATCAGTTCATGCCTTTCTTTGCTTGAAATTTTCTGTCGCTTTTCTGGTGAATGATGTTCCTTTACTATCTACATAATGAATACCCTCTTTCTACAGATAATTAAAGAGATGCCACCCATATCCAGCTCAAATTATATATTTATACATGATGACCTTCTATTAATAAACATGCGAGATTGTTGCAACTGAACAAAACCTCACAAGTCTTCATTATTTCCCTCCACTTGGGCTCTTTATTATCTTTCTCCTTATGTGTTTAGCACTGGTGAGAGATGCCAGAGAAACAGTCTCAGTAAAAGGACAAGGCAATATTGCCTGTTGTCTCACACCTGGAGTCTGATGATTTGGACTGACTCTTTGGTTCTGATCTCTGGGGTAGCTGTGGGCCACTTTGCTTTGTGTTTCATGAGCTAGATGAAATGAATCATAAGGAGATTTATTTCTCCCTTGCTTCACTCCCCCACACAGAGTCTTTCAAGGAAACAATATAAAGCCGCTGTCTTTTTTAAGGCCAAATAATAGCACATGGAATATCACTGTTTGTCTCCAGACTGTGATCCTGTGCCCACCCCCTCAGCCTGTGAAAAATCTCCATCTAAATGTATGATGTGACTCATCTTGGACTCCAGTTTTCTGGTCTTCCCTGTAACACTAGAACCAGAGGAAGATATATTAGACCAACAGGTGAAGCAGGAAAAAAAACCCAAAACAAAACACAAACCAACCACCGAAATCCAAACCCAAAAAACTCATTTCATGAGCTTGTAGAAGGCCTTGAAGAAATCTGATTGGTGAGGAAATATTTATTGTTAGGCATTTGTTTTGTTTTGTTTTCCTTAGCAATATGGCTTGATTAATAAGAAGATTTATCTTCTTTCTTTTCCAGCTCACCTTATTCCTATGCTTAAATAATTCTCCCTACAAAACAGGTACCACCATCATGTATTTCCCCTCTGGAAGAGGAAACAAGTAATAGTCACCTTTGTAAAAGGGTCTACAGGACAACAGACTTTTCTCAACCTAAAAAATGACAAGCACATATAAAGCACATGTTGCAGCCTGGTATCTTTTCTGTGTGCTAAGGAAGCTGAAATCAGCTGTTCTTGCTCAGTAACCACTGGACTCAGGTGACCTGCAAGATGCAGAGATGAAGAAGAAAGCTACATTTTATGCTTTTGCTTTCCCATTAGACAAACACATGAACAATATCGCCATATATATTCCTCACTTTCAGCATGACTGTGGTCAAGAGAAAATGCAGATAATGAAGCCTGGTATTCACCTGGTTTCCATAGCTTGGCCTCAAACCCAAGCAAAAGGATTTGCTCCACTTCTTCCTTTCCTACTCAGCAGTCATCATTTCATCTCATTCTCCTACTCCCCTGTTAAGCTGTGAGTTGGTTTTGGTTTGATTTCTTTCTTTTTCTCTCTTTTATCAAGTCTATTAACAATCATTTCTTCTCTTTCTCCCTTCTTCTTTTATCTTGGGCCCAAGAGTTTGGTTTTCTCAAGGCATAGCTTTGTGTCCCGTTTTTTTGTTTTAACTCATTTGGAAGCCAAAAAACATTTCAATTCACATTTGGTTTTCCCAATAAATCTTGTTATCCCTGTCCTGTTGCCAGCCTTCTCATTCACTGTCATTATCAATTATATCCTATTTGCCCTAATCTAGTTATCCAGTCTTTTTATCAGTTTATCTTACCAGTCCCCACCCAAGCAAAACTCCTTTGAATCCAGTAGAAGGTAAAGGGAAAGGTGTTCCTGTCCTATTTGGAGTGGATAATTCAAAAACTCACAGCATGTGACAAGGCAGTGCTGAAAGAAGACTTGGAAAACATCCATGCAAAATAGCACACGACAGCGATTCTCTCCAGAGGCCAGGTAGGCTAAATGCTTACACCCAAGCCATTCTGCAAGCAATCATCTGGGAGTAAGATCTCCGAGACTTTGCTTCATAATATCACACTACGTAGCCAACAAAATCCTCCCGTGCTTCCACAGTTGGCAGCAGTACATTTCCATAGTTTCCCACTTCCTAGCCTCTCCCAGGCCCTTGCAGGTATTCACTGATGAAAAACACTCTCTTGGCAAAAAGCATTTTGGCAATCTACATATTGTGTCCCTATTTCCCATGAATAATATAATATTTCTCGTGCACTACTCTGTGCATCTGAGTCTGGGCTAAAATTTTTTACTAAACTATTACTGTGAATTATCTAAAAGGCATGTCTTGAAATGTTTGAATTTTGTATACAAAACATCACGTTTCGCATGACAGATCCTTTGGAAAATCTCCACTGCTTAGTTCTCTGTGTTGAATGAATAGCACAGAAATGCAGTGCAATGTCTTTCACAGACAGAATGTAAAATTGTGGTCCTAAGAGGCCACAGATTGTTGAGAACAGTGTTTGTTTAACAACATCAAGAAACCCAGCAAGGTTTTAGACCTGGAGGTCAAAGAAAAGCCTCCCCATCACTGGTAATGCATCATGGAGGGTATATGAGATTATTCTGTTTGTACTTGGCTCTGAGAACTTCAGTGACCACCAGTGGTCAGGACTGGATTTTGATATCTCTTTTGAAGGAAGGCATCTGCAAGATCACAGTATCCTTCATGACCTCAGCAGAGCCCTACTTGGTAACTGGCATGAAGTGGAAAAGGAAAGTGGTCTTTTACTGACTTATTCCCATTTCCTGAGTCATCTGTGTTTCCCTTGCAGATCTCCAACTAAGTATTATCTTAAGCTTGCATTAGTGGCAATGCCATAGTTAAAACTGAGCTATGATACCTTGTGATGTAAGTTTCTCCTGAATTACATTTTAGTGATTTAATTCTTTCTCCAGTCTTTGACTCAAATTAATCAAGAAAAATACAACTCCCCAAATTTTTTTCTCTTTCACATGAAGATGTACTGATGCTTTTAGTGATTGAGAAAAACCTTTAAAGACAACTCATCTAGAAACGTGAATATCTTTTTGTTTGGTTGGTTTGGTTTGGTTTGGTTTCTTTTCAGATATTTTTTCAGCACACCCATTAATATAAGACAATCTCTCCACACTTCCTATTTACCCTCTGACTCATCTTTAGGATTTCTCAGTCATCTGCTGTGTAGTGGGAGTTGAAATAATCAGCAGAAAAGTTGGGCTTGTCTCCCTTTTTTCTTCCCTAATGTCACAACTGAATCAAGATATGTCAAAGAAAAATAAAAGACTTGACAAAGACGCACTAAAAAAAAGTTACAAATAATCTTCAGTGTTAAAATAAATGAATGCAGCAAAATCTAATTAATAGTAATATTGTTTTTAAATCCGTGCCTGCTGTGGAGGCAACCAATTCTAACAACATAAGAGGGGACAATTCAACAGCTACAATCTAGGAGATGGAAACTCAATCTTCTTCTCAAGCACGAACTCTCTACGTGACTGTTTCTGCTACCCATATGTCAGGGAAGAATTATAGCATCTCTTTCCTTCACAGGAACGTTGGTAGGATAAATACGTTGAGGACTGGGAGGCACTCAGTCCGGACTCATCCCACTTAACTATGACACCTGCCTGAGGAAACCAAGAAGTTTGGTTTATTCAAGGATACGAAAGTTAGAGGCAGAAGGATGGACATCTGCAGAAGGCAATTGAGGCTGCTGGAGATGTGAGTCACCTTCAGGAACAGCTTGTCATTTTCCACTGAACTCACAGCAACCATGTACCTGGGGATGGGATGAAGTTGTCTGAACACAAGTATCCAGTGATCACTCGGATGCCCTGCGTAAGCTAAGACATGTGGTTACGGAAGATATATATGGACTTCCAGGACTTCCAGGACAGAGTAGGATGTCCCACTGCTCTTGCCATGAGAGTGGATGTCTATGTTGAAGAAACTGAATTTTTCTCAAAGTGTTTGAAATAGGTAAATAAATGGGCCCTCCAGGACAATCTCTGTGAAATCCACTTAGAAGCTAAAAGGGAATATTCTATTAGATATAGAAATACCCTGTTGAAGATTTCTGCTGAGAAAATATTGTAGCTACTTGTGTTGAACCTAAAATGTACTTTTCCTGTTCTTTCTGTCCTCTTCTTTCAGCTTTTCACCAAATTGTTTGTTAGCTGCCAGTTTGGGACAGGCATAAGGACAGTCAAAGGATGAAATGGTTAAAGTATGGTAGATTACATGTGATTTTTAATTATATTTAGAAACTCTGACAAATTCCTTCCTCATCAGTGGAGATATAATCCTGGTGCATCATATCACTGGTTTCTTTCCACATCTCTCATCTCCAAAGCCTTACCTTTCTCTTGTTGTATGTGAAAGATTGTAAACTCTCTTCGCTGTCCTCTTGATTATTCTTTTTAAACTTGCTAATAGCTGACCAGCTTTCCACTGTATTGTAGCACAGTATATAATAACCTGCAATTATTGTCCATTTAGGTTTTCCCCTGGGTCTGCTTTATTCTTGCCATCAGAGGACCTGTACACTGCTTTTCTGCTGATTTTACTACCAGATTCATTGCTGCTGAGAAGAAGAAAAAGTCACTGATGATCTACAACCCGTTATATAATTTTCCCGTCTGTTGTTCTTATCTTTTTTTTTTTTTTTTCTCTGTTCCTTGGCCTACTGTAGAGACTTTATGAAAATTGCTTTATAATAGGCCTTCCTCAGCTGTTGCATCCTGTTCTGTACTGGATCACTCCTAAAGTATTTTGCTGCTGTGTTCTGTACTTTTGTACAGCAGTTACATGATACCTGGAGGTCAGCGTGCACAACAGCTCTTCTGTGTTTTCACTCTCTTTGACTTGACTTCTCCACCCTCTTTTCTGATCTGGACAGCCACTGTAGACAGAATCCTAGCTTGGATATTACAGTTTATTATTTTTCATTTTCATTAGGGGGGAGAAAATTTTTACACCGGGTCTGACCTATTTCTTATTATCTGCACATGAAATTTAGTTTGTCTACAGAGCTTCTATCCCCTGCCTTTCTTCTCAGTCTTAAGTTATGCTCGAGGCCTGGGGTATGTAGGCTAGTAAACCTTTCATCCAGTGAAGATCTTGGATTGAAATATAATGAATTTCTCAAGGCAAAGTCAAGTGGCAGTTATGTGACTTACAAGCCAAAATGTTATTGGTAGGAGTAAGATTTCTGAACAATTCAGAGAATCTGGGCTATTGTACATAGGAATTTACAGAGACACACTGCTGTTACACCTACTTATTTTATGTGGTTTTTTTTTTTTCAATGTAGCACTTATTAATTCCACCACCTTGGAATTTATCCAGAGTCTGTTCCTGTAACATTACAATTAGTGTCCTGCGCACTCTCATGCAGATCCATATGTCTGCTGCTCAAAGGGTTAAATATATACAGATTCTCATTTAGACAAAACCAATCTCTGCTGCAAATCATTAATATATATTCGTAAGTACCGTTCCTTACCTCCCCCAACTCACACTTAGGTTTGGTTAATGGGAATGATCATCCATGATCCAGTCAGTTCAGAGGTGGCTTCGCTGCTGAGTTGAGCAGAGGCAAGGAGTGAACTTTGCTGTTCTGTTTCAGAACCCCTTCACTGCTGCTTCACCACCCTGATGCACTTCTCCTGTCCCCCGTGGTCTTCCTGGGGGTACTTGGACCTTCGCTCCAGGAGGCTGTTTGTGCTACCCTCTAGTGGCCAATGCACAGAGAAAACTGCTAAATTAAGAACACAGACCAAATGTTACGCAAAGGTGATAATAGATTTTATTTTCCACGACATGAAATCAAAGCAAACGATTTTGGAAAATGAAAAAAAATAAACAGACAAACAAACCAAAACCAAAAACAAACACCCAACAAATAAATCTGTTTAAAGTTAAAGGTTGAGAATGAATCGGAACTTCTAAAATATCAATGTCTTCTAAATATATGTAACTTGCATAATACAAAAACCTTGATGAAATGGAAGGTGATTTTGTAGTCTAGGCAGGGACTCAGAGTATTTTAAAACACCAGAGATTTGCTGTGTGAACAGAAGGCAATAGTTTGACGTTCCCACTCAACCTCAGTAAAATATGACAAAAATACTGTGTTTCCCTCACTATTTGTCTCTTTTGACTATAAATTTTCCAGCAACAGAAACTCTCCTACACGGTTCATACAGCTCAGTGAAGATCTTCTCTAGGTTGAACCTGACCACAGCAGTAAAACAAATAAATAATATTTGATGAATTACAAGGTTGTAGAAAATGAGATGAGATGGAACTCAGTCGTGGAGAACTGCTGACCAAAGACAGATGTCTGAGAGCTGTGGGGGAGAGTGAGAGGGTTTCCAAAGTTATTGATCCCTCTGAGGTTCTGGAGTCTACTGTAGGACTCATGAAAAACGAGGGAGAAAACTCAGGTAAAGATAAGGAAGGTTAAAGGGACAATACATCTAACTGACCACTGAAGAAAAATGGGCCAAAGACATGAGAGTGAGTGCTGCAGAGTCACAACTGGCACTGAGATTTAACATCTATAACAAAGCAACTACATATCCCCCAATGTTCCTCTCCTTTCTAGCCCTCATCAAGAATTATTTCAAATGTCCAAATAGGCCCATTTTGAGTCTATTTTGACTCATAGA
This sequence comes from Pipra filicauda, assembly GCF_003945595.2. Classification (NCBI taxonomy): domain Eukaryota; kingdom Metazoa; phylum Chordata; class Aves; order Passeriformes; family Pipridae; genus Pipra; species Pipra filicauda. The sequence continues at coordinate 889,661 of NW_024104084.1, read as the reverse complement.
AAGTCACACATTTTTGTAGAGAAAATAGGCTCAACAAAAAAATGTGTGAAATCCCGGGGGACAGAACCAGCAGAAATCATTTTCTTCCAGTCTGGTTTTTCAAACCATTTGAATCAACATTTGACAGAAGACCTGTTTCAATCCCAGACTTGAAACAGGTATTTTATGACCACTTGTAAGGTTTCTGGGAGCTATGGTAGAGATGTTCACACATACTTATGGCTGGTGTTATGTCCTCCCAAAAAGCTGAAGGTCCTTTAGCAAACAGTTTCAGAAAACTCAGAGGTTCCCTCTGTGCATCTACAATGAGGAAATTTAATTATCAGTTGTTTGAATATTTAGAGGGTTCCCATTATTTCCAAGACACAGGGCTATCAACTTCTAGAGAAGAAGCAACCTAGGTGGAGGTTCACAGCAGTAGTTTAGGATTAAAAAAAAATCAACAAAACTTTTTAACTGGTTTATGTAGAATGAGGCATCATCTAATTGTTATTACCTAGTAGGTCATAATCATCTTACAGTGATGTGCCCAGGTGATTCTATTTCTTTTATTAGGCAAGTAGAAGAGGGTTACTATTTTGTTTGTGCTATGTTACTGGAGACATATGCCCTATGGGGTTATTTTAGTCTCGTGAAATAGTAACCCTTAATTTGAGGGGGTTGATGCAGTAGGCAAAAATCAAAGCAAGACTTAACATCTATGAAAACTCATGAGTTTGGCAAATAGAGGGTAAGACAGCAGCTGAGAGTTTTGAATTGAAAGCTTAGTGATTAGATCATGGTTGCTTAGTGTTTGTCTTCAAACACTCCCAGGAAGGAGGGCAGGCAACCCATATATAAAGTGGAAGAACAGATTAACCCTGACATTTCTAGGTCAAGGGAATAACCGAGGTCATGCCTTTCCCAGGCCCACCAAAGTCACATCTGTGCAGATCAGGAGAGCTCATGGAAGTACTAATACAAAATTCAGGAGGGCAAATGGTGCCGCTACTCTTGAAAATGCAACATGTTAAAAATTACTTTTGTTTTCACTCACTACATCACTGTGCATGTTCTTCCCTGTCTCTCTAAAGCAGTCTTATAAATCATTGAAGAGAATGGTTCTATTTTTGCCTCAAATATCCTAGCCTTGAATTCTCATGAATATTTTCCAAATTAGGTCTTCAGTTTACTAGATCATACACTTATCTCCTGGTTCTGTATGTTATGGAGGGTTTCTGTTTAAGAAGAAACAAAATTCAACTCTGGTTAGTAAGACATGGGAGATAACTCAGGATTAGAATGTTTTGGGCCTGACAGTTCACTGTGTTTTAAAGAACCTCCAGAAATGGAGATGTTACAAGCTTCCCAAACAGTTTACTCAGCTTCTTAACTATTCTCCATCAGGAGAACATATTACTAGTGTCTAATTTAAATCTTTGTTGTAATTTAAGTGTGTGCCCTCTTTTCCTGTCCAGAGTGACTCTGAGAAATAATTCATCACACTTGCCTTGGCAACTCTTGAACTGAAGAACCATTACCTTGCACCCACTAGTCCTTTCTTTTCTAGGCAAACTACACCAGTTCTTTTAACTTTTCTTTTGGAGGACAGTTATAGCTTAACCATGTAGCAACATATGTACGTCCATATTATTCCATTCTGTTATTTTCTCATTAGGATTTCTTTTTTTAACTCCTGTCTCACACATCGATGTAAATAGGAGTGATTTCATAGTTAGCCTTAATTGTCTACAACTCTGTATGTCACCCTCTGCCGTCTGACAGTAGTTTAGAGATGGCACTATAGCATATGACACCTGTAGTGATGGATCTTTCTGTCAGATGCAAGGACTTCAGGAGCTATGTTTTAGTCTGCTTAATAACTGTAGGTTTCAGCACAGTGGTTCTAGTTTTTCCATCTAAGGCTCCAAGCTATGCCACATTTAGTAGGTGAGGGCATTGCTACATTCCTGAAAAACGTAGAGCCCAGCCAGTGGGCAAATATTTTATTTCTAGGACTTATGGATTGAGAACAAGTGTTGTCCTCGTCGCAGATTACACAGAAAACCCTGTTCAGCTGCCTTCTGTGCTGCCTGTGTCACTATGGGTAAGTCATTAAGCTTTCTTTTGTCAAAATTTCCTCTCACTTTAACACGAAGAAGAAGATTTCCAGAGCTCATAAGGAGAGAAGAATTTAAAACTGCACAATGGTACAAAAAAAAAAAAAAATTATAAGATGCATAAATACAATTATGGCAAGAACAACCACTCTGTAACAAACTATGAAACAGTGACACTTTTCAGATTATGTGCAAAGATCTAGATACAGAAAAGCAAAGGAATGACTACACCTTTTTCTGTTTAACTCATAAACAAACGCATTTGCTTCAGGAACAAATCATTATGTGTATAAAAAATACATGCCAGTTTACCTTAAATGAGATTTCCCATACATATTAATTTTACAATGAATTTATGCTGCAGGCATTTCTTATTTTGCAGTGCATACTTAGGTACCAATATCAGGATGAGAAATAAATACAAAAATTGGTTTCTTAGTGTAGCACCACTTTAAATGTCCATTTCTTGATAGCTAGCATGACTCATGCATTCGTCTATTTTGTGGGCAATGTGGAAGTCTCTGCTCTTCCAATAGGTAGGATTTTTAAACTGTGTGATTTGTACACTGCGCAAACGATGACAATTTGCAACTTTAAATGTTCCTTAAGTAGAGAGTTTGGCATTTTGTAAAGCAGATAGTAGTCCAGATAACAGATTCACTAGATGTTTTCAGGTCTTGTCACCTCAAAAAAAATAGGTCTTTTCCTCCCTGATAAGCAGCTCTAGTTGCCCTGTTTCCTCCTAAAGTTCATACACTTCCCATTATATGGCCTTCTATCCAGTTTCTTGCAGCTCTGACCTCTTGGATGCTTACTCATCCTCTTAGGGAAAGCAAACAAAGAAGCAAACAAACAACATACCAACAATTGAAAAACAACAACAGAAAACAGCAAACCAAACCAAACTCAAAATCATTAGCTTTTTTTGTTTCAGAGAATACGACTAGAGAAAAATATATTTCTTATCCTATCTACAAATTTCTGGTAATATTTTATTAATTAAGCTCTAAAGCTCTGATAAGCTGCAGTAAAGATTCAAGATCTCAGTGGGTCACTTGTTGCCACCAGGACTTGACTTATGTACAGGCCTCTAAAATTCACAAGCTCACTGAGCTCCAAGAGATATCTTAAATTTCAGCTGCTTAATTCAATTTCAGCTCCAACTGCTGTTTGAGTGGTGGGCTGTGAACTCACCATTTCGGTACCTGAATGCAACGTCTCTCCTGTGCTTTCCCTGGTATACATCCTTCCTCTTCTCCTCAAGTGAGTCGAGTTGGAGAAGATGAGGAAATTGCTTGCTGCACATATAAGAAAGAGAAATCTGGCTTGAGAATGTTGGAAACAGCTCAGGACAAGAAATTTTTGAGGAAGGAAACAGAGAAGAAGTAGTGAAAACGGAAAAAGAAACTGCAGTTAGGTACTGATTAGAGGGAAAGGAGGGAAACTAAAAGTGGACTGGACTAGCTGATGCATCTAATTAAAACTGAATGAGGTGTGGGACAAGAAGACAAGAAGGGTCTGAGGATGGATGCTATGGTGGGGGGCAGAAACCCATTATGGACAGACAATCTGTGCAAGAAAGGCAATTATTTTAATTGATGAAAATGCTGAGTCTTCAGTGACAGATGAATTCACCATAGCTGGATTTTGAACATGCAAAATGCAGTATAAGGTGAGCCACACTGTAAGGGCAGGTGTAGGTATTTTTCCATATAGTACCTGTGATTTTAAACTTTAATATCCCACTGCCTCAGTTTCTCACTATGTAGCATTTGCCATTGAAGAGTTGTAATGTAACTACTGATCTATTCAAGCACTGAAAAGAAAGGTAATTTTAAAAAAAATGTTTTTAAAGGAAATAAAAGGGATTTTTTTGTGCTTCCCCACTCTCCCCCCCCAAATTAAGATGGTTTATGAAAATAATGACACCTTTTTGTTAAACCAACATTTTAATATAATGCTTTTTTAAGCTCCCCAGGAGCAAAATATCTGACTAAGTTAAAAATACACCTCTGTCCTTCACATGAGTATTTAATTATATAAAAGACTCCAGTTTTCAGTTCTAGTCATCAATGCTGCCTGTTTTCCTTAGAGTCGTGTGAGAGGAGCTAGAAATAAAACATAAGTTCTGTGAAGCTTTCTTGTTGCAAGCCAGAAAGCTGCCAGCACGGTGCTTCTTGATGCAACCGAGAGTGGTGTTTTTTTTTTTCCCTGAGATGAACATTTGCAGCATCTAAACTCACTTCCCCAAGCAACCATCAGATGGTAGCAATGCTTGTTTGCTATCTACCATGGAGTAGATTCAAAATGGGATGCAGAAATCCAGGCCGTTCTCTCCAGCCCCAGCAGCCACCCAGTTGCCTTTCGAGAGTGCCCTGGTGTTTGCATTTCGGAGGACAAGGAAAGGTGCAGATCTGAGTGTTAGTGCTGAGGTAGACACTATGCAAAGCAATCTGATCTCATATGCACAGAGTTGTAGCCAATAGCCACATGCATGAGGGAACAGATGAAACCCAAGGGAAATGCAGATGTCCTGTCCCTGGTTTTGTTCCCTGGGTTTTGGTTTGCTGCAAAGGAGGACTCTTAAGGGGTGTGGAAATGGAAATAGCAAGAAAATTAACTTGGGACCTTGAAACTAACTGTAGTAGAGACTCTCAAGGAAATCGATCCAATGTCACAAAAGGGTGATAGAGCTGACTCGTGTAGCATGAAGGAGTCCTTGGTGAAGTGATCAAAAAACTTTGTGTGAAATCCTGGCTGAAAACAGCTCCCTACTATGGACACTGTTAGTCAAGTGTTATCCTTGAGGCTGAGGGCAGGATTCAGTGACCCTGATTCTAAATGTCACACAGTTAAGACACTTAGGCCTGACTTCCCATCACCATTCCCTGTATAACTCGTGGAGAGATGGAGACACAGAGAGAGAAAAATCTTTTCCCAGGGTTGGATTCCTGACTTGAGGTGTGGAAAAGCACTCCATGAAGGTGTCTGTTTCTCTGCATTAGCCAGAAATGGAACTTATCTAAAGTAGATTTTGGTCCCGATTTTAGGTGTCTGAGATGGTATAAATCGATCCCCGTGTTTGCCATTGAAAGGTGCAGTTCCCAACATTTGTTCTGCTTTACTGTTACAGACAAAAAAAAGAAATCAACCCCAAATTTATAAAATGTGGGCAAATAGCATGCAGTCACAGATATCTGTAACTATCATATTTAATTTATTAACAATTTTAAAATAACTGATGCCTCTCTAGTTGCTTAAATTACAGAGTTTCCCCTAGATATCGGTAGTATTGGGACTTTTATCAGTACTTTGAAACTGTGCTTGTTCACTTATGTTATTTTTACCAGTCTTCTCTAATGTCCAGGACTGAGTACTTTAACATGTGCCACTGCTGCTCTGAGGTACCTGATCCAACTGCCCGGGTGAGCAACAATTTTGGGTATACCTTTCTTTGCTGTTTTCTGGTCATGCGATGGTTTCTTTGGCAAAATGTCCTTTTTATTTTGCCTCTTTCCCATGTCCTCTTTGTCTGCACCTGTCTTCTGCTCAGTCTTCCCAAGGCTGCTGAGGTGAGCAGCTCTGGTCCTGTCAGGATTGGCAGCAGAGCACTCTAGTGTAGGGCACAACAGAGTTTCCCGAATTGGGGAAAGCTGAGGTGGAGCCGAGAGAGCTGGAAGCCCACAGACCATGTGACAGTGGATGACATGACCCAAATGGGGTCAGTAGCAATAGTGGCCAAGCCCCTGAACTTATGAAAAAAGACTTTAGAGAGTTCTAAACACCAAGAGTGACACCAGCAGGGTGGGAAAACAGGGCATGACACAGCAGTCAGGGCATGGCACTGTAGTTTGGGTGGCAGTTTGTGCAGAAGGGCATGCAAGAAGAGCACTGCAGCCCTGTGAGCTCAGCCAGGGAACAATGGTCTCCACACAGCAGAAAGATGTGAACTCTCTGAGTTGTACATCCATTCTGACTGAAGCAGCTGCCAAAGCAGAGCTCTGGGGGAAACACTCTGCCAGCTGCAGGGTGGTCCCTGCTCTTATGCCAGTGGGAGGTTACAAAGACAGAGAGGCTCCTCTGTTTAGTGACAGCACTCTAGGAGGAGAGGAGTAGTTTGAGGAGTATTAGAGAATGAGAGAGAGACTGGAATCACATCCTGCCTTCCCTGGGACAGGTCTGACAGACAGAAAGGACACATGTCCCTGTCCTCTCCCCACCAGATTAAACACAGTGACTTAATGGGCAGAGAACAATGAGAATAGGTTCCTGCTCAGCACAGCAGGTGTGTCCATGATTGCCCCACTTCTCCAGGTGCACTGGGCCAACAGGTGTGAGGTTCTGCCAGTGGAATCCAACAACAAGAAGGATGATGGTTCCTCCAACACAGACGTGTCCCCAAGGTTAAATTGACCTGTGTCCTTCACCAAAATTGCTCCATAAAGAAATAGGATGGGTCATTGTCATAGGAGACCCCTTCTCAAGGGAACAGAAGGCCCAGTGTGCAGACTGGAGCCATTCCTTAGGGAAGACTGCTGCCTCCTTTGGGCCTGGGTAACAATGTGATGGGAAAGTTTCCTGCCCTGATGCAGATCTCATGTCATTATCTGCTACCGATGTTCTAGGTGGGCAGCAGTGAAGTTCCAATAAGAAGCATGTAGGCAATCAAGAGATACTTCAGGGCCTCAGGAAGACTGGTTAAGGGATCTGGAGCATAAGTAGTGTTCTCCTCTATCCTTCCTACACCAGGGAATACTGAGGGAAAAAACAGGAAGAAAACATAGTTGGACATCTTGAACCACTGAGTGTTGCAATGGATGGCTTTAAGCTCTTCAGGAGGCACAGAAGGAGAGGTGGTGGAGTAGTCATGTATGTTAAGGAGTGTTTTGATTGTGTAGAGCTTAATGATGGTTGAGACTTTATGGGTAAGAATCAGGGAGAAGGCCAAGGCAGATAACAACGAGAACCATAGAATGGACTAGGCTGGAAGGGACCTTAAAGATCACCTAGTTTCAACCCTCTGCCATGGGCAGGGATATCTTCCACTATACTACCTTGCTCAGAGCTTCATCCAACCTGGTCTTGAACACTCCCAGGGATGGGGCAGACACAGCTTCTCTAGGCAACCTGTTCTCCCTCTAGGGGGAACCTGTTCCCCTGGTGAAGCCTCACCACCCTCACAGTAAAGAATTTCTTCCCAATATCCAATCCAAACCTACTCTCTTTCAGTTTGAAGCCATTCCCCCTTGTCCTTTCTCTACATGCCCTTGTAAAAAGCCCCTCTCCATCTTCCTTGCAGGTTCCTTTCAGGTACAGGAAGGCCATAGTAAGGTCTCCCCAGTGATGCCTTCTTTTATACAAGGCTGAACACACCTAGTTGTGTAAGTTTGGCCTGGCTCTCTTACCAAGTCCGAGCTGTCTCCTCCCCCCTCCCGCTCTCTCAAGCGAGGGAAAAAAAAAACGAACCACAGAAAAACCAAAGAAGTCTGAACGAAAACGGGATTATATCAAGTATATATATTTACATATATTTACAATTATATTTACAATTTGAATATATTGTACGCACAGTAGGGAGCTCCTGAGGGGGGGAAAAAACCAAAAAGCGAGGGGGAAACAGGGATAAAAAACTAAAAACAAATACCCTCCAAATATATACTGCTAATAGAGAGCTAGCAAACAAACAAATAAAAAAAAACAAATTAAATACTCCCCTGAATGAGACAACAGAACTGTGTGAAGCACCAACCAACTCCATGCCTCCAGAAAGGACCAGAGACAAGGGCAGGTCTGAGCAGGCAGGCCTTGACCTATACAAGCAAAGACCGTCTGCAGAGAGACCTGTCACCTTCAGCCACTGCAAGAGATGAGAGCGAGCTCTCTTATCTCCTCCTTATTTATATGCTGTGTTACACTAAAGGATGATATGGAATACTTCCTTAGATTTCTGACCTTGTTGCTAAGGAAGGCCTAAAAAACCCAAAAGCCAACCCACTACACCAGTTTTCTCAGCCTTTCCTCATACAAAAGGTGCTCCACCTCTCTATTAGTCTTGGTGTCCTCCTCTGGACTCGCTCCAACAGGTTTGATGTCTTTCCTGTTCTGAGACCCCAGAGCTGGATGCAGTGCTCTGGGTGGGTCTCACCAGAGCAGAGCAGAGGGGCAGAATCCCCTCCCTCACCTGCTGCCCACCTTGCTTTGGATGCAGCCCAGGACAGGATTGGTTTCCGGGCTGTGAGTGCACATGGCCAGGTCATGTCCAGCCTCTCATCCACCAACATCCCGAGTCCTCCTCACCAGGGCTGCTCTCAGTCTGTCCATCTCCCAGCCTGGATTGTTACTGGGGGTTGCCCCGATGCAGGTGTAGCTCCTTGCCCTTTGTCTTGTTAAACTGCATGAGGATCTCATGGACATTGTCCTGGCTAGAAAGTCTATAGTGGACTCCCATGATGGCATCTGCATTATTTCTTTGTCCCTTGATTCTTACTCAGAGGCTTTCAACTGTGCCCTTGACAACTGTGAGCTACATGCATTCCAGGCCTTCCACTGCATACAATGTCTCTGCCTCTTGTGCCTTGTCTATCCCTCCTAAAGAGCCTTTAATCATCCAACAAGGAACTCCAATCACAGGACCACCAGGTTTTACTGACACCAGTGATGTCAGATCTCTAGGACTGGGCCAAAGCTTCGAGCTCATCCCGTACCAAATAGTGTAACTGCCCATCCAATTCCTTATCCATCTAACAGTTTACCCATCAAATCCATTCCAATTTAGAGAGAAAGATGATGTGGGAGACCACGTCAAAGGCTTTACACAAGTCCAGATAAATGACATTTATAGCCCTTCCCTTGTCCACTTATGTAGCCACTTCCTCATAAAAGGCTACTAGGTTGGTTAGGCAGCCAGAGTGATGTGATGGTTGGAGGCTACCTTGGGCATAGCAATCAAGAAATTATATGGTTTTTGATTCTTGGAGAAGTGAGAAGATGGGGCCATCAACATTGCCACCTTGGACTTCTGGAGGGCAGACTTTGGCCAGCTTAGGAGGCTGGTTGAGGGACTCCCCTGGGAGGCAGTCCTGAGGGTCAAAGGAGTCCAGGAAGGCTGGACATTCTTACAGAATGAAATCTTAGACCTGTAGAAGCAGATCATTATCATGTGCTTAAGCAGTGTTCCCCAGGGCTCAGTGCTGGGGCCAGACCTGGTGATCTGGATGAGGTTATCAAGTGCACCCTCAGTCACTTTGCAGATGATACCAAGCTGGGTGGGAGTGTTGATCTGCTGGAAGGTAGGAGGGCTCTGCAGAGGGATCTGGACAGGCTGGATCAATGGGCTGAGGCCAATCCTATGAGACTCAGCAAGGCCAAGTGCCAGGTCCTGCCCTTGGGTCACAACAACCCCCTGCAGTGCTCCAGGCTGGGGGCAGAGGGGCTGAAAAGCTGCTTGGTGCGAAAGGACCTGGGAGTGCTGGATGGCAGTGGCTGAACATGAGCCAGAGTGAGCCCAGGTGGGCAAGAAGGTCAATGGCCCCTGGCCTGTGTCAGCAACAGTGTGGGCAGCAGGACCAGGGCAGTGACTGTCCCTCTGTACTGGGCACTGGTGAGTCCCCACCTTGAGTGCTGTGTTCAGTTCTGGGCCCTCACAACAAGAAAGACATTGAGGTGCTGGGTCAAGTTCAGAGAAGGACAATGGAGCTGGAGAAGGGTCTGGAGCACAAGTCTGATGAGGAACAGCTGAGGGAGTTGTAGGTGTTCAGCTTGGAGACAAGGAGGTTCAGGATGACCTTATCCCTCTCTAAAAGTACCTGAAAGGAGGTTGTAGCCAGGTGGGGTTTGGTCTCTTCTAGCAAGTAACAAGCAACAGGACAAGAGGAAATGGCTTCAAGGTGTACCAGAGGAGGTTTAGATTAGATATTAGGAAAAATTTCTTTACGGAAAAAATTTCAAGCTTTGGAATAGGCTGCCCAGAGAAGTGGTTGAGTCACTGTCCCTGTAGCTATTTAAAAGACATGTAGTGTAACGCTTAGGTTTAGCAATGGAGTTGGCAGTGCTGAGTTAATGGTTGTTCTCCATGTTCTTAAATGTGTTTTTCAATATAAACAATTATGTGATTCTGTGGTTCTAAGGATGCAACTTCATTAAACCACAGGATGGACACTTGGGGCCTCTTTACTGCTTGAGACAACTAATTCCCATCAGTAAATTACTAAACTATAGCCCACTGTCAGACTTTTTGATTGCAGGTATACTATATTTAGCAAAAATAGATTTGGCATGTCTGATTACCTATTTAGCCATTATGTCTCCTGGTAAGCTCTCAGGGAAGTGAGAATAATATTCTAGAACAAGTACATTTTTTTTCCTGTCAGCATAATCAGTCCTATGTCAGCTTTGTTCCAGAGAACCTTTTCTTTTTTTTTTCTCTGAGTCACTGACATTGGATTTTTTTTGGCTTGGACTGGACTTATATTTGCCCCATGTATAGCAATTCTTGACAGCTTCTTAAATGTCAATTTATATTTGTCTAGCTTTTTTTTGAATAGGTCTTTCTCTTAGGCATTTCAATTCTTAACTGGCCTTTGTAGATCCCCATAATTAGTTGCAATATCTGGGTCCAGTCATGAAGGAGAAAAAATGGAAACAGTCTGGACTAGTTACTTTTATCCTACATGCTTGTCACCACACAGCATAGCCACCTTGCTCATCCTAGTAGTGTCTCACCAGGACTGGGATATTATGTTTTACCTCCCGAGATGTGCAATTTCTCTTTCAGAGTTGTTGTTTAGCAAGTACAGTATGAATTTTTTCAGGCATTTGTTTGTGCTAAATCAAAGAACAAGCTCAGAGAAAACCTCTGCACTATGTTCCTTCACACTTTCAGTAGATGTTTGAGAGAGAGGGACTGAACTTTCAGCTGTCTGCAGAGTTTAGTTTTAGCTTGCAAATCATATCAAACCCCCAAAGATTTCCAGCATGATGAAAGAAGGTCATGAGATGGTTGCATGTGGTGTATGGTCTAGATGGAAGTGGCTGTGTCTTATAAATAAATATATGCTGTTTGCTACATCTTTATGCACGGACTAAAGCATTACTCTCCATTTAAGTGCACCATTGGAATGCTGTGCTGCTCACTTTTAGTTTTCACCATGCTGCTGTAAAAGATGTCCCTCCTGAGCATCTGCCTTTCACACTTAGAGCATGTTATGGCTGTACCCTTATGAACAACAGAATCACAGAATATGCTGAGTTAGAAGGGACCCACAAGGATCTCCGAGTCCAACTCTTAGCCCTGCACAGGATCATCCCCAAGGGTCACACCATGTGCCTCAGAGTATGTGTTCTGTCTGCAGTTCTTCCCTGAGACTTGTAGCATGTTAGAATCCAGTTGCCTTCTCTGCCTGTCACTGATTTGGATAGACAGACTGGTGGACAGCTTTCTGTATTGCTCAACTGTGCATTTTCCCTTTCTTTTGCTGCAGAATGACTAGTGATGACTTATGCAATTCAGTTAAATACATGTTGAATGAAATAATGTATTTATTTTCATGTTCAAGATTGTTTGAGGCTGCCCAAAGCCTTCAGTTATGGTGTTCTGGCCTCCCATGGCAGAGCTATCACAACTAGCTATGCAAACCTCTATGCTGTCCACAGTGTGACTTGTTTATAGGGAACTGGGTCAGGGGTTGAAACTAACCTAAATGCCAGAGTGTGGAAATAATGCCACCAATATCCTGAACGTGTGGGGATGTATGGCTTTTGTAGATGCATGACAAAAAGTTCTTGCTTCTTAAGCAGAAAATATTTAGCATTAAAACTAACCTTTCTTTTTCCCTATTTTAATCTGATTTTTTCTCTTTAAGGATAGGAGGACACTTTGTTTTTGCATCTCTGTCCAATTTACAAACACCTATAAACAGGAGATATTTCATTCTCCTGAACATCCCCATTTACTCACTTGAGCAGTCATGGCAATAAGGCTACACTGGCTTTTCTTTTGGTCTCCTCTTTAACAAAAAACTCTGTTTCCTGAGGACTGCAATGGCCTCAAAGTTCTTCTGTGTTCTGAGAACTGCTCTGTTCCTTCATGCATTTCCACAGTTGTGTTGGTCTCCTATGTTTCTTTTTTCTTTTTTCCCCAAGAATGTGACAATTGCCATGTAGTAAGCATTTCTGCTAAATGATAAATCTTTTGCTTGTGTGACATCATCGAAAGTAGAAAACCTTGAAGAAAGGATGATGCTTTTTTTTGCTCGTTGGTTTTTGTTTTTTACTCTTTAATATTGTAAATGCTTCCATGGTGAAAAACAAAAAGTGTAGTTCATGTGGTATGCATCAAGAAAGGGAAGTAAGAATCTTGCAAGTGTTGTAGGTTAACCATACATATAGGGCCCTGCTAATTCTTCCCTCTCAACAGTACAGAAATTCAGAAATACTAACTTATAGACATATATATATGTGTGTGTGTATATATATATATATATACATACACGCTTCAAGCTTATGATCATGTGGCCTTACTGCATAGACTGAAGGTGGAGAGTTTCTCCCCTTGATTTCTCTCTGTCTCAAACACCTACAGCAGAACCACATCACCTCCTTCTGAAAGTTGAGCCAGTTTTGGGTCTTGTTGGTGTCGTCAAAGGGAAGGAAGTGGGTATCCATAATGCAGGTGTTGACGATTCGTGCGATGTTTCTCCTCTTATGATAGTGACAAGGCTTATGCCATGATGTAGCTTTGAAAAGCCCAGCTGTATCTCTGAGCATGAGATCTTATGAGTCGAAGCAAACTTGTGGAAATTGCATTCTTTTGACTTGCAACAAGAATAACAACAGCTGACATACATATATCAGACCTCTATTTTAGCCATTTTTTTGTGTTGTTGATAGAGTGATGACTAATCTTTCTTTCTTGATGGAGAACAAAATAGGGCGGATAAAAGATGGTGAAAAATTAAATCAAAGGCATCTGTGGTTACTAAAAAGCTGCTTTTGTCAGAAAGGAGAGACATCTGAAATCTGGGATTTCTTGGATTTCAGTGCCTTTGGTTTAAATGTCAGTGATCAATAGGATATTTTTCTGAATCTGTATAATTTAGGTTCAGAGTATTTAAAATAAAATAAAATATTCCTAAATTTTTCTGTTCTCTACCCCTGGCTCTGTTAAGGGTCTCATTCAGCCCTTACTCAATTATCCAGTGGAAGTGGAAGAAGGTTCAATGACCTCAGTGTAGGCTTCTTCTCCCTTGAGATAATGTGCTTGTCCAAGTTAACTGCAGAGATATTCAAAGAGGTTATTCATGGTTTGCAGAAATTAAAAGCTATTCAGAATTTTTTTTTCCAAAATAATAAAAGAAAGATTGTAAGGTACAAATTGAAAGGCATAAATGACAGGCATCTGTTTAACTTACACCTTAGAAGGACCCAGAACATTACCCCTCAAGTAAAATAACTCAACTGTGTGCCGAGAGACAGAAGGTGATTGCTGCTTCTTCACTGTTGGTAAGACTTATCCCCAGATTCAAAAGATAATGTATTTGGAGTGAGAAGATTAACAGAGAAGGCCTAGGAAGGGAAAATATGATGGTCAAAGAATATCCACTGGCATCTGTCAAGGCAGCTAGCTCTCTGTCCTACAAGCTTGTGAGTTATATCAAGTCACATTTCTCCATTATATTAGACATACTTTATTTTAACCCAGGAAGCTTCTCAGATGCCTTGAACTGATTTTGTGGTAAACATAAGCAAACCTAAATAGCTGTTTTATTATAGCTTATTGTGCAAGTGTTGGTTCATAATAAATCATTGTACTCTTTAGAAACAAGTTTGAAACAAGTGCATAAATATTAAATGGCCTCAGGAATAAAGACATTTTTAGCAAAATTATTGAATGTGGTTTTCCAAATCCATTGGGTAATCCAAAATCCCCATAATCATTTAAGGGCTAGCATGTACTACCATTTGTAGTAATGTAAATCCAGTGTAACTCTGTTAAGTCAATAGAGTTATTCGAAATTAACATAAAAAAATAAGTAGAGTTTAGTCTATGAAATATAAACAACATAATTGCTTGAAATTCTATCTATTAGGATAAAAGAATAAAAATTCTATACCTCTGCAGAAAGAGGAAGTAAAGTTATCCGTATTATGTGTGTAAATTTAGGCAAAAAAGATTATACTGATTTAATTTATGTAATAAAGCTCTTATACCATAGTCAGAAACATTGAAGTAGAAGTTATTAATTTAAAAAATAAAATGCTATTCTACATTTTATTAATTCCAGCAGAAAAAGAAAAGGATGAGATCTGTGGCTTTTGTAAAGCAGAAATATTCAGACCAATATTTTTGCTTGCAGGCCCCTCTGCTTTTAGAAGAAAGTAGTAGAAAAAAAGGAAAAATTCTTGTATCCTCAGTTTCTGATGCTCCATGTACTTCCCACATCACTAGGGATTGTCCCATGGAGATGACCATGTTGTGCCTCAGTTGTGAAAAGCTTGAATTACACCTGATTAAGTTGTTCTTGTCTCTTCTCTTACGCAGACTTACAAGATAAAGTTTGCCTGTGTGGTGGGTGGGTAGAAATGGGAGGCATCTGAGTCCATGAGACACATGCAACTTCAAGGTATCCATCTGAAGCAGCACCAATTATGTTACAGTCCTGATAGCATAAATGAGGGACCAAAGGCCTTGGGCTCCTCAATGTAGCCTGTGACACTGCCTTTGCGGATTCCCTGAAATGTAAAATGTTGATTTTTGTCCCTCAGAATGTCACTGACACTGAGAGTGAGCAGAGACGAGGCAGGGTTACCTGATCCAGTATGGAACTGCCAGTCCATACTGGTGACAGAATAGAGAGTCACCCTATCATTGAACATTCTCCCATTTCCTCTTGGGCAGCAAATGGGAGTGTTAATTAGTGCTCTTCCACCAGGTTGTGGGGATGTTGTAAGAGGCAACAGACTGGTGGAGGAAAGTGCTTACACAATGGTGGAACTACAGCTCCTGTTGAAAGGTGGAGTGAAAGGGAAGGGATGCACACTGAGCTATAACACTCTCCCCTTATTATATTTATTTGTATATTCATAAGTAGTTACAACTCACTCCAGCCCAGAAGGTCTGTACTACAGACAGCATCCATCTGGGATGGATGGGACTTTTACAAAAAAGCATACAAAAGCATCCAGGATGCTTTTGGCCGGGATCATTTCCTGAGGTCCAAGCAGGGACCCAAGGTCCTGTGTGTGGCCTCACAGAGCACAGTGGACACCATTGATGGAACCGCCCCTATTAGGACATGACCACAGACTTACTCTCTGCCCTGCTATCCATCATAAACAGACTCAGTCGCAACTACAGGGGACAACTTCAGGACATTGTGTCTTGTATTCTAGTGCTTGATTTATGAAACGTAGCAAAGGCAGAACTAAGTAGGAGCAACTTGTCTACAGGAAAACTCCCTGTGCTTCAGCTAGGAGACGTGCCTTTTAATGCAACCTCAAAACATTTATTATAAAATGGAACAATTTTTATTGTATTCAATAATGTTTTCAAAGGATTGTCAGCCCCTGTCTGCAGGTGCCTTTTCTTACAACATATAATCTATAGCACTCATTTTTCCCCCCCTCAATAACCATATAACAGAGATATGCATTACAGAAAATGTGTATAGGTTTGCTTCTATTATAGTCATGATCAAAAGGCTATGATATATTGAAATATTTGCTTTGTACAAATACATCTGTTATCAGAGGGTTCCTTAACATAAATGGTGTGTTTTCTATAATGTGCTCCATCTAATGAATGGTTCAGCGAAGGCATGAGAACAGAGCTATGTGGGAAGAATGCAGTAATTTCTCTTTAACGTGCAGGAATTCTGAATACAAGTAAATGCATGCCAAATTTTATTGCTTCTAAATCTGAATAATTGTATTTCTGAGCTGTGCATCTGGGTAGATAATAAAGCCACAAAACAATTTAATGAAACATATAAAAAATCAAATGACATTACTAAATATTATAATATGCAGAAAATATATTTTGCATATTGTCACCTAATCTTTCATCCACATACTAACAAATAATGCAACAATAATTGAAAGTCTTATTATCCATCTACGTAGATTGAGACCAAATTTACCTTGTTTCCTTTTCTTTGTGTGTGTGTGTGTGTGTGTGTGTGTACATAAAAGTGAGATTGATATTGTTGCTTTATGTTTATGGTACATTTTTTCCATAATAACTAAGGTGACCAACATAAGTCTTTTCTCCATTCAAATCAGTTCTCAACTCATATTGTGGTTACGTTACCTAGCCAAGTACTTCTAAGAGGTAAGACTTGAATATGTGGCCTCCATCATTTCCTGTCTTTGATGCATAATTCTGCAGGAATGAAAACTAGAGTACCATAAAGAAAGTGTGAGTCCTCAAATATAAATCCAGTGTCTAAAATTTACAGGTATGAGGTGCCCTCACCATCCATTATAGCCAAAGGACAGATATGGGTAATGCAGAGGGCAGTACTGCTGACTCATTCCCAAAGGCTATTTTAGGATGAGGTGAACTGCCCTTTTGTAGGTTCGTGTTTCTTTCTCTTGAGTCTTAAGGAATCATAAATGGCTGGCTTAGACTTAGATGTCTACCTTTTAGAGGACCATGTAAGGTAACAAGAATCTCATCTAAAGAGGTTAAAATACTCACAGGCTCTAGAAGGGAGGGATCTCTTTTGTTCTTGCAGTGATACTAACACTTTGTCACTGATTTATTCTGCTCTACCATGGAAGAGGTCACTGCAGACTTCCAGCTGGTTGTAATGTCTGGATTTAAAGGACAGCAATCTGAACTGTCTGTCGCAAAATGTCTTTTGCAAAGGTGAACTTGTATTGTCAAAGGCCACACAAACAGTAGGAAAAGGACTGAATTTCCCAAAGACCCAAGCTTGGTAATGTGGTTCTGGCTTTACTTAAGACAGCTGTTGTCCCTTTTTTCTTGTGATGTGTCGGCCCAGATTTTGGCGTGCTTGTACAGAGAGCAGTGTGCCATACCACTGGATGCCCTGATGAAGTCAGCACAGGAAAAATTGTGCAAGGTTAAGGTAGGTAAGACTCTGCCTTGCTTCAAGGATATATAACCAACTCCTTTTTGATAGTGACCATCCCTATATAGCTATCTGTGCTCATAGAGGAAGATTACTGTCACCACCACATCTATCCTTTTGCTGCTGGAAGGAAAACATTTATTTGTTTTATTTGTCCTCTCTTCTTTACTCCTCTTTTTTACATCGAATTCAGAGCCTTGAACCTCACTTTACAAATTCTGGGAAGGCAAGCTGGTGACTATTAAACACCCTGAGCCAATTAGTGAAAAGACTTCATGCGAAAGAAGGAACTGTCCTCAGTAAAGACAGATTTCATACTACAAAGTGTTTATTGTACTGAAGACAGGAGATTTTTTTTATAAGCTGCCACACCATGATTGCAGGAACAAATTCCTGAAATAAGAAAGAGCCATTGTATAAATCATAATACTTTCCACTCTGGGTGTCGAGTGCACTTCTGCATTCCTTCTGCTGTTCTTAGAAACAACTCACACTGTCTTGATATAAAAGAGTCATTTAAAAAATTACAATTTTCTTATCAGAAGAGAGAGTAAGAAAGACCCAGACCTAACTAACCCTGATGGCCACACTCCTTGAGGTGTTATTTGAATGAGCAATAATTCTTTTTTGAGAATATAGGAATAAATATGCTGAAAAATAGAGATTAGGAATTGTCATATAGAGATTTCCTACAGTGAAATGGTGAACAGAATAATCAATGCATATAAAAATATTCTGCTTCCTTGATCTAAGAATCAAATGCCTGTAGACGGGTTTTCCTCTCACTCATACTAGGGTAATTTATTGTGCTTCACAGAATGCAGAAGAAAACTTGGCCCTTAATCTCTGAAAGGAAGTTTTCAGGATGAGGAATTTGATTTGACTTCAAAGAATATGAATCAGTTCTTTCTGTTCTGTAGTCAATTATTCCCTTTCAATGCAACTCCCTTTGGGAATAAAGCTTTTTCTGATGAGGTTTAGCCTTATAGTCCATTGCAATCCCCCTGGATTCAGCCTTGTCTCTGAGATTCTTTCTTTTCTCTCTTTCTTTTTCTTTCTTTCTTTTCTTTCTTTCTTTCTTTCTTTCTTTCTTTCTTTCTTTCTTTCTTTCCTTCTTTCTTTCTTTCTTTCTTTACTTCTTTCTTTCTTTCTTTCTTTTCTTTCTTTCTTTCTCTTTCTTTCTTTCTTTCTTTCTTTCCTTCTTTCTTTCTTTCTTTCCTTCTTTCTTTTTTTCTTTTCTTTCTTCCTTCCTTTCTTTCTTTCTTTCTTCATTTCTTTCTTCATTTCTTTTTTCCTTCCTTCCTTCCTTCTTTTCTTTCTTCATTTCTTTCTTCATTTCTTTTTTCCTTCCTTCCTTTCTTCTTTTCTTTCTTCCTTTCTTCATTTCTTTTTTCCTTCCTTCCTACCTTCCTTCCTCTCTTTCCCTTTTTGACTTCCTTCTCTCTTTTTATTCAATCCTCTTTTTCTTCTTTATGTGTCTTTCTACCTTCCTTCAAACAAAGATTTTCCCAACAATTTATGCAAGATTTATTTAGACAGTCACTACCTAAATCAGAACTAAAATTCTTGTAAAAGAGTAACAATTAAATCTTTGAAGCTTAAATGAAGGAAATTACATTGTCCAGTGTGTCTAACGGGAGATTTATGCTTCAGATATTTGGTTTATATATGATTTATGATGTCATATAATCTTGAAAAAATAAAACTCCAACAGGTTTTTTCTGGGTTCGAATATCTTTCTGCTTCCTAAAATAAAAAAAAAAAGTTCTTTTAAATCATTATAAGTCAGTAATTCTAAATTAAACTAAATTATTTGAAGGACTACTAATGGTTTTTAATCTTGTTAGTATTTTAAAGTACTAAAACTGCCATTTCAAAATAGAAAACTTGCATACCTAAAAGATATCTCCTTTGTGATGATATTGAAGGTAGTGATTGCTTTTGGTTTTTTTGTGGTTATTTTTTTTCAATATTAGTATGAATTATTGTAAGTTTTTTAATGTGGACAAAACTACAGGGTTTTATGGAAAAGGTACATTTGGAAATGAAACTTAATCATGAAGTTCAATCCTAGATTCAGACTTGAATGTTTTTTTGAAGGTCTGAATGTTTTTTGAAAGATTCAAAAAACCTTGCTAATCACTGATCTTCCCCTTCCCACCTTCATCTCCACTGACACTCCTCTGGCCAGCTGTGACCACATTAAGAAATCTGACTGGAAAGAGAACCATTTAGAAAAGTTTTGTCATAGTTGTAAACATAGTGTTTGTAGCTTAGTTAAATGGACACTGTAAATTTAGTTCAGGATTAATATGTTTAATACTTGCTGTTTTCTGTAATTTAGCTATATCTACTCCATCTTTCTCTCAGCCATAAAATTTCAGAAATATGCTCTAACGGAAATTAAACCAGGGCTATCAAAATGATCAGAACTTGTTAAAGAGATGTGATTTCTCTGTTTCAAAGTGATGTATAAATGCAACATGGGGCAGAAAAGTGGAAAAAATTGAATTATTTTTTCCTAGTTTTATGAATTTCTAAACTTTTTTAACCATACATTAAAAGTGTCATTTAACCTTCTAGATCTGAAGTGTTAAATATCTCTATATGATGTCTTAAATGCAAACAACAAAATATTCCAAAATTGTAATTGGAGATGAGGAAGTGAAATAGATTGTAAACCTGAACTTAAACTGATTTTTCAATTTCAGTGTCCCATTATGTGGAAACATAAAAACGCAACAACAACAAAAAAAAGAGATCAGACTCTTCATTAAAAAATTGAGAACCAAATTACTCACTCTGGAATCACTATCTGTAAAGGGGGAGGGTTGCAGACACTTTGAGGGATTCATATGGGTAGCAGCTATGCCTCTCTTTTCCTTTTTTATAGGTGGAAGGGAAGGCTTGGTAATTTTGTTATTGCTGTACAGCTTCATGAGTTTGGAGAAAGGGTGATGTTCTGTGATCTGAGGTGGAATTTATCCAGACAAGGAAACATCTCTTTTTTAAATACTCAGCTTTTCTTTCATGTTTTCCCCTTTTAATATTAAATGGGTCACAGGACTTGCAACCTACCCACCTTTTAAAACTATCCGTGTTTCTTTCTGTTGTCTGAGATAACCAGCAGTGATTAGAATTGCTTGATATTTCAGGCAGAGGTGTGAGGTGGAAATGCTCCAGCTTATTGGTAAGTAAAGTAGGCAGCGTTGGTCTCACTGGTAGCAGGAAGATGAGTGGTTTAGCATCAGACATTATATACTTGGAAGAAATCAAAAAAAATCAGGAAAAATATAAATAAAAAAGAGTGCAAAGTTTTATTGTCAAGCGCGGCTGTCACTTCATGAAACCAGAGTCATATATAAGATATATGTGACATACTAATAGGAAGTAATTTACCCAAGGATGTTTTTGTGCCTTGAAGTGCCTTCAACATTTCTGCTTTGAAAACTTTGCAAGTGTGTATGCATCAGAGCAGTTACTGAGGTGCTGAAGTTCCCAATTTGTGCACAATGTGACTTTTATAATGCTATTAAACTCATCTCATGGAAAGCGGTGTGCACAAAACAATGATACATGAGATCTCAAGGAGGCTGCTGAATGGGGGAGAAGACTGGAGTGTGGAGAAAGCTTTTATAAAGTCACTTTGAGAATGCATCTCTGCTCCAGAAACCTTCTGTTTATTCACATTGGAAATTGTCTCCTGCACTTTGGGCTGAGATTCATGCATGTGCTGGTTTTGTCTGGGGTGGACTTAATTTTATTCATAGTATCTACTATGAGGCTGTGTTTTGGATTTTTTGCTGAGACAATGGGGATAATACAGAGCTGTTGTCATTGTTGCTGGGCAGTGCTTGCGCTGAGTCAAGCATTTTTCTGCTTCTTACCCCACCCCACCAGAGAGGGGTCTGGGGGTGCACAAGAGGATGGGAGGAGACACAGCTGAGACAACTGATCTCAAGTGACCACAGGGATATTACCTACCTCATAGCAACATTCTCAACCTACAAAGAAGTAGATGGAGGGAAGGGGGGGAAGTTTGGAGTAATGATGTTTGTCTTCCCAAGTCACCGTTATGCATGATGGAGTCCTGCTTTCCTGGGGATGGCTGAGCACCTGCCAACTGATGGGAAGTGTTGGATTAATTCCTTGCTTTGCTTTGCTTATGTGTGTGGCTTTTGCTTTACCTGTCTTCACCTCATGAGTCTTCTCACTTTTACTCTTTCCATTCCCTCCCCATCCCCATTACAAGGTAGGGTAGTAAGTGAGTGGCTGTGTGGGGCTTAGCTTCTGTCCGTATTTAAAACATGACAATGCTGCCTGCATTCCTCATGCCCTCTGTATAATAAATTACATGCATTTGCTTTTTCTTGCTGAAGTAAATTCAGTATTGTAGTCATCTATTTATCTCTAGCATGGGACGGAGACAGCCTGAGATTTCCTCCTGTCCCATGAGGTCTAACTTGAAGTGATGGCCTCGGACGAGGACATAGGATTTGTAACTGTACTGGTCATGCAATCATCAATAAAATCTCACCATTTTCCAGCTGAAATGTAGCTCTTTTCTCTCTTACCCTTGCTCCTGCCTTGCCCACGTGCCCTGGTCTTTTCTCATCTGTCTCTTTTCTGCATCCTGACTGTAAATTCAGGAGAATTTTTGTCACCTGTGTGAGCAGGAGCAGACCCATGGTGCCCAGTTCTGGATATGGGGTTTTCAAGGAGTTTGTTGGAACACAAGTAAACCTCAGAATTTTACAGTTGAAAATACCCTCCATCCTCCTTGTTGTGTGCTGAGACAGTTCTAAACATTCCTTTTGCCCCATGGGAGGCAAACTGAGGGTACCAAATTAATTTTCTACTGAAAAGTGGCAGGACGATGATGGACCTGGAGAGAGAGATTTCCCTGTATGATAGGAAAATCTAAATCTGTGATTTTCCTTTTTCCATTCATAAAATAACAATAAAAAAAACCCTTTAGAACAAATAATAAACATGTTGCTTCAAAATTAAATTCCCTGGGGGAAAAAAAATTGAACAAAGTGAAGGTCAGTCTAAATGTTTTACTGTACTAAGTAAAACTATATATGACTTTTTTAATACACTAAACCAATGGTTTTTTTAAAGTATTTTGAAATTTTAAAAGAAATATCCCATGTGGGTTATCCCATATAATATCCCATATTTTACTACAGTACACTTTGTCACCATTATTATCATAGAATCATAGAATCATAGAATCATAGAATAGATTGGGTTGGAAAAGACCTCCAAGATCATCAAGTCCAACCCCTGATCCAACTCCAATTACTATATCATGGCACTAAGGGCCACGTCCAATCTCTTTGTAAAAACCTCCAGGGATGGTGAATCCACCACCTCTCTGGGTAGGCCGTTCCAATGCCTGATAACCCTCTCTGTAAGGAATTTCTTCCTAACATCTAACCTAAACCTCCCCTGGTAGAGCTTGAGCCCATGTCCCCTTGTCCTATTGTTGGTTGTCTGGGAGAAGAGACCAACCCCCACCTGGCTATAACCTCCCTTCAGGTAGTTGAAGAGAGTGATGAGGTCGCCTCTAAACCTTCTCCAGACTAAACAACCCCAGCTCCCTCAGCCTCTCCTCATAGGACTTGTGCTCAAGTCCCTTCACCAGCCTCATTGCTCTTCCCTGGACCTGCTCCAGCCCCTCCATGTCCTTCCTGAACTGAGGGGCCCAGAACTGGACACAATACTCAAGGTGTGGCCTCACCAATGCAGAGTACAGGGGAAGGATCACTTCCCTGCTCCTGCTGGCCACACTGTTCCTGATCCAGGCCAGGATGCCATTGGCCTTCTTGGCCACCTGGGCACACTGCTGGCTCATGTTCAACCTCCTGTCAATCAGTACCCCCAGGTCCCTTTCCACCTGGCTGCTCTCCAGCCACTCTGTCCCCAGCCTGTAGCGCTGCAGGGGGTTGTTGTGGCCAAAGTGCAGGACCCGGTACTTGGCCTTGTTGAACTTCATTCCATTGGAGTCAGCCCATCTCTTCAGTCTATCCAGATCCCTCTGCAGAGCCCTCCTACCTTCCGGCAGGTCGACACTCCCTCCCAACTTGGTGTCATCTGCAAATTTGCTGATGATGGACTCAATCCCCTCATCTAAATCATCGGTAAAGATGTTAAAAAGGACTGGGCCCAGCACTGACCCTTGGGGAACACCACTGGTGACCGGCTGCCAGCTGGATGCAGCTCCGTTCACCACCACTCTCTGGGCCCGGCCCTCGAGCCTGTTCCTGGCCCAGCACAGAGTGCCCCTGTCCAAGCTGTGGGCTGCCAGCTTTTCCAGGAGTATGCTATGGGAGACAGTGTCAAAGGCTTTGCTGAAGTCCAGGTAGACACATCCACAGCCTTTCCCTCATCCACCAGGCAGGTCACCTGATCGTAAAAGGAGATCAGGTTGGTCAAACAGGATCTGCCCTTCCTAAACCCATGTTGGCTGGGTCTGATCCCTAGTCCATCCTGTAGCTGCTGTGTGATTTCACACAGGATAATCTGCTCCATAACTCTGCCAGGCACCGAGGTCAGGCTGACAGGCCTGTAGTTACCAGGGTCAGCCTTGCAGCCTTTTTTATGGATTGGGGTGATATTTGCCAACTTCCAGCCATATGGGACCTCCCCAGTGAGCCAGGATTGTTGGAAGATGATGGAGAGCGGCTTGGCAAGCTCTTCTGCCAGCTCTCTCATTACCCTAGGATGGATCCCGTCTGGTCCCATAGACTTGTGAGGATCCAGATGACTCAGTAAGTCACTATTTCCTCCTGGAATACAAGGGGACTATTTGGTTTCCTATCTCTGTCTACCAGCTCCAGAGGCCAGTTGCCTTGAGGGCCACCTGTCCTACTGGTAAAAACTGAGGCAAAGTAGGTGTTAAGTACCTCAACCTTCTCCTCATCTCTATTAACTATGTTTCCCTCCAGGTCCCTCAAAGAATGGAGGTTTTCTTTGCCCCTCCTTTTGTTATTAATGTATTTATAGAAGGACTTTTTGTTATCCCTAACAGAAGTGGCTAATTTAACTTCAAATTGCGCTTTTGTATCCCTGATTTTCTTTCTGCATGATCTAGCTGTCTTCCTGAATTCTTCGTAAGTAGCCAGCCCTTTCTTCCACAGTCGGTAAACTCTCTTTTTATCCCTGATTTCCTTCAGAATCTCCCTGTTTAACCAAGCTGGTTGTCTTCCCCTCCAGCTTGCCTTTCGGCACACCGGTACGGCCTGTTCCTGTGCACTCAAAACTTCCTGCTTGAAGCACATCCATCCCTCCTGGACCCCCTTGTTTTCAAGGGTTGTTTCCCAGGGTATGCTCCGGACTAGACTTCTGAATAGGTCAAAATCTGCCCTCCAGAAGTCCAGCGTAGAGGTTTTATTGTTGTTTCTCCTTGAATCTCTGAGTATTGAAAATTCTATTATTTCATGGTCACTATTTCCCAGGCGGCCTTCAACCACTACATCTCCCATCAGCCCTTCTCTGTTTGCAAACAGCAGGTCTAGCAGGGCCTTACCCCTGGTAGGTTCATTTACCAGTTGATGAAGGAAATTGTCCTCTATACACTCCAAGAAATTCCTGGACTGCCTCTTCTCTGCAGTATTGAGCTCCCAGCAGATATCCGGCAGGTTAAAGTCACCCACAAGGACAAGGGCTGACGATTTCGAGACATCCGCCAGCTGCTTGTAGAATATTTCATCCCCTTCGTCATCCTGGTAGGGCGGTCTGTAACAGACACCTACGATGATGTCGGCCTTGTTGGTCTTCCCCCTGATTCTGGTCCACAGGCACTCAATCTTATCATTGCTGTTCTCAAGTTCAACAGAGTCAAGAGACTCTCTAACATATAAAACCACCCCTCCACCTCTCCTACCCTGCCTGTTCTTTCTGAAGAGCTTGTAACCATCCATGGCAACACTCCAGTCATGCGAGTCATCCCACCACGTTTCTGTGATGGCGACTACATCATAGCCTTCCTGCTGCACAATGGCTTCCAGTTCCTCTTGTTTGTTACCCATACTGCGTGCATTAGTGTACATGCACTTCAGGTGGGCTGTTGATTTAATTCTTAACTCAGGCTTTCCATCCTTAGGCTGATCACTGGAGAGCCTGGTTTCAACCCCTTTCCCCTTCAAACCTAGTTTAAAGCCCTCCTGATCAGCCTCGCTAACTTATGGGCTACAGTCCTCTTCTTCTTCCTAGAAAGATGAATCCCCTCTGATTTTAAGAAACTAGGTACCATGGAGTTTGCCCCATGGTCAAAGAAACCAAAATTTTGACGGTGGCACCAATCCTTTAGCCATCTGTTGAGGAGCTGGGCTTTTTTACTCCACTCTTTATTTAACTCCTCATCCATCACAGACAGTACAGGAACTGAGGGAAATATCACCTGTGCTCCTGTCCCCTGAACTGACTGAGCCAGTGCTTTGAAGTCTTTTTTAATTATCCTGGCACTTCTTCGATTAATGTCCTCACTGCCAGCCTGGACTACCACCAGTGGATAATAGTCATGTTTCATTTGTTTTCCTCATCACATGAAATTTGCTAGAAAATAAAATATTTTTAAGCATTTTGAAAGATATAATTTTCCTCACCAGGCAGGCATTCTGACAACATTGCTTTGAAGAATTTTAAATGGCAGGGATCCTGTGCTCCGCCCAATTTAGGGCATCTAAACTAGAAATGCAGGTTCTGTGGACTTCTGTTGTCACTGAAGAAAGAAAGAGAGAAAGAAACACCTCCAAAAAGTGATTGAAAACCTCCAGATCTGACTCCCCAGTCTCTGCTGTTCACACTGGCAGAAATTAAGCTGTAGTAATACAGGTTTCAGTTACAACACATGAATCCATCAGGTCTGGTAAGCCCATGGAACATATGTGAATTGACAACTACTCCTGTTTCGGGTAGCTGTTTGAAGACTAACAAAGGTTCAACTGTACAAGATCCTAGACTATTCCATCAGTATGGTCCTTTTCCTCATGAAGACTTAGGCTTAGTCATAGACTTAAACATATTGGATGTATTCAGGCTTGGATTTGGTAGCTAGGAACATGTAAAACCCAATACAGCTGGGTTTAGGTGTAGGAATATCTGTTTAGTTAGGAAAAGTAATAGACCTGGCTCTGTCCTCTTGCTCCACTGGTCTTCAGAGCTAATGTAGCTCTGCAGCAAATAAATGGTCTCAAATCACAGCAAGGAGAAAGCAGTGGAAGAAGATAAGCCGTGATAACTTAAGACCTACTCCTGAGATGGTCCAATTAATGTATTTCTTTCTGTCCATGCCTCCTTCTTCCTAAAGACACAGCTTGAGTCTTTGGGGTATGAATGTGAAAATATCTGTATGTGAGCTTGTGCCCCTGTTTCTCTCCCCTCCCCTTCAATTTTTTTTAATGGTATTCAGGGAGAGTCATACTTTTATTTTTCAAATTACATTAAGGAATTTTATTAAATATAGGATTTGGGACTTGGCAAATCAACCAGCACATTGTGCTCCTATGGAGACAAAAGGTGACTGAACAGTTTAGCCAGCTGACATACAGGCAAAAGTAATGCTCCACGGTAAGAGGATTGCAGGCTCTATTGTTGGGCCCACAACAGGAACCAACTTATTGCAACATTAATTTCCCATCTCACATGGAAGTTATTTAAGGGAGAAGACTAACAAGCAAGCAGTGCCCACAGTTTAATCCTATTGTCACCCTGATGGATTTAGATTTGCTGCTGGGTTGTAGAGGTGGAATGAGGCTGCTTTGTTATTATTTCAACTGTATTTGGTGGGGGAAAAAAACAACCCCAGAATTAGGAAAACATGGCTTCTGCTACCTTTAGATAGTCAGGAACTGCTGTTCTGTTAGTGTAGGTATAAGACGACTAAAATTATATCTTAGTGATGCAGGAATTCTTCACTCGGGAATGATAGAAATATTTTTAACTGTAATTAAGACTTGTGAAATGTCTCTTTTTTTGGCTACATCTGTTCTTATGACTTCATTTCTCATTCGCCTTTTTTTAATTTGTATAGCAGCAGTCACAGCAGAACACGGGGCCAAGTGTAGTAGTTAAGGCACATTTCCTACTCTCTGCATCTTGGAAACATTTGTAGAAGTTCACCTATAGTTGTACATTTTTTCTGTAGGCCCAAGATGTGACATTACTTGGTTTTGCAGTTATAGGCAACTACTTTACTGGCGTGGAACAACAGCAGTAATCTCCAGTAGACTAGCCATTCAAATATCTAGTTCCCCAGATTTGGACTAGGTGTCAGAGCCTCTAGTGATCCTTTACAGCACAAAGCTGTTTAACCTTACACTGAAAGAAAGGCAGTCACAACTTTGGATTACCAAGCACGTATACTTTAGGTTCAGTTTATCCAAATCTTCAGCTGATGTTGATGGTCATAATTCCACTGAAGTTAGAAAGCGTCATAGCGATTTACATAAATAAGACAACTAGACCCGCAGCCTTTATGGCTTTCTTGAAAGGGATTGCTCCTTTTCAAGGTATTCGAAGTCAGGGTGAACAACTGAGGAGGAAATCGGGAGTTCTCATTGTTTGTGTTTAAACCACAAATCTAGGCCATTTACAGGTACTCACCATTTCTTGTTCTTAGGGCAAGACTAAACTTTGGAGGCAAGTTTTATTTGAAAACAAAGCCCAAACCAAAACCCCACAAATCTTTTGGGATGAAAATTACCTCTTTTTTTTTTTTTTTTTTTTTTTTTCCTTTCCTGGAAATGGTTATTTTTTTGGGGGGTGGGGATTTGTTCGTTTGGTTTGGTTTTTGGTTTTTTTTGGTTTTTTTTTCAGTTTACTGAAACCCATACTTGCAAGTGTACACCTCAACATTTTTATCTTAATTATGGTTCAGGAAAAGAAAATAGGAAACAAAACCACTCCCAACCATTTAAATTACCCATGAACAGTGTTTGCTTATTTTTTTAGCTAGTTTTAACTGAAAATATATTTTTGTTTACAGACAACTGGCCTAAAACAGAACTTTTTTCCTTGAGGGACATACAAATGCTGTCTTCCTCTCCTCTTTATTTGACTTCATCAAACTAGTATTCTGAATGGCACCATGGCTCTTCCTAATGTTCCTCATCATATCACTTAATTATGTATATGTTTTTTTCTCATGTATGTGTATTACAGTTTTTTTCTTCTCAATACTTTATTCCATAGGGATGGAACATATTCAAGGCCCTGTCAGTCTGACAGTCTTTCTCAGTCTTCTTTAAAAATAGTCTCTTTAAATATGTCTTGATCCAGATCTCTACCTTATGCTCTTCGGAGCAAGGAACATATCAGATTTTTAAGCACAAAGAGTTCCTTTCTACAATTAGTAAACCATTTTCAAGCGTGGAAATCTGATACACAGTTCTCAAAAAAAGACAAAAATATGCAAAATATCAGCCAGTCCTCTTTGCATAATTCTGGTGCCAGCATAAAGGTTTTATACTCCCCAAATA
The DNA here is from genome assembly GCF_003945595.2 of Pipra filicauda. Lineage (NCBI taxonomy): Eukaryota > Metazoa > Chordata > Aves > Passeriformes > Pipridae > Pipra > Pipra filicauda. The sequence continues at coordinate 860,984 of NW_024104084.1, read as the reverse complement.
CCTTCCGTCAAATAGATTTGAGGCACATCTATTGGAAGTGTCTGCTTGCACCATTTTAAGTCGTGTGTGAGGTCCCCAGTTTCCTCTTACAGCTTGTTCCTGAACTTTAGCAGCCATCATCTTCCAGCCCAACTCTGGAATCTTTGATCAGAAATTACTTCAGATCCCTGCTCAGTGGCTCATTTGCATTTAATATAACTACAGCTATTTAAAAATTATGAATTTGGGATTCATTTCACCTAATTTTAGTTAACTGCAGGGTAAGTGTCTACATACGAGCTGGCTTTCTGAGCTCCAGTTGCTAAAATTGTGGGACTCCACAGAGGGATTCCTCTGATTAAATGCCATGCCTACTTCAGGCAGAGCTTGATTACTCTCCAAAATACACTGGTTCTCCCTGGAAAAGGATCCTGATCTCTGGGTTCACACTGCAAGACAGAAGGCATCTGGATGCTATCTGTCAGCCCAGCATGGATACCTTGGATCATCAGATGTCAGTGCATGCGAGTTGAGCCCTAACATCCAGAAGTTTCTGAGCTGTCTTGATTCCCTCAAGTCATCAAGGAGAGAGAGCTGGGAGGAATTTATTTTGGGAGGTGGGTTTTGCTCACTCTCCACTATACAGGAAAATTACACACCTAAATTTTAAGTCAGCTGAAGTGTTCTGCTGTGAAACTCACCCTTGGTTACATGCAGGGGATGAGGTCAACCTTTTAACAGTGTTTTTAAAGACACACATCCTTTTGTCATGCCTTGGAAGTGAATCTTAATCTACTTTGGCTTGGAAGGTTGTTTCTGCCCTTGATTTGTAGAGGAGCCCAGGGTGGTTGCCTACTTACTTATTTCAACGCTTCTTTACCTGAGCAGTGGATAATAATCTCACAGGGATTTTATTATTTATTAGTAACGCTGATACAGCACTGATTATATACAGACATATTTAGTATCACATTATGTTAGATGCTGTAAAAATAAATCAAATGATACAATTTCTATTCCACAGAATTTGCAGCCTGAAAGAAAATATGCAACGAAAGTGTCCTAATAAAGATGTGAGATTGGTGAGGATGAACAAAATTAATCACACAAAATCCATAGCCCATCAGAAGTAGCAATTATAAGTCATTACCTGATATTTTTCAGTGCTTTTACATGTTTAGATGAAAGTTTCTAGACAGGCTAATGCCTGTGTAAGTGAATCATATAGGGAATGAGTGCTTGTAAGCAGACTTGCTATATTTGGTAGAATAAATGGTTGTGTTATGCCAAAAAAAAAACCAGAAAAAAACCCAAACATATTTGCTTTGAAATGTTTGGAACAGAATTCCATTTATATTTAGTAAAATTAATTGTTATGGAAATTAATTTCTCCACATTTAATGTGCAACAGTTCAGCAATAAGACTGAACCTATTCTGATTTTTTTTTTTACATAAAATGTATTTTTGCAGTGCTTATAGTAATTTGGTCTAGTAGATTTGATTGGAGAAAAAAAATATGCCATGACAGGAGAAACAGATTAGCTACACAGGTGAGGAAATACATGTTGTACTAAAGCAAACAAGCCAAACGTACCCAGGAATCCAGAGCAATTTAACACACAACCTTCTTTCTCTCTAGAACAGTGTCATACTGCCATGCACTAGGTACTAAGGCACCCATGCTAGCAGTGCAGTTACCCTAGACAACATCCACAGCTATCAGAGAACAGTAGTCTCATACTGAGAATTATTTTCAGCATGGCTGAATCTCAGCCCAAAGATCAGACGTTAAAAGGACTAGATTTTGTGCATCAGAAGCTGGTGTAGCTGATTTAATTGGAAAATATAGTGTAATTTACTAATTTAGATGTATATACATGTACTCACCTATGCAGGACCATACATAAAGCTACAACATAAGTAAACATTATAGACCCCAGCAGCTGTTTAAGGACAGGTTCGTACTAACATGCTGTCCTAACTGGTGTAGGATCATCTGCTCTGTACAAACTTCAGTTTGTATGTGGTACTCCTTAAGTGAAGTATCCAGACAAATGAAAAATGTTTATGACTGATATGGGAACAAAACAGGATATGTGATAAGGAAAGGCTGAGGAAATTAGGATTGTTCAGCCTGGAATAGAAAAGGCATCAGAGTGACCTAATTGTGGCCTTCCGGTACCTAAAGGGACCCTACAAGAAAGGTGAACAGGAACTTTCTACAAGGGCGTGTAGAAACAGAACAAGGAGGAAAGGCTTCAAACTGAAAGTGAAGAAGTTTAGTTTATATGTAAAGACAAAACTCTTTACTGTGGAGTTGGTGAGGTACCAGAACAGGTTGCCCAAAGAAGGTGTGGGTACCCCATCTCTAGGAGTGCTCAAGTCCAGGTTGGATGGGAGCCAGAGCAACCTGGTCTAGTGAAAGGTTGGAGTGAGAGGATCTTTAAGGTCCGTTCTAATCCAGGCCATTCTATAATTTTGTGATTCTATGATTCCATGTACAAAGCACAGTCTTACTTTTCCAGTCAGGATTGCTGAACAGGTTCTCTCTTCCTGCTGGATAAAGATGCAGCTATTCCTCCTCCTGACTCTCTGTGCAAAGACAACTGTCAGAAGAATGCCCACTTGCTGAAACTAAATAACACTTTTTTTCTTTTTACACCACCTTGTATTAGTACAACCAGACACTCTGAGTTCATATGCCAACCCTGCTTTATAGAGCATGAAATAATAGGCAAAAAGGATTTATTACATTGATGTCTGTTTTCTACAATTTGGGCTTCTCCAAATTACTCATCCACACAGGCTGAGGATATGATTGCTTGATCATATTTTAGATGTCAGGGACATCCTATAGGTTCCTATAGCTGTGCACTGACAGTGGAGTGAGGTCCTTAGAGCTACAGAGATGGAGGTGTCTACCTGTCCATGGGTAAGTCCCTCCTGAATTCCTATTCAATCTCTATGCAGTATGTGAAGAGTGATAAAGTCAATGACTGAAGAGGTTCGTATTTGTTTAATTACCATCATTGAATACATACATTGGTCAACTAAAGATGCTTCAAGAGGAGTAGTTTTGATAAAGGCTACTGCTTTATAACTTTCCTGGTGTGAATTCCCCGGTATTTAATGAGAGCTGTTAGTAGGATTTCGTTTTCAGTGCTTCCTTTTTGTGTTTGGGCCAACAGTTTCTTTAAATGTATAGAAACTTGGTGGGTTTTGTTGCTTCTATCCCTCTGGATTTTTTTCTGAAATTGGTTAATGGATTCAAAATCTACTTGTGCAGAGATTAAAAATCTAACTTTCATGGGTTTTGACCTCAAGGACTTAATTTCCCTAGAAAATTGTTGAAAAATTTCTATTTTCAGTTCAAAGTTGCCCACAAATATAAGAATAGTTTGAAGTCTACAAATCATGATATTATTTTCTTAACTTCTGTGTGATATGTATTCTTCTCTCCTGCACCTAAGAGTATTGTCTTCTTTACTTATTAAAAATGAACCATTTAAATAGGAAAGAAGGGACTGGGTAGTATCTCAGTGTTGCCTATCATAATGGAAATCCTCTCTTGGTTGTTCTTTAGGTGTCATCATACTGTATCTGATAAATAGTAGTGACAAACTGCAAACACCATGGAAAGTTGCACTGATTATAATATTAATTCAAGAGCAAACAAGATAGATTTTTTCCTTTAATTCAGGGGGAACAAAACACAGCATAGAAATTGAACATAAACAGAGTTGGGATCTGCAATTCATTTTTCTTGTTTACTAGGAAATTGGGCCTAGTTAAGTTTCAAAAATGCTAATGAGGAAATAAATTAGGTAGCAATTTTCCAAGGCAATATCTCATTGGATTTGTATTTGTTTACTTTTATCTATATTTGTCCTTGTTAACCCCTTTTTCCCCAGCCACTGAATTTCATTCACTTTGGTTTTTTTCCTCTTTTTGTGTTTGCGTATTTGTTTGCTACGATTACATTTATATGTTTCCAAGAAATTAATATCCACACTTCATAGAAAAGAAAGAGGACAGGAGAGGAAATAACATATTTTCAGGGTCCTGTACTCTGTTCTTGACTCACTGTCAACTGAATAACACGTCACTCATACTGGGTTTCCAAGAAGCTCTTGACATTTGACTAGCTGTATTCACAGTAAAGTTAATGGTAGTTCATTGAAGCCAGTGAGATCAGACTTAGGCCAGCAGTAATCACGTTTGAAAATTCCATCCTTAATCCCCAGTAATTTCTATTGACCTTTGTGAGATGCTTCTCTGGAAGGAAACTTTGACTGTGATGAAACTTAAAAACAAGAGGCAAATTCAGATTTTTTTTTCTTAAGGCTAAACTATATACTCGTAAATTTAAATATAACTCTCTTGTTAACTATGTTTGGTTGTTTTTTTTTTGTTTTTTTTTTTAATAAGAACTATATTCACCGTCAAAAGAAAATGCTTAAGAGTAAATTATTTCACTACATTAAAGGTATATGGCTCAGTGTAATGTCATTGCACTGTAATTCCCCTAAAGTTTTGCTCTTGGCAACATACTTAGCACATGGGCATCAGTCTGGGCAGAGAAAAGACAATGCACTTGCATCAGAAAATTCATCTGCAATGCAATTCCATTCCGTTCCACAGGATTGTCACCATTAAGAAGTCAATTTTCAAACCCCATATAGTGACTTTGAGAATGGCACTCTAGGACCTGCTGATATAAAACCTATCATTATCAGGTCAATCATTTCCCAAAGCAGTGACAGATATTCAACATTATTTTCAGAGATAAATGAATAGTCTTCATTGCAGCTCCTCTCCTTGTTGGCAATTTCAGTAAAGAGGCCAAGAGGTGAATAGCCTGCAGAACTGGTTCTCTTTTTTTCATGCCTGGGGTTGACTTTTTTAAGTTAAAGACCTTTTGGAGAAAGTTTGCCCTCTCATAGCCTTTTTTGCAAAAAATGGCCATGTATGTGAATTTCGAGCAACCAGCAACACCCATTGCTAAAGGGCAGGAGCTAACCAGGGAAAGGTCATTCCAATTCACAAAGGGCTTTGATATTTCAGAATAGCTGACTTTGTTATGAACTGAAGGAGAACCTCACATTTCAAATTCTTTGTGTAAAAGAAAAAATGTCATGGTCCTCAGGAAACCCACCAGAAGAGCCATCCTGAAGGTATGAATACTGGAAGCTCTTGGGAGGGTGGCTGTACAGAGGCTCCACAAGTTTTTTGTTTCTCTTATCCTGCACATTAAAATGGAAAATCACTTTTGATAAGTAGTGAGATGAGGAGGGGCCAAGGTATTTAGGAACTGAAGATCCAATAGCTTCCGAATTTTCTGTCTTCTCTTCTAAATAAAGAGTCACAGTGGGATCTCAGCAATCCCCACAGCCAACTAATGGAGAAAATGGAGAGAGACACTGACCAAAGAGAAGACAATTTTTTTTAGTGGAATCCAGTCTTAGATTCCAACACGACTGTCAAAATTCAACAGCTCTCATAAAATATTTATATTTCATGAATCATCACCTCTTGAGGGAATATCATTCCTCAGGAAGTTTCCACCAAGCAATAATGAGGATGAAGCACTTCTAGAAGTTAGGGACTTTTTTTTGTTGTGTTTTTTTTTCCCCCAGAAATGTACTACTATTCTCTGTTAGATGCCTATACGTAAACTTAGGGGCCACAGACCTAGCTTTAATAATAATGTCCATGCTTATTCATTCTTTAGTGTGCTTTTCACAATACCTTACTGACATATACTTGTATTAGAATATTCATTCAATGTCAAATATAAGGGAAATTCAGAAAGTGTTTCTTTTTCTTCTCTTTGGAACTGTCTCCCTTCCGAATGAGTGTGTCTCCCTTCTATCCTAGAGGTATAACTGGGAATAGATAGGAAAAGTTTTTTAAAAATAAGACTTTGTAAAGGTTTCTTCAACAGTTGTAGACCTCTAAGACATGGAAAGAAAAAAAAATGCACCTATGTGAGAAAACATGAGGTTTAGTTGTTATTATATTGCTATTTAGATTGTTGCCTCTTGCATGTTCATCATCCCACACATCAAGTAGTTTTTTAAGTAGAGTTTTATTTCAGTTTTTTGTAAAGCCTCATTCCTTTGAAATGAAGCAGGTTAACATGAGTTTCACATGTAAACTAGATCCATTGCTTGTCTGAAACCTCCCGTGGGGGCCTCTTTGTCATATTCCTCTGACAAAGGCCAGATAGTCACAAGTTGAGGATGGCCCTTTTTTATTCTCTGCTGAGGTTTTCCCCTACCAGCCCATGCTTCCTGCCTTCCTTTCCGTGTTCTCTAAATGCTTGCATCAAGACCTCATTCCCCGAAAGAAGATGCCTGTTTCCTGCTAAGCACCTCTTTAACAAGCCTCGTTCTAAATAAACATCATCCATCACATAACTGTGTGATTTATACCTTTCATCTAGGAAGGTGTGCTGATCCAGGCACCAAATGCAGACTAAGCTCCCTTAGGGAATGAATTCATCCTTATGAAGCTTGCTCTTCAAACTCCATTTCTCATTAGAATGAGCATTTCCTTTTTTCTCCTTCATTTTCTCCCACATTTTACTGTCTCCCCTCTTCCTCCCATGCATCAAGTAGTTTTACATTACTCTTCCTACATTAAAAAAAAAAAAAATGCTTTATTACAGGCAACCTTTCAATTAAATTTCTAAGTAAAATGACTGTATTAGGCAAAAGTTTGTGTAGTAGCCAATAAAATGTCAGATAATATCGAACACAGGCTTGGACTAACCTTGCAACCCAATAAGTTATTATGTGCAAATGTTACAACTTGATTTTGAAGAGAATACACATGTATGATGAAGCCATTTTATGACTAAGCTGAGTGATTGATTACAGCATTCTGATCCATCCGACAAGATAAACTCAGATAAAAGAATCTGATGATATTTAAGACTTGACAATTTATTATCCAAAGACTCCTGCAAAAATGATTTTATAATTCCCTTCATTTAAGTGGGTTTTTTCAAAAGTAATAAAACATATTTTTCAGAGTAACTGACTGTGATCAGAAGAAATTCTTTTTGCTTGCTAGTGGTAAATTCCACTAAGAAATAAAGATGAGATGAGACAAAACAAACATTACTGTTCATCCTGGCTGCTTCTTGAAGCCCTTTTATGAAAACTAGTCAAATGGGAACTTGTTTTTCTGTTAAAATTTTAAGCTTTTTATTATGTTTAAAATCTCGTTATGTGCTAAAGGGAAACACGGTGAATACGTGAAGTCAAGAATTCATTATTAATAAAATTGAAATCATAATGGTAAAACCAGACAGTTCAGATTTATTTATTACAGAAAAGGAAAATAAAGGATATTTTTTAACGAGAAAAAAGTCTCAGTAATACAGCAAATCAGATATAGATGTTACACACACAGTAGTACATACCCCTTTCACAAGCATTATGGTCCCCCTTCCACTGTCACTCTGGATCCTACACCACCGATCTTCCTCAAGCAAAGGAACATTGGACCAGGTCATTCACTATTCCAAATTCACAAATGGGAAAAATACGATGTTAATTTTTTTCTTCATTATTCCTCCTTTTTGAGGGAATTGGCATAGGCTGTTTTTGTATTTTTAACATCCTTATACACATTGCTCTTTTTTCTTTGTTTGCATCTTTATATTACATCCCAGTTTACCGTACATAATATGTTTTCTGTATGTTAGATATTTGGTCTTTGACATCTTTGTTGTCCTTAAGCTTGATTTCAGTCAGCTCCAAGTTCCATTTCTTTCACCACTGGTGACCTGTTTATAGCTTCAAGCCCAGAACTAGACTGTATAGCAGGGTTCATTTCTCCTAATTTAACCTAGTAAAGTCAGACCCAGTCTTTGAGGAGAATGAGAGAGCACTTCCAAATGTTTGACATATAATGGCATGAATAGCTCATCAACCCCCTGTTCTTTCATTGTGGGAATATGGATCCTAGATAATTATGAACATATGAGAGGGCTTTCTGGAAACCAACTTATGTAATCTTTCCCCATTATCTTCAATACTGGCAAGTCTCTTTCATCACTCTCAGATTTAACAATTTCAGTTTATTTTAAGGAAAAGCAAACCTACCAAACCTCCAAACCAAAGAAATTGTCTGGAAAACTCTCTGAGAACTGGCCATTCTGTATTTACTGATGTTTTCAGCCCTTCTGGATTTCAGACAAATATTTTCCTAAACTGATTTTGGTGATGTAGAAGACAATCTATTTTGGTGATATGGCTGCAGAACTAAGCCAAATATCTACTACTGCGACCTTTTCTTTATATGAGTCTTAGTTCTATTTAGTCTCAATAATCCAATCAAACATATTGCTCCAGAAACAATTAGAGCCAGAAGATTCTGTGTCCCTGCTCCAATTCATTTTCTCTCTTTAACCTTGGGCAAGATTTTTAATTATTATTTCCTTCCATCTCTAATATATAAAATGGGGAAACTGTTGTAGCCTGATATCAAAGGTAGCAAATATCAAGATTCTGGAACCATCTAATTACCATATGAATAATACTCTGCATATATTCCCTACACATATAAATAATCATAATAAATGTCATAATAGGTAATAATGCATTTGCTTGCTCTGCCTATGCTTTCAAATGGAGTACAACCAGAAGAACAGCAATAATTGGTATGAGTAATCAACGATCACAACAATGAAAGTTTCAGCTGAAAATAAGTACCAGATCTTGAATGAAGAATAGTGTAATAAATAACCTAGAGGTGTGAAAAAGAGGCACATTCCATTTCATCAACAGTTTCTGAGATGATGAAGTTATTTTTTTCTTAACTGTATAAAATACACCAAAAATGTTTATTAGGAGAAATATTATTTCATCTCAAAAGTTTTTCCTTTAACAAAATAATGAAGTTCCTCCATTAATTAAGTCATTAAAATCATGTCTATACATTAGCATCTAAGATAAAATATTATTGCAATATAAAAACCATATTACAAAACAAATATCAAATTTTTGTTCCATCGAGACTGGAAAGGGACATTACAATGCCATGAGAATTCTTCCTATGTTACTTTAAATTGAACTGTAAATTAAATCAACCTTTTTTCCTAAAGCTTCATTTTAAGCAACTTGTCAATATCTACCCCAACATAGGAAGGGCATGGATGTGTTGGAGTGGGTCCAGAGGAGGCCACAAAGATGCGATGGAGCACCTCTGCTGTGAGGAAAGGCTGAAGTAATTGGGATTGTGTAGCCTGGAGAAGAGAAGGCTGGAGTGAGAGGTTATAACAACCTTTCAGTACTTAAAATATTTATAATAAAGATGGGGACAGATTTATTAGTAGATCCCATAGTAACAGGACATGGAGTCATGGTTTTAAAATAAGAGGGTAGCTTTAGATTAGATATACGGAAGAAGTTTTTTACCATGAGTAGTAAAACACTGGCACAGGTTGCCCAAAGATGTGGTCGATGCCCCATATATGAAAACATTTTAGGTCAGGCTGGACTTGGCTTTGAGCAAGCTGATCCAGTTGAAGATGCCCCTGCTTACTGTAGGGTTTTGGATTAGATGACCTTTAAAGGTCCCTCCCAACCCAAATTATACTATGATTCTTTATTTATGACAGATACAGTCATAACACATACTAAATACATCCTGTTTCTGTCAACTACAGAAGATAAGAATGTTCTTTATCTGATATTTCTGCGTGTAAATGACATGTCTCAGAGGCTCTGTCACCCATGATTACTCACTCTCTGGATATCCCGAGACCATCATTCAGCAATTCACACAACACCCTCTGGAGAGGGTCACATCTCTCTCCGTGTTTACTTTAGGTAGAGATTACACAATCTTGTTTCTTAATTTAAATCCTCGTTTTAGACTTTAAGCTTTTATAAGAAGAATATGAGATCCTTATCTTGTGTTTTAAAGATTTCCAGTGATTCATTTTGGTTTTGTATTGGTATGGATGGTCACCTGTTTAGTTCCAGAGAGGGTCATCATGTAACTTCTGGGTTACCCGAAAGTTAGCAAGACTATACCAACATTCGTTAAATAGATATACCTTTGGAATTATTTTTCAAGATAGCTTAATTAGTTGCTAGTGAAGATTTATTCTTCTGCCCATTGAGGAGATCTGAGTATAACTAAGGATTTTGTAAGCTTGGGCAAAACAAGCAAGTACTCTTACTATCCTTCACAGTTTCTAATAGTTTTAAACAAATTCCTATATAGTACATCTTTTAAGTTCAAATATATAATTGCATTTCATTAACACATGGAAATGCACAACTGTTTTGCCACGTCTGCAGTTTATTTTGAGACAAATCATTCTCACAATCCCAGTTCACTGAATCTCTGTCTCTACCATTGTGAATGAAGCTCAATATTAAAGTTTTAGATTCTTGTGAAGGAAATTGTTATCCTCAATTCATTTCACCCTGAAGCAACTGTGCCTTAAAGGAATACACCTTCCACTACTCTGTCTTTGCCCTGATCTGATGGATGTACATTGCTCATTAGGCTGAAAGAGGTGTAGCCATTTCCTTTGCAGGGTGTTTGTGGATTTTGGTGTGTGGGGCCACCAAATGCTGTCAAGATTGGGGTGGTTTTGTGTAGGTCAAGAGCTTCTGCAGTGTCCCACCAGCTGGGCACTGACTGCCTTGGGAACAGCTGTGCAGAATAGATTTGGGGGTCCCTGGTAGACACCACGATGAACATGAGCCAGTAGTGCGTCCTTACAGAGGTGATTGGCAACCACACACTGGGATGCGTTAGCAGGCCCATTGGCAGCAGGTTGAAAGAAGTTATTATTATATTCCATTCAATACCACTGAAACCAAACCTGGAGTACTACATCTGCCCTGTATGAGGGAGATACTCAAGCTTGTCCAACAGACAGCTAGAGGGTACAAGATGTATAGGTGCCCAACCATGAGACAGAAGGAGAAACTGAGAGAGCTGGTTTTATTCAATTTTAAGAAAAGCAGAATAAGTAAATACCATTAAATACACATTAGGTAGTTAAAAACGTGATGGAGCCAGTCTGGTTTTGGAGGTAGACACGGAAAGGACAAGAGGTAGTGGACACAGGTTACAGAGACTGAAATTCTGATTAGAAATTAAGGGAAAAAATCTCACAATCCATTCGTGACGATACTCAACAAATATTGAAGCTGGAGTTCACAAATCAAATTATCTGGCAGCATGGGTACTGACGCAAAGGTCTAATTGTATATGCTTTACTGAAAACCATAATAACCATGAAAATAACTATAAATTCGTATGGTTGAAATCTGTCCATAACAAAATAAAATTAAAGTATTGGTCAAATTAAATAATACATTAAAAAAAACCCAAAAAACAAACTAACTTTTTCTCTAAAGTAACCCAAACCAAAACCAACAAACTTACCTCTCAGGAAGATTCAAAGTATTACGTAAAATAAATAAAAACCAAACTCTGTGAATTACAGTTTAATCCTTTCATGAGCTATTTTCTAAATAGACTAGTTGAGCCTTTAAAAAAGCCCTAGAAAACTCAAGTGAAAAAAACGGACTTAGAAGGGAAATATTTAGTGAAATATGTGCGTGATGTGAAAACAAGCAAATGCTAAAGTTTCTCACTTCATTAGGAGCAACACCAGGGAGACAATTTGTGTTTCTTGTCTGGAATCACATTCTCATTTGTTATCCAACATTTCAACTTTTCTCAAATGTCTAGTTTTACAGAAGTACAGGACAAGTCTCTCAACTATTTCATAGCCATGAAGTCTGTAAAGGATGTTTTAACTAAACATTTCTCTCTCAAGATGAACTGTAAAAGAAAAAAGGACCAAATCAGAAGGCAATTTCTTTTTAAAATTTTGACTATGGAAAGGAGGAACCTTTTGGGACCACACTTAGGAAAAAACACAAAGGGCTTGTGCTTTTTCTCAGAATTGCGTGACTTCTGTCAGGTGACTTTGAGTTGTTTCTTCACCTTTTGTGGGCAGTGTGTTCAGTGGGACTGCTGGACTACTTGATTATCAAGACCTGTTGCTTGCTGACATGGATACGTACTCCAGCAGTTCAAAATTGCTCTGAAATATCTGCACATATTCATGATAACAACCTATATCTGGTAAAATAATTTAAAGTGTGGTAAGTGAGAAACATATCCCTTCAGTGACCAGTATTCACTAGGTTTCACTCTCCAGTTTCCATTTAAGAGTAGTGACATACCCTAATAGTCTCATCTGGCCTCTCATTATGTCATTATAACTCTCCCCTACTCCCCTCTGGAGTGTGACTTTGTGGCAAAGTTTTATGCAGGAAGGGCAATAGATCTCCACAACCAAGTCCTTCTTATCTTTTCAACTGTTCTTCCATGTAATAACACAGAGCCAAAAGAAGTTTCAGGAGTACATACTAGAAAAGTCTGTTCCTAAGAAATTCAGAGCACCCACTTACATGAACAGATGTGAAGGTCAGTGCCTTCTATCATGCTCTGGGTTTCATATGCAGATGAGGTAGTAACTAATATTTACTCTATTCATATATCACAGCCTAGAAAACCTGAAAGACTCAAACTGGGAAGTGATCTTTGACCTCATGCAAAACCTCAAGCCTATAGATTTAAATTATGCTTTTCCCTGGGATGAGGACTGCTTTTTTAATAATTTCGGGGGATATGGTAAGTCTCTTGGAGAATCAGGGTCTCCTTTGTGTTGCTGGCACCTGCTTTTCCCTCCTCCTAGGTCCCAAAAAGTCCACAGCTGCACTTCCCCTGCTACCGTATGTACTCGCAGCCAGGAAAGTTGTTTTTAGATGTAGTTTCCTGGCTCTCAGTTCTTTCAGAACCATATTGGACATTCCTAATCTGATGTGCAGAATCCCTTGGCGCCTCTCAGATTCTCTTTAGGAAAGAGTGAACCTGTCATATAGCTTCATGGACATTCACCACATCCATACTTCAACTAATATTGTCTTCCCTGTGAATGGTACCACTTCATCATGGCTGTCTGAAGATAGAACTTTTCACTTCCCAGGGAAGCAGTTAGAAAGACAGGCTCTTAGTCTTTTCTGGTCTGGAAGGAGAAGGACCAACAAATGCTGCATTTACTAGGAATATGAGACAGAATTTCTTCAAGGCAATAAAGGCATTTAACATGCTCATCTGTCACTAGAATTTGACTGTCACAACAGGGGCAAATTTTTAAGTCTAGGGACTGTAGGAAAGCCCTGACTGTGGAGAGTTTTAATAAATGTCCCAGACTGGGTAAAGAAAGATGTACCATGTTATTTGTTCTGATCAAAACAAAAAAAAAGAATACAATTCTAATTTTACCCTGTAGGCCACATGGCACACTGGGAAAGGGAAATGTAAGCCAAAAGGAGGGAACAAATAGATCCAAAGCATTTGGGTGTCCTGCGGCAAAGAGCACAGAAGGAAAAATGAATGTCTCCAAGAGCACGTCATTACAGAAATACTTTCCACAGCAGTTGTGAGCATCCATAATACGAAGAAATACAGTGACTAGGAGACATGAGGATTAATGAATGGGTAAACATCTTTGTCCAAACCTATCACCTTCAACTCCTTTTATAATTAAATGAAAGTGAGAGCTGTATATGCAAAGGGTGATTCATTTAGTCCCAAACCAGGTAGCTGAGGCAGGTCAGCTGGGTTATCAACTGAACATGCCACCTTTTCTTCAATGACTGTGAGAGACTAAATTGACCTGTACATCCAAGTTCAGGTGCCTAAATATAAGGATAAAAATCACACCAATGTGACTTTCACAATAACACCAGTCATTTAATTTAATGATGGAGTGAAACAGTCTAAGAGTGTAGTAGAACAGCCATAATGTTGGTCATTTCATGAAATATCTGAAAATTTCAGTTATTTCATGAAATGACTGCTTTCACCATCTGACTGTAACATACAGCTAGGATTAGAAATGAACAAGCTACAACCATGTTTCTAGTTACTGCATTTGTATCTGAGCACAGTTGTTCTCTCACTGTGGCTAAATCCTTATGTAGGTTCTTATCAGGAAATTTTGCTATTGCAGTTCCTCTTAGCAGATAACAATTTTTGCTGTTCTGTTCTTTTTTCACCCTATTGTTACCAAAATAATAACGTTTATAAACATCACTTTAAAAACATACCATGCTAGGAATGGCTGTGCTGCAATATATCATTCTGAACTCTACCGTATTCATTTATGGTGAAGCATTTTATATTAATGTTTCCATTGCTTATCACAGACACTGGCATTATAAGTGTTTAAGTCAACTCAGCTTGGTTATTTGTTAGGATGGGTTTCACTGCCATTTCCTTCAGTAAAATCCTCCCTGTCGCCATTCAGTGGAACTGGTTTATTCCTGCCAATCACTGCTCCTTGACTGTCTTTACCTCAGTCCATCAGCACTAAATAAATTAATAATACAATGGAATTCTGGTAATTATTAATATGTCTTTCAGACATGCCATTTCTTAGGATTATGTGCACGGACTAAAAAACCAGAAAATTTAGAGCAATTCGAAAACAATCTAACATCTGAACATCCAGTCACGTGAAATTTCAGGTGTTGGAAACCTTGACCCTTGAATTCCAAGTTCAACATTTCTGGGCTATTCTGACTCTTGTTATTCAATACAATTTCCTGAAATAAGCCTTCTGTTTAAGGCCTTGACCTTTCCTGATGAATATTAACTAGTCCAAGGCAGCTTTCATGAGAAGTTGTGCTTCCTTTTCTTCCTTGGCAACTTCCCTGTGCATCGGTTGTTATATTTGCACAGTGAACAGCTCAGGTGGCATCGGTGATAGGATTTTTTTTTTAAATCTGATTTGATCTGTAGGCTGCCTTCCTTAGTGTACTCCTAAATATGCATTTTATTTGTAGGTTTCTCTTATTGAGTGCCTCCCAGCAGAGAAGACTTTGCATGAGATCCTCTCTGTTATAACCAGAAACTCTTGTGCTGAATTCAGTGGAGCTGGGCTACTTCATAGCAGCTCATGGTTTGCCCACATGCTATTACCTTTTCACCTTGTAAACTCATGTACATAACTGGGACTAATTCTGTATTTGGTGGTTATTTCAAGATATGGACCCTAAAATGCTTAACAGGCTGTAACTTAAAAGTATTCTAGAGAAAAGAAAAAAGGTTTTGAGAATGCATTTGTAGTTATTAGAAGAAGGGGGACAGAGAAAGATCATACAGAATTCTTGGGCAAGTCCTGTCTGAAGATAATGTGATATTCTTTAGCCTTTAATTGGCTCCTTGTCAGGGGAAGGAAAAAAAATTAGTCCAGCTAAGGTGTGAGAACTTGAATTTGAAAGTGGACAAACAGAATTTCACTAAATAAGGAGGTCAAATGGAGTTTCACCTTGAGGTTTCATGTAGAAAGAACTGAGTCCTGAATTTTTTAGGATTATCTTTCAACAATTTTTTTTTAAAAGCTATATATATGTCTTTATGGACTTGCTTCTCCTTCTTCTCCTCTTCTCTTTTATTACACTTATTTTTGTCTGCACATTGAAGAATTGTGCTAAAAATTCTACTCTGTCTGGACAGGTGTTAACAAAATTCCAATGCTATTGTATTCCATGATATGTCCTATTATGAGGAAAAACTAACTAACAAAATGCATGCATTGTTTGATGGCTAATCCTAACAAATAGACAGATCTGTGTAACTAATTGATTTTTCACTTGGTTGGTAGACCCAAAAAGATCTTTCTTTTCATCACTGAAAAAAACCAACCAACCAACAAATCAACCAAAAAATAAAACCAAAACCAGCAAAACCCCTTGGAAATAAACAAAAGACCAGTTTGGTTTGTTTTCATATCTCTTAACTTACTTGAAATGACCAAAGAAGCTTTTTAGAAAATAAAAGTTTTATTTCGGTTTGAAAATACAGAAGGGAAGAAAAGTGTGACTTCGCCCATTCTGGAAACAAGAAATTATTTTCCTTCATGATGATTCAGTGTATAAATGGTTCTTGTGCTGCAGCATCTCAGACCATGTACTGATATTCCATCCTGTCCCCAAGGTCCTGCCTGGTAGTGCTGGGGCTGTGACTGGTACTGGTTACTCTCTCTGAGCCTGATCCTTCCCCCTACACCCATAAGCTCAGCCCAGCCCTGTCACCATGGACCAGACAGGTCATGATGAAAAGCAAAAATAGTTGTGTGATTTAATAGGATAATAAAATCACAGAATAGTTTGAGTTGGAATGGACCTTTTAGAGGCCACCTAGTCCAATCCCCCTCCAGTGAGCAGGGAAAACTGCAACTGGATCAGGTTGCTTTGATGGTAAATATTGGGTTAACTTATTGTGATATGGCAAAGTGACCAAATTCAGCTTCAGAAAGCATCTAGATATGTGTATGATATTAATATAGAATTATGTCTGTAAGATAGCATTATACCAATACTAGCATTACTGCGATTAAAGTTAAGAAGGTGCTTAAGATCCTTACTGGGTAAAGAATTTTAGGGGAAAAAAAAATTGTAAAAGTTCAAAATATCTAGCTCTACAATTTACTAGTAATGAGCACAGTCTGATAGAAAGTCATACTGAAAGTTCAGCAAAAGAGGTTTCTGGTATATCAAGAAGCATGGTAGTTTTCTATTTCGTGGAAAAAGAAGTATTAAAAGAGCAAATAAAACACCTTTGCTCTTGGTGTGTACTTTCAGAGCGCAGAAAGAGCTACTAGTTCATAGGGCATGTGTCATTACTTGTCAAGATCAACAGTAATTGGTTTAATTTTACCCAAGAAAAATACTTTGTAAAAGTAATAGGAAATCTGGGGAGGTAACTGAAAGGGCAGAAAATGAGTATAATTTTGATTTTTGAAAAGAAGAAAAGAAAAAGAATGACCATGGTAGTTATCACCTCCTAGGCCCAGTGGAAAACTGCACTGAAATAATGGATAAAGTACTACAAAATAATAATTAGGGAACTTCTGGATAATTTTATGAGCAAAATTAGCACATGAGTTTATCAAATTAAAATGCTTGAGACTCATACCTTGAATCTTCACTGCATTGCACCTAATAAAGATTTCAGCATTTACACAGTGACAGAGAAAAACAGATTTGTCCCACTAGGAAGTCAAGAATTCTCCCTGAAATGCCTACAGAGCTATCCACAGAAAGTGTTCTGAACTTGTGGGAAGAACCTACATCAAAACCCCTCTGCTATGTATTTTGAAAAAGCTGTTGAGACATGCATTTTTTGAAACAGAAAAATGTGTCACAATTTCTGAGTTTTCATTGTTCAAATGTTAAAGAACAATTTGTTTCATTCCTGGAGTGAAAAGGGAGACCTTCTGAAGTCCTGAAAATAGCCAGGAAATGGTAAGAATATTTCTTAGACTTTTAATTTTTGCTGGTTTTGCCCTCACTGATAAAGAGATCTGGAGTGCATCCTTTGTTGTGGACACTGTCATAGCTCTGGTAACAATCTTGCATGCCACTGCAATAAAGAATGAGTAATTTTGCATGGATCTGACTGTATAGCAGTTAGATTTTGGAAAGACTCTTGCTATCTATCTTAGCTGGGAATGTCATGGGTCAGCTTGAGTCTTTTCTTGAAGGTGCAAAACTCATGCTGGTAAAAATGACACATAGACAATAAGTCCTTCCCCACCCCACCTCCAAATAAAAAGTATCTAAACCATAGCCAAGAGACATAAAACTATCACAGCTCTTCCATCTTAGAAGAGGGTACTAAATTATTTGGGTTGTCATGAGGCATGCTGGGCTAAAATGAGACCTTCATAAAGAAAACACAATTTTCATTTAAATGCCACATTAAACCTCAAGAATTGAAAAGGTTGACAGATATTAAAGAAGTGATACTTATTCACACAAACTTCTCAGCTGAGTAATCTCTATGGAGGTTTATAAAACGTTTCTCAGGAGTAAGTGCTACTTACTGAAGTAAAAGTTGTTGGGACCAGGCCTTCACTTTCACCACCCTGTTCTGAACTACATAAATGATATCAAGGGTCATTATTAATAAAAATCTTACCAGTGGGGAAACTGAGACATCAAGATTTGATTTATTAAAGGTCATAGAATAAATCTTGATATCAGAAGTTAGATGAAATGATTTCCAGACTTTTCTTTTACATAAGAGTAACATTTTCCCCCAAAGAAATTCATGTGTATGTAAAGATTCTTAGAAATACAGTAATAAGTAAGCAAATAAATAACTACGTGTATAGATATATGAGATCCTCGGGTTTCTGAATTAGAAACTGCTTTAACTCCATCTGTACCAACTAGCTGACAGTAGGAATGTTCTTGATTGCTAAGACTTTTTAATTAAGATGTACTCTGTGCTTATATGTTTTGGGGTAAGAAGGAAAAAGGTAATAATCTACTTTTTAATTAATTTTCAAGGCTAGAAGAAACTCTGATTTGATCATTATCTATATTTCAGTGTGTGATGAGCCTACAGAGTTGTCCTATCTGAAACCAGGTTATCCCAGACAAAACCAGGACAGGGATACAGAAAATGCATTATGAGCTGGAGGGAAAAGGAGCAACTGTTAACAATAGACAGATTGAAAGCCAAAATTGTGCTCACTAAATAGCCATTTAGCTAAAAGATCTGTCCACAAAGGGCCCAAAGGGAGGAAGTTTATAGGGAGTAGGAGATATTTTAGTACTGAGTTTCCAAACTTCAGTCAAAATAGATAGAAATAGAAAGACTCACAAAGACATCCACTTAAATTTCATTCCCAATTTCTGGGTGCGATTCAGATATGATTCCTTTAAATTATTTGGGACCTTTATGGTTTTAGAGAAAATTAAATAAGAACAGATATATTTCAGAAGACTTTGAATGGTGATGTATTATACTGTATTTTTAGCTACAAAGCATCTGTTTAGTCTAGAGGAAAAAAAAAACGAAAAGAAAAAATGAACAAAGATAATTTCATTAAACAACCAACCAGTGAACCTCTGTCTTCCTCCACTCAAAACAGGGAGAAAAGAAAGTTTGAAAAAGTTTCACAAAGGACCAGTTTTGGTGCAAGTTGTTAACTCTGTTGATTTACACTAGTTGAAAGGCACAGTTCAATATAAAGAAGAATGAAAAAAAATATCATGATAATGAGCTTTTACCTACATCTCAAAGCTATTTCCTAAGCTTTGTTCTTTAGGACGCACCTGGCACAGGCTGGAGGCTGCAATAACCTAAAAAGAAATAAGAAAGGATTGGTTCTCTAAAGGTACAACGATTTGCTGTACAACATATGGAAGACAGAGGAATCTTAGTAGAACTGTCGATTTCTGGATGGTTGGGAAAGAAAATCAATAACATATCCCTAAGTCATATTACAATGTGCAAATGCTGATATTGTTGCGAATCAACATGTAATACTGCAGCATTAAGTTTTAGCTTGTAGTCTCCTTAAGGAAGCTTTCTTTTGTAAGCTCTTTGGGACTTAAGGGTAAGTTCCTTCTCTGTTCCATGCACAAGACA
This sequence comes from Pipra filicauda, assembly GCF_003945595.2. Classification (NCBI taxonomy): domain Eukaryota; kingdom Metazoa; phylum Chordata; class Aves; order Passeriformes; family Pipridae; genus Pipra; species Pipra filicauda. The sequence goes on along the minus strand of NW_024104084.1, from coordinate 841,504 downwards.
GCGCCTCAGAGTTTGCCAAAGGCCTGGGTCTTTTCAGCAGCAACTTAACACAAACAGTTTTGTGGTGATATCTTTAACCTCATTGAAGGCAATTGTAAGTTTTGGGTGAGTCAGGTTTCATTGTCTGCCGCACTAATGCAGCCCTTCAGTCAGCACTCAGAATACAATAATAAAATGCAATCAATGACTGCTCTGTACTTGCGAGCACAAATCCTGGGAGATGCTAGATAAGCTGCCAAGGATCTCAGGGGATGGCAAAGTTGTTGTGGACTTGCACAATTCTGATTTCTAACTGAACTCTTACACCGACTTTAACTTTTGTTTTAGGAAGGGTTTTTTCTTCCATTTTATTTTTTCCACTGATTTTGACTCTGTCAGAGTGGCTGTATAAAACTGAAGATGCTGGAGGGAGTTGTGACAGAGCCTCCATAGTTTTCCATTGAACCAGACTAACAATGCTCTTCCCTACTCTCAGTTTAAAAATCTGATAAAACTAAAATGAGTTGTCATAAGGCGACATGCAATGAAAAGTAAACCTTTTCTCTGAATTCTCCTGAAGTCTGATGTCATAATGGAGTAAAACTGCATATGATAATGTGCTAACATCATGTCTTTCTGCAGTTTGGCTTATCCAAAAGAGAGCAGAATTGTCTTTTCCACATAACCAAGCACCTCCGTAAAAATATGTTTGAATAGGAAAACAACCTTGAGAAAAGCTCTTTTTACTTGGGTCTAGTGTTTTTTTCTCCCTCTGAAGGATGCTGGGATTTGACTTTGGGTACCAAATACAACATTATAAAGTGGGAGAGAGATGGGAAGGAAAAGAAGGAATTTGTGGAATCATTTACCCCTCTCTAAGTGTAAAAGTGAATAATAATGTGTCTGACAGTGAAACACACTCAGTTTGAAATTCTAATTAAATACATAGCCAGTGACCCTGGAAGCACCTCTCAGAGCCATAAGAATTTAGAAATGCCCTAGAAAAGTGGGTCCATGCTGTCTCCCTGCAAAGACCCACAGAATGTCAGAACAATATCTACATTATTATCTTTCAAGCTCGATCCGTATGTAAGATCAGAATTACTAGGGAGGCACTTGCTAGTTATTGCTGATTCAGAAAGAAAAGCAAGTGTGACATGATGTAAAACTGTGTGTTGAAATCAGGGTGTACACAGATTTGCTTTTAAACTCAACATGCTTAGGGACTGTGTAGTTAGGGCAGAGTAAAATCCTTTGGGAATTATTAGCCACCATTACATCAGCCAACCTTTCTTGAATGACTGGGTCTCTGAAGCTGCAGTAATGCAAACAACAGCATTTTTCTGTATTCTGATTTTCCATTGCTGTTACAATTGGATATATGGGGGTGAAGACATGCATCCTAGTGAAGCCTCTTGGTGCCTAATAACAGATGTTTCTGTATACAGGCAAGTGGTATCCTATTATTCTCTACATCATCTGTGCAGGGAGAGGGGAAAGATAGAGTATCAGGAAAAAAAGGCTGTATTCATTATTTCTTGGCCTTAAGAAAATGTGCCCATCAATCCGTCAAAAACAAATTTTATTCTGTAATATTAACGTTTAAGGCTATGCTCTTCTGGCATATTGATTCTCCATAGGCAGAAGAACTCTGAAATGGAAACAATTTTAGAAATGTAGTTTTCAGTTTTCTTAATATTGTATGTTCCTGTTATGAAAGAAAATGGCTTTTCCTTCCCCTTTCTCTCATTCTACACTGTATATATTAGTCACAGAAAAGTGGGCCAAGTTTCTCGCTTGTACAAGTCCAAGGACCTTATGTCCCTGTGAAATTTCAACAACCCGTTTGTTTCTTAAATAATTAAATACCATCATGTCTGTATTTATAAATATTTCAATAAAATCCTGGTCCAAAGTCAGGGTTACAATTACGATTTCTTTTTTTATTTTTCATTGAGCCCCTACATGCAGGACAACAACCGAGTCAGGATGTTGGTTAAACATATGTTTATCTTGGGCTGTGCCCTTAGGAATTTGAACATTTACTACTTCTGAAAGATGGATTTAAACATGTGCTGAAAGTTTTACTTGATTTGTATAATTGGAAAATGTTTGGGCAATGGAAAGTAGAATCTTCAACTGCTTTGGAACCAAAATCTTGTATTTGAATGAGCACTGGAGATGAGCGTTGGAGAGTGTTACCGAAATAAAAGATACAGTATTGGACAAAGTTCCGGGGAACTAAACTCCAGATCTTTAAAGTTGAGGCTGGAATTGAGATGGCAACTAAAATCTCCTCACGTCTCTGCATCTGGTGCCTCTATATTGTGGGTAACATACATGAATGCTTCCATTGCCAGTGCTTCTAGTATGTGACGTGGTTTCAAATCTGTTTTTCCCTGTAGGGGAACAGAAGGTTTAGGTCTCCAGCTCTGTCAGTTTGACACCTCTTGACAGCACAGACCTCCCACTTTGGCACTCTGTTTTTTTTAGCTTTTCTGTCAAACATCTCCTGATTTTTGAAGAAAGAAATCACTTAATTCATTATGGCTGAAATTCAGTCCTCTACAGATAGCCAGCATATGATCTGTGCAACCCTGGGGCACTGTCTGCCAGGACCTAACATAGGACCTGTAAAAAGGACTTTGTAGACATTTTAGAGGTGATTAGATCTTGTTCTGGACCACTGCCTTCAAGAGAACTTCAGTGTAGGGGAAGAAAATGCACATGAAATAATATCACAGATTTCATCCAATATGCTGTTATTTATATAACAGCTCCTGATAACCCACAGAAGGTCTCTAAGCCTGGCTTATCATAGAAGATCATGTAAACAGGAATGCTTGATAGACAGCTGTTCTCTTGAGCCAATAAAAAGAACAAATGTAGCTTGTTTATAAACTCTGTTAAAATGAGATCTAAATGGCATTAAAAGAAAAAAGAGAAGAAATCCTATTTATAAACTCTGCTTCCACACTCAATAAAAGTCTGCAGGCTAAAAGTGTGAAAAGCCTTCCACCATACGGGTTTGTGAAACACATGGAAAAATAAAGATGTGTGTGTTTACAGAAAATATCCCAAACTCTCAGGCTGCTCTCAGCACCCCAGTGATGATCACAGTTGACGAGTTCCATGGTGTCGCTGCACGACTCATTATGTCAAGCATCCATCTTGGCTCAAAGATTTCCTACATCCCCAATCACATATCGCTGCTGAAATTAATTCTGAAATTCACAGGAGAGAGAAGTGCCATGTAGACAAGGCAATAAAAGCTAGGTGGAAGGAAAACTGATTCCAGCACTACTTCTGCAGTGCTGTGGGAAAACATGATTCTTAACATCCATCTATTAATTGTGGACCAAACACATATTTGTGAACAATTACTCCAAGATACAATTGTGGGATTTTGAAACTTCACATGGTTTCACAGAGCTTCCCAATTTATCTACCTCAGTCACCAGATGAATCATGGTACAAAGAAACTTCTTGAAGTTTAGAGGCTTTCAGTCATGTAAGTGATGCTGTGAGCAAGATCAGACACTCAGTTATCCGTGGTTCGTTCCTGTATCCTTGCTCTGGAGCTCACAATGCAGTTTAGGATTGCATCTGCTTCAAGAGTGACGTGTTTCCATGTAGTTTTCTCTAGTATCTGTACTTGGCATTATTTTAGAAGGTGGATTGACCACACCTAAATTAGGGATATGATTGGGAAAACACAGTCATGCCTAATGCTTAATCAGGAGAGTATTATAGGGGGAAAACCAATGGAGAAGAGATGTGTATTCAATGTATGCCAAATGATTAAGTGGTGATTAACCAGGGGTTGAAATTCTAAGGTCTAGACTTCTAATAAAGTGTCAAATAAAGATTAAAACGAAAAAGAAAGAATAGCTAAAAAAGAAAATCAGTAAGCTTTTATTTTATTAGTCTTTTTATTCAGAGCAAATCTTTTTTAAGTCCTATATATTTGTACTCTCATGTAAAGTCCTGTAAGAGAGACGGACATTGAGGATGCAATATTCAAATGCACCTAGTGGATTTGAAAGCCTACCTGTTATCAGGTTGTTTTTCATGTTACCTAACTTTGCGATGTATTAAACAGAATTCTAACTATTTACAGTATCACTTTTAAATATAAATAGATATCTTGGTTACATCATTTGTCTTAGCTGTATTATAACTCCACTGCAAAGCACTTAGTAGCTTCACAAACCACTGATCATACTCTAAAGATTTTATCCAGTTTGGATAACAATTACTTAGGAAAGTAGTGTTACAGAAGTCAATGGATGGAGACATTGATGCTACTGTGCTATGAATGTGGGTCATAGAATCAAAACCTGTGGTAGCCAAACTCCTTTATAGACTACAGAAGACTTATTAACATGCAGTGGAAGTTCTCAAGGTGGTTCTACTCTCCAGAGCTAATGATTCATGCCAGGTATTATCATCATGCTTTGAGGGCTGTTCAACTGCAGTCCATCTCATCAAATGCAAAGGATTTCATTTCTAGACAGCACCACACGATAAGTTTTAACTCCTCTTTTGAACAGGAAGATGTGGTAATTACCTAAAACCAGCATGTGGGAATAAAAGTTTCCCTTCAGGAAAATGCAAGCAATGAAAAGTAATAAATTACCTGCATGTGTTTTTTTTTTTCTTGGCCTCAGGACTGAGCAATCATGGGAGTTCGACAACCATCTCCAACTACCCCTGTATTTGCAGGGTGTAAAGGTGTCAAATTACTGCTTAGCAGTCCACATGCAGTTACTTCACCGTGATTTCCAAATGTTCCACTGCAAAGGGAGAGGAGGAATACTAAGCATCTTTCTCCCAGCTGATAACTTCTAGCATGGGAACTGCTGTGATAAGGTGGCGATTTCACCAGGAACTTACCATGCCAAGTCGAAAATGAAAGACCAACCAAAAAGTAAAATATCAGTTGCAGTCAAGCTGACTAAGGACACTAAAGTGGAAGAGTATCCTGTGCAGAGAATGTATGGCTTTCACCACCTCAGCCTCAATGGATCCTGTTAATTTTCATGAGTGTAAAGAGTGAGTGAGTATAAACAATCTTATCATGCAGTGAAATAGGTACCTTCTGAACGTGTGACATGGAGTCTATACTTGCTTCAGCTGTATGGAAAAACAAGTATGCTCTCTCAAACATGGAGAATCTTACATCTACTTTATTTCTTACACTAAATTTACCCCTTGGGTTTGCAGAAGAGTTCAACCTGCCCTCAGTCTGAAAAGTGGGAAACTTACCTCTACAGCTGATGAAAAGCAATGTTACAGTGGGGCTGTGACAGTTGTGGTTCAAGTCAAGTGTAAGTTTTTTTGTAGCAAGAATGTTAAGTGAAAAGCTATATTTATGATGATCTTGATGGAATCCTTTCCACTTTTGGCCATTCACACCTCTCTGTATCTCCTTTCTGTCTCTATCTCCTTTCTTCTTGATCATCTGGATCAAGAAGATTCTAGCATCTGGTTTCTGGAACTCACAGAAATCATTTTTTTAAAGGGTTGACTGTAATGAACCTGCTTTGCCTCTAATCCAATTTTGGGTGGAAAACTGATAAACACAGGAACTGTCACCAAGAAAATGATAATTGCTTATCCATAAGTTCTGTAAAATAAGTGTCTTTCTCTCATCTTAGTAGTTAGATCGGTTTTTCTGTCCCTTGCACTGCAGTTCTTCAAACTTTATTTTGATGAAAACGTGCTCAGCTTGTCTTCTATGGCACGTAACACTGCAGTGGAGAAGTGCCAAAGCCAGAGAAAAAAAAAGTTCCCTGAACATAGCAAGCATAGAAAGAATGTTACATTTGTCTACTCATGTTGCTGATTCCTGTTTCTTCTAGTTTCCTGTGCATTGTTCTTGCAGGAATGCAACTTTTAACAGAAAGAATCATTACCTTTAGAGCCTTCAGTATTCTCTCTGATCCTAATTTTGGACGGCTTAGGGGATTGTATTCATCTTCTCCCATTGGAAATATCTTTTTGAAAAAAGCTCTCTTGTGTTGAATTGCTTCTTGCATTCATGTAAATCAGCCAGAGGTGAAACCTGTGGCCACTGACAAAGACATACCCTTTTTTTCATCCCCCATTGCCACTTCATGACCTGCACTGCTGGGCACCATTATCAGGAGAGGCTTGTTTGGAAAAGCAGATGCCACAGTGTAACAGTCATAGCCCATTTACAAATCCAACACAGGTGGCTTAACATAATAATAACAATGAAAAAAAATCAAACATAAAATAATGGGAAAATATGTGTATTGTTTGCTCTGTTTGACATCATAAAAAAGGTGCACACTTGGGATGTTTATGCCCCAGATTGTTATTTTCTGATAATGTACCTGGTTAAAGTAAAGTTTTCCCTCTGGATGCATATATAAGGCTTAGATAAGAACAATTCACAAAATCCTATTATAGTGCTGCTGTACACAAACACATTTTCGAATGCTTCAGATAATATCAGGTACATATATACAAGAGGAAAAGGTATTTCCAGGAATATCATTATTGGTGGCATATCTGTTTAAGTTCCCATATGCACTGGTGGCTCTTTCTTTGAGTCAGACATTGAAAACATAAAAAAAAAAAAATTGATTTTTTTAAATGACAGTCTTTTTTATACAAACAAAGAAACACAAAGTTTTAGTGTTCTTTCTCCCCTCTAGCTACCACAATTCCATCTTTCTACCCAAAAAGAAAAACACCACCTTCAGATCTCCAAGATATTCTAATTCCTTTCAGTATATGTTTAATTCAATCCAAAGGGAAGAACACATGAAAATTTTCAACTGTCAGAAAACATAAAATGTAATTTTTCCTTGCTTTTGAGTAGGTATCTAAATAAGTAAAATGTCTAAATCTTACAGGCTGGAAGACACTGCTTTATTGCTGTGTCTGAAGGACTCAGAGCTCTTTGCCCAGTACTGGGGAAACAAATAACTGCACTGTTGAACCAGTAAATCTGTATTTCTACAGACCTGTGCTGTAACATCTATATCCATCATGGACTTTTTTTCATGACCCCATGCAAAACATTTAACCTATCTTTGTCATCAAGACATGGGGGCAGTCCTGAGGAAATTTCTGGGTTTGCCTCCAGGTTCCATTTGTCAAGTCATTGTCTCTCATTGTGTTTCCATTTTCCCAGTTGTGCTTAATGAATTTAAACCCAGTACTAAAGGGCATTGAGACATGCAAGTCCACAACAGAATACTAGAGGGGGAGTGCAGTCACTGCTGATCCTTGAATACCTCTAGACAGCATTGAAACATCTTAGCAGAATTTACTCTGGGTGGTTAGTAGCTTGCTGGAAAATTTTAAGATAGCTTTGTAATTGTTTTAAATCTCCTATGTTTAAAATAGATTTAAAAGTATCTGGGTGTGTATTTTACTAAAATATTCAGGCTATTCAAATATTCAAGCTAATTAAAAATAGTCTACACTGGTCCTTTACTTTCATACAAGAATAGGCTGTACAAGTTAAAGGAGGATAATACCAGAGGCTACAGAACAGCCAGTATTATATGAAGGCTGAAAATCAGCTTGTATAATTATAATATATTTTAGCTTTCACTGTTTTCAACTATACTTGGCAATATATTTATAAACATTCAATATTTTATAGCAATTAGGAAAAAAAACTTTCAAAAAGAAAATCATTAACATCTTTTTAGTAGATTTAAACTAGAGCTTAAACTGGAATTGATATAATCATTACATTTCGTGATTTGTATAGAATATTTAATAAGAGTTCATAATTATAAAGTTGTAAATGCAATGCAGTTGTAAAACTAAGAACCATTTGGTCAAGAATCAAGCTACTAACATGAATGTCTCCTCAAAGAACAAGACTCCTTGTACTAGACATCCAGCTGGTATAGACATTATCATAATCTCACAAAAACAGATTTTTATAAAATATGCTTTAGAAAGAATCTTGACTTTCAAAAATGTAAAGAGCAAAGAGGAATGTAAGAGTATGTTAACAGAATATATCACAAACAGATCTCATTCCACACTATAAAAAAACTTCTAGTTGAAATAAAATCAAAACTTCCTGATGATTTCTTATTGAATGTGTTTTCTTCTAAAAATGATCTAAGCCTTTGAACCTTAAGAAACATACATTTATAGCTCCAAAAGGCTCTAAAAGAGAAGGTGATTACTTCTGTATTACTTGTGTTTTATTCTTATGGATGCTTTTTGTTTTGATCTCCTGATAACCATGAAATAGTAAAATTCTTCTGAGACATCTATCTGTAAATATCATATTTTAGTTTGTTCATGTAGCAGTCACTGAGTCAGTTATTGTAAAATAAAACTGGGATTAATTTTACTACATTTTCGCTATGCATGAGAAAGGAGTCTAATGTAAACTAGCCTCACAGGCTCCCCCTACAATGAGTACAGGATGTTTTTGTCCCTTGTAACATTTGTCATCTAAATGTTTGGCACATGACATGAAGCCAACCAAAGCACAGTCTTCTGCAAGTACCTATCTGACATAGGGGGCATCTTAACTGACGATTCCAATGAGATCCAAAATCCACCCAACTGAAGACAAGTGAGGTGAACATTCCCGCAAGTCAGCAGGAAAAGGCTGATATCCTCACAGGGTTCTTTCTGAGGGGAGACTGTGTCCAGCTATCCAAAACAACTAAGCTTGCAGAGACATTAGCTTTATTTAACAGCCTTCAAAGGCTTATTTGTTTCTCTCAGAGAAATGAGAGACTGCTCAGCTTGTGTTTTCAGAAGGAAAACAAATTTAGGAACATGTAAAGTTTAGTTTCATCATCTTTACTTATGAAACCTACAGAAGCCTTATCTGGCCTCATGGAGTTGTGAAATTTGACTGGTTATTTAACAGGAAACCTTTGAAATATGAGAATGAATGCTATTATGTATTGTACACAGTATCAGATGAATACTTCAGTAAGACCATGTATTTGTTATTTATCACTGAATGTACTAATTAAGGTATATCTATGCTGAAGATTAGGTTGAAGAAGAAGAGAGCTTCTTATGCCCATTGTTCAGACACAGCAGAAGTGTGTTGCATAGTTGCTCTACTGAACAAAATGTAGTGTTCCTTCTTAGTGCTGCTTATTCATTTAGGATCAGTGTATTTTAACAGAAATCTTATGTGTTCTGACAACTTAGCAGAAAAGTCGAACCACTCTTCTTGCTTCCAACTGATGTTATAGCTGTAGCTTTTCTTACCAACTGGGAAAAACAAAGGAAAAAAGAGCTCAAGCTTGTTCACAGGGGTTACTAAGGTAAATAGCAATGTTCCTACATGGTCATTCAGTTTGGAAAGCCCACTGAAAACCAAGTCTTAAAAGACTCTTATGAGAAGTGTTAGACTGTTCCCTTACTCTTTTATAAAAGGGAAGTTAACTGCAATTTACTGGAAGCAGAATTTCAGCTCGTATTGAGCCTCATGAAACTAAGTGACTCGAATAAATGCAAAAAGTTGCCTTGAAAGGAACTCTGAGTCATTCTTACCAGATACACATACATACAAAAGCTAGTTGTAAGTGTCCTACATATGCATTAAATTGACTGCACAGTCCTGAACTATGTTTCTAAAGCCATGGCGGTTTTAAGGAGTAGATGAGAGGAGCTGATTTTAAATCCAGTCAAACCTGAAAGAAATGTACATTTTTCCCTGCCTAAAGTAAGAGAGAAGGTTATAAAAGCCTCTAAAATAAAGAGGCAGCTCTCCTACTGCTCAGCTTTATAGTATGGCCAACAGCTCTTCCAGTTCACTCCTGGGAGTTTTCAGCAACCAGAGACCTAAGAACAAGGACTGAGAACAAAAGACAGTACAACTCAACATAAAACAGCAGTATTCAATAACTCAGCATTATTCCTACCATGTGATGACATCACTGAGATGACATTTACAGAGGTGATGTGCAGCTGGAAAGCTTTGCCACAGAACTTAATTTAAATTCTCTTTGAACAATTTTACTGGGATGTGGAAATGCTACTGTCATGTACATGGCTGAGAAGTTCTACTCTTGAAAGCCAGCTTTTTCAGAATATATATTCCTGTCCTGGAGAGGGCATTGAGGCTAAAATTTGGTAAACAAAGATAAGTAATGGGATTTAATACAGATTTAAGGTTCTTGATATTCATTGATTTGCCTGCCTCAAGACAACTGCTTGACTGGCTTCTTTTGATTAACTGACTTAAAGGCTTTCTTTGGTTTCATAGGATTTATTTAAGATTAGTCATATTTGCTCACTTAAAAATTGCTTCGGTTCTCCATGATACACCAAATAGGATTCACCAACCCTTTAATGAATTTTGCCCATCTGTAAATTATTTTAATTACCTGTGATACAGTATTACTTGTCTGCTACTAATTTTGATAATAGAGTACTTGATTCCCTGAAGAGTCAGCTGACTCTCCAAGGGGTAATATCTCTCAAAAACCCTTTATAGAGAAATATGCTGGAGACTGAAGTACTCAGTTTGTGTACTTTTTTGCTTTTAATGTAAGTCTCCTTTTCTGAGAATGAAATTATCATAGCAAAGAATCATCCATTTTTCTTTTTTTTTTTTTTTTAATTATGACAAGACAAAGAATCCAGTTTAAGAATGAAGGGAATCCACCCTGATTCACCATCCAGAGAGACAGATATTAACATTTAGCTTCTACCTTTAATAATTTCTTCAGATTATAAATAGCCTGAAAAACTTTAAGTAAAATGAAGTTATACCCAGGAACTTGAAATAATTCTTCCTTCTAGACTCACAAGTGTTATCAGTAGTCAAGAGTACTCCATAGTCATCTTTAGTTTGACGATTAGTTCTTGCTAAACAGGAACTCTTTTTATCAGGGATTTTCTTTTCAGTTTGAGAAATGGGGAACTACGAACCAGCAAGTGTGACACAGTGTCAAGTTAATTGGAAGTAACTGTAATCAAGAACAGAACTGGTAGACAAGTAGATGGATATAATGTAATGTGAAAGAGGCAACACAATTTTTATAGGAGGTAGTTATCCCTTACAAAATTTATTATAGTGCTTTTAAAGAGTCAGCAAGCATATGGATAAAAACACACTTGGATTTTTGAAAAGTCCCTTACCAAAGGCTTGTAAAAATCTAGGTTATTACAGAAAGAAATATGAAATACTTTTCTTGGGTTAATAACTGCCTAAAGAACTAGATGTGAAATATAAGAATAAATGGTCAGATTTTGTATTGGAGATAAGTGACCAAGCAAGTCCCACAGGGATCCTTTCTGTTGCAATGAAGACAAAATCTGTTGATGGCACTGAGATAGTCAGAGTAATAAAAATAAATCTGACACCCAGAAACACAGATCTCATGATGCTGAATGACAGGGCAACAAAATGGCAGGTGAAATTCAATGCTGATAAACACAAAGTAATTAAAAAGGGGGAGAAAACTCCTAACTACACAGACACTGTTCTAGGATGTGGTGAACTTGGTATTGCTGGATTTATGGCTGAGCTTGATCTCAAAGGTTTTCTCCAGCCTAAAAGATTCTATGATTGTTTAAAGTCTGCAAATGACATGCAGAGTGGAAAATGCACATGAATTCTCAGTATTTCTCACAGTACCGGACCTAGAAGGCAAGAAACTATATGACCAGGAAAAAGATTTGAACCTCTACTAAGCATCAGAAAGACAACTTAAGCAGTTACTAGAGACTATAACAGTATCTGTGTAGCACTCCCGCACATTTAACTTGTGTGAGCAGATATGTACCTGTCCATATAAAGCATGATGGTGACTTATTTTCTTTTTCTTGATAATACATACATAAGAGTAATACCTATTGAAATGCACACCTGCTTTGTCTCTCTTTATACATGCATATATTTATATAGGGCTATCAAGGAAGGCTTCAGTTCCTGACTTTTGAGGTGCTTAAGGAAAGGATTTCACTGGATAGAGAACTCCAGCTTCTGCTAGTGGGAGAAGAGGGCTCTTCTTTTGTATTCTTCTTTAGTTTTGAGTGACATGCAGGAGAAAGATGCAATGAGTCAAACAGCAATCTCCCTCGCACCAAGCAAACCCAGAGCAGACGTACCAAAGCCAGCTCCATCACTCCAAATGTGCAGCTGAGAGCACACCCTTGCCACACAAAGTTTGATGACAGCTTGCCACCTCAGAGCTTCTGGAATAAGAGATTACAGTCATATGACTTAAAGTCTGAAAGTTTCTGACATTTAATATCAGTAATTAAGAGTTGAGATTGGTGGCTGGATCAATAATCCCTTGCAGTTATTGATCAGAAGCTGCCACCCTGCCAATCACAGAGCACAGCTGACCTTATGAAAGCTGATCTCTGCTTCCAGCACTGTCCCTGTACCACCTCCTTATGGCCTATGTGCCTCAGAAGTGCTTAAAAAGATGTGCAGTTGCTGTCATCAAGATCTGCACTGACAGGAGGCTTCTGGGACACCCAGCAGCGGCTGGCTGCTGCAGCTCACTCGGGTATGGAAAAATCTTCAAAGGCCTGAAAGACAGGACCACTGGGGATGGGCTCCTTTCCCCACGGACCGATCCGCCTCTCAATCTGCCACCTATCTGCTGCCAACCCAGAGCAGCTGTCCCCTCTCCCCAGACTGAGGCAGCACCATCCTTTCTCTCCCACGTGTAAACATGAAAGTGCCTGAGGCACCCTTTGCAGCCCAGACAATTTCACGTGCCATAGGGTGAAGCCTCTCCACCATCCCTCCCTGCTGACTGCTGCTGATAAGGCGTCTCTTGGTTCCTCAGGACAGCACTATGCTCCATCCTGTGGATAAGGGCACTTACTTTGGTGTGCAAAAGGCACTTAGGTGGAGAAATGACCCACTGAAAAGTTGAGATGGTCATCAAAGTAATTTTTTCACCATTGGATCTCTAATGTCTTACATAAGATTTCCCATCTGAGATGTAGGATAAGCAGCAAAGTTGCTGGCTGTCAGTGGTTAAAAAAATTAATATACATATACATAATAATAAACAAGTATTATTAATGTATCTCAATGTAATATTTTACAGAAGTCTTCTTTCCAAATAAAACATTGAATTTTCATTCACCGATAATAAATCTGTGGGACAACTGCCCCCTGTCTTTTGCCTAAGTATCTCTTTTTAGCATGTAGAAGCTCCAATGGGAAATGTAGATCAATCAGACAATTTAGCCAATTAAAGAGAATGAACACATGAAAAATTCCACAAAACCTGTGGAACTTGTGACTCATACAAAACACACAAGTGAAATCCTAAATAAAAAAAAATTCCAGATCTTTACTTTTAGAAGGTTGTAAAACTTTTTCAGAAAAAAAAAATCAGCAAAGAAAAGCCACAAACCCTAGAATATAATCCATTTTTCTTACCAACTTCAGTAGTACTAAAGGGATCCTCTCACCCTTGCCATTTCTTTCACTGTCACCTGCCAAGGGGGCCCCAGTCAATTAGCTCAGAGTTTTAAAAGATTCACAAGCAAGTGTTCAGAGTCTTCCCACTGCTAAAAAAGTACACTTTATCTTCTCTGCCTTGTGCTGTGCCATGAGTGGCACGTGACAGTGTTTCACATCCTCCTCCACACAATGCAACTCTACAGCCCGGTTCAATACCAGGAGAATTAATAAGGAGAATTAATAGTTATTTAACTTTTTGGACTAACAGTGGATAAGTATTTTTAGACTGGGAGATATCTATAGATCTGGATTTCAGTCTTTAGAGATATTAATGTCACGTAAGGACTTAGATGTTAAAAGAAAATTTGATTAAACTTTAAATTAAGATATATCTGAAGAAGTAGGTGTCTGTGGAAAGCAGGAGAGGAAGGCATGCAAAAGGAGCAGTGCTGGTTATCTTTCCTCTCTTGATACAGCTCCCTTCTGAGCTGACCCTTCTGAGATAGGACCTGTACTCAGTGCACCTCCTTCAGCAGGCAGCTGGGAGCAGTAGGAGCTGAAGAATGCATTAAGTCTGCTCAATCAGCTAATTAAAATTAGCTCTGCTGATCAAGTTCAGTATGTTAGTGGCTGAGTGCAGCGAGACTTAGTTATGGATGAGGAAAAGTCACTATGTTTGTCTCCACTGTATGCTGCCCAATTAAACTCAGTCATTATGTTTATCCTAATTCAGCACTAAGCTTCACCTTCCCTTGGCAGAGAGTATGACATGCAGCAGCAGCACAGAGGAGAGAGGACGGGCTGATAAGGTTTTTAAAGTCTGTTTCACAGGGAACACCTTGCTGGTGTATTGTTGGACTAAATAACCTTAAAGGTGCCTTCCAGCACAAACCTTTTGGTGATTCTTTGAGCTCATCAGTCTAAACCAGAGCCTTGATACTCACTGCCAGATACAACCACTCACAGGAAGGCTGTGTTTCACAGTATCATATTTTAAATGGAAGACTGAATGCACACTCAAGACCTGACACCTGGGCCCACCTAGCTGAACATGATGACTTTGCCATTTCTGTGAACCATAATATGCAAATACTGAGATAAAATTCCTGTCCACACAATAACTTCACAAATGGGAACATGGTCTACAATGAAAGGTTTCCATTTTTCTCTATGATTTTCTCAGTCCCTAAGGTATCACATATTTCCACCATGGACACCAGGTATCCCACCTATCTCCAATTACCCTAGTCCGTGCTTCAGGAAAGGAAAAGAAATTGCTTCAAATCACTTCAAAAAGACTGAGGGCTTAAAAGTTAGTTACTGTATTCCTGTGTGAACTCTTTCTTTGCTGTACCTCTGGATGAAAGAGAGCTTTCTCTGGCAGTAGAATCTGTCAAATGCTTTGAGGATGCCTATTGAACGTGACTGAGATGTGAAACAGACATTCAACTATTTACTATCCCCAAGACCGAGTCATTTTTGACCAAGTCTAGGAACACATATAGTCATCCTGTGGCATTTGTATTATCAAACAAGATCCTTCCAAGAGCTCCAAGATCTCTGGACTTAGAAGAGTATTTCCAAAGTCGAATGTTTTCACTTTTCTGCCAAAAATAGCATCAGGTACTAACATCATCAGTGTTTGTTACATTTCTTTTCATGCAGTGGCCCATTGGGATCAGTGATGGATGTTTCCTCCTGGAGCTTGCCTGGGTAAAAGGGTGCTTTTTTCTTGGGTGGTACCTGATGCTTGAGTCTACTGTGGATGGGGAAAACCTGGTCTTTCTCATGCCCATGTGAATGTATCAAACAAAAGGGTTTTTATCATGCACTTTAAAAGCTTTTTTATCAAACAAGAAAGATGTTATGAAATCACTTTTTTTTTTGGTTACAGTGTTGGAACCGGACACTTAAATTCCTGGTTGATTCCTATGGGATAGGCATAGCCTCATTATTGATGTTACTACTTCCCATTGTACTTCCCATTGTACTGCCCCACAATGCCATCTATGAGCTTTGGAAAGGTCTCTCAACAAATCAGGCTGTTCTCACATTTTCCCTTGCAAAAAAAAATTAGAAAGGATCCCCAAACAGGAGGAGCTTTCAGCCAAACTCATTGAACAGGAGGAAAGACTCAGGATCCAAGAGATGATCCAGAACGTGAGAGGGCCATAAATACTTGTTCTCCATGATAGCCCTTATGCTGTCATGTGCTCCTTGTTGCCATTACCTGTGCTAAGGAAATGTAGCCAGCATGCGTGTGCCTTTCCTTATGCTGTGAATATGCCTTAATTTTTTTGTGCAAACACACACTCAGCTGTTCTGCTCCTCAGCACCCCATCTGCAAAAAAGGAGATGACAACACTTTCCTATCTCAGAGATCCTCACAGTGGAGGCTGTCGTGATTTCAACAGATGGTGCCTTCAAATTTAGGGGAGGAAATCAGCTGGTAATCTGGATTTAGAGAGCTACACACACTTCATTTCATGCATCACATTGGGACAAACCTCCTGGAGCCTGCTCCTCAGGTTGGGAGCTTGCCCAGGGGAGAGCTGTGTAGATATTTCATTTCCCATAGTGGCTATTTCAGTTTTAACCCCTTTTCTGAACAGGGCAAAATGTCTTAATTTTGCAAATAATGACAGAATGCTTCTAAGACAGGACAATTTAGATGGATAGATTTTGGCTGATATTTAAGAACTGTAATAAATAATCTCCTCCTCACCCACGCCTCCCCCAGAAATCTACATATCTTTGTGCATATTTTATAACAAACCCTAATAAAGAAATAATCCAAAACGGCACCTGTTAAAAAAAAAAATAACTCCAAAATGTGGGTTATTGAAATATGAGTGTAATATAGAAAAGATAGCAGTGCTGATATTAATGATCTATCTGTCTCCTGGTGCACTTAAAAAGTCTCTCATGTATTTTATTTTATTTTTTATTAGAAACTGTATCATTAGTGCTAAAGATGTGACTGGTAAGGACGAAGAGAAAGATCTGACTTTTTAAAAGCCAAATTCAACTAGACTTTTTTCCTTACTTTAAAAAAAAAAAAAGCTTTTTCATAAACATTTTTTCCCCCTCTGGCTGGAATATTAGGACAATATATTAAATTCCTGCCCCCAATTCCACAAAAGGAAGACCCAACTACATTTACATAATAATGTCCCTACTGTGCTTTTGACAGATGGGTTTCATTGACACAGACATACTGTTAAGGGCTTAGCAATAGATTAAAAAAACAACAACAATAGAGTGTAACATAATAAAAGTGTATTGTAATGTACATCATAACTTTTGGCCAAGGTTAAATATCCAGTTGGTGTATGAAAGTCGTATTCCATTAGACAAAATAGATGTCACACAGGAAAGCATTAAAGATGAGTTGACTGAGCCATTTGTTTTTATTTATATTACATTATATTTTCCTTGATTCTATTTATGCAGTAAGTAAAAAAAGTTCCCCTTTTCACCCACACCACTGCACCACAATGGTCTTGACAGTGAGTCTCTGCATGCGAGGCTGCCCATGGTGAAGGGTGTACAAGACCCACCTGCTGGAGTTGCAGCACTCCAATGTAGACCTGAGCAGCCTGCAAACTCTTACATGGTTAGCAAGCCAATCACAGTTCTATCAAGCTCACCAAGTACCAGCCTCTGCTTATAATTTCAGAGTTCAGAAAAGAGCCCATGTTGCAAGTCACTGGATTAGCTGCCGTGAGTTCCCAGCTGCCTCCACTCCTTGCTGTCTGCCCTAAGTCAGATAGAATAAACTGATTTGTAATACAGGGACTCTTGGAGGGGTTATGAAGGGGACTTTATTGGGGTGGGATGTATATTCCTACCCCAAGGATACTGTCCACTGCAGTGCTCACTCTGAGTCAAATTAAAGGAGGGTTCTGTGCACTGTTTCCCTCCTTACAACATCTCTGCAGCTGCCTCTGGTCCTCAGGAGTTTCTCCAAAAGCCTCTGAAGAGAAAAGGGAGCAGCATGTGTCTTATTTTTATTGTTGTTGGTTCTTTTTCCTTTCCTCCCCCCTCCAAGCTCCTGCAAATTTGTGCCTTTCTTCAGTAATGGCTTTGTGCAGCTTCACGATAAAAGTCATTCACCAAAGAGACAGAGTAGTTTTCTCTGCATGTCTCCCTGAACGGTACTCTTTGGTTGCTAGAGCTTCACAACCTCTCTTTAATGTCAAGTTATATGGTTTTGGGGGCTTTCCCAACTCCATCAATCCCCCTGACGGCACAGACACTTTGAGTGGAGTGGTGAGGACAGAGCTGATAAACTGCAGCCTCCTCCGGTACTGGACTTTGTCCAAGGAGACAATAATGCTCTCCCCAGGAAGCGGTTTTTGTTCCATATAAAAACATTTTCCCACCAGGAGGTGGTAGCCAAGATGCACACGGGGCCAGGTACCACCAGGCATCAAGTGAGGCTGACCTCACTGGTAACACCACTGTTCCCTCAGCAACTGGAGTGGAGTCAATGGACTCCCCTAGTTGTTCCTCATGTGGTCATGACAACACACATCCAGAGGGTCTTGTCCTGCCTTGGAGAAATTGTTGTGATGCCCAGTGAAGCCCAAGAACGTAGGAGGACCTATAGTGGAAATCATTGAGAGAAGCCATTCACTAGAGAAGAAGGATGAAGAGAAGGAAATGCAGCACCTAGCAGTTTGGTATTTGACAATTCTGTCGCTCTGGGTTTCTGTCAGTATATGCCTATTGGGCTACAGGCAGTATGGCACAGGTAAGGGGAGTTCTCACAAAAAGAATCTCACAACCTAAGGGAATAGACTTGTACTAGAAGAAAATGGATTGTGCTCTTCTACACGAAGGAGGCAGAGATGGACTCAGTCCACTGTCTTGTTTACACTTTGTGTCTTGCAGAAGAGCAAGGGAAGGAATTCCAGATCAACTACAAGCACACCAAGTATGTTCTTGCTTTTATTCCACTTCCAATGAGCTACAGAAGTGAGGCCTGGCATAGTAAGAGATTGTGTATTACCTGAGCAGGCTGGTGTTCCTCTTTCCTCTTTTAGTCCTGACAGTCAGACAGAGAGACTGCAGGTACCTGTCCAGTAAAACAAGTAATTGGGATGGATGTGCACAAAATGAAGTAGAGACAGTGTGTTTTATTTTCCCTTCTTTACCCTGTGCTATAAAGAGGCCACACAACATTTTGGCCATTTCCAATTTCAATATATTCTATGCTGTCATAGCACCAGGATCACATCAGGACCACAATAAGTTTATTTAATTCCAATTCTGGAAAGACGTTCTTTTCCTGACATCGCATTGCTGAACCTGACTTCCAATATTTAAAGCTAAATATACATGCACAGAAATCCATGTTTTGCAGTGAGTTAGCATAGCACTGATCCAAGCTATTTACAAGTACATAGCATATACCAGAAGGAAGGGTTTTGTTTGTTTTTATTTCTTAACCATATTCTGAAGAGGTCATATGTGAAATACAGCTGCGAGAAATTTTATTTTTCTTTTGTTTTTATCAGTCTTTCTGCTCATTTATTCTTATAAGATTATGTGGCTATTGGCTTTTAATTTCCTATTTAAAGCATATCTCCAACTTGTAAATAAATATGTTTTTTCTGGTTTGAGTCATGTTTTAGTCTCCAGTTAATGAGGAAGATGCACTGGGCTCTAATGCCCTGCTCTAGGCTTGTTGGTAAAGTTAAAACTAATTATATTCTGGTCTTTGCACTTGTTGGAGATATTTAGAACTTGTTTATACTCTGAATCTCAATTGAAGGTAAACCGACACATCATGCGTATGTTTTGAGTACCTGCATCAGGTTTCACTACCTGAAGAAGGTTTTAGTGGTCTAGCATCTGTCTGCACAGAGTTGCAGATGGGGAAGAAGAGCGAAGAAGTAATTTTTGTTATGTGTTCAGTTTAGCCAGGGAAAACTATGCCCAATCATCTGAGGTTCATGGAAAACTTCCAAACAAATCCACTTCTATGAAAGGTCTGTGACACTGGGATAAGCATCAGGGAAGGATCCAGCCATTCTGATTAATGCAGAAACTGGCAGGTAAATCTGATGAAAATACAGGTGGTTCTTCCCAAAAAGAGATGGAAAGAAATTCAGTGAGATCTGAGAAGTACTCATTGTTTCCCCAGGGAAGAAAACTGCTTTTGTTTTTGTACCTAAATTCTGATATGCAGTGGGTAAAAAGAGAGTCACCCATGC
Source organism: Pipra filicauda (assembly GCF_003945595.2). Lineage (NCBI taxonomy): Eukaryota > Metazoa > Chordata > Aves > Passeriformes > Pipridae > Pipra > Pipra filicauda. Next base: position 821,893 of record NW_024104084.1, on the reverse strand, counting down.
AGATAAGAAGATCCTCAGATCCTGCTGCAGGGCTAACTCAATTGCTTTCCTCCTGTGTTTGCTAAAATTGGTGCCTCCTGTGCAAAAGCCATGATAAGCAAATAGCAGTATCATTCCAAATGTACTGTCATCATCATCATCATCACATGCCTCCTCCTGACCACTACAAGATGAAGACCTGACCTTAAAAATGGCACCCCTGGCTCAGACCAAATGTGATCACTTTTGTCCCTGCCATCTGTCTATCCATCTTGGTGACAGGGAGCCCTGGCTCTGCTCACTGCCCATCCACTATGAATAGGCAAGTGACTGCAAATGAGCGTCTCTTAAATGGAGGGAGCTGATACCAGCCTCAGGAAAGTATTTTGCACATCACGGTAGGAAAGGGCCATTGTTTTTGTTCAGATTTGGGTTTTATTTCTTGTTGCACTTGTAAGAAAAGAAATTTTCTTGCTTGGGGGTAATGCAGATATTTGCATGGATGGATAGTTAGGGGACAACAGAACAATTTCAGGGATGTGGTCCAAGTAGAAGGGGCAGCATGGGGGAAGGATTGAAGAGACCACCGAGAAGAGCAAATGAGTGGTTTTTGTTTTCTGAGGTAAATACTCAGAAGGAAGACCATAGGGAGAGTAATAAGTCTCTGGAAGGCATTTGGGATTTGTTTTGAAAATCATCTGACTAAACCATGTTTCTCACAGAGCCAGTAAAGACACCAATCTTTTTTCTCACAAAATAATCTTACCTCCTAGGAACTAATGAAAATTTAGAGACTAGAAATCACAGAGAGAGAGGAAATAAAGACCAGTGATCAAGATGCAAAAAGAACTGAATTAATGTCTCTGTTCTGCCATAAAGCATCTTTTATAAATCTGGAAAAAATAATCTTTCTACACCAAAGTTTCACAGGTAGAGACCTGTGAAACAGATGTAACAACATTTATTTACTTTTCCAGAGCTTGGAAAGGGCACACAAATGGGAATAATCTAACATAGGGGCATCATTTTCTAGTGACATTATTATGTTATTATGCTGCATGACTTTAGTAATAGGATGTGCTATTCATGTCAGAAATTTCATCATAAGCTCACACTGATTTCTATTTCACAGAATCACATAATCACAGAATTTTTATGGTTGGAAGGGACATTTGGAGATCATCTAGTTCAAACCCTCTGCTGAGGCAGGGTCACCTACAGCATGTGACACAGGAATACATCCAGGTGAGTTTTGAACGTCTCCAGAGAGGGAGACTCCATGATCTCCCTGAGCACCGTGTTCCAGCACTCTGTCACCCTCAGTGTAAAGAAGTTCTTCCTCATGTTGAGGTGGGACTACTTGTGTTTTAGTTTATGGTCATTTCTCCTCATCCTGTCGCTGGGCACCACTGAAAAGGGTCTGTCACCATCCACTTGGCACACGTCTTTAAGATATTTATACTCATTATTGAGATCCCCTCTCAGTCTTCTCCAGACTAAACAGGCCCATCTCCCCCAGCCTCTCCTCATAAGAGAGATACTCCAAACCTCTCACCAACTTTGTGGCCTCTGCTGGACCCTCTCCAGTAGCTCCTTGTCTTGTACTGAGGAGCCCAGAACTGCACACAGCATTTCTACTGGGACAGCATCTGGGCATTATGTGTTTTTAGACCACATCATGTTGATCCTGTAAATCTCTTCTGGTCTTGATGCACAGAGGAGTGCTGTGGTTGTGTTTCCTGGAAGATTTATCTGATGGAGGAAACAGGAAAAAAAAAAAAGGGCAGGTGTTAAGAAGGACGTGGACAGAATTTTTTGGGATGGATATGATGCAACCAGGGGAAAAAAAACGTTACTGGGATAGGAATGGGGGAGGAGAGAGGTGGATTACAGAGAGTAGAGTGAAGGAGTAACAAAGTGAGCTGTGGTTCCTGGGCAAGAGCGAGGAGGATAGCTCAGACAGGAGTGTCATTGCGTGCTGCTTGGCTGCTTCTCCAGATGGAGACTTTTGAGGCCAGACATCAGTGACAGTTTGCCCATAAGTGGTGTACCAGTGCCTGAGATATTTATTAAGTCGGGACAATTAATTCCTCACTTACACAAGCACTTAAGTTCGCTGACAATTGTTTAAAAGTCGTTACTAACATTTAACAATGGTAAGAAGATCGGCTTTTTGTTTTGCCTCTCAGCATCATTAATGTAGGGGACAAAGCCAGAGGAATACAAAACAGTCCTCACATTGGTGCAAAAATATTGGCATTTTGCTTTCAGTGTGATTATTGTGATTACAGGCAACTGTCATGTCTAGACAGTTCAGATGAGATTGGGGCCCACTGGACATCGATGTGAAATGAAACAGGTTGTCCTGAAGAACTGGTCATATAAATGAGTAGGTCAGAGGAAAGGTGGGAGGAGAAAAAAGAAGTCATATAGGACGGGTTTAAACGGACCTTAAGTATTATCCTGTTCCAACTCCACTGCCATGAAAAGGGACACCTTCCACAAAGACAAACATATTTGTTCCAGGAGGCACAGCAGGTCTCTGGACAAGAGAGGAACAGTTGCTAAAGTTCTATTTAACCTACTTCCACAGACTTATGGCACCAGGATGCAGCGTGACTGTCTGGTGTACTAGGAGAGAGAACAGATGGCATTATGGGATGAAGCCACGCTTCCTTGACTGCATTGTGCAGCCCCACTCAGACCCGTGGTGAGATCACTGCATTCTTCAGACTCTTATGGGTAAGTTTGAATGGTCATCATGTAAGAGGGAAGGACTGGGAAAATTCATATTTTATATGAAAATACAGGGTACAAAGAGGACCTGAGGGATCTGATTAAAATGAGAGAGAGATTTTGTAGCCCTGATTAATTCCAGTGAAAATGATTATTTCATGACTTTGGTCTGGTTGCACTTTACCAAGGTACGATTTCAGTTCCTGCCTGAATTTGGATTTATCTTCTTTTTTGAAGAATATTACTGTTACCCACCATTAATCATAGCCACAGCATGCAGCATTTGTGGTCTTTATTGGGCAGCTGTATTGGCATAGCAAACATGACATTGTCTTAAGAACAGCCCAAATTCATGTGTGCAGCTGCCACTCATGAAGCTCAGGAAAACTCCCAGATGAACACTGTCTCAGAGCTCCTACTATTCAGGAAGTAAAGCTCTCCTTGCTTTTTGCCAAGATCTCACCATAAGACCTTTCTAACACGACACAATCAAGGAATCTTTCTTGTAGTATCAATCTGGTAGGACTGTATCCTACCAGTATCCTCTGGCTACTATGCACAGAGGAGAGCTAAGCCTACCTCTGCGTTGGCCTCAGAGTCTCCATGAGGTGACCGGATCTAGAGGTCTGGCATTTGGCATAATATTCCCAGGTAACTTTTGTGTGCCTCTACTGCCCATTTGAGGCTTTGGAAATGTGTGGCCAGGAAGCTACACATTTTAAAATGTGGATCCAGGAAAAGATGGGCCACAAAGGTGGTAAATCCAGGTCTGGAATTCAGAGAGAAAAGGAAACATTAGCAAGGAACTGAGATCTTGCTGCAAGCCAGTGTACAGCATTTTAGCACAGCACATTACCTAGATTTAGGTGGCAGCTTGTCACTGTGGGACCTTGTGCTGCCTTTCTGTTGTGACTAATGAGCCTGTATAGCCAACTGGGCTCCTTGCACGGCTTCCAGTGAGGAAAGAGAAAGGTGATCTTAGAGTTTATGGGGTTGAATAAAGCCCTTGAGCACACAGCCTCACTTTTTCCTCCTGTTACTGTTCCAGATTTCATTTTACCTTATAAAGTAGAGAAAACAACTGGAAAGAGGGGAAATTCATTAATGTTTCTGGGTTACACATATGAAATAATGGTGAAACTCTGACAGATTGCCCCAGAAGTGAGCAGGCACAGAAATCTCATGGCCTTGGTGTAGGCAGGAAGTCCCAGGAATGGAGTCTGGTCTTGGTATACATGACCTAAACAAGTTACTTGAAGGACCAGCTTCTCCCTTTATGACTATTCATCTTATATCTCCACTGATGAAATAGAAAGGAAGGGTGTCAAATCAAAGCTGACCTCTATGAATGAGTGTACTTGGTCCAGGGATCGTGTTTGTGATGGGGCTTTGACTTTAACATCCCAATTCAAACAACAATGTGCAGAAAAAACATCTGTTTTAGTGAGGGAGATGCATAGTTCAGATTTATTTTTTTTTTTGTATTGCAGAAATTTGCTGCCAAACCTTTTTTTTCTTTCTTCCTGTGTAAAAAAATGACTCTGAATGCAATAAGAACAAGATGTTCTAATTAAATAGATTTGTTTACATCTTATAGCATGAAAAACTAATTCTGTCTGATATACTGTAGGTTCTTGCACTATCTCTCTCCCACTTCATGTAAAATTACCCGTTTTAAGTAGTATTTTATTTAAGAATATATAAAAACTGTACTTGATTAAAGAAAAACTGATTTAAGTCCCAAAGTGTTTATTTCTAAAACAAAGGTTTCACTTCAGGGTGCAAGAAGATGGGAGGGGGAGAGCAGAAACTGTACTATATCTCACAATATTTCTTCCCTGTTTTATTGCATTGCAAAGGTCCCTACCTTTACTAGTCATGAGATCTCATAGCCTGTGGCTAGAACACATTTTTATTAAGTGAGGGTTAAAGTCAGGGCCCAAACAGGTCCACTGTAATATGATTACAAACATAATATCCTGACCCACACCTGTGCCACAGTATCAACTGCAGAAGAGAAGGAAAGGTACAACCTCCTGACTGAAACTATGTTCCTACCAGTGTAAAGAACTATGCATGTTCTCCACCCGGACAAAGCTGGGTCATCCTTAAAGGTGCCACAACACGAATTATGTGGAGGATAAAGACTGCAGGTAACATGGGATCCAGCTGGAAAAACATATAAGAACAAATCTCAGCAACTCACAGGACAGGCCTGCCCATCAAGTAATCTTTTTAGGTATTCGGAATAAGGCTGGATGAAGCTGCTGCAGGGAAGAATAATATCCCAATGAATTTATTTCTCAGGTTGTTGAAGTGAGATAAACAGGAATTTTTACTGCCACTTAGACAAATTTCACTTCAGGGACAGGGACAGGGAGATTATATGACCTGCCACTGAGAGAAGAACCCAAGCATCCAGTCCATCCTTGAACCGGAAAGACTAATGTCTGCATGCAGCACCTATCAAGCAACAACCTTCTGTATATTACAATTCCATCTATGTGGGCTATAAGTGGTGAAAATAATGCCTTGCTTGAAGTAGGGCAAGTATCAGATTGGTCAGTATGCTTTAAGAGAAATTCCCCCTGTAGGAACACAAGGATAGGAGCATTTCCTTAGACCACCAAGTGCCGTAGCAGCAATACAGGGAGGTTCAGGACCCTCAGTAAGTAACTGCTGCACCATCCTTTCATTCCTGGTACTGAGTCTGGGCACTGTAGGCAGTTGTGCTCATCCTGAGACAGAACATGGGAACTGGTGGCTGCAGAGAGACTCAGGCAGTTCTTGACCACAGGACTGTCTCAGTGTGTATCTCCAGCTGTCAAAGGGGCACAGTTCTTCAGGCATCAAAGCTCTTTTTAATATAAGTGTGTCTAGGGAAAACAAAGTTTTGAAACACTTTTTTTTTTTTTTCTTAAATCCTGATGCCTAAATGAAATAAAACTGACATAACTTACAAAGTTCTTTTTTGGAGGGGTAAGCAAATTGCTTTTACAAGTTCTCACTCTGTTCCAGCTCTCTGGCAGCCAGAGTTGTAGGAGATGTGGGGATGCTAAGCAACTTGGGCTTGTGCCTCCCTGGCAGCTGGAGCTGCAGGGAGACTGGGAGCTGGGTGGGAGCTGGGTGCTCAGCCCCTGGCCCCCTGCCTGTTGCAAGGCTCCTGCTTCCATCAATTGCCTGTCTGCACAGAAAATTAAATTGACAAGAACCTTTGGGTGGGGGGAGAGAGGATAAAGGGAACAACCAGGCAAAATCCCGACCATCTCTCCAAAACCAAAAAAAGAATTAAAATTAAAAAAAAAAAAAAAAGAAAAGAGAAAAGCTGGAAATTTGTTAGTGATTTGAAAATTTCCACAGAAACATCACTTGGATGGAGATTCCATGTTCTACCAGGAAATTGTTCCAGTGGGCAAGGGAAGAAAGTGAATTACGCAAAACTCTCCTGGGCTCCTGATGGTCTCAGCGAAATGTGCCCACCACCTTTCAGGAAAATGATCAACACTTTCTAAGAGACACTTAGCACTTTCTGAGGATTTTTCCTTAAATTTGGTGTAACTTGAAGATAAGGCACACAGAGGGTAAGAGCTCCAGGGAAGAGTAATTTTCACCTTTCTGGTGCTTACAGCATGATAAAAAACTTTCCTTCGTGCTTTTGAATTAATTCCTCAAAAGTTCCAATGCCTGCACACCCATTTGTTTCCTCATTGTTTTTATTAAACAAGAAAGGCGAGCTTTATTACTGCGCAAATGAAAGCATCACCAGAAGATAGATACTTCCCAGATTCTTATTAATCTCTAAGACTTATGAGGCTGCCTAAGTTCCACAGAAATTAACATACTCTACAGATTTCTTCTAGAGTCACTGAGTCCTTGCTACCCTATATGGGGAAGGAAGGGAAGCCAAAAAAGCAAAACCAAAGGAGAATAAATCTGTATTATTAGGAGGTTGTTGCAAGTCAAAATGTGCATGCATGTCTTTGTCTACAGATATGGGGCAAGGCTCTGTGCTATGGTGCATCATCTAGAGCAACATTATAGTAATTTACCGAAGACTGTGGCTGTATAGATTGAACTGTGTGCCACAAAGTAGAGGTCGTAATCATAATTAAAGGACAGTTAGATTTGCAATTCAAAATAATTTAAGACTAATCTCCAAAACTGCAACTGTGCAAATTAATATGGTAAGGTATTGAATTTATTCTTTTACCTATTTTCCAGTGTAAGATTACCTGTGCCTAACTGCAGGCACACTTAGTGCCTGTGTTGTAGCATCATTTAACATCCCTAGCAGAGACCAAGGTCCCAGAGCAGTAGCCATTATGCATGAGACAGATCCTAGCCTGAACATAACAGTCGAGGAAGAACCCAGAGGCACAGCAGATGGGTGAAATGACTTAATCATCCAGGTCGGTGCGTGAATACCCAATTGAATAATCAAACCAGAGCATTCTGTCTCTAAGGACTTAAAAAAACAGAGTGAGAGATAAAGACAGAGAAGTACAGACAGCGTAGGAAGATCTGTCCTAGGCCAGGAATAACACACCATCAGGGCAGAAGAGACTTATGGCACTAGCAATATTTTTAATATATTCTGCTCTTTTCCAGCAGCAAATTCCATGTTTTGTATCTTTTGGTTTCTTGTGGTTCAGGGATCCAGCTAGGTAAGGATATCATACAATGGTGGGAAGGATTTTATACCTTTTTTTTTTTCCATTTGAAGTAGATGTTCTGTTAACATCATGTTCATGTGATTTAAGTGGCTAAAACAAGCTTTCCTGAGACAGGAGGAGGAGACTGAAGTGTATGTTCCTTATGATCCTCACATGACCTGGGGTACCTGGTTACTAGGTTTCCTTTGACACTTCAATTCCCATAAGATCTCACCCACTCTGACAAGTTTAACCTATGCATCACATATTTACTACAACTCAATATTGGTTAGTCAAAGACTGTGAAACAGAGAATGGGTGTGCTGGTGTAAGGTGAATTTTCTTCATGGTAGCTGGTATGGGGATGTGTTTGGGATTTGTGCTGAACACAGGGATGTAACACAGAGACGTTTTTGTGGGTTTTGAGCAGGGCTTACAAAGAGCCAAAGCCTTTTCTGCTTTTTGTATTGCCACACTGGTGAGGAGGCTGGAGGTGCATGGGAGGCTGGGAGGAGACACAGTTGGGACAGGTGGCACCAGATGACCAAGGGGATCTTCCAGACCACATGACGTCATGCTCAGTATATAAAGCTGGGGGAAGAAGGAGGACGGGGGAATGTCTGGAGTGATAACATTTGTCTTCCCAGGTCATTATCACACGTGAAGGGGCCTTGTTTTCCTGGAGATGTCTGAACTCCTGCGTGCCCATGGGAAGCAGTGAATTAATTCTTTCTTTGCTTTGCTTATGTGCATGGCTTTTGCTTTCTTTATTAAACTGTCTTTATCTCAACCCATGAGTTTTCCAGCTTTTACTCTTCTGATTCTTTCCCTGCTCCCACTGATGAGGGAGTGAGAGAGCAGCTGCTGGGGCTTAGTGGCTGGCTGGGGTTAAACCATGTCAATGGGAAAATTGAAGAGTGCTGAGTGATGAATATCATGAGAGAAATTCCTGGTACACCAGACCAGAAACACCTCAGTGAGCCATGTGGACTCTCAGTGACTGTAAAGTAGCACAAATAGCTCTGGTACTGATGCTTGCCACCACTGGACTCAGTCTCATAATGAAAATGCTAAGAATTAACCACATAACCAATGTGATGCATTTCCAGGCCCCAAAACAGCCTGAACAGAGCTCATGGACAAAAACATTTAAGAGAAAAAACTGATCTTGCAACAAAAAAAGGGCTACTTGCATTTTAACAAACTCATTGGTAAATGAAACCACAACTGAGCAAGCTTGAAACTGCAAAAATAGGAATAAATATGAAGTGAAGGCTTTCTGTCTGTGATGAGCTTGATAAAGCCTGTGATTGGATGGAATGGAGTAGCTCCTGTTAACATCCACAGCTTTTAAGGGTTGCCTTGTGGGAGTAGGGGCATGGAAAGAAAAAAATAATAATAAAAGAAGGACAAGAGTGTCTGGGCTCCCCTGAGATGAAACGAAACACAGGAGGCAATTTATGACATTATGTATCACTATTTGTCCCTTATGACACAGTGTATCACTACAACAGGCTGGAGTGTATCACTGAATATTGGTCGTGAAGACTTCCTTGCTTACTCATCTGAGTACCAGCAGGTTTGCACGTGTTTTCCTCGGCTGGCAAACAACAGAGGACCACAACTGATGCACATAAAGTTCAGCTGCCCTCCACTTGTCCCAGATCAGGAGAGCTCATAGCTACAAGGATGAGCTGATTTGCAGCGACTTAGAATCAGCTAAACCTACAATTTCAGAGCTAAACTCATCTCTTTTAGCTGAAAATCTCAATCCTCGGTAGCTAATTTAAACTTCTTCCCAAAGAAACAAGACACAATTGTTTGGTTGTACACTGTTTTGTGTGTTGCTGTGGGGTTTGGTATTTTGTGGGTTTTGCTGTTTGTTTTTTTTTTTCCTTCTCCCCCCTCCTCCCTGCCCTCTTTGATTTTGGGCTGCTGAGGTTAGCACTAGCAGAGTTCCATCTTTAACAAAAAATTCCAATGTATACGCATTGTGTTCCTCATTTATGCTTCCCCACTACCCAATTAACGTCACACTAAATTATATACCTGCAACAGATTTAATTCCAGACCACTGAGCTGTCGCTTTTAACCCTCTGCATGTATCTCTACAATATTTATGAGAAAGCTGTACTTACTTTAACAAGTAATGAGAGATTTCTATAGGTATTTAGCAATTCAATTTGTTATAAGAAAGAATATAGTCCTCCACGAAATCTGTGGGATGGTTCCAAATGCATATAGAAGGATTTTGATATCTATTCAGTTCTCAAGGTTTTAGAGTAGTTTTCCAAATCCCTATTATGCTGCTATGGAATGAAAATGGATGGATCTATGGCTAGAGTTAAGCAGAGATCTGGGCTCATTTCCAAGATCCATTGAACTCCTCTAAGACGACCTTGAACAAAGCACTTGAGATGTGGTCCAGAGTGTTTATTTCAGTGTCCAAATGGGGCTTTGAATGAACTTAAAACCTTAAATTCCAGGAAGCTGTTTTCAAGGGATTGTCTAAGCTTAGAGCCTCACAAATCTCACTGCAGATTTCCATGATGCCTGACCTCAGAAAGTACAGGAAAACCATGAGTTGCTTGGCCTGAGGCACTGGAGTGCAATCAGGTGCATCACATACATGAACTTCTTGAAACAATTTCTACACATGAAATGCCTCTCACTTCTCTGTAAACCAAGGTACAACTTCAAAAGAAGTTATGGTCCATAACAAGGATAAACAAAAGCAAAACTCTCCAACAAAACCAGACCCTCAGCTAATTGGTACAGACTTATTTATGCCTGTATTTTCTGTAGAGGTATGTCTGTGACCATTAAGTGTATCACTTGCAATGAAACCTAGAAGGGTACAGCATCATTCTGCTTTTGAGAACTGGGACTGTGGCAAGTAGAGGGCAGCTGAACTTTATGTGCATCAGTTTTAGTCCTCTGCTGTTTGGCATCCTCCCAATAACATTTTTGAATATCCTGGAAAGAGACCTTTCATATCCCTCCATGTACTACCAAACTATTGTATACTCAGTGTGATGAGGGCTGGTTAAATTACACATTAGGAAGAAATTCTTCCCTGTGAGGTTGGTGAGGCCCTGGCACAGGTTGCCCAGAAAAACTGTGGATGACCCGTCCCTCTAAGTGTTCAAGGCCACATTGGATGGGCTTGGAGCAACCTGGTCTAGTGGAAGGTGTCCTTTCCCTTGGCAAGGGTTTGGAATGAGATGATCTTTCCAACCCAAACCATTCCTATGACTCTATTAACCGGGGGGGTTAGGTCCCAAGGCAAGGAGTGAACCATTTTTATAATGAAGGTGCATCCTTAAAAATGTCTACAGGTGATAGGTGACTCTTGACCAGTTCCCACAGAGCTTCTGACATGAGAACCAGGAGCTCTCCCTGCTCAACAGCCAGCATAGAAACAACGAAATTGATTTTTGGCCATTATGATGTGAAAGTGAGTACTCTGAGTATTGCTTTTAAACCTTATAGCTACGTCTCTGAAGGTATTTGTATATGATGATTTCAGAAGAAAGTAGAAGGTTAAATACCTTTTTGGTTTGTCTCTCTCTGTCTCAGTTTCTTTCATGTAAAATTGAAACAAATATGCTCAGTAGCCTCCACAGCTGTTGAAATGGAAAATATGTTACATTTTGAAGAAATCAAATCACATATTTCTGAAAAAAACAGCAAGATAAACATTGTTTGGTTTTGACACCACCAATATTCAGAGAACATTTTCTGCAGGGAAACTACATATTGCCTTTAATTAGGAAAGAATGAGCACTTTCAGTTCTCATGCAATCTTTCAAATACTTTTTGAGTGTTCCATCCTATCTTCTCCTGTACATGTTCTGCTTCCTGTAAATTTTTAGTATTCATGTGGTAGTTACAGTCTTTCAACTTCACCAAACTTATCTCTAGCTGATAATCAAACTTTTGTATATCCTTTATTTAACAAGAAAACAAATGATCTCTGGGTATTTCTTAAAAAAACAACCAAACCCCCAAAAAATCCAACAATAAACAAAAACAAAATCCCCAATAACACGGCAATAATTAAGTTAAAAAACCACAACAAAACCAAAACTTAAAAAAACCCCAAAGCGTGAGCAAACACTTTCAACAAGATAAAGTCTACATTGGCAACTGCAAAAAGCTGAACACTGCTTTACTCACCCCTCATGACAGATTAGCCAAAGCAGGTCTTATTCAGATGCTATTGCTCAAGCTTAACAAGATTTCTAAGTGTTGGTATGCACATCTGGTAGTAAGGTTGCTCAAATCCTTGGTCAGATCTGGCCAGTACCATTGTCTGGGTGGAGAAAATGAGGCACTCCAGTAGCTATCTCTAAATAGAATCATAGAATCATGGAATATCCTGAGTTGGAAGGGACCCAAAAGGATCATCAAGTCCAACTCCTGGCCCTGTGCAGGATAATCCCAAGAATCACATCATGTCTCTGAGAGCATTGTCCAAATGCTTTCTGAACTCTGACAAGCTCAGCACCCTGAACTCTTTGCTGGGGAGACTGTTGAAGAGCCCAATCACCCTTTGGGTGAAGAACTTTTTCCTAATATCTGACGTAAACCTCCCCTGACACACTTAGTCACCGCTGAAGAAAAAACGGAGCAATCCATATTTTGAAGTTTTGGTTGATATTTCATAACCATTCAGAATGACAAAGCAAATCTCCCTGTATATGTTTTTTTCAAGGAAGTCCAGGAACATTTTCTGATTGTTTTAATATATATATATACATATATATATGTATATTAATTCCTACAATTCATTAAAGCAGGAATAGCGCAGGAATTTCTTCATCAAAGAAGAAAGCAGTATGGTCAGCTATACTTTCCAACTAAGGGCAAATGAAAGCATAAGAAGGCTCAAAAATGGTGCAAAGGTCCTGTAGTTTTCAATTAATTTATCTTAATTAGGAATCTAAAAGTTAGTGGTGTGATTAGGCTCAGGGATTAAGACATCTAATTTTAGATGTCCGCATGCGAGATAAATGCCCAAGTACCCATTAAAGAGAGTAGAGGTCTAGTCAATACAATTAGTGGTTTAGAAAGAGATGAAGCAAATGTCTATATCTGGTCAACCAATAGATCTTTAAGCTTAGACACCTAGCTCATATGTAAATACCTAAATTTAGACATATAGTGGCTTGAGTCAGTCGCCTGAAAATAGAAATCTGAAAACATTTGAAGTGTCCTTGCACTTTGGAGATGCCCACACAGAGCTGGCGTGTGTGGTACAGGATGTTAGAGAGATGTCTAAAGCCATCAGCCACTGGAGGTCAGATGTCATACCCTACCACAATTCAAGTCACACAGGTTGCCTGTTTGTTGTCTACTAAAAAAATCCCCTAGCACTGAGCTTGTCCTAGGACTTCCAGCTGCTCATGCAGAAGTAGTAACACTTGAAACGTTCTAGACTGAGACAGTTAAAAGGGCTGGCAGATACCACATAGTATCAAGGGAATACTGCTCCGCAGAAACCAGAGGTTGGCTAGAATAGCACAGAGCCTAAGTTTAAGCAATCGCATTGAGTTCCAATTGTCAGGCTTATCACCTGAGGCTTGCTCTCATAGTCAGTGGAAAGAAATACATAGACAAGTCCATCCCATTCTAAGATAAAGTTAAAAGCGAGATCAGATGAATTGCCTTCCAGATTTCACTCAACTGGCAATAAAGGGAGCCCAGTATGGCTTGTTCGAGTTTCCAGTTTGGGAGACAGAGTTGGTAAAAATGCAAGTTGCATGGGAGTCCATGTAGCATCCTAAGCAGCCAGGACCCATCATCCTTCTAACAAAATACTCAGATATAACATATGCATTTGTACTGTCACTATATGCCTTTCAAACTCTATTACCAACAACTGACTGAAGAGACTGACACACGATGTGTATTACAAACATCCATATTGGGATGGAATCCCTGGCAACAGTGCCCATCAGTATAAAACAAACCACCACATCTTGCAGTCCTGAATAAGATCCAGTGCATAGATAGCATACGAGAAATTTGCAGACAGCTTGTTTATGACCAAGAGGCCATTTTTTTCTGTTTGCTTTACAAGCTAATATGGTTATACTGCATGGAGTTTTTCTCCCAGAATGATCCCAAAGCATTCTGTAAATTGAAAAGATGCAAAGGAGCTAGGGATGAAAGGAGGAGGAGGAAGAAAAGAAAAAGTTTCACCTCTGCTGGGAAAATGAAGCCCTTTCTTCCAGGTTAGAAGTCTGACAGTTAAAATTGGTAAAGGCCATTGGCAGCAGATATCATCTATGAGAAACATCAAAAGATGAATTCTTCTGAGACAGAAGGCTGGATCTTTTAGTAATATGATGTGGCACAGAGTGGAGGGGTAGGACCAGAGGCATTTGCTTGGTTTGATTTCCCATTTGATTTCCCCTTAAGCACAGAGTCTGATTCTCATTTTGCTTTTGAATGGGTTCAGCTGGTGGAAGAAAAGGAAAGAAAGTCCCAGCAAACCTTTTCACACTCACTGCTAAAGCCATATGCGGAGGGAATCATATGTCTTATGTAGTTGAGTGGAGGTTGGGGGTGTTCTCATTTATATGTAGTGTATAATGCAATACAATTTATGTTTCACTATGCAAATTCATATCTTCAGCCTGGAAATCCATTCCCCCTACTAGCTAAACTAACAGTCTTTCCTAGGGTTGTGGCTGAGTACGTTTCAGTTCATATCATAGATGGTTCCCTAAATTTCACCTGCCTTATTACTGCTTTTTGCAGGTACAAAACTTAATGAACGCTTAGAATCAGCAGATTCCCTTTTCCTTCAGGTCTGAGTGGTCTGTGCACTGGTATTACTGCACCAAGAGCTCTTACAGCTGCTCTCAGAACAGAGATAATCACTGAGTTCATTAAAGCCAGACACTGTGTTAGGCATGGTCTTTCAGACTCAACAAATGAAGCAAGAAGACCTCTTTCTGCAACAAAAATAACAAGGAATTAGAGATCCAGCATCCCAAGAGGCAGATGCATGAGAAGCAAAAGTGGGAACCTGTCTGGCCCAGGGTGTGGTTCTTCAAACCCAGGACTAAAGGGTTGTGTGCGCATCCCGTGTGTCTGGGAAAAATCAAACGAAATCCAGAGCAAAACATAATCCAGTTTAAGGTTTAAAGGGGATGGAAGCAGGGTTTTAGAAAGAAACAAAATACTGCAGATAGATTGGAGAAAAATGAGGTAACTTCCTCCATTTTTTTTTTTCTTTGGTATACAATACTTTCTGTAGGACAGCTGCTGTCTGCCACTGTGTTCTCATCCTACCAGACAAAATCATATGTGATCACCTAAACCAGAAGACAGAGGTTTGTAAAGTTCTGGTATGTCCCTTCCCTTTTGATTGACAGCATTATGCCAGCTGCTGCTAAAACAGGAACACATCTGGTGGAAGAAAAGCTCTTCTGCTTCCAGATAAGACTGTGTAGTGTTCAAGTTAAAATAAATAATTCTTTAAGCAGGGCATCAGTGTCAAACTGATGCAGTAGCCAGGGGTCAAGCCCAAAATCAACAGTTTGACTCAGTCTGACAGTCCACTTCCTCCTTGGGAAGCTCTGATTATCCACCTGGTAGATTCTCCTCCTTTGCCCAGTGGACAGAGAGCTCTGTCTGTCTGTCCACAGCCTCTCACCATGCACACCTTTTACCAAGGCACCAGCTCCTCTTTCTGCTCCATTCCCACTCAGTGCCCTGTGCTGCAGCAGGAAATGTTATTGCACTGGTGACATTTCCATGTGCAGGCTGACATTTCCCTTTGGAAGGAGCTACTCACTTTACAGTCCTTTTTATTTATTGTTGCTTTGGCTCGTGGGCCACCATAGAGGTTACTTTAACATAGTTGTAATTAAGGATCTATGATGATAAGGTCCTTTAAGTAGGGATTTGCTATTTTTATTCAACTGTAAAAATTACATACAACCAAAGGGATTGTGTAAACCATAAATATAGACATGGTTGTGATTCAGAGTTCAGCAACAGTGGTGTAAATCACAATAAAAGCACTGTATTTAGGAGAGTCATAATGCTGTAAATTAGAAATAACTCTATATAATATTAAGCATTCTAAATGTATAAATTTCGAAAGACTGTACCAGAAAAGTACCATCTTTCTTTTTTTCTAGAAGGTGGATGCAGAAGCTTTAAGGACACATTCCATGTCAGTCTAGTAAAGAAATTAGTTTTCAAAAGATTTAGGTCAACAGGTAGTGTTTTGGATTTTGCAATAAGGAACTGATTACTAAAAGTGTACCCTTTTTTTTTTCTTTTTACTTGAAGGTTGAAATAGAAAGCTACACAGTTAGAAAGGAAGAAAACATATCACTATGAAACTGTTTTCATTATTTTAATTTATTTTCATTCAAATGTGTATACACAGAATGAAAAGAACCACAAATGGAAAACTGAAGAAAATATTCAAATAAAAAAGTTAAATTTTTTCTTTCATTTGAAGACGCAGCAGGAAGGAGAGGATTAATCTTTCAAAGGAATTACAGAAATGATATTTTGGAAATGGAAAGCCATAATGTTTTGTTCTAAAATACGTCAAAATATGGTATCATAATAAAATCAGCACTAAAACTTTATTTTTATTCAGATGACGATTTTTTTTTTTCATAATACCAAAATAAAATAAAACAAACACACGTAAAAGTAACAAGTAATAGGACGAGAGGAAATAGCCTCAAGTTGAGTCAGGGAAGGTTTAGATTGGATGTCAGGGAAACAGCTGTTCATCAAAAGGGTTGTCAAGTGTTGGAACAGCCTGCCCAGGGAAGTGTCATCATACAGATGTGGGACTTAGGGACATAACATAGTGGTGGACTTGAAGTGCTGGGCTTACAGTTGGACACAATGACCTTAAAGGTCTTTTCCAACCTAAATCACTCGATGATTCTATAAAAAGTTTTTTTATTGGGCTCAGAAATTCCTTCTAATTCCAGATTATTAATAATTGTTCATAAAAAATATTTATGCTTTCTATAAAGCAACATAAGTGATGGAGTACTGAATTAAAAGAGCTTAGAGTCTTTAATGCACAAATTATAGTGTTCTTATGACACATTTCAGATCACTTAGTAGGCCTTGATCAACAGATTTAGTTTGAAAAAAAAGAAGCGATCCGTTACATGTTGCAATTATTTAGCTACTTATAGAACATATTGGTTGGAAGGCATCTTTTGAAGTCTCTAGTCCAGCTGCCTATTTGAAGTAAAACGGTTTCCAGCATTGTATTAGGCCAGGCTTGTCTTCACCTGCCTGATCTTGAAAGCATCCAGGGATAGAGACTCCTCCAACTTCCTGTATGATAAGATCCAGGGTTGCACAATCCCTAACAGCGGACATCTTTCCACTGTCCAACCTGCCCCTTCCAGAGGTTCTCTTATAATAACTGCTACTGCCAATAAAGTTCAATCTTCGTAAAAGAAATATTATCAAATTATTGTAATTAATTTATTTTTAAAAATATTTTCTGATATTTTCTAGATAAAATTTAAGTTTAATAGATGCAATTCCACATTCACTTACATAGACTGTTCTTTGATGCTTTTGTTCTCTGCACAGTGAATGATGTGCCAAAATGAAAAAAAAAAAAACTTAGAAAATAAAATACTAATGCTATCATAAAACTTTCTCTTATTTAATTGGAAGAGGTGTAAAATAGTAAATTCTAGACAAAGTTTTACTGAACAGCATAAATTTTTCATCATGTTCTTTTTGGGTCAATTCAAAAAGTTTTACATCAAGTTGGTGCAGGACAAATAATCTCAGGTAGAAGTTCTCAGGCTTAAATGAGTTCATTTTTGTGGAACACACTGAGTTTGCCTTACTGCTTGGAAAACCATCCCTGAGGACTTATAAAGTGAAACAGGCTAGAAACAAGGAGAAACTTATTCAAGTATTTTCCAGTGTTACTGAAAATCATGAGACATTTGAATAAAACTAAGCAAAAAATGTTGATAGCATCTATCACCCTTTACATTTTTTTTTACCCCTTTAGTCTAAGCTTTAGTCTTTTGAAAATATATTCTCCACATGTGTAATGGGTTTTTTACCCTCTCTGAAAGGGAAGCAGACCTAGGATAGTTCACCTGATTTATATTTTACCAATAAGATATTCCATACTATGTTACATCAGCTCAGATATAAAAGATGTGAAGGATTTAAGGTCCTTCTTCTCTTCCAGGCAGCTGCACAGTGGTGGATGGGCCACTTCTTTGGGGGAAAAGAGTGTTTGTTGTGGGGAAGTAGTCTTTGTTATTAGTTCTTCTCTATGTGTATAGTTTTATAATTTTTTTTCTCTCTGTGTACATATAAATCCGCTTTTCTTGGTAGTTTCTGTTTTCTTATTTTTTCCCTTCTTCTGCCCCTTTCCTCCTCCCCTTTCCCTCCGGAGGGAGATTGGGTACAGGCCTAGTGAATACCTGGCGTTCAGGCAAGGTAAAAAATAATGACATGACAAAAGGCTTTTCACAAAAGTAAGTTGCTAATTGTAAATTCTTATTGAAATCCTGATCCAAAACCTTTTTAATCAAAGATTTGTTCATGTAGAAATTGGCCTTTTGATAAGGTCTAGCAATAAGAAATTCTACTTCATCTGTAAAGTCTTTAGTGTCACCACTGCATTGTGAGTGTTTGGTCTGGGTATAGCTCAGACGAGAGTGAGACCAAACTGGGGACTCCAGCCATAATCATATTCCTATCATGATCTCTTGTTTATCATTTCTTTATAACCTTGACATCAATTGTTTCAAATGACTTACCATGAATTCTGGTAAAAAAAATAGGGAAAATGTGTTATTTATCTTAAAAGGCCATTCTGCAATCAGAATCCTTTCTAATGCAGCGAGAAGGGGAAAAAAAAAACAAACTCAGACTCATTAACACTTTGCTTGTCCACATATCTGAAATGTAATAAATGCTACCTTTCATTGAAATGGCAACCATAAACAGTGAGCACTTCTAAAAAAAATAATTAAGCAGCTGGACTAAATCACAACTACGCTGAATGAATTTTTAAGCAACTTTTGAACAGGAATGCATTTCTTCTTTAAATACACACAAAGAAATAAATGTAAAGTTGAAGCATGTATTCATTTATTTCTACTTCTTTATATTGTCCTTTTAAAAACAAACAAACAAACAAACAAAACAAACAAACCAGATCTACTGGAAGATGCTGTATAGTGACCACACTGAAAATACCAAATCTAGATACTAAGAACAGGCTTGTGCTTTCTCGTAGCATCATAAAATGGGTGAGGTTGGAAGGGACCACAGTGGGTTATCCCAGAGCACATTACAGGATTGTGTCCAGATGGTTCTGGAATATCTCCATTGAGGGGGACTCCACACCCCCTCTGGGCAATCTGTTCCAGTGTGCGGTCACCGCACAGGAAAGTTCTTCCTCATATCCAGGTAGAACTTCCTGGGTATCAGTTCCTGCCTGTTGCCTCTTGTCCTGTTGCTGAGCACCCCTGAGCAGAGCCTAGTTCAGCCTCTAGTCCCTCTTTGCATACACTGACAGACTTTGACAGGGTTCCTTGTCAGTCATCTCTTCTTGAGGCTGAACATGTCCAGTGCTCTCAGCCTTTCCTCACAACAGAGGTGCTCCAGTCCACTCATCATCCTTGTATCCATCCACTGGAGTCACTCCAGGAGCTCCGTGTTTCACTTGTGCCAAGACATCCAGGTCTGGACACAATGCCCCAGGTGAGGCCTCACCTGGGATGAAACAGGGATGAGCAGAGGGGCAGGATCACCTCCCTGAACCTGCTGGCAATGCTCTTCCTAATGCACCCCAGGATATGACTGGCCTTCTTGTCCACAAGGACACACTGCTGGATCATGACAGCCTGTTGTCCACCAGGACACCGTGCCTTTCTTAGCAGCTTTTCTTCTTTTCTTCCCAGCAGGTCGGCCCCCAGCCTATGCTGGTGCACGGGGTGAACAGGGTTCTTCTCCAGATACAGGACCATGAATTTGCCTTTGGACTTCAGATGGTTCTTGTTTTCCCATCTATGCATCTTTCTGAAGGGCTACACAGAACTCTGGGGTATCTGCAAAAAAAAAAAAAAAAAAAAAGGAAACACTCGCAGTGCAGGATCACCAGAATAAAGAAATCTTTCCAAAAGACAGAGGTGCAGTGTTGATATACGTGAACTATAGTTCTTATTTGACATGGTAACTATCTTCCTCACCATCATGTTTCTAAGGACAAAAAAAAGAACAAAGAACAAACAGAGACATTTGGAAATAAAGAAGGAGGCATAATCTGTATAATCATCATTCCTGGTGTCTTCCAGGCTGGTACACCGAGTACATGTCTTAACTTCTGTGAAGTGTCTGCTTGTAAGGAGAAAAGTAGCAAGTGTCTAGCTGCATATTAATACTCATGCCACACTTGTGCATGGTACATAAGATTCTTAGAATAACTGGTTGAGAAAATGACCACAGTCCTTTTATTCAAAAGCAGCACAGGTCACATTTTATTTATCTGTTCAAATTTCTTTTTTGAGTTCCTACGCGTTTTGTGTTCCACTTTTTTTACCTGAATTCCATTAAAAATGAACAAAACAGAAAACAAACAAAACTCGGAAAGGAGATCTAGAACTCAATTACTTATACATACATATATATTTAAAGTAAAATATTGATCCTTAAAATTGGAAGGCTGATCTCTATGAACTGTAAATCCCAAAACTAAATTTTTGATTCTGCACCAGGACAAAGTATGTTAATATTGTATCTCTTTAAGGTTATGAAACATATCCTTATTTACAAGAAAGGATATTTTCGTTGGGTGCTTCACATAAGAAAAGAACAAGCTGTGTTTTCTTGTGCCAACTGGAAAGCAAAAAAGACTCTTGAGACTGAAGTTTTAATAAAGGGACCAGATTCATTAGCTCATAGCCATCGCTGTGCTAACTACATTCACTCAGCTTTTTGTCATCTCAGTGCATCTCAAGAGAGCTCTCCCACCCACCTGTACCTCCTCAAAAATGCACAAAGCTGGGCTGAGCTATGCCTTTCCTTAAGAAATAAAACTTCAGCCAAAACAGATCTGAAAAAGAGAACTCTTTTCTGATTTTGAAGATATCGAGCAATGGAGAAAACACTGTTTCCCTCAGTAGTTTGTGATGCTGGTTAATCATCTCCTCCGTTGTGCCTAATTTCTAATTTGAATTTGTCTGGCTTCAGCTCCCAGCCATTAGTTCTTGATGCGCCTTTCCCCACTAGATTAAAGAGCCCATTAATACCCAGTGTTCTTCCCCTGTGAAGGTACTGATACACTGTACTGCAGTCACCTCTCAGTCTTCATTTTAATAGGCTAAACAGATTGAGCTCTTTAAGTCTCTCTCTGTGAAGCATTTTGTCTGGACCTGAAATCACTTCCATGGCTCTTTTCTGCACCCAGCTCATTTTTTTAAATAAACTCCTTATTTTTATTCATGCAGATGCCAAAATTGTATTCCACTCTCAGTCCTCTGAACGCTGAATGCTGAAATGAAAAATTTTCTTCATTCCTTCCTGATTCTTCCTTTTTATGCAGCCCAGGAACACACAAACTTCTATCAGGTCCTCTCTTAAAATCATCATTACACCTACAATGTTAACACTTAACCAAAATCTTCTGTTTCCAGCATTCTGTGTCTGGGGTGCATCGGTTGTTCCCAGACATATTATTTCATTTAGAGTACCAAACACAGCAAAACTAATTATCATGTGTAGCAGAGACCAGTTTACTAAAAAACACAGATTCCTTTGCATGGCTGCTTGGATATTGCTAATATTTATCCCTCAACCAACTAAGGGAAGGACAAATATTTTCTGTCATCTGCATATTTCAGCAGTAATAACTTTATATTTCCTTCTAGTTCCCTGTTTAAAATGTTGATGAGTATAAAACCTTTTTTTCTAAACTGCTAGTATTCACTGGTGATTCTTTATTGATAACAATTTTTTTCACAGCTGGTAGGTTAGTCAAGAGAACTGTGTGTGCTTTGCTGATACTCAGAAGCACATATTTTTAATCAAAATGGTGTGCTGAAATACTGTAATGTATAGCATAGTAACAGAATTATTTTTATCAAGTAACCTTTAAGCACCTCCAAACATGCAACCAGGTTTGCTTTATGGAACCTATTTTCAATAAAACCCCTTTATTATTATTATTGGTTTTGATTATATTCTACCACTTGAGTTTTCTATTTGCTGAGTGCCTTGTGAAATTTTCCATTGTCTCACCCAGAATTGACATCAAACTGTTTTTTTAATGTAATGGAACAAAATTGTTATTTTTCTAGAACACTATGTTGTTTTTGTTTTGCCTTTTTTTTTTTTTTTTTTAGAAAAAACTATTACGAATTCACATTAACAGGAAGATAGGCACTTAAAGCCTGTACTCAAGTTCCTGAGATGAGAATTTCAGCCCCTCAATTTGTAAATGTCTATGCCCAGAAATAATGTTTCTTTGTCTTTTTTGGTTGCTACTAGACTGAAAAGTACCCAAATCTTCGTTCGCGAAGCCTAGTCATGAGACTGAAAAGTGCTTTATTGACCTCATCTGCTGCAAGAAGTTCACATTGCCACTTTCAAATGTGAAAGGTAACTTTTCATAGAAAATGTATCTTTTTTTGCATCCTTATTGTCATTTTTTTTTTTAATCACTCTTTAGTAACGGAAATATCCCACTCTTCAGATCTCTTCTACTCCTACTATACTTGAAAAATTATCTGTTTGCTTGTTTGCTTTGCTTGCTTGTTCGTTTTTGCTTGCATGTTCTGAGCCCTGCAAGAAACATGTTTTTTCCTTGAGACCTTTATGAATTTTCTTTACATTTTAGCTTCTGCTCCAGACAGACTAGAATACACATGTTTGGGATATTCTCTTAACATACTGTTAGTGTTGGCTATACCAGGTTCAGATGAACCTCAGTTTGCTACAAGGACTGGGAATGCCTCCAGGATTGAGCCGTTCCAGATATTTGTTTTTTAAGCATTTCAATTTCTAACTGAATATTGTAACATACAAAAGAGTAGTGGCTCTGACTGTGATGCTTCTATAGTGCAAAATATGTTCTAAAATTTAAAAAGTACATGGGTATTTATGATTAGGAATCCTTTTTTTATTTATATTTTTGACCAACCTTTCATGTTATATCCAACAATATTTTCATACGTAGAAAGAGAAAAGATGGGGTGTAGTGAGCTTTGGTTATTGGAAACACTCATTTGTAAGGCTATCTGGAAAGCTAAAACTGATCTACTTGTTGCATTCTGCAGAAAGCAGCCTCAGTTTCTGTTCTAGTTTCGTTAAACATGAAACATTTCCAGATCCCAGAGAAGTTGTGGACCCCCATAACTGGAAGTGTTCAAGCACAGGTTCTGTGATTCTGAGCAGCCTGGAAGCTACCTTTGCCCATGGCAGAAGGTTTGGAGCTATATGATCTCTAAGGTCCCTTCCAACTCAAAAAATTCTATGATTCCATGATTCCTGCATGATCCTTACTCATCATCAACCCTGGTTCCCTTGAAGCTCATGTATAAATATTTAAAAAAGGAAATGTTGGCATTAGCTGGCAGCTCAAAAGCAGAAACAACGCTAAACATTTCCTGAGGGTTGTATTGATAAACATTTTGAAGACACAGCCATTGGCACAAGAATTTGACCCCTCTTATTATTATGACAAAATATTTTCCTTAAATTGCAGTGTGGCAAACCAAAGCCTGTCCTGTGATACCAGTTCTTGGGCCTGGGCACTTCAGATGTTTAGGATAGCTTTATTTTGCTGTGGTGATTTCTTATATTTTTTCCTTTTTCCCAGCATAACTTTCAACCCTTTGACAGAAATGGGAGAAGGTAAAATTTGAAGGCATTGAAAAACTTGATCTCTAATCCTCAAAAATATACAAACCCGCATAGTAGTAGCCTGAATAGGCATTAATTGTAACACTTGGAAATGTTTACATGGCATGTCTCTTCTTTCTCTATATACATACATGTGCATATTTATATGTATGTGCATGTATTTCTAGATATACATACAAAAATATGTACATGCATATATGTCATTTTAGATTGAATGTGCACCATTCTGACGTACGTTCTGATATTTCTCCACTTCTTCCCCTCTTTCTGCATGAACTGTTTGGAAATTTTAACTTTCCTTAGTTAAAGCTACCTCTATTTAGGTCTATTTACTTAAATGTCTATTCAGATGTAAGCAGAAACACACTTGTTTTCCTGAAGTTATTCTTCTCAGGTTGCTCAAAGAAGCCTGTACCTTCCAAAGCTGTCCACGCGAAGGGCTGTCAGAGGGGCTGCAAGAATATAGCCCACACTGACAAAGTAACAAGTGAAAGGATATGAAACAAGTGGTGAGAGAACAGGTACAGGAGGAATCTGTCATTTCACCTTACAGAATCTCTCTTGATATTTTTCCTCTTTGTATTCTCAACCCTAACACAGCTTGAACTTTCGTGGAAAAACCTATGCAAAGAGGGATTTTGCAGCACACATGTGATAAATGGGATGCCTCTCAGGAACATAAATCTGTGCTGGTGCATCCTGATGCAGAATTGGTGTTGATGTTAACATGTCATTTTCCCAAATGCTTCAGAATCCTTTGGGCTTGCCATGAAGGCAAGGATTTATCTTCTAATCTCAGAACCACTTTTCTCTGTCTGGATTAGCCATGAGCAGGAAAGTCATTAACATTTATGAACTGGGGATTAATAACACTCCAGAGCATATCATGTGGGCTGTTTATTCCCTGCCCAGCCCCTTAACCTATGTCTGAGATGGGTAGAAAAAAAAAGGTAACACAAACCCATACTCACTTGGAAACTTAACTCAATCACAAAACAGCTGAGATTGTCAGGAATCTCTAGAGATTGCCCAGTCCAGCTCTCTGATCAAATCAGGGTCAGACCAGGTCCAGAGAGATTTTGAGTACGTCCATAGATAGAGACTATACAACTTCTTCTCTAAGCATTTTATTGTCATGTTTGATCACACTCATATTATAAGTTTTCTTTACGCTTAAATGGAATTTCCTGTATATCCATTTGTGCCCATTGCCTATCATGTAAACTTGCTGAGGGTACATTTTCCCAGCAGTCAATTCACTAATATAGATTTTAAGTAGTATTGGCCCTCATTATAGACCCTTGGGATATACCACAAGTAAGTGACCTCTGTGGATTTTGCTGATCACAAATTCTTTGAGAACTGAAGTTAAGCAGTTTTCAGCCCACCCCAATGTCTAATTAACTGTCCCATATTTCATCAGTTTGTCGATGGGAGGCTGTGTCATGAGCCTTGACACAGTCAAGAAGAAACAAGTTTCTCAGCTCTGTCCTTGTCCACATAACTATTCTTTTCGTCATAGATGGTTATCAGGTTTGTCAGGCATGATTGCCCCTTTGTAAGTCCATACTGACTACTTCCAATCACCTCCTTATCCTTGGTGTATTTGGCTCCCTGTTTATTTCCCCCATCATCTCCCCATCATAGATATAACATGAGCAGCCTTCAATTCCTCAGATCCTCCTGACTGTCTTTCCTGATGATAAGGGTAATGTTTGCTTCCTCAGGAACCTCCCCCAATTGCCATGACAATTCAAAGATTATTTTAAAGTAGTCTCACTCTTTAAGGATCCTCAACATTTGTGGGTGCATCCCATCAGGTCACATGTTCTTGTGTATGCCCGGTCTATTAAAATATGCCTTAAGCTGATCCTTCTCCACCAAGAGTAAGTCTTCCTTGCTCAGACTTTTCCACTGTTGCTGAGGTTACCTCACGGGCCTGGGAAGTCCTAGTGTTAAATCTCACTGGTAAAGACCAAGGCAAATAAAGTGTTGAGTACCTCAACTTTCACCACATTGCAAATCTCCTATGCCATCCAGAAGCAGGCTTAAATGTTCTATAAATCCTGTTTTCATTGATGAAAAATGCTTTCTTTTTGTTCTTCATGTCTCCTGCAGGAGCCAATGCCACTGAGTGCCCTTTCCTAACACCATTAATATGAACTCAGTTTCTACAGTCCTCCGAGGTCACATAAACCTGCATCAACTTCTTGTACATTTGATTTTTGTATCTTAAGTTTTGCCAAGATATTTTGCACCCATTCAGGCCTCCTGATGCCTTTTCTTGGCTTCTTGCTTGTTGAAATGAACTATTTTAGTGCTTGGAGGAGGTGGTCTTTGAAACCAGCTTTCCTGGACACATTTTGACTCCACGGCTGTGTCCCCTGGGATCTTTTCAAGCAGATTCCTGAACAGGTCAAAATCTGCTGACCTAATGCCCAAGCTTGTGATCCTGCTGTTTTCTTTTTTACATCCTCTCGTGGTCCTGACTCCACCATCTCAGAGCTGCTGTAGCCAATCTGTCCTGAACCTTCGCTTGTCTAAGCATAGTACTGTTCATCAACTGGTGTCTGCTTCTCTCTAATTGAAGAGTCAGTCTTAGAAACAACGAATGGCAAGTATTGAGCTTTCTGTTGTATAATAATGCTGGACCTCTTCTGAGATACTCTAGCAGAAATTATTACCAGCCCGATCCAAAGGACATGGAGGTCAAGAAGAAGATTTTCAGACTTTATGCTCTACAGATTACATTTGATGACCTTTTTTTCAACACAGAAAATAGAGGACATCAAATTCAATCATTAAAAAGCAAACACAAATCTAACAAATCAAGGGTATTCTGATTGTAAAGACTAAAAGCCTGATGAGTTGTTGAACTCCCTGCTGCAGGAACATTTGAAGATTAAATATCTGTATGGGTTCATAAAAAGCCCTTCGTGAAAGAAAAAGCCATCAAGTCTAACATAAAAAGGCCATCCCTTATCTTAGAAATCTCTGTACTGCAAATTGTAGTTTGCATTGGAAACTGAAAGAGTATTCTGACTAAATGCCACTATATGTTTATCTTACCTGGGCATCCACTAATTGTCAGTATTACAGAGAGGATACATAGTCTGATGGATTCAAGTATTCCAAAATATCGTCACACAGAGTTCTGTCACAGTTTCTAAGGTGCTTGGGGAAAAACATTTGAAGTGACTGGGAGATTTGCCACTGTTTTCAATGGAGTTGAGATTAAGCTCTCAATAATTCGTTTTAAGAAATCTCTCATGTTTTGATATTTTTAACCACAGACCTGTGGATCAATCCATTTTGGCACTGGGGGACAAATTTGAAAAGTCTTTTAGAATTATTAAAAGGACCTGTTTTTCTAAAAGAATTAAATCTGTAAAGCTTTTTGGACACTTGCCCTATCACTAAGATCTGAACTTCTAAGCCGAATGGAAAGAAAAAAAGTGAAACTCCTTACAACAAATGTAAATTTGTAAGAGTAAATATAATGCGAGTTTTTTAATCTTTGCATTTATGTATGCATAAAATAAAGAAATAATCCCACTCTGAAGTGGTTTGTTGGTTTTTATTTTAGTGCTTCTCTTATACAAGTAAACTTTTAGGTCCAGATTAATTTCTGGTGCAAGTCTACGAAAAGCTCTGCATCAACAGAAGGGATAGATTTGTTGGGTAATCTTTTTTCATTCCAGTCAATGATAAGCCCAGCACTTTACTCACTGTTTCTCTTTGTGAGTTAATACACAGTATTGAATTTCCTCTTTATATTCTCATTCTTCCTTTGTGTAGGCATTTGTTTTATTCTTTTCTTTTTTTGTTAGTTTCCTTGGGGGATGAGGCAAAGGCATCATTACCAAGAATGCCTTCAAAAACAGCTTTAAAAAAAAAAGGAAAGACAGTCTGTTTGTCCTTGTTTTGAGCAACACTTTATAGCTAATAATTACTGTTGCATGGCTGGACAGGATGTTGGAATTATTAGTAGTCAGAGGACAACATATAATTATAATGAAGTAAATCACAACTGGATTGAGGAAAAGGGAGACAGAAAGGACAGAGTAGAGAAGAAAAGAGAGTAAGGACAAAGACAAAAAGAGCAATGGACCATATCTTTCACTTTTGTGAATCAAACATATGCTTTTATTAATAAGCATAGATAGTTTCTATTTGATAGGTCCTATTTGCTATTGTGTGAATCCAAAATCATTACAGAGAAGTTCTGTCTTATTACAGTCGAGATCAGAATCAAAATCATGTGGGAGGAGTGAATGACACGTCCTGTTGTACATTGGGAAATCGTCCTGTTCCCTCTACTCTGTTGGCTGAGGACAGCACGGGCATTTTCATTTCTGTTTAACATGTACTAAATGATAAAACTAAATCTAGCTGAGATTTCTGAAACTTGTAATGATAGGATAACAGCAGTCAGACTTCTGTTATATTACATCAGGCAGAGTTTGGGGTCTGGTCCAGAACAGCAGAACTGGGTACTAAGGAATACAAATAACATAAACCATCTCAAGTTCTGAGAAAAATTACAACAAGAAAAGGACCAAAATAAAACACCCAGAACCCTTCCTGTCCTGTATCGTTATTAAAAATAAATATTTCTCACTATAATCCTTTCTTGATATTTTTTTGCTGAAAAAAGCCAGAATATATAACTCTCTATATATTTAACTATAGGAGAGTGGTGAGCTTTCTGTCATGATAACTTCATCCCATGCTAAGATAAGATAAATCCTCTGGTGACACCTGTTTTTTTCCATGAATCACATAGTCTAGATACTTTCTTAGAACTGTTCATGTCTAACAGTAGATGACATAAACCTCACTTCATGTGTCTACAAAATTGCTCACTCATGGTTTGACCAATTTACTTTTAAAAGTAGAACCTGGCTGCAAATGTATTTTCTGTTTCACAGAAAATTACATTATTCCCATAATTTTCACTCTTTTTAGCTGGATAATAATAATAGGAGAAATGTGAAATTTACTTGGGAATGCGAGTCTGAAATAAAATAATAATGATTTTTATTTGAAACTTTCTTTTTCAAAGAAAGTGAAATGATTCACTGTAATGCTCATGTTTGATTTTATACACTATGAGCAGCTTTAAAATGATACAGAAAAGGCTGTACTGAAATGGAAACATCTGAACATTCTGTTCTATTACAAGCTCATCAGAACAATCTTCTCGGATTTCTTCATAATGAAATTTTATTAGAATTGATAGATTTTCACACAAGCATGCAGTTTTGACAAGCATTTTCTTCAAGAAAGAAAGAAAGGTTGGTAGAGGACATTCTGCTAGTTTTCTTTTAAAATCTCTGTATTATATTAAAAGAGGAAAAGGAACCCCACCAAAAAATAGCTGATCACTTCCTTTGGCTTCTCTCTAGACACCTATCTACTATAGTTCTTCCACAGAAATATTTAATGACTGGTACCTAAAAATATTTTGCCATTGAAGGAACTTTACCTTATATATAATATCTTATTCTCAAAACAGCTCCAAAGGGCAGACTAATATAGTTGTGCTTATCTTCTCACTAACATATTAAGATGTGGAGATTTTAAATAATTTACAAAAATGAAACTTGAGTTTGATGAAGACTATAGATTGAGGTATTGTCAAATAAGTCACCATTATGAACCCCTGCTTCTGTCTTTAAAAATAAAAGAAAATTAATCTTTTTTTTTTGGATAAATGTTAGAACTCAGCCATGTCCAATGTAAAGGGAAAGCTATCATGTTGAAGAATTGAAGAAACACGAGGAAAAAAAACTAGTGGAACATCCCACTTTTGCTTCTCCTGCATAAATAATGCAACCCAAGGGCAATTAGCATTTGGAGAGTGGTTTCTTGTCATATCAAGCACCACTTCAGCAGCCAAATGACATAGACAAGTCCCCATTACAAGGGAAAACACAGTGGGACAAAAGAAAATATTTCACTTCATGAGGTAAAATCCTTTATATAAAGGCCATCTACAAAAGAGACAATGATCTTTGCTCCTGGACACCTACTAGCCATTAATGGGAAAGTTCCTCTGAAAACATACACATGCACTTACAACTTGGGCTCTAATGAGGACTTTGCTGTTTGATGACGACACATCTGGCATGCTTTCAGAACTCTGCAGTCCCAATTATAAAGCTGTCCAGCAGGAAAACCCATTACAGATCTAAGCTGTCAGACCTTCGAAATGAGGTTGAAGAAAAAAAAAAAGAGGCAAAGGAAAGAGGTTAAAGATGAGAAAAAAAAAAAAAAAAAGAAGAAAAGAGAGGAAGCTGAGGCTTGATTCGGAGGAAAGAAAAAAAAAAAAAAGAAAAAAACAGTGAAGACTAAAATACCTTTAAAGAAAAGTTGTTCCTAGAGTCCCCTATAATGTGACAGAGCTAATTTGTGCTTTTAAAGATCTAAAGAGCCTGCTAGCTGCAGGTGGCACAGAGGTTACTTCTGGCATGGACTGTGGGCATCAGATAACATAACACAGAAAACTTCTGTCCCCCATGGAAAAGTTAATGAGATCAACTCTTTTAGAATCCCCTAAAAGAGTTCCTTCAAGCTCACCTCACCCACATCTCATTCTTGCAGGCAAACAAAAAGTATCTGGTTGAGTTTAATTGGCCAACCAATGCTTTGATAGCCAGGGTTTTTTGCTTGTCCCTGGGGTTACTCACTCTAATAGAATTTTAGGCCAACTTACTGAAATATGAAAATCAATTTTCACCCATTTTTTTATTTTGTTTTGGAGAGGGTGTGTGTATCCAGATTTGGTAGTAAATTTCCGTAAATAGCAAACCTTTTAAATCTGTTAGCCTTTTCACTGTGAAGTCTCATAATTTCAGCATTTCTAGTGAGGTCCAAAGATTCTCCAAGCAATGTCTAAGCACAGTAGACGTAAAATAAGAAATAGTACATATGTTTCATGGTGTGGTATAATCTAATTTACGACAATAAGAGGTACAGCATTATAGGACTCAGCTATTGCATCCACAATGCATTAAACATGCAAGCTATAGAGTCAAAACGAGGGGATGAATCCATTCCATGGAGTTGTGCCAAAATGCCTTATTCGTCGTACATGCATTAGCTCAGCTGGTTAAAGCCTGGTGCTAATAATGCCAAGGTTGGGGGTTCAATCCCTGTATGGGGCATTGACTTAAGAGCTGGACTTAAAAACCCTCATGGCTCCCTTCCAACTCAGAATATTCTGTAATCTGTAATTAGAATGAATCAGAAAGTTGCAGCACAAAACAAAATATTCTCAGCACAGAAAAACTGCACAAAGTAATAACTATCCTGCAAATTTATTCCACGTTCCAGAAGCCATGGTATCAGTTTGTGTCACAGAATAACAAAAGATCAGATATATAAAGCAAGAGGAAGTCTATATAACCTTAAGTACTGGTCTCATGTAGAACTGCTGTCTCAGTAGTGTCAGGCAGTTGGTCTTCCCACTACCAGTTTGTCTCTATAACTTGAACTCAAAGCACATAAACTGACTGAAAAGGTCTGAGCTCAGGACATGCTCAGAAAGGATGGGTTACAGGGCATTTAGTCCCTACTGCATATTTTCTGTTTGGCCAGCGTGCCTTGTGAGAGCTTGGTCTGAGAGAACATAACATTCTTGGAAGTTCCCTTACAGGGAAACTTCAGACCCTGACCCCAGTACATGCCTGCATGGATTCCATATGTAAAATGGAAGGTGTGGGTTAGAACCCAGCCTTTCCCAGTAGAGGAAAGGTATCTTTGTAGGTATCTTTGTGTAAGTTCCAGGAACTGAAGCAAGTTCTCTGATGTACCAGCCTTATGAGGATATTCTTGTTCAACCTTTACTGTTCAGGTAATCTCCCAAGGTAAAATGCCCAGCTGCCTAGCTTCCCTGTAGCTTTTTTCACGAGCTCTGCTTTCCCCTGATCTTTGTGCCCTATTCTGTTCCTTCTCTGTATTTCCTCCAGACAGAGAGGATGATTGCACCCCTTTATCCACCCTTATTGTCATTTATCTGAGCCATTCTCCCCTCTGTCAGTGGGGCTAAGGAAAATCACCCCTCAGTGTAGGAAGCCTGGGAGTTTAATCTCTCCTTTTTTTCACCTCTTAGGATAATGTGAAAACATTTTCCTTCAGAAAACATGTTTATGCAGCATCAGCATCAAAAAGCCATTTTCATGTTTTCCCTAATGACTTTATCAGACACACAGAAACACAATGAAAGATGTTGTTATTCCTTTTCCTTTCCTTGATCTTTATGTTTTCATGGAAGCATCATTAGTGAGGATAATATTTGTGCCAGAATATATTCAACACATGGGCCTGACACTCTCATTCTAATGCATCACCAAGATTTGTTTTTTTCTTTATTAAGCTCCCCAGCATTCATCAAAAGTCATTTCAGAAACAAACACTTCTGTCATTTTTTCGAGAGCAGGATGACCAAATTGATAGAGAACTGATAGAATCCGTGTAGTTGGATTGCTATATAGCATCTCAATTATCAGAGATTTGAACTCAGTTTCTTGCTCTTTCTCCAAATTGTTTTGTGAATTCCTTTCTTCCTGGAGAAGGAGGGAACTTGGTCTTTGCCAGCTATGCTGACTACCAGTATGATGAAATATGATCTCCCTTCAAGTGCTGGCAGAAATCTCTACATAATTAGAAATTACGTAAACAAACAACCAAACAAACAAAAAATCTCAAAAAAACCCCCAAAAAACTCCCCAAACCTAAATTCCACTCTCAGTTTTTCTTTGTATTTTTAACTTGGTCCTTTTATTAGCAAAGCTTTTTGCACTCAGGGTTGGCTATTACAGTATGACATTCTTAGTCTCATATTTCTAAACTATCAAAATCTATCACTAGGAAGACTTTGCTGAGAGGTGCCGCTGTCTTTCCTATGCTACTTAGCAGCTGCTGAAGAAAGCATGACTTTAGTCTCACCGAGCAGTCATTTTTCAGGGAATTATATACCAGTTTTAGCCTTCTGCATCTCCATTTCTCTGTGAGACGATAGCAAGTAATGCCTACAGAAAAATCAATATCCAAAGAAGACAACTGAGCTCAGCTGTGAGGCAGAGACAGCCCATGTCCTCAAGAGTTTAGAGACCTGTTAGACAGTGGAGTCAGAGAGTAAATAAGGACATAGTGTTACACACAGAGTAGTCTCAGGGAGAAGAACTCACTTCCCTGACTCCCAGTGCAACACTGGTTTCATATATAGCACTTAGGGCATGTCTTTGGAGAATAAACTTTCAGTAGTTTGTATTCAGGAAACGTGTGACTTAAACTTTGTGTGGAAGAGTCCAAACAGACGACCTTTACTTTTCAGGGCTTTCTATCTTGCAGTTAGGCTGTGGCTCACTAGAATGGGTTTAGTCCTTTTGGGGTCGTCACATAGGGAGGAAGCAGGTCCAAGTCTCTACCATGACCTATTGTATCATCTTCCCAGCCACAGGCTCCCTCTGATCTTCGAGGTCACCCAGTCAACCATACTCCTTGGTTATATGTTGGTGAGCATGTATATATAGAATGGGAGCAGCTGGCTGCTATTTGAGCTTGCTATAGGAGGTTTCTAATTCCTTAACTTTACAGGCTAGTTTGCAGAGTTATGATGGTGTTTTTGTTTTTGTTTTTTTTTGTTTTTTTGGTTGTTGTTGTTGTTGTTGTTTGGTTGATTGGGTTTGGGGGTTTTTTTTGTTCCTTTTTTTGTTTGTTTTTGGTTTGGTTTTAGCTTGGTTTTTGTTGTTGTTGTTGTTGTTGTTGTTGGTTGTTTTGGGTTTTTTTGTTTGGTTAGTTGGGTTTTTTGGTTGGTTTTGTTTTTTTTATTTTTTTGAATTTTTTTTGGGAGGGGTTGTTTTGGTTTTTTGGTGTTTTCTGTTTGTTTTGTTTTGTTTTGTGTTTGTTGTTGTTTCTTTTGTGGGTTTTTCTGGGGGGGTGGTTATTTGCTCAAAGGAAAAGGCTAGGAATACATATTACGTTTTGAGTACTTTCTTGGCTGGTATCTTAAGAAGAGACTCCTGCAAGTCTTCCCCTCAGCAGTGAGCCTTTCTCTCTGTATATCATTGAGTCCCCTGCTCACAGTTCATCTAGAAGAGAGCGAACCGCTCGGCCTCACTTCATAGCTCTCAGGTCCCAGCTGAGATCTATTCATGAGAAACTCTACAGTACAAATCAAGGGACCCTTAGGGTGCTGTATAAATTCATAACAAGGGATAATCCATTCTCAGCACTGCATGCAATAACACTTTCAAAACAAACTCCAACAAAACACTGTAGAAAACACTGGGGGAAGGTAGAACAGCAGGGGAATTGCAGAATGGTGTTGCAGAAACACCAAATCATCCCACCCCTGGTGCTGTCAGGGTCCCCGAGCACTAATCAGCACAGGCCGGAGCTGGGCAGTCTATTTCAGAGAGGCAAATGGAGGCACTATGAAGCAGCACAGGGGATCCATCCACTTTGAGGAAGTGTCCATGTGAGGAGTGGGATTTTCCCAGGTTTTCCTCAGAGGCAATGCCAGGACTTGAGAATCCAGTCCAGATCCTGATCATTTTCCAGAGATTTCTCTTTGTCTCTCTCTTAGATTTGGGGGGATATAGGGTAGTTAATCATCTAAAGAAGATAAATATAAAAAAAATTAAACAGGAATAGGTAGGCCCAAGGGCATTACCCAAAGTTAAAAACTATGATAACCCTCAAATTAATGCCA
Organism: Pipra filicauda; assembly: GCF_003945595.2. Classification (NCBI taxonomy): domain Eukaryota; kingdom Metazoa; phylum Chordata; class Aves; order Passeriformes; family Pipridae; genus Pipra; species Pipra filicauda. The sequence continues at coordinate 787,900 of NW_024104084.1, read as the reverse complement.
CAGTTTACCAGGTTGGTAAATGGTAATTAATTTTTTTAGTTGCAGACATTTGCCCCCTCCTGTTTTTCTTGTCCTTTGCCTTGTAACAGAGAAGTAATAGAACCCAGTAATGGAACTGGATCTTGGGACAGAACAAGGTGACTGGGTAGTTTTATCATGCAAAGAAATCCTGAAGCAGTTTAAGACAGCACTATGTGTATACCTCTACAGAGATCTGTCTCAGACACTGGAAACAACTGATTTTCACCAAGGAATGGTTAACAAATATTCCTCCTTCTACTATGTGAGGCTTGATAAACACTCCTTGTATGCTGAATTTGTGAAATAAACAGGTCTAACTCAGATAGGTCTTCTAACCTGGCACAACAGTGAACCTGTCTGAGACTGAAAGTCTCCAATTCCTTCCTCTTTCAACAGTACTTAGCACAACACTTGCAGTGTTTGCACTATTAATGTAGACGTCTCTGACCATAGAGGGAAGGAAAACTGACCATGGACTAAGACTATGTACTGTCAAGTGCTAGTCAGTATTTCAAAATATGGAAGATATTTTTTTGTGTGTGCTTAAAATGACTCACAACCTGGTTTTCTTAAGTAGTCTATATTCAAACTTGCTCAACTGTCTTTACATGGACTGAATATTGACAGTTTAATGTCAGCACCATCTCATGAGATTTCCAGGAGTTTTGAAATTTATCTCAGAATATAAACTCTAAGAATTATTTCCTCTGTGTACTACCATTATTTATCTTTTCAGAAGAAGTTTGTAGGGGGGAAAAAAAGATGAAAATTTGACCTAACATGTTTAAACTACCAAAAATCCCAAAACTAATTGGATTCATAAGAAAAAAAAAACCACCACAAATAAACATTGCTAGGCAGTAATCTTCAGATTATTATGGGGTTGAACTAAAAACAGTACACTTTTTTTGGAGTGTTTAAAAAAGAGAAATCTATAAATCTTTTACCTGTTTTGCACAAGTTAATAATGAAAATGTCGATAGATTTTGCCCAGATTCCATGAGTTGTAGATTCATCAAGAACTAAAAATGAGGTTCAGCAATGACGAACAAGCTTCATGACCACTAAAAAAGCTCACAGGAGTTAAAGAGTTCTAAGTATAAGCAAAAAAGTTATAAAGGGTGCTGGAAAAATAGTTAGGGGTATCACAGAATCAAAGAATGGCCTCAGTTGGAATAAATCTTAAAGATTAACTAGTTCCAACTCCCCTTCTGTGGACAGGGACACCTTCCACTAGACCAGGTTACTCAGAGTTCCATCCAGCCTGGCCTTGGACACTCTCAGGGATGGACATCCACAACTTCCCTGGGCAGTGTTTGCCAGGGCCTCTCCACCCTCACAGAAAGAATTTCTTCCCAAAACCTAGTCTAAACCTGCTCTTTTTTGGTTCAGAGCCATTTCCTCTTGTCCTGTCACTCCATGCTCTTCTAAATAGCCCCTCTCCATCTTTCTTGTGGGCTCCCTTCAGGTACTGGATGGCTGCAATTAGGTTTCCCTGAAGCCTTGTCCCCTCCAGAATGGATAAATCCAATACTCTCAACCCTCTAATTATCTTTGTGCCCTCCTCTGGACTTACTCCAACAGGTTGATGTCCTTCCTGCCCTGGGGACCCCAGAGTTGGATGCAGTGCTCCAGGTGGGGTCTCACCACAGCAGAGCAGAGGGGCAGAATCCCCTCCCTCACCTCCTGCCCATCCTGCTTTGGATGCAGCCCAGGACAGGATTGGTTTCTGGGCTGTGAGTGCACATGGCTGGGTCATGTCCAGCCTCTCACCCACCAGCACCCCAAGTCCTTCTCAGCAGGGCTGCTCTTGATCTGTTCATCCCCCAGCCTGTGTTGGTACTGGGGGTTGCCCTGACCCCAGTGTAGCACCTTGCACTTGGTACTGTTAAACCTCATGAAATTTCCATGGGTCCACTTCCTGTGCTTTTCCAGGTCCCTCTGAATCAGCACTGAAGACCATATCAAAAGTCCACTTAAATCAAATGAAAAACTGCTATTAGTCTCGGTAGGCTTCACTAGACTTTGAATTAGGCTTTGACTTCAAATGCTTTGACAGGGTTGAAGGGAAATGATGAAAAAGAGCAGAATAATAAAGAATAAAGCAGTACTGGGGTGAATGACATAGCCTCCAAAAGCAAGAATTGGGAAGGAAGCTGGACTGTAGCAGACAACAGGGTGGTGAAAGGACTTTGGAGCTGTGTATGAATTCACAAGACATCCATTCACACCATTTCTCAAATGCTCACTTTTCCAAACAGTAAATCCAGTCAGTATTTTTTTAAAAATATATATTAATTTATTTCCAGGAAAAGAAAAGCATGCTGTTGAATATTGGTGACTCCAGGATGCTGAGTGGGAAGGCAATGATTTATAATACATTATAGGAGTGGGTATGATAAAAGTCTGCAAAAAGATTCTATTGCTCCAGAGCCTCTGGTCTCTGCATAACTTAAGCAACAAGGTGCCTCTTGCCTCTTGCATGGTTTTAACCTGAAGCTATTACCAGCATTTGAGATAACATATTGTTTAATCCTTCTAACTTCAACATGAATCATTCAGAGGAATGAGGGGAGGAAGGGAAAGACTGAGGGGAAGGAAGGAGAAGGGCTCTTGTAGAAATTATTAGAAGTATGAGCTGTGGGATCTGATGATAAGGCAGAAAGGGCTACTGAGCCATCTGTGTAGGGAAGGTAGGATGATACATGACAGCTCTCGGGGTTCTGTGAGCACACCTACCAGGCTGGGAAACAAGGACAGCACAGTGGCTTGCCCCCAAGCTTTTCTCTGTGTCAAGGGGTATCTGAATTCCTGCCCAATGATGTCTCTTTTGAAGCCATTTATTTTCCTTCAGCAGTGACCAGTGCTGGTGTTGTTGGAGCACTGGAGATTTTCCCCAGGGTGGGATCTTCTCCGAGGTGAATCTGTCAGTACTGCCAGGTGGGGACAAATCGGAGTTGAGCACACATCTCACCTCTCACACCCTGCCTCCAGGGCTAGGCAGCCTTTGGGGACTGACAGTGCTATCCCTGACTGAGCTGAGACCTCAGGGATCACAGCCAGGTAAAGTCTTGGAGAAGACTATTTGCATACAGTGCCTAAAGCAATATTGGATCAGAAATAAAAGTCAGTTGCATTTGTCAAACTGTATGTCCATCACACTGGGACATTCTCTGTGCAAGAAGCACTGACCCTTTCTGCCTTTTTTTGAGCTCACTCTCACAGCCTCTTGGTTATTTCTTTCTGTTTTAAGAGTACTATAGATTTTGGTAGCTTTTGGTACTGTTTTTACGTACAGGCAAGCCTCCATTTTACATATCACCTAACCTGTCAAGTACTCTAGTTTCAGGCCGTTGACACAATCCAGCTGTTATACTACAAAGAACAGTTTGTTTCCTGTTTTTGCTGAGCCTGAAGGATATTTTTTGGCCAAAACATTAGCTTTAATACATCAATACATTTAATGAGATTTATATCTGCATCCAAAATTCACCCGTGGTGGCCTTTCAGCCTTTCAGTCAGGTGTTGGCAGCCTTGCGGTCTCAACTATTTGTTTGAAATTCAAGCTCACAAAGAGTGTTTCTACCCATTAAGGTGACATGAATTAAATATTCCCTTGGAGTTTACTTGTGCATAACCACGAAAATGCATTTTTTTTCCTGAAGACAGGAGAAACAAGCTGCAAGTAGTTGGGTATAAGTCATAGAGTCTCTCCCTTCTCAGTCCTGTATGTGTCTTCAGAATGGAAAAAACTCAGCATTTTTATTTTTCATCCTGAATCAAGGTGATTTTACTTAATTGACCCATTGATCTTAAATTACAGTGCAGAGGAATCCTTGAAACCAAGAGATCTCTATTTTCCAGGTGACTTATGTGCAGATAAAACTTGCATATATGATGTTTCTGTTCATTTTTGTAACACCTAAATCCAGGTGTCTGAATGCTAACTGCCACCTATACTCTCTTGGACTGAACAAAATATTGCTTTGGGTAGCCAATCTCATGGAGATCTATTTTTCTGGGTTAGTAAAACAAAATATATTTTCCTTTCTATCATTATTTCTCCTTCCATTTCTGTAATGATATTTTCAAGGAAAAAAAAAAACATCAAAGTTTGGAACACAGGCTCATTTTAGCTCCATTATGATTGTTATTATTACTACCAGTAGTACTACTTAGGTTTTTATAGCTTTTTCTTGTCTATTTCTTAGAGAACTTCATAAAACAAGGAAATGTTCTTATCCTGGCTTTCCTGAGGCGCTGAAATGCACAGAAAAATGAAATAATTTGCCAACAGTTAAAATGGAGGTTAGTGGTATGGCTGGAAATAAACCATAGGTCAGAGGAGGTTCAATGGTCAACAGAGTAGAATAGCAGTTTCCAAGGTAAATTTGTCAGATGCATGGAAACGTGCCCTGGTTTGTATTGAGAATTGTTTTTTAAGATGGCAAACTCTCTTTCAAATGAGAAGAAAGAATATGGGGAAATGGGTGAAGGAAAAGCATCATAATAACAGGTAGGAAGTGAAAAGAGTTGGGACCTAAGAGACAAATGTGGTTGGAGAAGTTAAGTCAGATATTTAAAAAATAAAATGTGAGAAGGACTATTCTAGATGATGTTACCTCATATAAGAAAGGGAAATTTAGTCCTTTTAATGGAGGATGGAAAATATTCACACATGACTCCTCAGCCCTTTTATAGATCCATAAACATTCTCTTTAATGAAGCTGAAACCAGGATTTTCTCTAAGCGTATTTCAATCCCTGAGTCTCTGATTCCTTTCTCAATCCCAGTTATATTTAACAAAAAATAGAAAGGAGAAAAAAAAAGAGGAAAAAAAAAAGAAAAAAAACCCCTCTACACACTGCCAACTTCATTGGTATCAGTCACAAATGCTTACAAGGATTACAGCGTGGTAATGAGCTTTTGTACTAATGGTACATCTTTTAATAACTGCTATCTGCTCTTCCAGTTGTAAGTGATAAGTGAGGCTATATTGTTAATGACAAAATGCCTCACCTTTCCCCCTTGCCCCCATCCTGATACTTCATCTTTCTCTGAATTCCTCAGCTGAAGGTTGGAGAGAAATCAGAGTTGATTCTTAGGCTGGTTTGTGTGGTTTGGTGTATTCCAGCTGATCACAGGGCTGAGCTCCGGCTCTGCTGATCCCTCTGGGCTGTGGCACTGGGCATCCGCACAGGAACCTGGGGAGGATGCCCAAATGGAAAAAAGTGAAATGCTTCTATCCATGACAGGGACTGAAAGCAGCAGGCAAGAAGGAAATGTAATAATAATAGTCAGGTTTCAGAAGCAGAGAGAGTTGTGAAAGAACAGGAGAATCAGAGAGTGGCATTTAGGCAAAATGGTTTCAGCTTTCTGCTCTTCCTTCCTGTGTGATGTTGGCCAAAACATTTATTTTTTCACTGTCTCCTCTAAAGCAAGGCTAACAGCATTTCCCCATCTCACATGAAGGATCGGAAAGGAAAGGGAATGGGGATACGATCATTCAGTGAAAGTCAGGTCATTACTTCTTGTGATGGAGGCTCAATGTCATGAAACTTTGTTGCTCAGGATCTTTTGGGGAAGAGATTAGACAGTGTCAGTGCCAGACTGCATTGCTCATCCTCCCTTGAGTGCAGCTAGGCCTGTGTCCTGTGATTCTGTAACTGCAGATACATCTTTGTTTAAACTTTATCTTCTCCTCTCAGCACCCATTTTATTTTTTTTCTTTTTTTTTTTTTTTGAAAGGGGAGAGATGTAATTTCCATGAAGCTTTGCAGAGGATCAGAGAAAGAGTCAGTTTGTAACGCAGGCTTACTTAGTCTCTGTTCACGTGGAGGTATCTCTCTCCATGTTAAGCCAGACTCTCTGGGGTCTCAGTCTATAATTGTATCTTCTTTCCTAGCATAATCTACAGTCTGTACCCATATAATCTCTGATACCTTGGTTTTTGGTTTTTTTTCATGGACTTTCTTGAGCACAGAAAAACATTCAAAGCTCAGAGGTCGAAGAGGTGCTTGAGTGTTGTCTGGGAATCTCTTCAAGCAATGTTGTCTAACCTGAGACTCTGGTCTGGCTCATCAGAGGTTCCAGCAAACCTGGTTCACAGCATGGCAAACTGTAGGAGAGGCAAAGGTGAAATGAATTCATTTAGAAAGAATAAGCTCAAAAATGATAAAAACAAATAAGAAAGACTTTGTTTTCTGTACAGAGCTGGCAGTGATAGGGAGAATGAAACCCTTTGGAAAGGAATTTTCATGGGTGGATGTGCCACCCATATTTGTACCAGTTAAGCAATTCATCTCATCGTGCTTTATAATCAAGCAAAAGGAAAGCATTAATAAATATACTTTATTCTTTAAGTGATATGTAGAACTCACCAAAAAATGGAATTTTCAGAAAGGTTCTGAGTCTTAAACACTATCTTTTTTTTTTTTTTTTTTTTGGATGTGTTTTGGTTGGATGGTTGGTTGGTTGGGGATTTTTTGTTTGTATTTTTGTTTTATTTTATTTTAGAACAAAATGTAGACCAGAATTTCACGTGAAAGAGAATAGTTACAGAAGGAAATGTCAGAAGCACAGTAAACACAGCTATCCCTACCACCTGGAACTGCTTAGAAAAATTTCCATGGAGAATTTTATTGAAATTAGCACATTCCAGAAACATTTTGGTTTTACTTAAATGGCATTTTCGGGCAGGAAAAAAAAAGTTACATAAAAATAGTTTTAGCAGTGTTATGCCTTATTTTATTTTATTTTATTTTTTTTCAGTAAACTCATTTGCTCGGATTTTTAAACCTAGAGATGGAAGAAAGTCACTAGACAGTGTAACTGCAGATAATAATCCTACCCTGGGAGAGAAACGGAAATATTTTAATAATGTGAGGTCCTTATGATCTCTGTCTGCTAGATTATATGGTAATAATATTTTTTTGATGCAGAAACAAGTGTAAAGTCTTCAGTATACAAAATGCTATTGAGGAGAAACAGTGCCATATGATATCAATACAAGACCTGAAAAAAACTTTCAAGAATGCCCCCCTAGAAACACACATAAACATACTTGCTTCAAATCTGTCAAAACTTTTTAAAAAAACTTAATTCTGATTATCTGTGCATTTGGGTATTCCATATGAAATAATTTTTTGTTCAACTGCATTTTGGGATATTAAATTTAAATAATCTATTATGACATTCAAACAGAAAATGTACTACTCAAAATTTCTCCTAAGGTACTTCGAGCAAAAATTTTCAGCAGTATTTCATACAGATGTACATGCATATGCACATACAAAGAGTATTTCTATTGAAAAAAGATTTCTAATGGAATTTGGTTTTAAACATCTTTTTCTGACCAGTTCCGCTGAAGAGCTTCAGGGAGAAAAATGTTGCATGAGAAGAGCACAAGCATCTAATGTTATTTTTCCTAAATATTCCCTGAGGACTTCTTGTTTCAGGCTTTTCCTGGTCCAAGGCCAGTACCTTTGGGCGTAATAACTCCCAACAGATTTTCAGCTTATTCTCTCTCTTTTTTAAACCCATAGGAATTTTAGCATACCCAACATCCTATGGCAAGAAACTCCAAGAAGTACTTCCTTTTGTTCATTTTGTTCAAAATTTTTCTAAATTCCCACCTGCTAGTTTCATTTCATGCCTTAGCTTATTTTGAAAGATACAGTAAACATTGTTTTCATAGACACTTATCATATGGTCTTTCAGTCATGTCTTTATCTAGGCTGCAGAGTTTCATGCATGGATACTGTTTTATACCTGTGGTCTTTCTTGTTGCCTTTTTTTTCCATATCCTCTCCAGTTCTCTTATTTGCTCTAAGAGATGAGGAAAAGTAGAACTGCACACAGCATTGTGTGTAGGGGTGCTGCAGACTTGCAGTGCTTTTTGCTCTGTTGCATTCCTAAATTTAACTATAGGTGAGATGATACTTTCTTAGCACTATCTTTTATCATCCCAAGACCTCATTTCTAATTAGTTCTGAGCCCATCATGGCATAAATAAAGTGAAGATTTCTCATCCTGTGTTCATCAGTAAAACTTGATACTGAGGTCTTTATGTGAGGAAAAAGGAAAGCAAGGGACAAGAAGTTCTAGGATACAGTAATATCTCCAGATAATAACCCTAGGCAAGAAGTTCAGGGTGACAACCCCCTTAGAAAGCTGTCATGTACAAGACAGGCTGAGTGAACTGGAAGATGATGAAGAGCCTGATGCAAGGTGTATAATTTGTCAGAGAATTAAAGATGGTGAAAGGTCAAAAAAGGAATTAAGGGAAGATTAGCATTGTTTGGAAACATACATATAGAAAGCAATCTGCTAAAGGAGAGCGCTGTGGTGAAAAAGCATTCAACATAAAGTCTGCTTACCCAGGAAAAAGAGAAGAAACTGAGGAATAAAGTGCCCAGAGCTAGACACTATCATCTCTGCTGCAGCACTGGCAGTTCATTTAATAACTTTCAATCCTATGTCTTGGTATTACAAGCTTTAAAAGCTCCAGCTGAAAACAATCGCTATTAATAACCCCCCTGCTTTGCAATATGAAAGCAGCAGGTACAACAGAGAGACACCTATAATCCCTCCATGTTAGACAGCAGCAGAACAGCACTCAGCCAACCATGGAGGAGAATCCTATAAAAATACCCAAATCCATCTCTCCATGATGGATGGTCTTTGTACAAGCACTAAAGTGTATTCCCTTTAGTACCACTGTCTATTGATGTTGAGCTACTAAGTAATCTGAGGGAAACTAGGAAGCGATCGCCATGATAAAAAATAAAATGGATTGGGGATAAAGATGGAATTTCGTCAAAACCATCATGATCAGAACAATATTACCTGAGAAATGGGGAGCTTTATATCTGTCAACATGTCAGTGTTTGGACAGGAAACCAAAGCCTTGGAGATTGGTGTCAGAAGAGTGATCTTTTTCTTCGATAAGCACCATGCATGTACCAACATGAAATACAAATGCAATCTTGCTGACTAGAATTCATGACAAGTAGCTCCTGTGAGAACAGTCTGAAACTGTAAGACTGCTCAGATGTTCCTGGATGACTTCTCATATTCACTAAACATTTACTCAGCCTTTACTCATGAAATATATTCTGCTAATTCATAAGACTTTCCTGAACCATTTAGGATTTATTTCAGATTTTTAAGTTGAACCAAATCTTGCATACCTTATGTGGACTAATGAGAAGGAATCATTAATACTGACATGACTCAGGCTTAAAAGCAGCAGATAGTATCAAGTCCTACACAAGAACTAAGTCTAAAATGCTGATTAGCATAGGAATCTAAAGCTGATTTAAAGAAGAACTAAAAAAAAATAAGGAAAGATATGTTGACAATACGATTTTGAGGAAGAAAAACTGTCAGCACAGTCACATAGGAAAAAGTTAACTAATTGGGATTTGCCAGCTTGGGGCCACCATGTTTCTGAACAGAGATGAATGTCCAAAGACAGAATCAACCATTCGGGAGGAATAACAGCATTATCCCAGGAAAGAAAAGCAGACTGAAACCTATTTCCTCTCTGCACATGTTAAGTATTCAAAGCAGGAAACAATCATAAAGTTACAAAACAGGTGAGATTGGGAGGCACCTCTGGCATTCCTCTAGTCCTTCCCACATCTCAGCAGGATCACCTCAAGCAGGCTGCTCAGGACCATATCCATTTGTAAGTCCAGCATCTTCAAGAATGGAGATTCTCTAACCTCTCTGGGTAACTTGTTGCAGTGTTTGGCTACTCTCACAGTTAAAAAGTTTTTTGTATTCGTTTGAATTGAACAGAATCTCCTGTGTTTTGATTTGTGACCATTGCCTCTTGTGCTGTTTACTGGGACTTCTTTCCTGTCTCTTCTGAAGTATTTATGCACATCGATATAAAATCTCTGCGAGCCTTTCCCCCTCCTGGATGAACAGTTCTAGCTCTCTCAGCTTCTCTTCATATATAAAGTGCTCCAGATCCCTCATCATCATTGTGAACCTTTGCTAGACTTGCTTCAATATGCCCGTGCCTCTGAACTGGGGAGCCCAGAATCGGACCCAGCTCTCCAGATGTAAGCCTGAATCCTTTTTCTACACTACAACCATTTTATGTCTCTGAACAGGAGAAAAAACCCTCAACCTGCGGAATGAGTTTTCATAGGCTTTTATCAGAAGAATTTAAAATAATTCAGTAGAACCACCGGGAAGAGATTGACAGAGAAAAAGAAAGTGAAAGCCATGTGAGCAACTCTTACATCAACAAGAGAAATTAGTGTCCACTTTCTGTTAAAATGTTTTTGGAAAGAAATTGATTGAAAACACAAGGTTTCTGAGGCTTCCGGGCTTTTGAAGTCTGCAGAGGGATATTCACGAGCCTAGAAATGTCCAGCTGCTCTGAACTTGATCATTTGCTGCAGAGAGTTCCAGTGCCCCTCACGAGAGCACTGTCTGGTTAAACTCCAACTAAGACCCTTACAGGGTAGCCTTAGCATCTTTAGCAGTTTGAAAACTTTTAGGCATGGGTAAGATTTCTCTAGGCTGAAATGCACCTCACTTTCTGAGCTGAACAGTTTTCGGCTTATTTTTTCTTGACAAAATGGTTTAAAATCTCATGGTTTGAGTTATCTGTGGCTGGGGAATTGCAAGTGCTTTTCATGCCTGAAGACCATTTCAGATGCTTTGCTTGTGCACAAACAATTCAATGTTTGGGAAAAAAAAAATCTTGGCAAGGAGATCATCTGCAGCAAGTAACAAGATAGTAGCTTCTTAAGCAAAGGAATAAAAGGACTAGAAATAGAAAAAAATGGAAATATTAAGGCCACAAGGCTGGATAGCCTGTTTCTCCTAGAGGGTGTCATTACTCAAAATATGAGAAAGATGCTCAGACAAGATGAATACAAAGAATTATAGTAAGTATTTACCAATGACCATCTTTAAGGCTTTACAAAAGAATAGTCCTGGGGGCAGGTTATTCAGTAACCTGTAACAGCCTTTTTTTATTATTATTTGGGTTTGCGGCTTTATTTGTTTGCTTTTCTTTTTTATTTATTATTATTTTCTGTCCGTGTTGATGCCTATGATGTTTTTTTTGAGGCAGTCAAGCTTCTTGTCATGGGAGACAGAGCACTGTACCATTAACTCTTGTTCTGAGCCAGATGAACGGGCCCTGTATTCCTCTGTTATGCATGATCTACTTTTGTTCATATGGAACATCCAAATATAGTCAATTAATGGAAAAGGATGTACAGTCATCTGTGGTCTTCAGGGAGAACAGGGCAGAATTTCACCTAGGCTTTTTACATTTAAATGATATATCTAAGATGGCTCACCTAGGTTCTGCCAAGACTCAGTAGAGGGATGTGTGCAGTGATCTATAGGTTTTATCTTGGACAGTGCTGCCAACCTGGGTTGAATCCATTATTGAACTTGGTGTTTCTTCCATTGATATCATCACTGGGTAAGTGACTTGCACTGAATAAATCACTAGTGATATGAAATCTTCCCCAAAACTTGCATAAGTGTGTAACCGAGAAAGACTTCAAGAATGACTTGAAGGATGAGAAGAAATCTAGATGCTTTCTGGAATGCCTGGGAGCGTGGGGAAAGGGAAATAAACATCAGGGAGGAAGAAGAAATTATTCGCTTAAAAGATATTGTGGACACAAGAGTATCTGGGGGTAAATTGACAGTGAATAAATGTGTGATGGAAAGGGAAAGAACATTCCTATCTTAAAAAAAGCTAATTTCAGTTGATGTGCAGAATATGAATCTTCTAGCCTAATATGAGGATCAGGAAAAGGAAACTTAATTCCATTTTAATTCAATATATAATGAAAGCAAATTTCTGATTTAATACCTGCATTTTGTGAACAGAAACTCTCTACATTCCTGTGGTACTGACTGTGCAACCAGAATTTGGTTCATATAAATTTATTTCAATGTATTTCACAAATTTTATGAGTATTAATAATTTTTCCTCATTAGTGTGAATATTCATTGCTTATTTCTTTTATTTCACTGTTTAAATGTTTATATTATTGCAACAAAGTCAGACAGAGTATCATACTACATTAAGTGAAGTAAAAATTTTCACTGAATTTTTAAACAGTTTAAATTAAGTTAGAGAAAGCTTTAACATTCAAAATCAGAAGCCAGAATATGTGCAAGTCAATTGAAAGTTCCACCTTGCCTAATAGAAGACTCTGGTTAACTGTCATATTCAATGGTATTTGACCACTGCCCTCAAGGGTCTCCAGGCCTGCAGGAGGAAGAGTTAATGAAAATAAGAAAATTGCATTTCAGATTAATTTCTAAGAAAGATTCAGGCTTGTAAGACTAAAAGGATCATGGGTTGAGTCTTAATGCCATTCTTGAGAAATAAGTTCTGTCAGCAAAGCTCTGCACTGAGCATGGAGATAAGGTGAGATGTTTCACATACCTCAAGTTGGTTAAAAATAAATTTAAGCTTGGCTCTGCATATCGACAAAGAGATCTTACAAGATACAATATGACGAAATGAGATCAGCAGAGTAAATCTGAACAATTTTGCTTTGTGATGTGCATGTTAAAGTCACTGAGAAAAGCAAAATTCTTAATTCCCTGACTTTTATGCATATCAATTTTGTAGCTCTATAGTTGTATTACTTCGAAATTATTATGATTTGGAGGTTGATTTTTACAATGTTTTCAACTGCTATTGGTTTTTGAACAGAGGTTGGATGCTCAGCACACAATCCCTTTTCACTGCAGAAACCATAGCAAGAGCAGTCTGTGTAACTATCATGTACAGGAAATTAGAATAGAGAGTTTTCATAATTCGTGGGCTTGCATACAAATCTCCAATTTCTGGAACACAGACAGCACTTCCCTCCCTCAGAGCTGAAGATAAAAGCCTGTGAGTGATTCTGAGGTGCTAAAATATGATGGAGACAAGGACCAGATAAGAATCTCGGTAGATAGGACAGACAGATATAAACACTAATCCTGGGTAAGATTTCAAGAAAAAAAAAAATCTAATCAATAAACATATGGGCAAATGAAAACGCAAATGAGCCACAGAGTTATAAATGTTCAGGAAGAAAGAAAGATTTCTGTAATACTTACCCGTATTGCATTGACTTCAAGTAGCCCTTAAGTGGAACTGACGGTATTACAAACACAATAAGCACTTCTAGACAAACTGGAATAACAATCACTTCAGGAGCCTGGAAGCATTCACAATTCTGCTGTTGTCAACTCTTTCAGTGGCTTTAATTTTCAATGGTAAGCACAACTCCTATATAGTGTTGTCAAAACTGCAATGAAGTTATGTCATTGAATATTAAAGCGCTGGCCTGTGGAATGCCAAACACTCAGATTTGAATTTCATGCTCTCTACTAAACATCAAGACAAATATGTCTAATTTCATAAAAACCTCACCAGCCCAGAAAGGCTGACAATCAGGCCCAGTGTTACCACTTTGCCAGCTGAAACAGGAGTTTTTACTTTAAAAAAACCTCTTCCTAGGAGGTCAGAGGAGGGGAAAAGTAGAATGGGGTTAAGATTCATGGATGCAGTATGAGATCAAAGAATGAAGGGGCTGGGGTACTAAAGGGTACTGTTCATCAATGAACAGAAAAATCACATTTGCTTATAAAAACACTCTCTTTGTCTTGTTCAGAAGAGTTTGGGAGGCAATTCAAGAAGTACATAATGAAATTGGATTATTTACCTTAAAAGATAGGAGATTCATTTGCTGTGGAGTTTTCCAAATTCCAGCCTTGATTTGTGAGCCATGATGGTGACTAGTTCAACAGGAAGAGCAACACACTTGTGTTCCTCACCACAATCCAGAAGGTTGCTCCCTCCCTTGTCCTTTCTGTCAGAGTTATTTTATGCTCCAAGATGTACTCAGGGTTTTTCTCTGTCTTTCCATGCCTTCATGAAACTGGAGGTAATCTGTGATAATCCCTTGGCAGCCTGTAGTCTCTCTGTTAAATCTATTTAGGTCTGAAATATGTGTTCCCCTCTGGGGTACATTTTTTTCTGTCTTACAAACGGTAGTGAAGGCCTGTAACCACTGGAAAGACCTGGGAGGCCATATGAACATGAAATTCTGGGTAATCTCTGGACTAGCAGGGTAGTTTTCTTCTGGGATGTTTTCCAAAAATTCTTGATTTGACCTTGAAAGTAGAATTTCATACCTGCTTCTATTGGATGAAATTCATCTATTCATTGAATAGATGCCCAAAGCTTACCAATTATACTCAGATGCTCAAAATAGTCTGGACACTGATATTCTGGACAGAATGAGTTCCACGCTGAAGTATTCCTGGCAGGCAACAAAAAAGAGAAAATTAATTGCTCAGTCTTATTTGGTCCACAGTTTATAGATAGTACTGTGGAAAGAAGTGTTCACTGTGCTGTGTTTGTGCTCTGTAACCTCTTCAGTCTGAGACTGACTGAAATCCAGCAAACTCTTTTCACTTAAGCATCCTAAAGCTTTGAAAATTAAAAATCATTCATTACCCTGACTGTAGTTTTAGTGCCTAACAAATATTCAACAGTTATAATAATTAATGGGAATATTTTTTGTTGCTCCATAGAGCACCAAAAGCATATTAGAAACACCACATTTCTCCCAAAGTTACATTGGCTTCAAGATATTTCCCTTTGATTACTTTATTTCCTTGGGGGGGCATTTCTATGCTCACAGAAATCTTTTGGATGCTCTGTTTTACCAGTGCTTATGCCCTCTGAGATCCTGCATTATTAATAATACTAATTATTGCAATTATTTATTATTAAGCGAAGGATGAGAGAGTTTCCAGCAATCCAAAAAGGACAGAAGAGAATGTAAGTCTTTTCCTATAGGAGTTGTGGTTGAGCTTTCAGACCCTGTGCAGTAAGAAGTCCCTGAAAGTGAGGAATTGTACTTAAGAAGAACATCTGCTAAATGGACACAAAAGACAAATAAATAAATATAAAGACCTCACACATTTCTGGACTTCATAGTCAAAAGGTTACACTGGAGGGTGCTGATAAAGAAAGTGTCGTAGTTTTTGTAATAATCCAGAGTGCAGATCAGTATCTGAAGAGGTCAATTAACATACGACAATTTCATGAGGTATATTTTAAATTTTTGTAGGAGATGTCCTTTATCTCTTCTGGAGGACAGAGAAGTGCCTGATCACAAGGAGGAGGGTGTTCTGACTGTATAACCATAGCTCATAGTGTGCACTGTTATGCAAGTTTTCTGAGCTAAAGCTAAGAGAGATGCTTTATCTGCAGATGCAGAATCAGAGCTCAAAAGCCAGTAGGAAAAGCTGAGTTCAGATACCAAACAGCACAGAGTAGTGACCCAAGACAGTGCAAGGTCATCTGATGGTCTGACCAACACAACAGACTGTCCTAGTAAAAAAGAAGATTTCACGTCTTGGACTTGCAACCAAGAATTTTGTTATTATGGAGGGCATAGTGAGGCCCTGTCTAGAGTGATGTGTCCAGTTCTGCACTCCGCAGTACAAGAGAGACATGAAACTCCTGGGGCTGATCCAGTGAAGAGCTACAAAGGTGGTTAGGGGACTGGAGCATTTGTCTTATGAGGAAAGGCTGAGGGAGCTGGGCAGGTTCAGTCTCAAGAAGAGTCTATCCATATCTGAAGAGAGAGCGTCAAGACGATGGAACAAGCTTTACTTAACAATGGGACAAGAGGCAACAGGCAGAAACTGATGCACAGGCAGTTCCAAATGAATATGAGGAAAAACTTCTTTCCTGTGTGCAAGGAAATCTCTTCCAAGCACAGGAACAGATTCTCCAGAGAGGTTGTACAGTCTCCCTCACTGGCGATAATCAAGAACTCTGGACACAATCCTGTGCCATGTGCTCTAGGATGGCCCTGCTTGAGCACGGAGGTTGCACCACATGAACCCACTGTGGTCCCTTCCAATCTGACCCATTCTGTGATTTTGGGGTAGTGAAAGCTCAGACATGGAGGATGGTTCTTTGAGAAAAATTATTCTCAAGGAGTTTGATATTTAAGAGAGAACATGTTCTCTGTGTGGTTGACCCACCACGTCTCCTCTATTTTCTTGTAGAATAGAGAACAACTCTTTTTCTCCTGTAACTTAGAAATAGAGGCCTCTAACTCATCTAAGTGGTGAAGCAAGAGCTTAAGTAGATCTGGACAAGCTTTTAAGTTTTTATATTTATTCTTCTAATTCTCCCTTCTACTGGTTAAGCAGAAGTCAGTTCATCACTGTATAATTCTGACTAGATAATTTAAAAGAAAATGTATTGGTCTTCACACAAAACTGGAAAGCAATAGGTGGTTGCTGCAGATCAAATATTATGTCTTCAGCTTGGTGTAAAACTGGAGAAATGCCACCTGGAAACCATGGAAAACCTGCAGTACACCTAAGCAAAGTACATGAGGAAACCAGTGAAAGAACATAGACAGAATCATCTCTGTAATTATGGCAGTGGCATTAGTGACTTATAGAAGCTTTTAGGTATTACTACTCCCTTCAAAAAATGAGCATGTTTCCCCTTTCTGACACATACCTCCCCACCCAAGCACACAGCAAGTGAATTTTATATCTGTAACATATTCAATGGAATAAAGAACAATAGATGTACAATTGGAAACAGATCCAATCCAGCAATCCAAAAGGCTGCTTCTGAACAACATCTGACTCAGGAAGATTTTTTTTTTTTTAATTAAACCAATTCAGAAATAAAGATTTGGTTTGTTTTAGTTTGGTTTGTTTGTTTGTTTTGGGGTTTTTTTTTGGTTTTTTTGTGTTTTTTTTTTCATGTGGACTTATCCCCTCTTCCCTTTATTCTAAAGGAGAAGTCCCACTTTAGATTCTAAATGTCTTAATGGCCACAGAGTATGTATTAGATGCAATCACAGAAAAACAGCATTAATAAGGATCTTAAGAGGGTGTATAATCCATGTAGTTCTTTCCCCAAGGCAGGATCAACTACTTAAGCCATTTGCGAGAGAAGATTGTCTATCTCTTTTTCTCAGTAATGACCAGTGATATATTACTTGCATATGTACTTACACGTACTTACATGTACTTACATGTACTTACATATGTACTTACATTACTTATATGTAATATATGTACTTACATATATTACACCAGAATTTGGAGACTACAGGTCAGATTAAAGTCTCACTTGCTGACACTGTGCAAACTCATAAGAAGTGATTCTGGTTCCAAACAACTTTCAGTCTCTGCAGAAAAAGCAGCCCAAGGAAAGAGAAATAATGTGTAATCATGTTTATTTTATGCTTATGGAATTTCAACCTTTTTAGCAGTAGCCTAATCTATTTTCTTTTTTTTTTTTTTAAGGCTTATAACAAATCTCCAGCTGACCACAACTTGTGTTAACAAACACCACTACATATTGCACACATAATATGCAGAAAAGAAAAAAAGTCCCTATGGGGCTCCTGTATAACCCTCACATGTCAAAATGGTGAGCAAGACTTCTATACCTAACATGATGTCTTGTGTCATTGAACATTTACAAAAGAAAATGCTACCTTTAAAAATAAATAATAATTACAAAAGCATAGCCCATGATGGAGTTTTCCCAACACAGCGTGCAGCTGTGGAGCCAAACATGCTTATACCTCATTCCCTGAGTGATGGTTTATGTTTTGACATTGACTAACTCATCCATGCTCAGGGCACAAGCACTCAGACAATCTCCATCACCAGTTTCCCATTAGAAATCTTGATCTCTGCTGAAACAAGCTCAATTCTCTTCATTATTTCCCAGCCGACAGACGGCTTGAGAGGGAGGATATTACAAGTGTCAGTCTCTTTGCCTACGGACAGGCCACGGATGACACCAGAAGGAGAGAAACAAACAAATAAAATATATCTCTGTTTGTGTGGCAACTTTTTAATGTGTTTGTTGTACCACTATGCTTCATTCATTCTCCCAAAACTAGTTTACCAGCATTATTTTCTTGGAAATCCTTCAGCAAAAGTGTTATCTGTCCCCTTTTTCTCTGCATTTTTGTTAGGTTCTTACTATTTGACAGAAAGAAGGAGCTGGCAATCCATCTTGAAGAGCTATTTTGTTATTAGAAGGAGTTATAAAGCTCTTCAAATTAACCATTGAGTAGTCTAGCAAATATTTTTGAGAAGGATGGTGTTTTCTTACCAAACAAGACAAAGAATGAGAAGCTGAGCGTTAATGTAGGCCTTTCCATAAATATCTTTAGAAAGATCATTTTATTTGTATTAATAATTCCATGGTTTTGGAAATGAGACATCAAGTTGAAAGTCTGTAGGTTAATGAGAATTGTCATAACTCCTTTAGCTACTATAGAGATATGGTGTTTTGTGCTAATAGTTAGTCATAAACACAGTGAAAAATAGTCCCTGCCCTGAAAAATCTTACTTTTTGAAGGTAGAAAAAAGACAAAATTGAGAAAGAGCATGAAGAACAAAATGAAAGTGTGTTTTCCACTCAACAGAAGTGGAAGCACAGTATCACTCATTTGAGGATATGAACTGGTTCTAAACATACATGCAATTGTTCCCTCATTCTCCATTCTCACCTCAGGGCATTTGTGGGTATATCCCACAGTTTTCTGTGTGAAGATGCTTCACAACTCTCTTTAGAAAATGTCATTAGAGGTAAATTAAACACTTATTCGTCCATTCCTTAATGAATGAAAGTCATGGAATGGCTCTCATCCATAATATAGCAATTTCTTTGCTTTTAAAACAGGATTTTAAGTGCCTACTAAGAACAGTCCCGGACCCATACTGTTTGCCGAAATCATGCCAAGGAATAGCTTTGGAGGCTGATAATTGTCATAACCCTAAACCATATCTGGAACTGTACTATTTAGTAGTATCAGTAATCATCTTCTAGTGTCTGTGAATGTTCCCAGACAGTGTTTCTCATTAATGTGGCCATTCCCTGTCTGTCCCCTCAGGGGAGCTCTGTGATGGCTGGTGACAGAGCATCACCATACAGGTGAGTTTTATTAAATGCATATGTGTAAAGCCATCTGAGAAGAAAAATAATAAAAGATTGATAATGTGGGTATGTCACTAAGTTAGTTATTGCCAAAGAGAATCTATAGCCTCTGGAATAAGAAAATATAAGAGTGGACCACATTAAAAATTAAAACTCTTTCCACAGATGTTGATGTTCACCATTTTTATGAAAATTTTCATTAAAAAGCAAATCTTTTTTAAAATATATATATATATATATAAAGCTCTAATATCAGGGAACAGAATTAAAACACGAACATTCTGGCACTAAAAGACGGAGGAGAAAAAGAAATATGGAAAATAAGATAAATGATGTAAAATAAAATAAGTCAAGGAAAACCAAGGGAGGATCGGTGTACTGTCTCAAGAAATCTAGTAATGACCTGCTAGAGGATGGAGAGGAAGGAGGTGCATTTTGCTTTATTGTGTATTTCTGTAGAATGCAGTAAAAGAAAATTCTACCATCTGTCTTCTTCAAGAAATTGGCATGCTATGACATTGGACAGGTTTGTTCATACTTCCAATCTGCTGCTCGCTCATTTCTGCTGAACAGTTTTGTTCTCCACTTCTCCCACATAGTTTTTATTTTTATCATTATTGTTATTATTTGGAAGTTGGATTATGCTCCATTATTTTTCTATAGCTTGAATTCTTCAAGCTAAAATAAAATAAAATCATCATAATAAAAAATATCAATCTATCAAAAACTCCTAGACTACCTCCATTACCTGGCTCAATCTTCCTTTTTTATTTTTCCAGATTTCATTTAGGTATACTTTTTATGGTGATTAGACTTCCCCAGTTCACTGTTTGGGATACAATATTAAATAAAATGTGTTATAATGAACAGTAATGTAACACTGATTTTTACTGACATTAAAATCCATAAGTAATATATATGAAATTTATGTAAGTAGGTTATATCTCCTATTAGAGCAAGTATATTTCTTCAGGATATGGCAGGAAAATGTCTCTGTCATAAGTTACAATTGCAAATCCAAAAGACAGAATTCCCTTGCTGTATGTCACAGAAAGTCCTAGATGTGGGATTTATTTAACAGCTCTGGCCCAGCTAAGTGATAATGTAGATATCAAATCTCAGCTGATCTCCCATCTAGGGAGATCCCTGCCACCATTGTGTGCTCCAAAGGGAGGACACCAAAAAAGAAGAGCTTATTGAGAAACAATAATTTGACAACCAGGAGGACTTGGAGAACCGTTTCAGGGTAGAGGTTGACCTTTTAGTCTGTAAGTGCTAGAGTACGCCAACCTGTTGCCAAGTACATCAGGAGTTCCTAAATCTGCAAGATCAGAAGTTTGAAAGGAAAAAACTTGAAGATTAAGTTTTCTTGATTTCCTAAAAAAAAAAAAAAAAAAAAAAAAAAAAAGTTTTTAAACTCCTGCAGCCATGTAAGATTTTGTTAGAATTTATCTCCTTCTACTTCATCTTCCAAGTTTCCAAGACTGATGCGTCTTCACATTTCAATTAGGATTTAACTAAAAAGCAGACTCTAGGAATGTCCACTTATCTTTCAGGAGAAATTTTAGAATAAACATCGAGCTTCAAGATGAACGAAGTTGTTTTGTAGAAAAACCGTACAGGGATAGAAAAAGATGCAAACTGTGAATTGCTGAATGAAGCAGGTCAATACAACACATTTGAAGTAGATTGCCAAAAAAACATTTTCTTGGTTTTTCAGTAAAATATGTTTTCAACATTATTAAATTTATCTATGGGTCAGATTTCTTATTAGCAAAAATATTTGCAGCAATTTTGGTGAACTGAAATTATTGCATTTATATAATTAAATGGGGATCTAATTTTGAAGGAAATGGACATTTGTTCAAATTAAGGAATACTTCTCACGGTTTTATTTTGAACTGAGGGGAAAGGGTGAGGATTTGGGATTATCGAGGAAGGCAAAGAAAAGCTAGAAAAGGATTCATTAGGCTAAGGAGCAGATAGACCTACAGGGAAAAGGTTGGGACTCGAAATATTGAGAGTGGTGATGACTCAGGGGAGTTACACTAGGCTTGGAACAGTGAGTTTCATAGCACAGTTTGGCCCACGGCCTGGAAAAGAGTCTTCTTGCTGTCTGTCAATGTTCAAATGAATGTTCTTCAAACTTAGAACTCTTTTTATAGTGTCTTCCGTCTGGGGATCTGTAATGTAAAGGTGGTGTAAGAGGGATCAAAATTTGGCCAAGTACTTTATAATTCAGGGGAAAATGCTTCCAGGCTGGTGACACATGCCACGTAATCAATAAATAACAATATTTACATCATCTGTGTGAAGAATTGTCTTGATAATTAAAATATAAGTAAACACATTTCTCTCAAAATAGGTCTAACAGATCAATTGTACGAGTAATAATGATGGAATGTAGATTTTTGTTTCGTTGGTTTGGCTTTTATTTATTTATTTTCTTGTTTATTTATTTGTTTATTTATTTTTGTGTGGATTTGAGAGGTAGCTTTAAATAACAGCTAGAAAACAGCATTTGTGGAATTTCCAAGAAAAATAACTGAGTTCTTGAAATTCCATACAGTGACAATTGATAGAAGAAAAGCAGAGAAATTAAGC
The DNA here is from genome assembly GCF_003945595.2 of Pipra filicauda. Lineage (NCBI taxonomy): Eukaryota > Metazoa > Chordata > Aves > Passeriformes > Pipridae > Pipra > Pipra filicauda. Next base: position 766,281 of record NW_024104084.1, on the reverse strand, counting down.
AAAAAGACAAACTAAGGAAAGATGAAGGCAATCACCTTGATTTGCCGTAATCTCCCCTGTAAAGAGTCTGTCTCCATATCATTTGCACAACAGTGCAATATTTGACCTGCCAGTGAAAGTGCAGAGGTTCTGCCCACAGTCTGTGGAAAACTTTATAATTTCAAATAATCTGATGCACAAGATATTGTATGAGCCTCATGTTCTATGTTATCTTTCAATTTTCAGTGATGGAAGAAATTGAGACAGAACAAGTCCTCTTCAAGGACTTCTAAAACTAATCCTTTGTTCAGTTTCCTTTCTCTGATCACCCAAAAAACCCAGTGAAGACAAGAAGTATTAGAGAAAACAAAAAAACAAACAGGATTCTTTTGTGTCTGGTAACTTTCCTGGGGAAAGGTTCATGTCCCCAGATCCAGCCCTGAGTTTTACATCCATCTCATAAAAGTAAAACAACCAAGAGGTACTTCAGCACCATTCACAGGTTTCATAGAAATGCTCTCGCTTATAATTTGTAGCTGAAGTTCAGAGAAGGTGAACAAACCAAATTATTCATTAGACAAAGGTGGAGAAAAAGATGAAGAGAAAACATTTACCTTGTCCTTTCAGGTAGTTAGAAGAAATCATGAAGCATAGGATTAGCATATAACAGGAGACAACAGTCATACTTCACACCTGTATAATTTTTCTCATCAAAAAACCCTTGTTGTTACTGTGACAATACTTGGTTGGCCTTTTGTTATGTTCTCATCTGCTTCTGGTTATCCAATCATTAGCCATCAAACTCTGCTGTCATGAGCCACTACTATGCAATTTTTTGGTTCACTGTGGGTCAAGGATAACAAATATTTTTGATTGCATCTTATTTTCTTGGTGTCTTGGAGGGGGGAAAAACAAACAGTTAATCTATTTCATTTTACTGATCACCATCAGGAGTTCTGGATGGGTAATTTTGTGTCGTTACTCTGTCCCTATCTCATAAAGTTTCATTTACTGCCTTTTTAAACAAATGATGACTCCAAATCTATTTGTCACACAATAGCTCTCAAACATGCCGAACAATAACTATTACTATTCTTGGCTTGTTTGATCCAAATGGCATTTGCAGACATTATTCCTCCCCTCTCCTTGATATGACTTGAATAGAAACCTTTAAATAAATAAAACAAAACCCAGAGCAAACCTCGAAAACAATAAACCAACACCCAAGCCCTGGAAAATAATCACAAAACCAGTGGCTGTTACCATTATAAGTGGGGAAATCCAATTATGAGATGTCAATATTGTTCTCCTTTCAATTGCTTCAAAAAGATTCGTATATGTATAATTTTTAGGTTGATTTCATTGGCTTTGTCAAAAAGAAACAGAAATTATGTAGCTGAAAGAGGAGTTAACCCCCAAAATTCTTCCTATACATAAACATGCAAATACACACACACACACACACACACACAGAGTGATCGATATCAATTTTCAAATGTACTATTGATTTCAGTAGCCCCTAATTTCAAGACAAACAATAGTTTCTTTTGTAATTTCCATGCTGTTGATATAACTGCCATCATTGCTGACCTGTATGTTGTCAAATAATATTGATTGGGCATGAAATGGAGCAAGAAGGGGCTGGCGACAAGGTGTGTGATGGGAGGAGAAAAGAATACCAGTGCCTTCTGGTTAACTCAAGGAATAAATAAAAGGGATGCGACAACTTTATAGACAAGTAGCTGGGAGGGCTGGTCCTTGGGCTGGTCTTTGACCTCCATTATGCATTTTGCACCCCTCCCTGTAACTCCATCCCCACCCTCTCCCGTGGTGGATTCTCCCGACTATTCAAACTGCAGACTCATGAGAGGTTTTTCAGCTAAATTCGTTAAATGTGCTGCTTGATTAAGTCAGGGAAGGATGCTTTTATAACTAAACCACCAGGAACTCTGGAGCCACAGGTTTTGTCTCTGCTCTACCAATGGCTGGTGAATCCAGAAGCACATTTATAGACTCCTGACAGTTCTGTATGGTCCCTGCTCCAAGGTGGGGGTTAAAATTTCTTTTTCTGCCTTGTCCATTTAATTGTACAGTTTTTATGATAAGTGATTGAGGCACTTCATACTTATGAGCCCCTGTCCTTGAACTTCTGGAGGTTGGTGGGCTACTGATACATTTCTGGAAGTGCTGTAACTGTGTCAAGTGCCATAATTGGTGGTGCACAGCTTGCAGAGCAGGAAGGCAGCTGCAGGACTAGGTTTCAGAACTCACTCAGGTGACTAGAGCCTTTACTGGGATTGTCAGGTCCTAAGATTTACTTTGCAGGACTGCATCCAATATCTTGTGCTCTCTAAATCAATATTAAATCCAAAGTATCCTCATAATCATGTCTAAACTTGGAGTTATGGATATTTGAAAGAAGCCTCTGGCTCTCACACAGAAAGGAGAATATTCATTCACTTGCCTGGACAACATGCTGACTGGTGTAATTATATTCTACCAGCTCAGATTTCTTCTGCAGTATCTGCTGGCTTTGAAATCATTCTTAACTTCCTGTCCTGAGCTGCTTTGTAGTATGGCTGTGTGTTTTAAATCATCTGAATCAGCCATGTATCTGCAGTGATGATACCACAGCTGACTCATGCATTAGTGTACATACCTCAGCCCAATTAATCTTCCTCCAAGGAAACTGCATAAATAACATCTTATGACTACATGTTATCCAGAACCTTTCATCCTAAAACATTTTATTATGTCTTACTAGGCTATATGTACATACACGTATATACATCTATGTATATACACACACAGTGGAGAGGAAAGGCCAGTAATGCAGTGTCAGGATCCAAATTTGGGTCATAGTTGTAAAAGATCCAGCTTCAGGATATTCTGATAGTCTGTGCAGTTATTTACACTAACAGTTCACTTAACTGACTTCATTAGGATTCAGGAGAATTTAGATGCAATATGCCAGGTTAATCTATAGCATAGATATGAGCCTATGGGTAAAAATCCTAGGCCCCTTTGGAATCATTGTAGAAACTCCCAAAGGACTGAAAACTTCTTTCTGTCTAGGAACCATTCCCTTCGGCACGACAGTGCACCCCTCACTGGAGTGGGAAGCAGCTGCAAAGCTTTAATGAATGAAAAAGAATATAATATCCAGCTAAAACTAGAGTGGGAATTATAAGTAGGCAAATCAACCAGCAGTTACTCAAATTTAAATCTATTGAGGATGCTGGGGTTAATGACTAGTTTATGCACTACATTTCCTTCCTTTAATATTATTTTAATATTGTTGTATTTTATTTTAATTACATTCAATCTTAGCTTTTCTGTTACTTTATAGAGGAAGCACATTTGTGCTCGCTAGCTTGGAAAAAAGCAAGAAGCAAATGTCAAACTTATACCACCACATGGGATCTAAAGCTTGGTTTAATTCTGGTTAAGACAGATCTAAATTAAAACTACTTTCCTTTCTCTGTAGGCCCCTTATTTAAAAATGACAGGTCCCTGAGTGTGTGTGTTTGTGAGACTAAATGTTTTACTGAAGGATCATGAACAGAGCCCAAGAGAGAAGTAGAGAAAAGGAGCAAATAAATATAATGAATGATTTCAGATACTAAGTCTTGTTTGAGTTTCCCACCCTCTTGAAATGCATTTGTGTCTCTTGTTCTGGGCGAGGAGGTCTTTTGGCTTTCAGTTTGTTTTCAGGACAGCAAAGTAACTATAAGAATCACATGGGACATGGATAACTGTAGTATGCATGGAGAACCTATTGTAGAAGCAACTGGTCACAAGTCTTTAAACTGTGTATTCTGGTGTATGAAAAAGGAAATCTTTCATCATTTCAAAAAATCACTACTGTGTTCTTTAGAGATTTACTTATTTAGTTATTGGGAAAGTGTAAAATATTCTGGAGATCCACCAAGACAAAAATCTCAAATATTAGATATTGGTAGCTAACTGCTAAAACAGCCTGTTCAAATTTTGTTACATTTACAGAAATGTCTGCCGGTAAGGACAAAATGGTTAAATAAATAAAGATAAAATAGATGTGAACGCAACTGTGAACACAAGGCTGTTCAAGTCTCCAGAAACATCTGACAGCTTGGGAAAGAAAATTCTATGGACAAATTCATTTTCCCCAACCCCTTAACTTCATGTGGTCGATGAATGGCATTCCTTCACAGTTTTATCAATAGAATGTAATTCTGGCCAGATCAGTCTGTCAACAAGGAACAACATCAAATCATTTTGTCCATATAAATAAATCACTTGCTGTTTATTATTTCTTTTCTTTGTTTGTCAAAGAAATGGGGCTATTTAAATGCCTTCTGCAGCCCAATGTAAGAATGGGGGAAGACGCTTCATTGTAGACAAAGCACATAGTGCAGGCAAAATTGCCTTCATACAAAGAACTAGAGAATGCAGAAAGATGCAATAAAAGGAATACAAAAGAACCTTTTATTGTCCAGTGCCTGATTTATAAAATAGATCTGTGGTGAAAGTGATGTTTTGCAGTTCAGATGTGGAGGTCTCTGGTATAAGCACAGTAAACACATAAAATCACAATGATTTTTGTACTGAAGGGCTTGATACACTGTTGTCATCCCTGACTAATAAGAAAGCTGGGAATGTTCAGTTCAGTTGATATTCTTAGTTAGATGATGTCTGTTTCTCATAGAAATTTTTCTACTTTCTTGTGAAAAGAAATTTCTTCAGAAGATTCAGAAGTATAGGAGAGTGTGTGAGGATTGATCAAACATCTTTTCTGAAAGCTGTTTCCTCGAGCTCAGCATTACCAGAGGACATTCCTGTATGGGCTGTTCACTTAAGAGTTGGACTCGATGATGGGTGCCTTCCAGCTTAGAATATTCTGTGAAATTTCTGTGACATTCCTTTATCCCACTCCAGTCCTCTCTCCCACTAACAGGTTGCTAATTCCTGCCCCTTTCCATCTACTTCTCAACTACCATCAAGGGAACCACAGAGGTCAGAACACCTCTGCTAATTCTGTCCAACTCCTTAACAGTATAAGCTCTGTGTCGCAAAGTGAAGAAATATGGCAGAAAATTAAAACTTGAGATTTTTACAAATGACATTTTTTCAATCCAAAACCTCTCCCATTTTGGTTGATCTAGGTTTATATACTTTCACACACCCATGGGAACATCTTTGTCATGATCTGGCATTCCACAAGAAGAGATGGGTGACTTTAACTGTCTTTATCTCCTTGTAGATCTCCAGAATTGGGTAGGACAATATTTTTTAAGCTGTGTCTTATGCCAAACAAGGACAGGAATATTAGGAACATCTTTTGCTAAATAGTAAGCTATATGTAATCACAAAAAAACCCAAACCAACCCTAAACCAATGAGTAAATTCATAAAGACAATTACTTTCACATCATTAGATCAGTCAGGGCAAGGACTCACCAGGATACTTGGTAAATCACAGCAGAAAAAGAAATAGGACTAGCTGCCTATAACCCAGAGTATGCTCAGGTCTTTGGACAGTACTTACCCTTGATACCAGGAGATCTCAGGCTCTGTAAGTCTTTGAAAATAATTCTAACTCCCTGCAGGGCTCTAGAACTTCAAAGGATACAATCTCTGGAAGGATGAACACAGCAGGACCAGTTTTACATCAAACTGCAGCATGCATTGAGGGTACAGAGTTTAATAAGTTTAAATGAATATGTAAAGAAAGATGAATATTTGAGTACGTGTTCCCAGAGCAGGTTGCTTGTAAACTAATCAGTCTATTTAAAGCTGCCTTTCTCAGGAAAACAGGTGCCCAATTCTGGATTGTTGGAATGATTGCCACCTTCTTCCCTACAATGCTCTTATAAGTCTGGTAACTGTAAGTTTGCTGTAACGACAGTAGCTGGATCACAGTTCCCTGTGTGTTTATAGTGATTTAAATTCAGATCTCCTCAGTTGTGGATGACTGTACTAGCTTCAAGACAATACATTGTTTCATTCATGGAAATGTTACATTTGTGCCCAGAATTTCTCAGAGGTGTTCGTGAATGAACTGAGAAAGTCCAACGATTTGAGAAAGCTTCAGGCCAATCTTTCCATTTTACCTAGGCTGCCAAAGAAGAGATCCTAGCAAAACTGCCTGGATCAAATACGCTTTTGGGTACATTCTTAACCCGTTCAATATTTAAAAAATCTGTAAAAAATGACACTGCTTCTAGCAGAGGACTTGAGCTCAGACCTGTTCACAATGTCCAAAACCGTACTGTCGAGGTATAGTACTAGCAGATAGGCTTAGGACAGACTCTTATGGGCCTAAGTATTATATGATGGAGAATTTGGACCCAGGTACTTTAGAGATAACTGGGCAAAGACTAACCACAGGCTACTTTCATTAATCTAACTCTGCACCAAGCAGCTGACCATTGAGCGCTGGAGGCTCTTAGCCTGAACCAGCTGTCCTTTAGACAAGAGCAAATATATCAGTTGCCTGCAACCTGGTTGCTGCTCTGGAAAAGAGCCAGAGTGGGATGGGGGAGGAGCAAATGATCCAGCCAGTAAGTCAGGGAGGGCATCTTTCACCCTGGATGATTGGAAGTCTGTGCTCCCAGGGCAGAGGCCCTAGAGAAGGATAATCGTTCCCTGTACTCCCAATCTTCCCGCCTCTGGATTCCTCGGTTATATTTCTTCCCCTCATTTTCCACGCTCCCCCATGTTTTTTGGCAGGTGCAGTCAATGTGAAAACAAACTGTAAATGCCTTAGAGTCTTTTTGTTTTGTTTTGTTTTGTTGTTGCTTTTCTTCCTCACGTCCCCAAAGAAACATCAAAGTACAAAGGAAAGAAAGCAATACTGAGAATAAGAGTGAAAGCCAAACAAAAAGGCAGAGGGGAAAAAAAATATAGAGAGAAGAATAAAAGAATCTAGTGATGGCCCTGCGGAACTTTCTTCAAGGGGGTTAGGCTTCCTTCAGAGAAAGTTTTCATGTATGTTTGTTTGTTTGCATTTTCAAATTGGGGCTGTTGGTGCACATTCAGAGGAGAAGAACAAAAGCAATGCAAATTTCAGGCAAGGTGATCAGTGCAGCAGGCTGCTGACAGGGCCACCTGGCTACTGCAAGCAGCCCATTGCCCGCTGTGCTCACCTGCTTAAATATTAACAACGAAGGGGAAGGCGGAAATGTATCAATTAAACATCAGGAGTGTCTGAGCAGGGAGATGGATTGTTTTCAGGACACAATGCAGGCAGTTGCATCCCCTGACTTCTGATCCTGGCTACTTAACTCTGTGAATGTTAACCCGTGTTAGTGTTTTATCTCCCTCCGCGCTCTACCCTATCAGGACGTGATTGTAACAGAAAGGGAACAGCATTCATTTCCCAAAAGTGAGGAACAGAGATTCAATATTAGTCCAGAAGCAGGCTTGAACTGATTGCAGCTCCAGACCAGAAGCTGACACTTTTCTTTTACAGAGTCTCCGTTTGAGCCATCAGGTGTTTTGCTCAGAGTAGAAGACAGACACTCAAAATAGGTCTTAGTGCAAATTAAACAACCTGACAGTGGCTGAGGATGCTGCCTTTGCTGTGTGGCAAAGGGAAGCTGAGCCAAATCCAGGAAACAAACTCTAACCAGTCTGATTTTCCCCAAGATTTTTTTACCAAGATTTTTTTCAAGTAAGATTTTACCCAACTAGTCTTAAAAATAATAAAGTACTAGATCAGAGTTAAGATCTGTCAGCCCCAAATTTTGAGTGCTGCCAATAGTGGGGGCCTAAGGATAAGTGTAAGAAAAGAAAAGAATAAGGTATCTATCTATCTATCTATGTTTCTTCTGTATGATCTCCTAGCCTCCTGAATGGCATCCTGAATACAAAGTGTTTTCTACATCTTCAGTCTCTCTTACTTGAACTGTTTTCCATTATTTGTTTTTCCTTGAATGCATGGGAGCTTCTGACTTCCATGACATCCTGTGACAAGCAGGTCCCCCATCTAACTATGCTAATTACACAGCTTGGTTGTCATGTGCTGGATAACACATTGACAAACCTTTGATCAGTGATACAAGCACTTCAGGTGGTTGTACTCTTCTACCATATTCATATTACCACAAAGACCTGGTTTTAAAACATCTGCTTATGGGAGGTGTCTACAAAACTGTGACACATTTGGTGAATAGGCTTAAAAAGAAGTTAATCTGGAAAGTCCAAAGCAGAGGAAGCTCATGCACAGTGATCTGGATGGGTGATGGCTTTCAGTTGTGTGCAGTGCTACTCAGGCAGTGGGAAACATGCTGTCACCCACACAAATTCACTCACAACCTTGGCAGTCATCATGGCAGATGGCCTGAGCTGAACTGAATAATTTTAGCTTTTACTAGTGCCTTAATTTCATATTGGCCTCATTTTAGTTTAAGTTTCAAGAGATTTAAACCAGAACATTTTTACCTTTTCAGTTGGGCTGTATAAAATAGTTGCTGATAGTTCAAACCTGCAGATAATATGCTCTCCCAGTATTTCTAAGAACTAATTACCTGTGTGTATAAAATAATGAAATCTCATTATATTTTCTTTAAAAAAAACCACCATGCATTCCATTACATTATCCAATTACTGCTGTGCTTGTACAGTATTATGTTACTGCCTGATCACAGGCTATTTACTGTACAGATATGTTACTTTAATTAAACAAATGCGACTAGTCATACAAAGCAATGATATTTCAGGATGAAATTTGCAAGTACTAGCGATTGATCCTGTATTTAGTTTAACCAGTGAAGGGTGAATTCAGGGCTTTGTCTTACAAAAGATTTGTGTTGTGGTTTTCATAAACTTTTTAACTGTAGTGATTGCTTAGAGTTCCTTCAAATCAAAGCTAACTGTCTAAAGCTGCATAAAAGGCTTTTGTCCTGACTCAAAACCTAGAATAATGTATTTTAAATTATCATGATTATTTTTCTATTTGCTGCGGTGAAATAAGATAAAGTAAGGATGAATGAAAACATGAAGCATCTGAACAGAAAAGATGAAAAAAATTGGAAAGGAGAAGGGGAGCAAAGAATGACAAAATAAGTTAGCCAAGGAGCCTCACTAAGTCAATTACACAGGAGATGAACCTCAGCTCTCTAGAGGCCCAGAGCAGTGTTGTATTCTCTTGACCCAGCTAAAAACTTACAGTCACCACATATGACCAGCTCTTAAATTGGGAAAAAAATACTGGCGACTTCCAAGAAGATTCTCTATTTTAAAACAGATGGGAAATTGGACAATAATATTAATTTGTAAAGAAAAAAATTAAGAGTTTTTTTAAGGGATTGATTAAACTTGAACAGTGCTACTTCTCACTGCTGGCAGATATCTCAGTCTTGCAGCTAGTCTTCTGCTGAAGGAGAAATCCATGACTCCATGGAAGGGTTCAGCTTTATAATGTATTGATATTACATATGTTACTTGTATAACAAAAATGATCAAATCAGAGTTTGGACCATCCGGCTTTCGGGAACTTCAAACCACTTCCCCAAGTGCAATTCTGTGTTAAGTCAGAAATGCTATGACAGAAAAAAAACTCCTTCCTGAGCTGTTTGCCACAGCTTCCCACAAAGGAACTGCAGCAAAGATCTAAGAATGATGCAGCATTTCTAAAAAGAGAAACTTGCCACTACTCCAGTGGCATTGGCACCTCCTGAGGCTGTGTGTGAGTGCCACCTGCTGACCCCTGCCATGGGAAAACAGAGCAGAAGCCACTGGTCACCTCCTGCTCCTTTGAGTCTGCAGATGCTCCCCACCCCATGGAGAGCAAACCTGTTACCCTTTTCCATCATGTAACACATTATCTAAGGAAGCTACTTTCCCAGTTATTCCCATTTATTGCCTTCTCTGAAGACCTCACAACTGTACAATCATGCACCCACCCTACGAAGCAATCATTTTTAATCTAAAAGTTTATTCCAACATCCAAACTTTACTTACAGTCTTGACATGAGCCCGAAGATTTCTTTAGCTCCTATGAACAGAGTATCTGCTAGAGCTTCCTGCAGCTAGAGTATATCTTCACAGTATAGTGCCTTCATAGTGCCACCTCTTCCTCTTATATCATAAGGAAAAAGTTTAGCACAATGGGACACCAAAAATCCATGCATCCTTTAAATTTTACTAATATAATATGTGAAAGATGTTACAGTAATAAATCATCAACCTGGGATTGAGTCTGACATTGGACTTGTAAATGAATCATCTAGTGACTCAGGCCTCTATCTTTTAAAAGGGGAATAGGTCTATTTCCTCTGTTTTCCTGATCTGGGTGGATTGTGAGCTCATTAAGCAGGCACTTTTTCTTTTTGTGCATTTCTTACAGAATCTGCCATGGCGTGTTCCCTCTGGCATTGTGAGGACTGCACAGCTGCAGTACATACAAAAATATGGTAACATTAATTTAAAACTCTTTTGAGGACTCACATAATGCTGTTTTTGGAATTTCTCTTTTTTTTTTTTTTTTCAGAAGTCTTCTTCACAAGGGAAATTTCACTCAGAAAGAACAATAGAGACTAAATTAAACTGTGAGACCATTGGGAGAGATTCAACCATTTCAAGTAACTGTATTGATATCTATATGCATAATCTAGCTATTGTGGTACAGGATTGGCAAATCAGGAAAAACAGAAAAATTGTCCTAACTTACAGAAGCAGCAGCATCCCAGCTTGCTCACAGTCTTTACTTGTCAGAGAAAATATTCCTCATTCCGGTTACCTTAATTTTTGTATTATCCAGGCCCTTCCCTGGACAGCTTAGGGTCTAAATCAGAGCAGGGATTTGCTATCCTTGTTCCACATGCAGGAGTTAAAGGCCAGAGAGCTGAACGCTCATGTCCAAGACTGCAAATACAGTCACGCTGCCAAGAACGGGAATTGAACACAGACCTTCCCCGGATTACACTGCAAAGAGACACACACGCACCCTGAGCCAGCGGTATTTACATCTGTTGGTCCTCTAATACTGCATGATTGCGTTTGCACAGAGCTGAGCCCAGGTGAATAGGCTCTGCCTTTTGGCTGGGCTCAAAAGTCTGGGGCATGATGACACATGATGTGTATTTATCCAGGTTTTATTTGGCCTGGACCACATGCAGTGAGTGTGCTGGCTGCAATCTTCAGTGTACAGCATCAGTGCATCCCAGCTATTAAACTTTGGACACAAGAACAGGTTTTAAGAATGTGCCTCTTTAAAGTATCAGAGAAAGTGGAATAATACATTTCTTCCTAAAAGCCTCAGAACAAAGTGAGAAAGAAAAAATACTAACCCTCCCTCCCTCCCCACCACCTCCAAACAGCAACAAATTCCCACCCCTGCAGGCACCACATTTCCAGGCTTTAAATAAATAACAACAGCGAGGCCAGCCTTTCCATCTCCCCTATGTAAGAGGAGAAACATTCTGGCTTTGCCACATGTCCTGTAATTATGGGTCGAACCCCTGTTCACAGGGGTATCGATCTGCTGCTAGCTGAGTCTAACTCATTAGGTATTCCTTCATTGTTTCCTATGCAAATTAAGTTAATGAGAATTAGGAACATAATGGAGCCCATTCACCGTTCTAGTTGGTGGAAAATGGGTTTGACTACCAATTTTCCATTACAGCTGTTTTGTAATTACTCTGGAGCACTCTGCATTCTAATGGAGATCCTGAGCTGATCTGACAGTCGCTTAGCTTTTTTTTTTTCCCTCTCCTCTCTCCCATCTTCTCCTTCTTCCTAGAAAAAAAATGTGAGATTTTTTTCCATTAAAGCTCTGGAGTTTGATTTCTACTGCAGTTATATAAAAAAAAACAAAGAAAAAAGAAAAAAACCCTAAAAAATACCCCAGGAACAAAGTCTCCTTTTCTTTCTCCCCCTCCCCAGAATAGCTTACCCCATTCTTTTTCCTTGAAATCTGACATCGGGGTTGCTCTGCTTTTAATGCTGGGCTTAGTTTGCCCTGGGAAAGAAAAAAAAAAAAAGGCAAAATTAAACCGAAAGCATCATGGATTTTATTCTTTTCACCCTGGTTTCTGAAGGAAATGAGGCTTATCATGGTCAAAGAGCACACACGTCTCTGCCTATTTGTCTGTCTGTCTCACTTTACAGACTGATTAGCTCATTTCAATCAAATTTAGCTGAGGGTTGGAGGTGTCAAGGATATTAAATTACTATGAGCTTCAGAAAAGAGGCATCTGAGTAGCAGAGAAACACTCTGTGAGCACGGCCGCTAAAGACAGGCTGCAGTGCGAGCCCACTCTCATTAGACTAGAAAGAGATCACATAGAAAAATGCATTTTTGAACATCTCAGCCACAGGATCAGGGTTTGCACCTTCCCTGACACATGGCACAGTCTAACCACGAGACACAAAGCCAGTGAAAACCAGGCTTCGTTAGTTCTGCTGAACACTGAATGAGTTGTTTTCAAGCCATTGAGTCTAAAAGTACATTTAAAGCTGCAAAAGAAGTTCAAGGCTTCCAGCTTTGGAAACCACTCTCAGCTGTTTCTCTGCAGAACGTATATTATTAATCATGTTAATTACAACAGTGCCTATGGGCCAATCAGGTGTGGGGCTCCACTGTGCAATTAGGCACTGAATAAACACTGGATAATAGCTGGTCTTGGCCTTATCAGACAAGTCGCACATGAGGATGGGGAGAGACTGGAAAGTGCAGAGTTAGATATAGCAGTCATGGTCCCCCCATCAAAGTTGTATTTCACGTGTGTTGAGGATGGTGAGAGCTACCTTCAGCTCAGGTCTTGCCCTTCATCATGCAGGGCATTAGCACTCTGGAAACATTCTGAATACTGATGGTGAAGTTACTTTTATTTTTCTACTTCAGAAGAGAATGGCTGGTGTGATCCTGACATAAAATTAATATAATTCTGAAGGGTGATATAAAAAGGCACCTTCCTATAATTCTCTCATGAAAAAAAAAGGAAAGTTACTAACACCAAAAATATTTTTGCCATTAATAACAAAATTTATATGGGCAAAGATCATAAGAGACCTTGGCATGGTCTGGCATGCTGCTGTGCTTAGAATGACACAGGTGGTTGCTCTACATAGTTCTTACAAATTGTCTCTTTGGACTACATCTCAACTCTAGGACTCTCCTGGGGCTCAGTAAGGTAACTTGAAGTTGTTAACCAACAGCTCCTGATTCGGGGTCCACAGGCAACCTCGTAAATAACAAGACCAGATTTTTGTGAGTGTTCACCATTCCCTAATCCTTTCGGAAAGCTGAACACATCCTATCCCACATGTCTTCAATTCTGACTCCAGTTAGAGCAAGATGCATGCAAGGCTTGTTTGAATAAGCAGAAGAACTTTCAACCTTCCTTCATGGGAGTAAGTTGAGTCTGGGGGTTAAGAAAGGCCAATAGCTACAGGGAAGGAGGCAGCAGGAATACAGCTGGATACCTCTATACAAGACCAAATGAACATGAAGTGTGTTATACCATTTGGATTATGAGAGAGGTTTAATTGAAATGCACAAACCAAAAGGTCAAATTCATGTAAAATTTAAAGGCCATTTTTATTATTTGACATGGAACAAATTGTAACTTTATATTGCCTTTAGATGCAATTTTGTTCAATGAAATTAGATTAAGCTAAAATAGAACACGCCCTTTAAAGTGTTAAGATGAAATATTAGAACTTATTATGGGTGGAAAGAGATTTTGATTTCTCTAATAAATACTGAGGAAAATATTTGGTGGAAAGTACAGCCACCTAATTTGCATTAATACAAATGAGAACTATTACGTTTAGCTGATTAGCATATTCATATGTACTGTAGGCACGGTATATTCAAAATAGACTGATTACTAACTTAAAGTACTACATTAAGAACAGAACTTTTGAAACTCAGAATGTGCCATTCATTATATTTGGAACATGATGCAATTTCAAGGATTTTACAATGAAAATAATGTGCAACACTTAAGAAATATCAAAAAGAAACATATATGAGACAATGATGATCATTTTGGGAATCTGTCATTTTAAACAGAACAACAAAATGAAAGAGAATATTGTCAGGTAAAAAGAAAATCACAAATACAACAGAAATGTGGTATCTTATAAATATGGCATCTGGACTTTAAGAGATTTTATCCTGACAAAGTCCTGATTGTAAAATTATGGGAAAATTATTATCCTTGTTTTCACATGAGAGGCAGGGTAAATGAAATGACTACCTAAAACAGAGGAAGAGTCAGGCTCAGAAAAATTTCAGATATGTATATATTTTATATTTTTCTTACATTTGCTATTTATGCCTCATCTATCTTCCTCTCCCTAGACATTTTCTTTCATTTATCATAACATACATTACTCAGTCTAGCAAACTACTGAGGGACATATTTTCAACCGTCTGAACTAGCAGGACTATCTTAATAGTTCCATTGACTTCACTAAAACTAGTTACATTTAATGATCTCACACATCCTAAATACTTTGATGTATCATGGTAAGATATACTAGCAATTTCAATCCATCAGTTACCCTGATCTTTGGTAAATGTAATATAAAAAGGAATATCTTTTCACTCTTCTGATATTTTGGCTTAGGTAATTTCTATTTACCTTATTGTTTCACTATCTTGCTTTCTTCCAGAAGCAGGGGGATTTAAAGAGCCCTCCATCATTGTCCTGTCATAAAGAGAGAGGGTAAGTCACTCCTGTGATCTATCCAAACCGTTGAGTAAAAGGACAGAGAGAAAAAAGATTTTGCTTTTTTTTCCCTCCAATCTCACTTAATGACAGTGCTGAGCTGGGGTGGCTATTTAAAAAAAAAAAAAGGAACATGCAAAATCTTTGAAAAGCGTGAGATGCTGACACTATATTTTCTGCTTTAAGTTTTCCTTGGAAAGAACTGAATAATTACTGAACTTTCATCAGCAAAAATGCTTTATATATTTACGAAGAGGCTTTAGGTACCGTGATAGACCTTTCTAATCAAGCATGCAGAATGTAAGAATAGGGAGCTTCATTTAATAGTGAGCTTCTCACATCATCATACCAAGCAAAATCTGGAATTGCAAATGTGGCTGCCCTGAAAAAATCCTGGCATTGTTTTAAACCTGTGATTTTAATAGGAACACGGGAGCTCTTCCCCTTGCTTTTTTATTATTATTTTATAAGGCAATCATTTCAGCATTCAATTCCCCATCATCACAGTTTTTTGTCTGTTTGTTTTTTGATTAACAAGGAAAATGAAACAATTTTCACAGAGCTACTATAGATGCATTCAGCCACTGAGATAAGATACACCATCAGAGATTTAACCCTCAGATTTGTATTTTCGCCTCCCTCTTTACAGTAGTTATATTCAAATCTGGCCGTTTATATCCAAAAGATTAGACCTCCAGCTGTCATAGCAAATTTAACTCTAATAGAATCTTAGGCAAAAATAACAACAGCAACAGCAACAAATTGTCCATGAGTGAATTTTCGTGGTTCCACTTCTCTGCCCAACATTTCTGGAAACTGGATAAACTGCTGATAGAGAATGTGAGAGTGAATCACTGAAAAGTACTTCAGAGAAGTCCTTCTTGGAAAATTCTATCCTAGATAAGGGAATAAGAATTCACACTAAGAGAATTTCAATGAAATACATAACACCAAGATGCATCCAACACAGCAGTTGACACTAAATGTCCCAGTGGGAGGAAGGGGGGGCGTGAATTTAAAAAAAAAGATAATTTTATATTACGGATGTAGCTAAAAACCTACAAAAAATTAGACAAAATGAAAGGGATCTGAGAGTATACTGATCCCATTTTCATAATATTTGTACATGTGTACACCCATCCTCATATCTCACATCTTACTTTGCATACACCAAGTCAAAAAAAACCATCTCTCATTGAGGCTTCTAGGCTTAAACACTAGCTTTCTCCCTTTCAGCAGAATGCAAGCTGCCATTACCAACACAGATTCTCTGAAATAGAACGAAAGATCCAAATCCTGGAAACTAGAAGAAGCTAGACATTTAGTAGGATAACTTTTTGCTATGGAGACCTCAAAGGGAGCTGTAGATGTGCAGCATCTCTGAGAATTTAACCTATCACATTCAAAACAGACAGCATGAAGCTTATTTTCTCCTGTCCTCACTCATCCAGACTGTGCTTTGTTGAGAATGCTATATTCAGAGCAAAGGATAGTTTTGGATTTCATACTCAAAAGGTGTAACTTGAATTCCTGAGTTAATTGAACTAGATGAATGGTTTTCCCCTGGACCTTACTGGGATCAAAACTTGTCATTTTTCATTTCCATTAATGAGGTACCATAGATATACACCGGCAGCAACTCTGGCAAGAATGAAAGTGGAAAGGAGAGCAAATGGTCAGACTATCCTTTTTAAACTTAAACTCTGAAGGCTGTTAGGGAACTTTTCTTTCCCTGCCTTACCAGTGTAGCTTTTCTTGCTACTTTCTCTAAATAATCTACTATTCATCAGAGAAGGAAGAGTCCAGATGACAAAACACAGATCTATTAGGGCATCTTTTACAAAAGCTTCTACACTTCCTGTTTTCCAATTCTTTCTTTCACAGAATAAGACAGACCTAGGTGTGACCATGTTTAACAAAACTGAACGTAGAATTCATCATTAATTTTCAGCACTTTTTCAGCACAGCAGAAAGTTTTTCAGGAGAATCTAAAGAGTGCTAAAGCTTCACATCGAAGTCAATAAAACCTGTTACCTGTTTTTGTTGGGTGTGAGGGGGAATGTGAAAAAAAGTACATTGGAGTACTTTCGAATGGAGCCTATGAGAAAGAAAACAGGTCGGGTTTTTTGTTTTGTTTGGTTTGGGGTTTTTTGTATTCTCCTTTTTTTTCCTCCCCCTTATTTCTGTGTTTTATTTTTTTCAGAGTAAATTAATCATAATAGAGGATTTGGAGAAATTATTCAGAGCACAATGCAAAGACCTGCTGAATGGACAATTTAATTGTGAGAAATAAACTGGTAGTTTGAAGTAAATTGGCATTAGACCAAGGATCTAGGAGAGTTTTTGTCTTACATAGCACTAGCACAGACTCTGAGCAGGAGCAATACTGTGAATTGCCTTTAAAAGCCATACTTAGACGAGTGCAATTTCATGTTGCAGCAGATGTGATGCCAGTAGACAAAACCATAAGATTCTTCAATGGGGAAGCTCTCTAGACTGAACTCATTGGAATACTTCAGTGATTAAACCAACATAGACAGGCAAGGTTATAAGGGATCTGTCTCACATGCAGGAAAATGCAGGGTGATGTTATATGTCATTTTCAGCAGGATCTTGCTGCATTTTTCTGCGAGCATTGTTCATGAAGGATGACAATGTATTTGAAGTATTTTTAAAGATTTGACTTCCTCTTCTCTGTGCAAATCGGGAAAAGCAAAGCACTCCTCTGGCCACCATTACTGCTACTATTCCCTCTTCCTCCAAGTCGAGTAAGTATTCCTCCAGCCATGTCCTCTATGATTAGTACTGCCTTGTGGCTAGAAATGGAAGACTGGAGCTTCAATGGGAGTTAGTCTTTAATTTAGAATTTTAATCGAGTTGATAGCAGTACCACCCATCATTATCCCTTTGATGGGAACAACCTCTCAGACATGAGAGACAGTCCTCCCTGTATCTCTCACCTACTGTCAGATGTTCAGGTATACAAAGTCAGGACATCTCTTACCAGTGGCATGACCCAATTCTGCTAGTGTTTTTATTTTTCTGCAGCCAGAAGCTTTCAAAGAAATATCTAGCATTAATTTGTTTGTGGAACACCCTTGAGCAATGATAATCTTTGGACTTTGGGCTGAAATTAGTAACTCTCTTTTTATAAAAATACTGGAGACAAGATTAAGATCTGGACTGTAAAAACACAGTGTGTAGCTATAGGGTAGGTTAGTGCCCCTCTTTTAGACTAAGGCCTCTTCCCTGTCACATTCCAGAGTACAACTCTATATTAAATGAAGCCAACAGCACGTAGTGTAAATTGGTACCGTGTAGTCCTCTGTGTGCAGAAGTCAAGTGAAAGCCAGGGACCAAATAGTCTGTCCCTAGGTCCATGAGATTCATGACTTTGAGAAACAACATGTAAAATACATTGCATAGGGTCCTGCAGGGAGACATTTAAGTGCCAATCTCTTTCTGCCTAGGGCTGCTTGGAAGCATTAAATAACATTCCTTCAGTTTTGGGGGCTTTGAAGAACTTCCAGTTTTTTTATTTCTAAAACTCATCAAGGCAGATGTACCAAACAGTTGTTTCATAACTGTATCCAACTCTCTTAGTCCTTTGGCAAGAAAATGTCTTCTTTCCTTCATCTCAAGCTAGTATTAACTACAATATCTCCCATTCAGAAGTTGCACTGCTTATAGTCAGTCAGCTTTCCAATACAAGTGAAAGTTGGTTTTACTACACTCAGTATGAACTTATTTTTAAGTCAAATAGGCAAGAAGAAGCTCAGGAAAACAGAAAAGAAAAATTATCTCATTCACCATGAGACTGTCACTTAGTTTTGGATCTTGTCAGCAATTATAAGTGGAGGTGCATCAGCATAACTGTGGAAATATTGATTCACTTTATATGTTGCTGTTACTTAAAAAAAGCAGAAACTAGATCAGTTCTTCGGTCAGGGGAAACTGTCATAAATGTATGGATGAAAATAGAATTAGCCTTCTTTACATGGAAGGATCTCACTTATGACAAATGCAGAGATAAATTTGAACAAAAATTTTAAGTATTTGCATTATTAAATACATATACATGTATACATAGAGACTGCTTATGGAATTTATAAAGCCAAGCACTCAGGCATCAGTAACTATCAGAAATAAGGTTGCCAGTGCTATTTACCTTTTCTCTCATTGTGGCTGTTGATTATGAAACCACTTTTAATTACATGAAGACATGTTGTTCACTCCATGGGTGTCCTGCCTCATTCAACACTCAGGTTGAATAGGTCTCATTTTGTACATAATGATCCTGTATGTGCTTTCCCACCGTTGATTACCAACCATAGGATTCACCTCACATCCTTGCAGGGATCCCACACGTATATGTTTACATCTGAGCTAGCTGCTCCAGGCTTCCCCTCTAAAGAGAGAGAAGAAAGAGGTGTTTTAAGAGGTGACCCATTTTAAATCTGTGTTTTAGAGTGAAATGAATTGCCCCCCAAGGAGAAGTACTTCTCTCCCTTGACTATAAAGAGACTTTGACGAGCTCAGGTAGAGCCCTCCACACTGTGGATGCATCCCAATGCCTGTGACCCCAGCTGTTATCTAGCACATAGTCTTTAAACCCTCTTCCAAGCAGAGAGGTTTTATCAGCCCTATGGGGTAGTCTGGTGGTCCTTGTAATGTGACCTGAATTATTCCTGTAACACATCCACACTACAGGCAAGAGGGCTCCAGTCACCCAGCTTCCAGCATTAGTGTTTTCTCACAGAGCTATCAAGCCCATCTCACCTCTGGAAGGAGAGAGTCCTCTCCAGAAAAAGATTCTTCAACAGTTCATGAGAGAGGGTACAGGGATGTTGTTCTGTGCATTAAGTTGAGTGAACTGAATTACTCCCTCAACCAGGACTTTTTCTTCATGTAATACTTTACATGCTGAGTGCACAGTTCCCCTCTCCTTTATTACTGTTCTGACGCAACACACACCTTTACATATCAGACACCAGGGCCTGAATTCAGGCACCAGAAAACGAGATAGAAACCATTAGTGACCACACCTGAGGAGTTCAAATCTTCATTTGCAGCACACACAAGGTATAATCCTGATCTCAGAAACAGGTCAGCATCTTGCCTTAACTCCCTATGTCCTTTTACAAAAGATAAGGATAGGATTTTTTTTTTTTAGCTTCACAATCCTGTCTAACCACCAGGATATATCCAGCATTTTGAACAAAATGAACCAGAGATTCTTAAGGCCTTGAACTAAAGAGAAATTCTCACCCTTGGCCTTCTCATGACATCCAGGCAGACTTTTTAAGCTGAAAAAAAAACCCCAAAACCCTGATAAAAATAATGCCAACTTCCTTCTTTGTCAGGTATGGCATAAGCATATCTCTGGCCCCTGCCGACCTGTTGGTTTTCTCTTTTGCCTACAGTCTCAGACTGTCTCATCTTGACGTTTACAGCTGAGGGCAAGAAAACATATGTGAAGAATGGACTCACAGTGAATCCAGCAGAAACTCAGACAAAAGTAGAAATGACAGTATATTTGTATGCTCCATGTCCCTGCGGCTCTGTTTTTGTTTGTTTGGTTTTTTTTTTTTTCTTGGAGAGGCCCTGTCTTCTGTTTCTTCTGCATCCTTGTTGTAACTTTTTACAGCTCACATCCCCTATCGTTTGTTTTCTTCAGTCATGCTGAAATTTTAGTGATCTTCATCTACCTCATTCCTGGTCCCAATCCACTCTAAGGGGCACCGTGCCTTATCAGCTCCAACTCCCTATCCACTTGGTATTCAAAAGCTGGCTCAGGTTTATTCCGTCCATTCTGTTTGACAAAGTGTATCACCCAGTTCTGGGTCTAGCTCACCCTGAGTTCAACCAGAGACTTTTTATTTCTCCGCAGTGTTTTAAAATAAATAGAAAGTTACTAAACAGTGAAGACAGACCATTTCCCTGTTTGGATAACATATCCAAAACTAAGTTCACTGTAGTCCAGGTAACAAAAAATAGAATGCATTTCAGGTTCAGACTAGACCCTGCCCAACAGAAAAAGAAAATGATTAAGGTATTTGACAGCAAGAATCTATTTCCATGCAACCTGTAAAGACTGACATTTTTAAATGTATGTGAATTTGCCATATTGGGGAAATCTTTGCTGTCCAGAAGAAGATAGGTTACTGTTAAGGGAATGTTCTGTGATCACCAGATTTTATCCATAGTTTGACAAAATCATGGATGCATTTAATCTTTTCCAAAACAGATCAACTTGTAATTCAGAGGGGGAAAAAAAATCGTAGTATTTTTGTTTCCTGTTGTCATAATGAACATTGTTGTACGAGTTCAAAAATTAGAAGGAAAAAAAACAGATCTCACCCACAACTGGAGGTAAACACAATGCTGGGACAATTTCAGTTACAGAGGCTTAGGTTTAGCAGTTATTTTTAGGTTATATGACAAAAGATCTTTTGCAGGCCCCCACATAGTAGCACAGAGAGAGCATAGCAGGTGGGGGAACCAAAATGATACGCTTCCAGGTTACTTCCATGCCCATCACAGGGTCCATCAATCCATTAAACATTCATTTCCACAGGCCCAGAGGAGCACAGGAGTACACTGCCAGACAGGGACCCAGATCAAGGATTTCCAACACTCTGTCTGCCCCTTTGACACCCAGCTGTCCAAATAAAGCCTTTGCTCCACTGTACTGGTGTGACACCCATCACCACAAGCCATCAGGAGCAGGTCTTGGGATCAACTTCCAGACAAAGAGAGAGTTTCTGCCCAAATGTGTGGGACACGATATAGAATGTAGAGGAAAAGTACTTTGGGATTACACTGGACTTGTTATGAGATATCTAGAGATTAGGTGATTTAGGAAGGGAAAAAGTTCAGGAAAAAGGAGGAATTAGAGTCTAAAAAATGGCTGGTCACATGTAAATAATTTACTGGTCAATGCACTTGTCTGACTGTGCCTTGTGCCTGAAGCTCAATCTGTCCTGTTTTCTTAGAATCATAGAATCATTTTGGTTGGAAAAGACCATTAAGATCATCATTAAGGTCAAAGCTTTAACCTAGCACTGTCAAGTCCACAAAACTCATTAGTGGCGTAACTTAGGGCAGAATGCACCCCTAGAGAGATACTTGTCTGAAGGCAGAATGGGACTCCAACATAAATTAAAAAAGGGCTGTAAAACAACCATACAAACACAAGCAGATGATCTACACCAATTCCTCAGCATTACCAGGGCATCAAACAGCATCTAGAAATTCAAGGATCAATAATTCGTATTTTGTACACAGCCTTGTATGAGCCTCAGCCAAGTTACGACTTTGTGTGATAGCCAGAAGGGCACTCTGATAACCTCTGGGAACACACAGACCGCCTCTTCAAGGTCTTTATATATACAGTGTAGCCCCTTATCTCTGAAAAGGACCAACCGATTTATTTATTCTTGTTAAGTTCTTTTCTCTCTCCTGAAGGAGAGCTGCCCATGCTGTGTGCCTGTGTACAGGGGATTTGAGCCCAGAAGCTGGAATCAGACCATGGGTGGACCAGTCTGTCCAATGGACAGCAGCTGAAGCAGGTGTGGGTGTATGGGTGAGGTTGAGAGTGCCAGAGAGCATCAAGCAGTTGGGAGAACGAGTAGATGAAGTTGCACAGGGGCATCAGCCGTGGGACCAGGAGAAGGAATCCCAGCCAGCTGTGTGTGGTGATAGCCTGTAGCAGCAACTGGTGTAGGGCTGTGACCTGACTGGTTTATATGTCCAGGTGCCAGTAGCTGGGGAACTGGGAGCCAGGGACAGCTACTGGGCAGAAGGACTGTCTGAGGCCAGTTGTTTTCAAGAGTCACCCTGTTCATATGTACATATCCACACGTTCTCACTAGTGGACCTTGGTACTCCTCGGTAAGTGAGGGAAGCAGGATGAAGCTGTTGGTGCTGTCTGTGTTTGAGTGAGTGCTTTGAGTGTCTGTGATCCATGTGGCCAGATATATATGTATATAGGTACATAAATGTGGGGTATGTGTGTGCTCTGCATGTTTCTATCCACTGGGAATACATCCTCATCCTTGCTGCTGGCTGAACTGTAACAGCCTCACCTCTACTGAGCTGGATCCAGCATGATATATTTTTCTTTAGTGCTTATAACTGTCTGAATACAATATCTGCTAATAAAACATATAGGAGAGTAGTAATTTTATGTATTGGTATCAAATACTCTCAAAACAATAGCACAAAAATAACTCTTCTAAACCTCTGGCCAAAAATGAGACGGAAATAACCTCCCAGAAGACTGCTTTTCATGAGCTAGTCAAGACTTTTCATTGACTGGTGTGTGTTGGCAAAGGGATAGAGTAGTTCGTTTTATGTTTCATTCTCACAGTCCAGATATGATCAATGAAGCTTCTTTTTTACAGACATCATTACTGAGTCTCCTAAGGAGATCTTGGTATATTGGGACAAAATTGTACAAACCACTAGACTGAAGCTGGAGTAATCTAGAAATTAAAAAAAATATTATGAATTTATTACTACTCATTCACAGGAAAGTGAACGAGGAAAGATTGTTGTGTATGTTATATGGGTTGTTTCTTTAAAGATAAAGTGATGTTTTTTGTCTGGAGATGTCAGACTCTCCAATTCATCTGAGACAGGAGGGATAGGGGAGAGTTCATTAAATTATTAATAATACCTTAGCTTAATATAATTGGAAAGCTTTGGAAAGAAAACAATTTTTCATTATTTATCAAAAGAGACAAATTGGTTTCTTTAACCTGTTTTTTTATCTTATGCGCTAGCACTGCACTAGGATGTCCCATTGTGCAGCAGGTATTTTGTAGCCCACCTCGTGTCAAGTGACTACTTCTTTTGCTCCAGCTGTGAAGACACCTCCATCTCAGGCTGTGTGGCACCTGCTTCAATCCTTGCTGTTGGAATCTATAATAATTATCACACACACCTCCTCACAAATGTCTCTGGCTGGAGTGCTGAGTGAGTTGAAGAGTATAGTCACACCACAGTTTGGCATTCTTCGGGTCATGTGCACCCTGATGCTTTTCTGTTTGCAAGTATTTTTTAGAGATAGATGGATGGTAAAAGCTCCCTGGTGTGGCAGGAGGACAAGGATGAACCATCAGCAGAAAATACTGAGTCATACTCAGCATGGTAAACTAACAGGAAAAAAAGAAAAAACCTCCAGGCCTGTCATGTCAGGGCTGCAGCTTTAACCAGGGATGACTGATGGTCCCTGAGATCACGTTGTTCTGCTCCATCTCTGATACCAGCTGGGAATCAAGGAAACGAAGGCTTTCCAGACAAGAGTTGTCAAGTGTGGGGGAAGAAGGGGACATGGAGAATGGTTTGAACTCTTAATTCCTGTGCAGGTAACATGGATTTAACTGATCCAGGAAACTTGTAACAGGAAATTCAAACCCACACTAAGGGGTGGTTAAAAAAGGGTAAGAGAGAAACAGGAGAAAATACTTCTGCAGTGAGTGACAGGCTCAACCTAATCACTGACCTAAATTTATATAGCTGTGACTGCAGATTATATTTATATAAACTCTATTCATTCATAAGGACAGGACATTTTCTTACTCTTTGGGAAACAAGAAGGTAATCACATTTCTCTTTCTACCAGTTGTATAGCAATAGGCAAAGACCAACTCAAAGCAACCTAGCAAACATTTGAGGAATCTTGGAAAAGATTTTCAAGTTCTTTATGAATTTCAATTTTCTCTACTAACTCTTCATTGACACCTTCAACAAGAATGTTGTCTGAAGCAGAGGTGGAGATTAAATGAGCAATTTTCCTCTTACAGTGCATTTCACAGGCATTCACCATTATGAAGGGCTTTCAGAAATGGATGGTCATCTCAGGAGACTTTATTTACCTATTTTTTGCTGGTTAAGACTTTACTCCACTTTTTATGCTGTCTGTGGCACAAATATAAAAGCAGAGTAAATGGGAAGATTTCTAATGAAATATTTCCCAATTTGAAATAGTTAATATAAAAAAAAAAATCAACATGCATTATGGAGATCTGAGGACCTCCATTTAGCACATAGACCTGTTTTCTCATCTGCTTTCCCACAAGTTGCAAACTTTTTTCCTTCTCCTTTAAAACAATTTTTTTAGACATTTGGGAAATCATTGGGGTTTTATCCCAGCGGTTAATTCTATAATTAGTGGTGTGTTTGATCATTCAAGAGCCTACAGTCTAAGAGACTCATTATCTCAAGCAGTGATTGGATGCTATATCCTGATATGGACATAGGTATTTGGATATACTGAGTAAAATGAGTTTAGTGCTATCAGGCATTTCTTAGGAACTTACATGTACCATAGGAAACAGAGACAAAAGGAGATAAAGTGACCAACAAGTTCACTGGGTCCATCTGTCCACCACTGGTGACTACACATGTGACTAATACACCCCTGTATATTCAACAGATTCCCTTTTAAATCTGCTGGGCTTCTTGACCTTCCTGTTCTGGTTGAATAATGTTTGGATAAATAGATATATACATAAATGGACTGACAGAGAGTTGAAAATACTCTGGGCTGCATTTTGATTTCCTTTGCTGATGATCTATTGAATATACCTGATGCATTCTATGTGTTCATTGACTTTTCTATTTGTTTCATACTTGTACTCATTTTTACTGATCACCATCCTGCCTTCTGTAATGTCAAGATATAATGAAAAATCTTCCACCAACAAAGGTGTCCTTTGATATTTCTTATAGCTTATATATCTTTTTTCCCCCCCTGGATCCATGCCTGTTGCTTTTTGATGAAGTTTCAAATGCAGAGCACACAGTCATAGCTCAGGATTCAGCAACTGGGATATTTTGTCCTTCTTTTCATTGAATTTTTTTCCTTTGCTATTTTATTCAGAACTGCCACAATTGTGTAGAATATTTATTAAGGTTATTCACAGTATTGTTATTATCTGACTAATAGGGTACTAACAACTGGCCAAGTAACTGTAGTAATGAAAAATCTGGATGTTGGTCAGTTATTTTGTTATTGAAATGATTGTTAGGTGTGACAATACTGACCAGAACAAATTATCTACTTAAGAAAGGCGGGATGTTTTCTACTTAAAAGGTATAGGTGACTTTGCAGTGCATTTGTGTCAAAACAGCTTATCCGAAACAGAAGCTCCTTATACAATATAAAGGCTTTTTAGAGGGTGTTTTCTAAGCACATTATTTTGCTTAGTTGTTTTTGGTTTGGTTTTTTTTTTTTTTTTTTTTTTTTTGTCTTATTCATCTTTGCTTTTCCTCCTTTCTTTTTCTCCTTCTATATTTTTATTGTTTGAACATGGAGGACAAAAGGACCCTGGAGGGCAGATTTAAAAGTGGTATTTTGTCACCTTCACACACAATGCTCTGTAGTGGAAGAAAAGACTTAGAGCAGCTCTCCAAGGAGGTAGGAAGGAAGAGTTTATAAATGGATTTTCACTAATATTTTACGTCCTTCTTATCCAGAGGAAAAAAAAGATCTGGTTCAAACATCTGTGCATTAACATGCAAGATACAAAAAACCAGGGCTATCTTGCTGGGAAATTTCCTCTTTAAAAGGTTCACCTAGACGAAAAGAGATTGTGTGTGCCTGTCCTTCTAGAAGGGAAAGCATCCCAAGCAGAAATAAGAAATGAAACCTTTCCAGACTGGCATCCTCAGTAACAATCCAAGAAGCTGTGAAAAATGGCAGTGATCTGGAAGGTCTGATACCTCCAGGCCATGTGGATGTGACTCAGGGCTATGGGTTCCAATGGATTTATCTGTGGGCAAACCCACTGTTCAGTCAGGATAAGGCATTTGTCTCAGAAGACATGGATAAGACATTTGTCTCAGATGACATGTTTATTAGGTACCGCACATGAATTACTGTGTGAAGTTCCCTACTTGTACTCTGCAAGTTGATTGTGAACTCTCATGATTTCAGTTCCTTTTTCGTGATAATTTTTTCTCTTTAAATGTCTGCTTTCTTGAGGATACATGTTTTGGATAATGTCTGGTTATACGTCTGTCTTTTCTTAGGTAATTTGTAGTCCCTGTGGCTGCAAAATTAAGTTTATGGACATGGTAAGAAAAGAATCCTGAAAAAAACCAAACAACCCAAAACCAAATCCACCAGAGAGAACCAGTAAAGTGTCAGTACGTTCTCACAATTTTCAGCTTGTTTAATGATTTTTTAGGAGGAATTTTGGTATTCACACCTGAGTCTGGGAGCAGTGTGGGTAAGCACTACAATATCTAATGACCCCAAAATATGTACACATAAAATTTATTTTTATAAATAAAGTTCCAACAAAGGATACCTGGGTGAAAAAATTTATCTTGTTCACACTGTGCCTGTTCAATGAATAGAGGAATAACAGACTGTGTGGTGTCAATCTAGTTTGTTTTTTTTTCTTTAGCTAGCACTTATTAATTTTGAACACAGAGGAAAAATGATTGAAGTAAAAAAAAAAACCAAAAACCTAAAAAAAACCTTGGGAGAGCCTGAATGTGATTAACTTTCTTTTGTAATTAAATTGGTAAGAAGTGACCTTAAGTGCAGTTAGGTAGACATATACTTAATTACTACATGATAAATAAACATCCTGAAGCAGAATCTGACTTTTTGATAGAGGAATACCAGACCTGGGTAGACAAAGTGGTTGAAACAATGAAGGAAAGAGGAGAGTGTTGCTTGACTCCTTCTTCTCTAGCTAGAACTCTTTGTATTTGAATAGAAAAATCATAGGTCATAACTTCACTATTTGTTGTTAAATTGTTGTCATCACAACATCTCCCTGCTTGTCAAACAGGGTGAACTCTTGACACGGCATCTGGGTACAAGTCAGGGTGGGTCAACACCTCTTCTTGGGGAGGCTGTGACAGGGAAGATCCACAGTTTTTCTTCTCTCCTTTCTGTGTTGCTGATAGAAATTAAAAAACCTGACACATCCTTCAGGATGACACATGCCTCCAGACACTGGGAGAGAAGATGTTTCCTCCATGATGGTTGCACATTAGAGCTACAGATTATGCTGTCACTTGCCATCATGGCATTCAGAGAAGAACTGTGCTTGTGAGATTCAGTCCTGTCCTCTTTACTCAGAACAAGCCAGGCTTGGTATCCTCCAATGTAGTTTTGAAGAACAAGATGTGCATGCTGCAAGGACACAATGGTAATACATATTGTCATTAAGACAAGTGAAACAATTTACTTTAAATGGAGGGGGAAAAAGGACCTGACTGGCCCACAGAATTTTTTTAATTATTATTATTATTATTGTAGATTGTCAGAAAAGAAAATGTACTTTTTTGATTTCTAAACTTTTACTGTGTTTGATCTCCACTCCAATCGGAATCGTAGAATAGAGTCACAGAATCCTTAACATTGGTAAAGACCTCCAAGATCATCTAGTCCCACCTTTGACAGATCACCCCCTTGTTAACTAGACCATGGCACAAAGTGCCACATCCAGTCATTTCTTGAACACTTTTTTGGATGGTGATTCCACCACCTCCCTGGGCAGCCAATTCCAATGCCTGACCACACTTTCAGTGAAGAAATTCTTCCTGATGTCCAGTCTGAACCTCCCCTGACACAGTTCGAGGCCAAAAATTTTTTGAAACAAGAAAATTTTGAATTGTGTCATCTTCCAGGAAATAGATAACTCAGTCCCTTTTCCCATTGCAAATACAGTTGCTAAAGTGCTGGAAAAGAATCCCATTATTTAAATCAGTGAAGTGCTTTTACCATTATGATTCTTATATGATCTTGACAGTTCAAAAGGTGCATGCTCAGGTTTATTGTTTTAACAGCAGATTGACAAAATGCTTGAAGGAACGTTGTCTCCTTGAGCTTCACAGGGCTGAATTGGATGTTGTGTTCACATTTTGAATGAAACTTTGAAGAAGGTAAAAAGCATTGTGAGTTCACTCCAGCCTGCAATTATGCTGCTGATAAGATGTTAATGAAGAGAAGCGTTGAACAGAGTCTGCAAAGTAGTTATAATCAAGTCTTGTTGTAATTAAAATTGTCAACAAATTGACAAAGACTCTTAGTGACTTGTACTAAAACCACTAGGAAAGTGGAGCTGGGAGCATCTGTGCATACACTAAGGCCATTGCTTTTTTCAGGATGACCTTTTCCTTAGGAAATTTTCCTTATACAGAGTCAAACAGAAAGTCCTGTTAGCCTAAAGCATCAAGTCTACCCCAGGCCAACCACATCTGTTTTGTGAAAGTGTGTAAAAAATCAGACAAGCACAGAGTGAAGCTTTGACTCTTTGCCTCTCCTGGCAATGAAGTTTTAGGACTTGATGATCAAGACTTTGTGCATGTGTCCAAGCTTCTGAAACTTCTGGATGCTTACAAACCAACAAAGAAACTGAACTTTCTGTGGGCTGAAATACCTGTGTGCATGTTTCTATACATATCTAAGCACCTCCATGTCTCAGTCTACCTGTGTAAAGCTCGTTATGTACACAGCTTGCTTTAACAAACACAAGACCTGACGTGTAACATAAATGTTATGTACATATAAAATAAAAATCATGTCCTTGCAATGGTAGTAGAAGGGACCTCACAGTCTTTTAGAGTTTCCAAAAAATAGCATAATTAAATTAAAAAAATCTATGGTGATTTATTGGCAGCGAGGGTCCAATCCAGGGAAAATGAAGTTTGTACGTTTCACAAGGAACTGGGCTGGGTTTGTTTAGTATGAATGGCCAGGCTGTGGATGACTATAGATTTGGTTGTCTGGCCACATTTTTTCTGAACCGGGTCATCTCTTTTTAGTATAATGCTGTATTTTTTCCTTCTATCATTACATCAAAAGTTCATGGAAAATCATTAACAGCGGTTTCACAACCTTCAAAAGGTATCACCACTTTTATTCCTTTGTAGAGGAAAACACACCATGTAACTCTCAGCTTTTCATCCTCAAGTATTTTCCACTTAAAAACAAGTTTGAAAGCAGCTTAAACATACAACACATCATATATTTATAAGCCAGGAGTAGAAATCAAACAACCTAGGCTTGAGGGAAGGCTGGAAATAGCCCACATCTATTTCTATACATAGACCCTTTTGCATATGGCACATAACCTCTGAGCCAAAAAGATTCTAGCAGGAGGTGTGAAGCAACTCCTTGCTTTTGAATAGGACAAATGCAGTGTGATGTGATTAAAAGGATGATTGTAATATTGTATGTCCCGAAACATTAATAAGCTGGCATTACAAATGCTCCCTTGTAACTGGTTTTGACATCAGCATTATTAACTGTTAATCAAGGAAGAGGAATCACTCGACAAACATTAAGCAATAGTGATCATGGATTGTTAGTAAACATGTGAAGGAACAACATGTTTTTACACGTGGCTACAGTTGGCATCTGCACCATAATTTTTTTATTATTGTTGCCACTCCTCTGCCTTTCTGACCAGTCTGAGTCACCAGGTATTTTGTCTGGGGGAAGTGGAAGAGAGTATTTGCTTTTCTGTTTAAATTTTGCTTTGTTTTAGACCAAAATAAAAACAGTACTAGTAAGATTTGTGAGGTTTTGAAGTTTCTAATTACTTTTTGAGGAATTTTTAACACTTCAAATGCATCATACATTAGTCCTGCTACAAATAAAGAATGAAAAGGGTGGGGGAAAGTTCCAAATAAGGATGTTTTCTTATTTTTTCATGCAATCATTTGTAAAACTCAATCTGAATTTGGAAGGAATGCTTTCAAAGTCTGAGTTCTTAAAACTGTGTTATTAAAAAACCAAACAAACCAACAAAACCAGACCAACCAACCAACCAACCAAATGAAAAGGAACCAAAACTTTTCCACACACCTAGTGAAAACAGCATTATGTTTCTTCAGGATTAAAGGTAGCCAAATAAAAAAAAAAAAAAAAAAAAAAAAAAAAAAAAAAAAAAAAAAAAAAAAAAAAAAAAAAAAAAAAAAAAAAAAAAGAAAACAAAAACCTGGGATGGTTTCCCGTGAAAGTGAGACTGAAGGGTGACTTTACATCAGAGGAGTTCTTTCCCTTCTCTGTTGGTGGCTTGTCCAAGCTTAAACATTCTGAAGTCTGTGAAAGAACATCCAGACAGTTCATCTAACATACCCTGATTGAATATTTTTGTCATCCTGAATTCAGCTGAGAGGCATCACAGTCCTGCTCTACTTCCTCCTCCTTTCTACATCACTGACATGGCCCCCAGCCTGGGGGCCTTTATGTCAGCTGTGGATCCTTCCCTGATGGGGAAATTTTAGTGGCTAGTTTAAAGCAGCTGGAGATATCCTTTAAAACACTACAGCAGTCGGGGGAGGGTTAATCAAGGCTATCCTAAGTTTTTCTTAGACACTTAACTTCTTTGCTTGGACTTTAGGGACAGAGCAAATGAGACAAGGAATGGACTTTCTTCCAAACATAAAGTGGGGTTTTTATTGTGTTTCTTTTTTAGAGGCTCTTTGACAATAAAATCAGAGTCCCTCCTTTATCAGTGGATAGGTTATTTTGTGTATGTTTTTCAAAACTTGTCAATACCTGTCAAGACCCATAGGACAGGCGCATTTTACAACACCCCATCAGACATACAGATAAAAGTACGTATTTGTGGTTACCACTTTCCTCTGCCATGAGCTGCAGAGATTACAATGTTGCAGGGGCATGAGCATCCAGCTCTCCTAGAGAAAGGCTGGAAGTACTGCCGACAAACCAAAAAATAAATATTTTGCATTTCAGAGTAAATAACTGCATGATGTAAGCCTATTCATTTTAGGATATATAATCTGAATGTGATACAGTGAAGGGGTAGCCAAGCTTTCCCTGCACCGTTCCCACTTAATTTTTCAGTGCTGTCTGTTTCTTGCAGCCAGGCACTTGGAGTTTTTTGTCTGTCTCTAATTTAAAGCAACAAACTCAGGTTCTGTACCTGAGCCCTCTGAGGCTGCGCTCCAGGCGAGGTCCATATCCATGCTTAGGCACGAGGGAAAAGTTATCTTGATGCAGTCAATGCCATGAACACAGGGAATTGATGACTTGGCATTCAAGTGCCGAGTCATCAATCATAAAGAATCAATCTTCACTCCCTGAGGAGCTGGCCCCAGGCAAACATAATTCTCTCTCACTGCCACAGACCTGATAGCTCTTGTCCCATTTGTAGGGATTGTATTTGTTCTTATTTCAACATTGATTCACTTGGCATTCAGGAGTATTTTCCAGATTCCCAGAAAATGTCACCTAATTCATCCTCTCTAAAAGGGGTGGTGATGCTTGTATATTAGAGTACCCTAATACTTGTTTTTTTCCAAGTAGTACATTACACTCTAAGAGCTGAATGGAAAACAAGATCCTGTTGGTTCCTGTATTGGCTTTCATGCATGTGATTTGAGGAAGGGGAATGGTAGGCACACAAGGAGGGCTGTTAAAAGCTTTTGAGTGCTTTTAACTCAGTCAGGCTTTTTGTGTCTGTCAGCAAGTAGGTTAATCAGTAAGCCTTATTATTTGTATTCCAATGGCAACTCAAAGGGATCGTTCTGGACTACATCACCATTGTGAGCCAGGACCTATACTTACCACAGAATGAAAGCTGGGCCTTACTTGTTTAAAGCTTATACACTGGAGAATTGATTTCTTTTTTTTTCCTCTGGGACAAAATGTCCTGAAAAATATTAAGGTATGTAAGCCCACTGAATTCCAAGAATTGGAGTGCTGGCTCAGAAGCATAGTTGCTATACTCACTGCATAGGAGAAAAAGGGGTTTGTTTCTTCTTTTTTTTTTCTCCTTAAATTATTCTTAGTCCTAGACAGGGAGTCAAAATAGCCAAGTCCTAAGCATCAGAATATGTAACTAGCTAATTATATGTGAAAGAGTGGAGTGCATTTACAGTGCTCTCTTCTGCATAGGTTCTTATTGTAATTTGGGACTTGAAATCTTGAAAGCTGGTATTTGGAGCTTAGAAATGCTCCAATAATTAGGAATCTGCATCACATTTTTCTCATTAGAGGCAGAGCTGGTGCTCAAAACCTGCTAGGGAGAGCACTTTTCCAGAAAATGCAAGACTTTTTTCAGTGTTCCTTCCGTGCTGTGGGGAGTAGGGACTCACATCTCCTGCACCTCAAAAACCAGTCTTGATTACTGGTGCACACAGTGCTTCAGGAGGTTACATTCCTCTTTCCACTTGGCCTGAACTGATCTAACACTGTGCTACAGGCTAAGAGTGATCTCAACCATCCCCTGCTCCTGACTGTGATCTCCTGCTATTACCTTATATGAGTTCCAGAAATCATGCAACCATGGAGTGAGATGATGCAGTTCAATGCTCTGGCTGAAAATAATTTCAGGAAAAAGAAAAACCCTAAATGTTTGATTTTTGGTCAGAGAGGTAAATTGATGAGATTCACTTTGTGGTCACCAATGTGCTGAATCTGACATGAGGTCAGGAAGGGGATGGAGGGGATGGCTGGCTGACTTCTCTCAGGCACAGCCAACATTAGGTCATGAAAGGGCAGTGCCCACATTTCAGGTATTGTGTAGTCAAGACTGGCAAATTCCTGGCTTTAGAAGCAGGTTGTGTAAGAGAATGTTGGAGGGATCAGAGGTCTTGAAATTTCAAACACTACTGCAAGCACTAAGCAATGTAAACATTTTTTAGACTGTCATCCAAACTGTTCTTTCTTCTACTTACTAGGGAGTTGGCCAGATGTCTAACCCTGCTCTTCATTTCCTACATTTCTTCAATTTTCCACTTCGTGGAATTTTATTTATTTTTTTTTTATATTTTAGTATTTAAAGGAATTATAGATAATGACTAAAACCAATAATAATAAATTTGAGCATTTAAACACTGGAAAGAACACATATTCTGTTTCTGTCTTTTGTCAGAGTAAGATACACTGATGTGGAACTAGAATCACTTTTATTTATAGGGGGGAGGAGGGAAGAAAACTAGAGAGATTGTATTCATTCTAGATGAGATTCATATAAAGATTATAATGGCAGCAACTTAGACTTCAAAATTTAGCTCAAGAGGGACTTTCATAGTATAGGAAAATTATATGAACTATTCATATAGGTCTGAAATTCCCTTCTCACAGATAAACTGGGGTAATGATACTGAATTTCTACCTTGCTACTCTAGCACTAAATTTCTGGTCTACAGGGAACCTGATAATCATATTTTACTTGCCTAGAAGAATTTTTGTTCCAACTGCTTCGCTGATCTGGAATAAATAATTAGTAATACCAAAATTTAATGAAAATTTCTCGTTTATTTTACAGTCACAAGAGTTGCAAAATACATTTTTATAAAGTTTGGGCGAATCTCTAAACTGAACCTTCAAACCATCCAAGTTTTGTTCATTCTAAGCTTTAATGCTCGGGAAAGTGACCAATGAGGCATAAAGCAAATCTTATTGCTTCATCAGATGGTGAGTGCAATTCATGATCTACTGACAAACCCAGCAGAGAATGCTGAAATATTGTGGTCACGCCTAATAAAATAGCAGGTACAGCCTGCAGATAGGGCAAAGACTAATCTCAGCTTCATTCACTAATCTTTGCTGAAGCCAATGGGAGTAACCTTGGCCTCAGTTCAACAAAATATTTAGGCACATGTTTAAGTCTAGAACTGTAGTTAGAATGATTGTAGGCTACAAATGAAAGAAAGTAGGAGCAAACTCTCAGTGAAACTGGCCAAGGTAGGCCACCTCACTCCTCTCACTAAGTTCTGTAGGAAGAGCTCTTAAACACTGTTTAAGTTTCCTTTGTAATTTTTTTTTTCATATTTGGAATGTTCTTAAGTAAATAATTTAAATTGAGGTTTTCTATTTAGCTGCATTAAGCTTTGCATAGAAAATTTGTCCCACTGAACTGGGACAGTGATGATTCTGCTGGTCAAAAAAACGCCCACTAGATCTATAAAAAGTGGGTTAATTATCCAGAAAGTTTCCAGGAGACCCAGGCAGACATTCACAGTCCTTGTAAAAACAGAGATGCAGAGCCTTGCTGAGACAGTGAGGGACCTACTTGCATGATGAATCCATGATTATCTTTCTCTCCACACATTTCTGCTTGTCCTTCTCACCCAGCTTAGGAGAGCTCTTTTCAGAGAGAATTTCAAGGGCTGCTTTATTTGTTAGGAGACAAGGAGGCACTAATAAATTCCTCTGTGTGAGGTATTTAATTACATAATAATGTGTACACTAATCAAGGTAAATGTGTTTGTGAAAACACCTTGATATGGGAACAGTTAATCACCCAAGGCATTGCTTCTTAACACACCTTGGAAGTTAACTTAATTAAATTAATTAGAACAATGAAAAAATGAACTGTTTATTGGTCTACAATGGCCCGAAGCGAGCGCTTTTCCACCAATGCTAGGAAACCTCCCAGACTACAAGTCTTTTTTTTTTTTTTTTTTTTATTCTATACCTCTAGTTCTTGCGCTTATGGTAACTCGTGAGGAGCCTGAAATGGATGGCATTTTCCTCTACAGCCCTGACATCTGAACTCTTCATCTGCAGGAACCAGGTGATTTGTACCCAGAAGTGCTATACCTGCAGCCAAGATCCAGAAAATGAACTCATCTGCGAGCTGATCTGTGCAGCTATGTGCTAGTTAGAAAAGAGCAGTTAATACGCAGGGGATATGCTTGTTCACAATCAAAAGCCAACAGAGACGTGTGAAAAGGCACCTTATTACCTCTAGTAAGCTTTGCATTAGATCTCATTATCCATTATAGCTTTCTACGTCCAAATATTGCGTTCAGTGCAGCCATTTGCTATCCTGTTTTTCTGGTGGATCTAGCTGACAAATATTATTATGTTTTCCCCTGTGGCAACAGCAAATTCTTGTTGACCACAGCTTTGACAGACATACAGCTGGTCTGTAGGAACACGGTTGTGTGTTTGGTCACACGTGAAGCTGCTGTTAGCTGTATGTGGACACCAGGGCTGACTTAAACTGCAGATTTGTGTATAATTTATCATTCTGTCAGGACAATATTGATGTGGAGAAAAAAGCAGACACACTCTTCAAAGCCTTTCTTTCCTGCTCCTTTGTCTCCCCCTCTTTAGCTCTGAAGAAAAAACTCCTACGGTGCCATGGAGAGATAGATCTAACAGATGTATTTTGTTTGCTTACCTTAAACCAAAAAATTACCTTGACTTGATTTCTAGTGTGGTGACACAAAGGTTTGCATTAGGTTGTAGGAGGGGGTGGATGAGGACATGGTGAGTGTTCTCAGTGAAAACAGTGGCTTATGCTGACATAAATCATGCATGAAATCAATGCTGTATCAAGTCACACTGAGTGATGTCAGCAACAGGGTTGGAAGTTCATGAGGTAAATGGTTGCTCATAGCTTTTGTCATAAATTGACCTTTTAGAAGTGTCCTAGATCACTCCCTCTAGGACACCCAGCGGGGCTGGTCAGGGATAGCAAGACCTGTGGATGGCTCAGGACCCTGACACCTACCTATGTGTCATTTGATCTCAGATGAAGTAGGGGAGAAAGAGTTTCTTCACTGCCATGAGTCTGAGATGGGGACTGGTCTTAGAAGCAAAAGACTAGCCCTTCTTTCTTCATCATGGTCACCTGTTCATGCTTGCAAAAGAAAATGTAGCTTCTCAGTAGACTAGTTTTAAAGAGATGTAAGTTGTCACCAATACTCAAGGAATAATACTTGTGGGCCGAGATTGCCTTACTCTAAGCATTTCACAAACATTAAAAAAAAACAATGGACTTTGCTCCAAAACGGTACTCCAGGGTGAGCTGAGATACTAGATGAACTTTAAGGTCCCTCCCAACCTAAGCCAAGATGCTTCATAAACATGGGATTGGATTTGTGTTTGCCAG
This sequence comes from Pipra filicauda, assembly GCF_003945595.2. NCBI lineage: Eukaryota > Metazoa > Chordata > Aves > Passeriformes > Pipridae > Pipra > Pipra filicauda. The sequence continues at coordinate 729,792 of NW_024104084.1, read as the reverse complement.
TCTGAAGAGTAGAATGATGCTGTGTAGTTAAAGGTCCAACTCAGTGGTCTTTCCAACTCGATTACACTTCTTGATAGGGAACAAATGGCAGCTTCCACTCCTCCATAAAAACTTTGTCTTCTGTAGTTCCCAAGAGTTTACTAGTTGGTACAACTGCCCATTCAAAACAATATCAACATGCTCCCCAAATTGATTCCTTCAGGTTGTGCATCCTAGGAATTTGTGAAGATGCACAGCTGGATCCAGAAACAGGCTATCTGTATCAGTGTGGCTTTGCACCCCAATCCATGTGTCCTGGTGCTCAACTTTGCAGTTGGAATGCAGACTTCTGTTCATACAGCAAGATTAGTCCCAACTCTGAAGCTGTCATGGGCAACAGTAGCCCAAGGCTGTCCTCATCACACCCTATTGGTGAGTGCTGATGAGCCTTGTGATATGGAGAGCTTGATTTACTGACCTGAGTCTGTTAGTGGCTGAGTCATGGATGAAAAAACCCACAAAAACCAACCATGAAAACAATTCTGGTATTTTCAATTAATTATTTGGATAGACATTTTCTTCCTAGATAGCAGTCATTTCTGCCAACCGTCCTTTGACAGGACCACAGAAGGCATCCCTAACCAGTTTAAGAAGTAAAGACTGTGAAGAAATGAGCTGCAGATATGTTTCTGGCCTTCTTTTTTTCACCCATGTAAAAATGTTTCAACTGTCACTGCAATACCTCCCTGCTGCCCCTCACTCACGTGTATGATCCAGTCTGTCTTATTGTCACAATTGGAACACAACATATGAAAAGAGGGGAGAAGGTGACATTCTGTAAATATGTGTTTTCTGCTTGCATTTCCTAATCAGGCTATTTCTGAAATCTCTATTTTCTTCTGCTTCCAGGTTTTGATGCACTTCTTTTCTAGGCAAGTGTTGGTTGTTCTCACTTCATTTACTTGTTCTTCCCCCACCCCCCCTGCTTCATGTATGTTTTTGTTAGTTTGTGTGCCTGTGCAAATGTGTTAATAATAATTTTGGGACTCTTTCATCAGAACCTATTATCACAAACCTATGTTGTTGCTATGTAACAACATAGCTAAGTTGTGCTGCTGTTCCAACATTTATTTTTTTATCTCTGTGCTTTCGATTCTTAATTCTCTCTTTCTTCCAGAGTTTTCTCCCTTCCTCTCCCCTGAAGAAGTCCAAAAGTCATACATCACACACACATGAGAACACATAACGCCCACACACCCCCCCACACCCACACTCAAACAGAAAGAAACACTGGGGGGAAAATACCCTTTCAATTCCTCCCTGTTTGGTGACTCATTTATACTGTTTGGTGACTTATTTATTTAATTTCAAGGTCTCTTCTGGAACTGAGAAATAAGACACGACAAGGCATGTGTTATACTGAGATAACGCATACCTTTGGGGAAGTGTGAAACACAAGGCAAAGAGGAGCGCCTTCAATGACCCAAGATGAGAGTTATCTTGTGGTAACACACACCTAGATGTGTCCCATTATGGCTGTGAAGGATACGGATGGAGAAAGTGGAAATAAAAGGAATATTAGGACTTAAATTCCTTTTATTATTATTATTATTTTTAAAGTTAGTCTGCAGCATGTCCTTCTATCATAAAAAGGAGAGTAGAATTCCAGCCAACAATCCTGTGGGACATCCATTATAATACAAAATAATGCATGCAAAGATGATAAAGCCAGAAGGGACACTCACATTCACTCTTACTGTGGATAGTTCCACATCACAATTTATTAAGTGTCACAGAGTTACTCAGCATTGGATTCAATGTATTTGATTACATTCCTTCCCAAAAGGCATCCATACTACTTCTGAAGACATCAAAACACGGGGAGTCTATTACTTACTTGGGTAATTTGTTCCAATAGTTTGTGACCCCAGCTATTAAAAAGTTGTACCTTCCTACAAATTTGATTGTCTACCAGTTTGAATGTGTCCAATCATTTCTGCTTGTTCTGTCATATTGCATTAGATGAAACTACATATCCTACCTTGTCCTACCTATGTTGTAATCTAGTCACCTTCTGGCTTTCATTTCAGAAAATTAAGTGAATTGATTTATTTTAATCCTTCATTAAGAACGTATTGGAAACCTTATGATAATTTTTAAGACTTCTTTATAATTTGCTTTATGTCAGCAACTTTATTTCTGTGCTGGTTTTGCTGGGGTAGAATTAATTTTCTTTATAGTAGCTGGTATGGGGCTGTGTTTTGGATTGAGCAGGAAAGAGTGTTGATAACAGAGAGATGTTTCTGTTATTGCTGAGCAGCACTTACACAGCACCAGGGCCCTGCCAGTGAGGGGGCTGGGAGTTCTCAAGGCTTTCGGAAGGGACACAGCTGGGACAGGTGACTCCCACTGACCACAGGGATGTTTCAGCCCATGAGATATCATCCTCAGCTTACAAAGCTGAGGGAAGAAGAAGGAATGGGGGACATTCAGAGTGATGGTGTTTGTCTTCCCAAGCCACTGTTATGCGTGATGGAACCCTGCTTTCCTGGGGATGACTGAACACCTGCCTGCCCTTGGGATGAGTTCCTTGTTTCACTTTGCTTGCACATGTGGTTTTTTCTTAGCCTATGAGACTGTCTTTATCTCAATCCCTGAGTTTTCCCACTTTTACTTTTCTGATTCTCTACCCCATGCTGCTGGTGGGGGAGTGAGGAAATGGCTGTGGGGGGCTTGGTTGCCAGATGGGGTTAAGCCAAACATTTCTCAGGACTGTGATGCCTCTAGTCTCACCAGTAACATTTACAGAAAACATCATCATTTTCCAGTCTCTACTCCTTATTTCTCAATTTGGACACAGAATGAAAGTTTATGTAGGCATATTGCATTCTTTTTTTTTTTTTTAAATCAACGTGGGAATTCATTATAAGTGTAAAGATATAAAGGAAATAAATTGATTAGTACTTATCCTGCAAAGTCCTAGAGGTTAAAGGCTTGGGTGGGATGAATGTGACTCCTTGGTTGAGTGTGCAACGATTCTGGTTTCCTTAACACTGAGTTTCAATTTTTCAAAGTGTAGGATTTTCTTTCTAAAGAAAGTAAAGACATTTTAGACCTTCCTTTTCAAAGTATAGTCATGTTACAGTGATACTTATTTTTATATGACTGCCATTTTATGAGATAGCCAGGTGATTTTCCTGTCCCTATCATTAGTTGTCATCCTGTCAATCTCTGTGCCATCTGCAGATTTTAGCTGTAGTGATTTCTTATTTACTTATTGATGAAAACATTGAATAATGCTACACCAGTTACTAAGCCACATTAGAAACAGCTCCCTCCTAAATCCTGGGATCATATAACATTAAGTACTGCATTTTGAGACCTGACAGTTAGCCAGGTCTTAATCCATTTAGCATATCTTTTATTCATATTGTATGGTGATAATTTTAAGATTAAACTGTTTTTCAGTACAGTCAGATATAACCAAACATATTGTTAAAAACAATGGGATGAAAAGAATCTTATCTTTTATCAGACCTTTCAGTAACACAGAAATAAAAAACAAAACAACAAAAAACAAACAAAAAGAACTACAACAAAAAAAATCAACCTGAGAGGTTCAGTGTACATTTATTTGCTTAACAAGTGATTCTTCTTTTTAAAACATCAAGCCTTTGAAGTCACTGAAATTTCTCAGTGATTTAAAAAGTATGCTGATCCAAGCAAAAGGTGAGAAAAGATTGCTGTGGTCCTTTCTTTAGTACATGAACTCATCTGATACTATGTGCAAAATTTTTCTAAGTATAATCTTAAAAACAACTGTTTTCCTGTGTGACCTGGGTGAATTGAATTCAGTATTTGTTGCAGCAAATTGTGCTCAATACCCAGTAGAATGAAATCCTTAGATTAATAGATTTTAAGGCCGGAAGGGAACATTATGATTATGTGCTCTGACCTCTTGCCTAGTGCCTGTCACGGAATTTTAGCCAGTAATTCTCACCTCAGGCTCAATATCTTGTGATACATAACAGTCTATTACTACAGCAAGTGTTGGGCTTCTTTGGTGCTGCCTACATGTGAGTCAACTCTTTTCAGAGTCAGTTTGCTGGTAATGTGGGGGTGGCTATGGAAAGGGCTGGGAAATAACATATATGTAAGCATTTATTTTTTTAAGGGAAGGTAAATATTTCATACTCATATTCATATATATATATATATATATATATATATATATGAACACACATAACATCATAGAATCATGGAATCCTACAACAACCCAGGTTGGAAGGGACCTCCAAAGATGATCTGATTCTACCTTCTGTGGGAAAGGGAGCCTAGATAAGATTATCTAGCACCCTGTCCAATTGCATCTTGAAAACCTTCATTGATGTGGGTTTTACCATGTCAGTGTGGAGGTTGTTCTGAATGGTTGCCCTCACTATAAAAAAATTTCTTGCATCGTTCATTACATCAAGATGCAACTACTTCTGGTCAACTTGTTCCCATTGCCCCTTTTCTTTTCCATATGAATCTTTGGGAACAGGAAGTCTCCGTCCTCTTTCTAGCTATTCCTTATGGTCAGGCACACAGTGACGAGGTTGCTCCTGAGCCTTCTCTTCTCTAGTGTGAAAAGACCTAAATTTTTCACTCATCTCATGGGACAGCTCCTCCAGTCCTTTAGATCATCTTTGTGGGTCTTCAGTGGAACCTCACCAGTCTGTCCACAACTTTTTCTAGCTGTAAGGATCAAAGCTGGATCAGAGGCAGCCATAAGTGGGCTAAGTGGAGTGGTTCGATACGTCCGTATCTCTTTTTTTTACCTGTAGATGCAGCCCAGGATTTGATTTGCCTTTGTTGCTGCAGCGGCACACTTTTGAAGCATATTTTGCTTGTTGTTCCCAGATCACTTTCAATGAAGTTGCTCCCCAGCCACACAGAACTTAGCTTGTACTGAGCCCTTTGATTATGTCAGCCCAGAGCATTTGTATTTTGGAAATCTTGCTGTGTAAAGGAGAGAAACTGAGCTCCATGCTCTAGCTGACCGAAAAGCCCAAGAACCTGACATGGCTCAGGGCGTGCCTACCTTGACAATTCAGCTTGGAACAGGAGTGTATTTCTGAAGGGACCTTCTGATCTTTTCAATTATTAATTGGACAAAGTGAATTTGAAGTGTTTGAATGGGATCTTCTATTGACAAAACTGATCTCAGTGATGAACTTTAATAAAATAGCTAATATGCTTCTGTCCTTGTGCTTGTGGGAGCACCCTGGGGCTAGTATGAATTAAAAAATTCTGAAAAGATATATAGTGTAGATATTGGGCCCTCAGCAGCAGTTGATTCTGCATATCTACTGAAGTCACATCACTCTGTTTGCTAATGTAAATTCATCCTCAATATTTCCACATCATCCCAGCCTGTGAAATGTCTCTGAGACTAAGCACCTCTGTTCTGCAAACAGGGAGAGTCATCCTCAATTCAGAAGCACTGCTTTAGCTTTATCTCTAAGCAAATAGGCTTTGTTGGTCTCAGCCTGCACCGGAAGGAATCTGCTTTGAAGTCAGCCACAGGGCATGGTTTATCTACAGTCTGAATAATTATCAAAAAATGAAAGCTGAATTTTTTGCTGTGGTACCTTTCTACCCTCGGCTCTTCAATTTCTTCTCCTCTGCTGTGTTGCAGACAAGAAGCTGGATATTGCCACATATCATGCATGAAGTCACACATTTAGACTGTGTGAAGCTGTTCTTCCAGATGCAGACCTGATGGCACTGACTAGCAGTGTCCTGGGGTACTCAGAAAGTTGTTTACGATACCTCCTTTTCACATTAAAAAGAGAAAGATGAAAGGAAACTCGGAAAAGAGTGATATTTTCAATCTCATGGTGTGTCAAAGCCACGATTGCAGTGGTCAGTGAGTGGCCCATATGGAATAAATTTCTAGACTTTCTGCTTCTTAGGGTGTTGGGGTATGCATACAAGCTGACATCCATGTTGGTAGTCCCCGCAGTTCATCTCCAGATCATCTGGGCATATATTCTGAACAAATTACGTACACTACAAGCTAGATGGAAATTTTGATGCTGTGAGAAATGTGCTTTGTGAGCCAGACAAGGCTTTGAGCATTCAATGGGACTGATGCACCTTGTGTAACATACAGATAACTGCTAGCAATTTTTCTGAGTGTCCTTTCCTCAAGGACAATAAACTTGTTATTGCTTCACAGAGAAAAAAAATAAGTCTCATACACGCCTTTTTTTAGTTCTTTGCTCAGTTCTCAGGGTACTGGTCAAGATGGTAGCCTTTGCAAATACGAACAGAGTTAAAACACAGTAGGGATGTAATGAAGTGAATTCTTCAGCACGTAACAGTAGCAGATTTTTATACTGGTCCTGCCAAGGGCTCTCACCATTAGTGACGTGCACAATATTAACTTGTATTCCCAGGAATCTAATACTTAAATTCTTTTAAACACACTACCGGAAACAGACATGCTAAGGGGTTGTCATTCTACTCACTAATAATGCCATATCCATTATTATCTTCAAATGCCCCCTTTTAGAACTTTGCTGATCCCATTGAATATTCTGGGTAGCTGAGTTTTCAAAACATATTCATTCCCAGTAGAGCTCTATGCTCTGTTGATTGGCTGCCTCCTTTCCTGATCACGCTGTGAACTTTAGTGGATGAAATTTTATACATAATCATGCTGCATTCTTTGCTGATTGAGCCGCCTATTATCACTGTTTATATAGCTATTACATTCTGCATTTGCCAGTCCAGTTTCAAGCTTGTTTTTCCCCCAATATATTATGCAAAATAAACTGAACAGGAATTACAGTATTTCCAACCTGCTGTGTCTTCAGAATCTAAGATAGCAAAATGCTTAGGTTTTCTTTCAAATAGTAGGATAAATGATTCTTCAAAGATTGAAGCTGCTGCTTATGGAAAGCTTGTGCCACTTACTATATGCAAAATAGGAAGATTTACAAAGAAACTGATTGCATCTTTATTTGCTTTATCAAAGAATCTAAAACCGTAGCTGAAACTATAGAAAATGCACTTTAGTGGTCTTAAAACAAATGATATCCCCAACAGATTTGTCAACAGCTTAACACATAAGCCCTGGCTGCTGAAGCAAAAAGCATCTGGAATTTCTACTGCTAGAATATGCACCTTAATAAGGAATAGATTCAAAAGTTCAATTCCTGAATTGTAGAGCTTGGTCAGCGGAGTTTTGCAGCTGAACAAGCGTTGTCTGTGCAGCTGGTTTTGCCAAAAATAAATAAATAAGGGGAATGAATAAACCAGTGCTCAAAACTATGAATCTTCCCTAATAATAAAATATGCAAAAATGATAGTAAACTCTCTCCATTTATTAAATTAAATTATGCATCTCAATCAGCAAAGTGTGCAACAACTGCACTCAAGAAGGGCGTCACTAAATCAGAGGAAGATACAGCCCAATCAGGAAAATTTAACAACTCAATCATTAAATTAGGCAATACTACCAGAACCAAGGTAAATAAAAAGGAGATAAACTATGCAGGCTGATCTTTGCTGGCCAGTACATTGAGAGGGAGACTGAAAAACACCATTGGATAATTAATCTGACAATTTCCCCTGGGGACCAGACCTTTAGGTGATGTAAGTGATTATTGCTTTAATGAAGTCACTGGAGCTGTATCAGTGCTTTTAAATACCTGGTATGACAATTGTGTTGTGACTCTTTCTTTATGGAATCTTTGTTCCTTTGTACTCTGATGAACACTACTACTGCTACCTACCTCCATTGGGACACTACTCCACTAGGAAAGCAAGCAATTGCAGTTTAGTTTTAATTTGTGTAGCATCTATCTTCTTTTGTACCTTTCCCCAAATAATCTTCTCTTAAAAAAAAAAATCTTCTGCCAGTGACAAGGAAAAAAAAATCAGCCTTCATGTTCAAATGTCTTCTGACAGTCTTGAAACAGGTAAGCCTGCAGGGCAGTTTGGGGTAGGTGTTAAAAATGGCTATAAGGGGGTAAAAGGTATAAATGGAAAAGATTTGAATACGAAGGCAGTGACTCTGAAGCAGTGATTCCTGGAAATGAACAGAAAGTTTTCTATTGAAATGCATGGGAGAAGAAACATTCCAGGCAGGCCTTGATGATAATATTTTGGCCTCTCTAACTAAACAACTTGTTGTAGGATTGTGTATCTGCATGATTAGAGAGTCCTTGGATATTGCAAAGAAGAGAAAATCATACAAATAGATAAGATGGTATCGGACCTCAAATAGAAAAAAAAAAAAAGGCTTACAGACTGTACTGTCAATAAATCTATCAACCTTTACCATTAATTTCCAAGCTAGAGCTGACCTTTCAATGATGTCTGCAAAAGGAATACAACTGCACCAAAAGCAGCAGCCACTGCCCTGGAGAGTCTGCAGTCCACCAGACAGACCAGGTGAAAGTAAGAAAAGATACAAAGCGATTACACGGCTAAATTGAGGAACAAAGGAAAGCCAGTATCAAAGCTGATGAACCTCACTGTCCTTCCTTGGTCACAAACTTTCGGAGTTCTGTAGCACTTCCTAGACTGCCTTTCCCTAACCTGTGTCAGTTGTGACCTGTCAGTCCTCGCTGATCGGCATCCTGTCTGCTCGTGAGGACTAGGAGCCTGAATATTTACCCAGGGCCTTTGGTGGGTGCTTTTGAGTTTTCCTAGCCTGTGTCAACATGCCACTGCTATTATCTTTACCTATATCAAGTAGGCCAAAGGCAATCTGTTCTGAAATCTTGTCTCCATTTTACTGGGTAGACATATGCTTAGTGAAATCCTTAAGGAAAGCTGCCACTAATACAGTGTACGGAGAAGCTGAAGCTACCGAGCATTACAGGTGTTTATTTAACCTTGGCATACATGGGAAAACTATAATGATTTGTTTTGTACCTGAAGGCCCAGAGAGGATTATGCTGCCTGTCTACTGTCTGTATGTGAGGTGTGTGAGCAAGGCAACTTAAAAGACAGAGCCAATTTCTGTGCTTCATCAGGATCAAACATTTCCATTAAAATACTAATTTTTAAACATTAACATTAGTCTGAAATAATTATAAAATAATTCTCCCTGCGGCCATTATATCCTTAAGTGAGACGAGGTAATTTCTGCTGTTAGTGTTCTGAGCATTATTTTTCCAGCTTTCTTCTTTAGCAATTCTTTCCAATAAATTCAGTGCTCTTGAAAATCAGATACTAATTTAAACAGCCCAAGAAGGAAGGTGCTAGAGAACACTAAGACATAGACATGCATAAAAATGAGCTCACACACGTACACTGGCAATAAATGCCCAGACACACACACGAGCATGCAGAATCTCTCCTGAGGCTTTGCATTCTTGATGGTTCTATCACATGTCATATTTTACAGGTCACGGGGCCATAAGGGAACTGCATGCACGGTCCAAATGCAGTTGCCACAAACTGGCAGATGTCTGAAGCAACCACAGTTTCAGGAGCTGAAGGAGATAAAATTCACAGTAGTTTAACAGGACTCTGAGAGGTAAAACATACTTTCACCTTCTTCATGTTTCCTGTGGCAAATTACCATCCTGCTCCCACTAGAGTCTACAAGAGGTGAAATACCTAGCGCCTCTGGGGAAGGGCTGGGTCCCCACAAGTCATTGATTCACCAAACACACAGGTGTGTGCTTCAGAGCCAGTGGCTTCAATAAGAGCCGAGAACAAGCGGGCAGTTCTTATTGAAGTCAGCAGCTCTGAAGCACATGCCTGTGTGCTCTGCGGAGACAAACCTTGGACTGATTCGGACACAAGCACTCAGACCTCTTAAATTGACTTAAAACCCCCCGCAAAACATAGATAGACGCGTTTCGCCACTTCATCATGCCCTGAAAATCAAGGCATCAGGAAACAGAGGAGCTTCTCTATAATATTGAATAGTGGATGAAAAGGTAAAATATGTATGATATGACACAGTTTTACCTGAAATTATTCCTTAAGGAGCATTTGGCCTTTACTTAGTGGTGCAACCACTTGTTATAAGACTTGGAAGTTTGTTTATCCATTCACTTACTTATTGGAGGGTATCATTATTTAATTTCTGAAGTGTTGCACCAGGGGTGTATAGGATTGGGAAGCATTTTCCCTTTTTCTGGATGAGATAGGAGGGAAATTTATACGTAGAATTGGGGAAGGATACTTAAAAAATGTAAAATGTTTCATTAAACAGAAACTTACCCCAGCTGTTCATTTCATTTTTATACCTCACAGAAAGGAAGCTGCTGCTCATGGCTGTTCAAGGCATCTGGTGTCTTATTTGAGGTAGTTAGTTGCGAATGGACGAGCATAGATGTCCGTGTATTGGGGAGAGTTTCTAAATCCTCCTGTGATTGGCTCTCAGAACTGGAAGCATCTGCAGACTTTTATAACCCTCAGTTCACTGCAGTGACTTAGTCCTTTGCTACCATTAATGAACCGTCAGAATATCATTAGTGCCAGGAGAGAGAGTGCAATTCATCTCACAAAATACAGATGTTTATATATGAGGTGGCTGGTTCAGGACTTCCCTACAGTCAATGGGCAGAAACACATTTAGGTCATGTATATTGGTAAAGTGGTGTAGTACACTTGTGCTTTTGTTTTTTTTAAACCAATACAAAAAAACCCCAACATGAGAGACACTTTGAAAGGAAAGGTTCAGAGGTAATGTTTCAATGAAAACTCTTTGAGAGGAATATAAACTCATTATCTTTCCCTTCAGCCTCCTCTTCCTCCTACTCTTCCCTTATAATCCTTCCCCCCTAAATCCTTCTTACTATAAGCAAAAATTTCATGTATTAGAGGAAGATGTGATGAACATTTTGACTGTTTTTTAGCTGTGGGGTTTATTACCTGATTGATCAGTTTATACACTGATATAACAGGCAGAAGCTCTGTCATTGATTCAGGACTGAGCATTTATTATTACAAAATGGTTTAGTCTATGTAAGCTTTTTTTTTTTCTTTTTTACGAAACAAAGAATACTGATTTTTGAGTACTTAAGTTTGCAGCTTGGTAGTATTCTCTTAGCATAATACATGTGAAATTTTAATGATGTCTTCTGCATTCAAGTATTGCACATTTAGAAGACCATTTTTAAACATATACTGCTCTGAACAGCAATTTATTATTACAGTACTTCAGGAGCTGTTTCTCAGAAATACGGAGTAATTTTTAAAAGGAATAATTTTTCATATTAATTCTTATTTTACCATGTCCCTTCCACTATGAAAGGCTATAATTACATTATTTTTTCATGTGACCTAACTTCAAACTGTCTTTTAAAAATATTACTTTTACAAAATATGTATGCAATTTTTAAAAAATATATTGTCATGATATTTCTTTAATGAGAATCTGCTTGTAATATTTACATTGTATGTTACTATCATTATATATCTAATTGGCCAAGTGCACAGAAATGGAAAATGGAATTTTTTTGATGATAAAAAAGCATGTATGTTTCCAGGTGTAAAGTGTTTAGCTGCAGCTATGTAATTGTATTGCTGAGTCAAACAGGAAGTCTTATAGTCACTGACAATTAATCTTGCAATTTAATTTTAAATCTCTGCATTCACTGTTCAGTTTTCTTTATTACTAAATGTTAACTTTCCTTTTTAGAAGAATTCCTATACAAGAAGTCCATTTCACATAAGTACTTTACTCTGGTGTGTAAAGAATAATATGCAACAGCATCATAAGTTGCTGAGGACGGGATTTATTTCACCTACTTTGAGTTGCCTAAAAATTACATACTTGGTCCAAAGCAGATAACCAGACCCTGTTTATATTCAGAGGAGAGAAACGGGCACCTCAGAGACTGATTTGTCCTGCCTGTGTCAGACATCTGGCTTAAGTTGGGACAAATCACTACTTGGAGCTGTCTGTTTTTCTCTGCTCACTGCAGAGAGACCCTAGGTGATTATTTTAGGCCATTCACCTTTCAGACAGCGAAGGTTAGTTGAGATGAATCCTATCTCTAATTGTGGAAACCCAGATGGTAGGGAAGGAAAAAAAAATGAAGAAGACGATGAACCAAGAGAAAGAAAACAACAACTAAAATATGTTTCTTGCATTTATTTGAGAAAGAGCAGGCAGGCACTGTATTTAAAACCAGTGCATAATGTTCTGTGCTCATCATGTAAAAACTATGGCAAAGAAATCTGTGTTCTTCATGTGTGTGGATGTGTGTGAAGGGATTAAGCAGTTTAACACATGCGTATGCTTCCAAAATATCTTTTGGATTGGACCCAAATTAGATTTACTCAAGCCCAGACACCTGTTTAAGGTTGTGATGACACTGCCATATGGTGGGTCAGTTGCTGCACACATGCAGACATGATCAGGTTTATTTAGTCAGTTCAAATAACAATAACGCAGGCACCTACCCTGGCCCCAGAGCATGGTTTTGGTACATGAGATCCATAAGATTCACAGCTATGCTTCCCTGAGGTAGCTACAGCTATCTTGGGCTACCTGCCTGTGATACACTAACATCTTGTTTTGTGGAATTACCTGAGGTCTGCCTTATGTTGCCAAAAATTTTGGCAACACAGGGTGAAAAAAAACTCACCCTCCACTCCTCCAGCCTCACCTCTCTCTCTGTTGCAAGGTACCACTTTACCAACGCTCTCAGTGTGGTAGTCGGTGTAATCTCACATGCATGTTCATAAAACCTGAAAAGGAAGAATAAATACACCACAGTTTCCAAGCATTTGGGGTTTCCTTTGTGCTATTTTTGGTCTTCTATCAAGCACAAAGGAGACAAAGTGTGACGTCACACGCCCACCCTGGATGGTTATGTCAGGCACTGTAGTGTGATATGAAAAAAAAATAAAAAAAAGAAGATCAAAGCACTTGGCCTTTATAGAAAAAGAGTGGGTTCAGCAATGTTTCTAAGGAAAATAGTATAATTAGAATGCTTGTTCCTCTTGGACCATAATTAAATGCAAGCACAATCATAAAACTACTTAAAAATAGGGGAAATTATTTAAAATCAGTTAATTCAGGATTTTGAAGTAATTTGCATTTCACAGACTGAAAAAAGCCCCAAAGACAACCCTAAGCTAGGGTATATTTTTATTGATATTTTTATTAAGCTCTAAAAAAAATTGTTTTTGAAAGACAAATTAAGCTGTAGTGAAATACATTTACAATACTGTGATTTCATTTTTTTTGCCTGTAAAGTATGGATATGAGATCAATCAGACAAAAACCCTTGCGATATCAGTAACACTGATTTTTTTAAAAAATTTTTTTTAAAAATGTTTTTTATTATTATTCAAAGGAACAAAAACATTTTAAAGCAGATTTTTGACAGGTATTCCACCTGTAAAATACTTGGTCATTTCTAGCTGCTATTAAGTAGATCCAAATGACCATGTATATCCCTCGAGACCCTGTTGTTGTATGCACTTCTGAAGTCACATTGACTGCGTGTGACTGTGATACCATGATGAAGTGCATTGACAACATTTTAGTTGTACTCTTTGTGTTAAGGTGAATAGTAAAACATGAGTTCCTTTAAAGTCAAATGAAGATTCACCATTGACTGTTTCTGCCTTCTGTCTTTCCAGTGGGCACTTACGTGTCAGACTTCTCAGTTTAGAGTTCCCTTTCTTTCACCAGAAATTGAAAATCCTCGTGGCTTTTTTCTGCTTTGGTAATGGCCAGACACAACATTCATGTGTCTAAGCATAAGCATTTCCATCTGTTCTGTTCATCTATGCTCCCTTGTAGTCAATGGAAAGAAAAAGAAACTCTTTTGTCACAGTCCATCTCATACACTAAAATATTTCTCTACTTGGCTGTAAAAAACCCTAAGAGAATTGGATTAGTGTTTATCAGATTCAGATAACTATAATTACACTCAGTGAGATCTACCTCTTCTATTGTCTTACACACTGCACTCCAAGATGACTAGTCTCTTTTCCCAACCCTGCTTCCTCTGTGCCAGTCATTGCTCAGCTTCCATTGTTCGTTGCTATCACAGCATCCATAAATGGGCACAGGTAGCGCTAATGGTACAAGAAAGCCACCGGTTGCAACAGGTTGATTTGGACTCAGTTTGACTCTATAGTCCTACACTAAAAGGCTAAGAATTAAAAATAAACATCTAGTGGGGGGAGTCACTGGAAAATTGTAAATCAGCTCCTTGATATTATCTTTATCCGTTACGTCTAGTAGGGTGTATGAAAGAAATTTAATGTGTAAGGAACAGAGATGGTGTTTAGCACCTGACTGCCACACTACAGACACTTCAAGAGTGTTTGCTTAGGGTCAGCCATAGCCTGAACATGCAGGCTGCCAATAAAATGCATCTGAAGATCTCCTGGAATATATCTTCTGGTCTAATTTAATCTAGAAGGAATACAATGTGCACGCTCAAAGACTGCCACGTAATGCAGACCAAGGCATGGTAAATGAAGACAATTGGGAAATTTGCTTCAGAAGCACACTTCTGGTCTGAAGTAAAACACTAATGTGGGTGCATCTGCTAATAAGTGTGATTAGGGCTTATTACCATCCAAACTGTGTGCATTTACCTGCAGTCAAGATAACACATTTTACAGATGTAAGTTAACAATGTAAAGGCAATAACTTTAACGGTGAAATATTTTCTCATTAATTTCTCTTTCCGTAGGAAAAAAGTTCATTTATGTAATCTCAACCGTTAGCCCCTTAGAGTTATCTTTTTTTATTGTCAGGGAACAAATCCTTTTTGTTAAGAAATCTGATTACATGTTTGAGTTATTGACCTTTTTTTGGAACACTTTTTTTTTTTTAAAGATGCTCATTAAGATCTTTTGTCTACAAAACAAGTGTGTTTTCCTATGACATAGAGCAACCAAATTCTAATTGCTGGCTTCATTATACAGAAAAGTAGAAGTGTAACAATCAAGAGCCTTATTACACATACATAATTGAGTTTCATTGCAACTTATGAAAACATAAACTGTCTTAAACACACTTGCAGAAAACGTTGCATCATCAAATCAACACTTTTATTATACAAAAGTAATTGTGTTTAAAGACACCAAACATATGTTACATATACAAAAGAAAAAACCACAACAAAACAGCAGTCTAATATGATTCAGAATTTTTAGCAATGCTCAAATCTTCAAGAGTTGTTTTTGTTTTGCTTTTTAAATTAATATCTTGCAAAATGACGATAGGTGGAACTGTCACCAATTAAACAGACTTCAGTTGTTTTGGGCAAAGCCATTTGAACAAAGTCTCATTTGATACAGAACACAGGATGCATTAAGAAGTTTTCAAGGTAGACATCTGCAGCTGAGTTTATTGTTTAACCTTATTGCCTTATTAGTACATGCAGACAAGCTTTTACTAAATGTGTTTCACTTCATGCCTAGTTCTTTCTATGCGGTCAATCGTGGATATCTGCATTGTATAAGTCTTAAGATAGATGAGATCAATCCACCTTTTATCAGTCTTCAACATGAATTATTAATATGGTTTGAACTGGGATGTTCAGTCCAAATTAAAGGTGAAATTTGGAGTTTTTTTAAAAGGAAGAGGCATTGGGTGTATTGTGAGTCATTGTCTGCTCGTCTTCTAGTATTAAATTTGTGCTTTGGAGATGTCCTGGTCTTGGCCAGGACAGGGTTAATTTTTTGCACTAGCTAGGTTGAGGCATGGCCTGGACCCTAATGTAATTCGATACCACCTCACATAATTTCCAGAGTCAGGGGAATGGGACTCTCTCTTGGTTCCCAGAAGAGAGACATTCCTTTTGGTCGGGAGAAAATGTGGCAGGGAAGAGGTATTTGTTTATTGCGGAGGGCTTTCTGTAAGTTGTGCCTTTGTCTTATACTTCTATTATTAATATTGTTGTTCTTATCTCAACCTGTGATCTTTGCCTTTTGTGCTTCCAATTGGTGGGGGATGGGGGAGTGAGAGGCAGTGTGGTTTAATGACAGCACTAAACTGAAGAACACCATTCCTAAATTACAACAGCATTCATTGGCACCCAGTGCTGCTCATGAAGGGTTGAGACAATGACAGATGTGCCCAGGGAGGGTTGGAGGCAGATCTGATCTAAGGATTTGCTGTATTAGGTGAGGAGCTACTGGTCACAATGTCACTTAGTCTGTTCATGTGGTTGTGGTACCTAACCTTGTGTATATTCCTGCGTATGCAACATGCACTCCTTGTGATGGTCTTTCTCAGAGCAGGGAGAGGGATCAGGATTGCTTTGTTGCTGTGCTGTGTGATACCATCTTATGACATGATAACATCAAGGACAATGAGGGTCATTTGGGATGTGTATTCAGTGTTGCTCTGCTATCCATACCTTGGGCATTACCCCTGGGAGCCCAGTAGTAATCATATCCAGTCTATAGGAAGAACACAAGAGGATGATTTTCCCCAGCTTGTCACCCCTTTTTCTCCTTCAGGCCTGTTACAACAGCTTTTGAAGATTTTTAATTTCTCCCAGATGTTAAGAAACCATGTTCTTGTTGGAGATCTGCCAGGTCTCCTCAGTGCAGTCCACACCGTGCTTAAAGTTACAAGAGGGATTTTTAGGAGGTCTTTCAGAGATCTGCTCACTGAAAGTTACTAACTATGTCAGCTAAGATGGGAGCCTTGAAGCACACTTTTCCACTTCAAGATTCAATATAGAACACAGTGCTTGGTCATTCATCAGGATATCCTTGGCAGACTTCGTTAGCACAAACATGTCACTTGAGTCCAAGCTTGCTATTTGAGTTTCCTTTTGTAACTCCTGAATGACGCAGATAGGAAATCTTCCGTGAGATAATTTTTCTTCTTGTCAGGGTGTTTCTTCATGACAACAACATGATTTACATGGGGATGAGGTAGACCCAGATAATTTAGAAGGAAGCCGTGAAACACCCCAAGCAAATGTACATCTTGCTACAGACCAATGCATGATCAGGGATCCAGATACCCAAGTTTGACTGGATTACATTATTTTCTCCTCATTAAGAATATATAGATATATAGGTATTTAATGTGTTATTTTTGAATCACAGAGTTATTAAGGTTGAAAGAGGTCTCTAAGATCATGTAGTCTAATCATTATCTTCCATTTTCCACTGTCCTACATCTTACATTTTGGATTAATCTAATTTAATTCTCAAATTTTAAATTACCTCTTAATGAAACACTTATAAATCTGTATTTAGTATTTAGATTTCACCAGTTGCTCTAATTGTTACTGGTGATACTTAAGAATCACTTACTACGAAAGCAAGCATTATTTTAAAGTACTAGACTTGTTTGAGATGTTGCTGACATGGAAAGAGTCAAATCTCCAAAATAAGTGATTAGACTCTGAGGAGGACATCAGAAATTGGGATGAATGAATTTAGGCAATGGTTCATAATATACCCATAGCATGGAACAAGTTTCCTGGTTCCTATTTCAGAGCCTTATCTGAGAGACCACAATTCTAATTAAATCTCATCTCAATTAATCTAATCATTGTGTAGTAAGTTCCATATTACACCTTCTCCTGATCTTTGGCAATAAGTAATTAGTTCAGTATAAGCATTTGACATTTTCTCCTGACCATTAATAAATACCAGCGCAGCTATTCATTCCAGTCAGTAGCACCTTTACTGTCTTCCCCCACAAATAAATGGCGAGAGCAGGAAAAAACATAAAGCTTTTTTTATTTTTTTTTTTATCCTTGGGACTCACAGTGTCTCCTTTGCCTTATCCATCAATACATTTGCTAGTATTTGTAATGTGCCTTATTGTGGCATCTTTGCTTGGTTCCACACGTTTAATACGTCAGTTCCTCCAACATTCAAGCACACTTTATAGAGATCTATTTGGAGACTGATATATGTGCACTATTAATTGTATATATTATATATAGTATATGAAGCGAGAGAGAGAAAGAGAGAATCTGATTACTCTAGGGCATCAGCTCCTTTCAACCAATAATAATTTAACATCTCTATTAACTACTTTTTGATGTTCTCTGTAGAGGGTACATACTGTTTTATATACAGGATGCATAATAAATTCCTATGAGATTATGCTGCAATTGAGTAGAAAGTCTATAACGCATAAGTGATGGAGCTGAAAAGCAGCTAGGAAGGATTTTCCTTTCAAAATAAGGTCACATATTTATATCTCATAGGGTAACATGATGGGTGCTGAAGAGCAAGAGGCACTGAGTTGCACTTTCTGGTGTGCTAAGCCTTTCTGTGCATTCACTGCTGCTGAAAAATGAGATGATACACAATAAGAAGATGAAGAAGAAAAACCCACAACCTTCTGAACCTCCAGCGAGGATTTGGTGTCATTTTCTTCAGAATAGTGAAAACCAAGGATAAAATTAACCTCAGCTATCATCAGCTAAATGAGGCATCTCTTCTCAAGTAGTCTAGCACTTTCTGGTTGCTTTATTAGGTGGCATTGTTGAACCATCAGAGATGCTTGCCTGTGCTACAGGCAGTCTTCCCCTTGATGCCAGAGGGAGCCAAGGGTACTACCACAGACTGGATGCCTCTCTCTTGCAAGCCATAGTTTGTTAGTGGGTACCCAGCTCTCTGACTGAAAGAAAGATATTCAAATTCTAGCTCTACCTCTGATCTTCTGAGTCTTCTGAATATATTTTAAGTTATTGTGGCAAAGGAACTCTATGCCTGGTATTGTGTCTGCCCAAGAAGAAAGGGAACCTCATTCTAGTTTGTGTTGGCATATGACAGAGCAGGGGCTTGAGATGGATTTTATCAGCTCCAGAAAGCTGATGCACTGAACCATCTATGCAAGGAGCTGTCATTCATTATTGCAGATCCCATCCTGGACCAGCCTGAAGTTCTGCTGAAGTGATATGTTTTCATAGTAAGTTGTGATTTGGAGAAATCGGTGTTTTTCATTTCAGAAAAATATGCTGAAAGAAATTCCAGCTGTCCCAACTGGCTAATTTTGCCCTGAAGATCTTTGCTTACTTTCTATCACTTTGTCAATAATCTTGTTTAACCATTTACATTGCTTAAATTTGGAAATGTTGTCACAAAATATTTGTTTTCCCAGAGTAGCTGCATATTAGAAAACAAATATTCTGATATTCTTAGCTATAAATAAAAATAACAAAAGTTATTTAACTTTATTCATAGAGTCCTGAAAGTTGTCAGTTAAAGGAAAGGCTCAGAGAATTGTCAGTTTTAAAAAATTGTTTTCTGAAAATACCAGTTTGTCATAAATAAAGTCATCTATAAAAAGGAATGCATTCAAGACATAGAAGTCTCTCAGCTTGAAAGCCAAAATTGGGAAAAATGCTTAACAGCTAAAACATATGCTGTTTCTTAAACAAAAAAATGCAAACAAACAAACGAAAGCCAAAACAAAACAAAAATCCTAAGTTGGGGGAGCTGGTTTAAGCAGTTTGCCTTTTGAGATGTAAGTTAATGCATTAAAATGTATCTTAAAAAATAATTGAACTTAGATTCAACCAATTTTTGGAGCATTTTGAAAACGTCATTTTTCTTACCTGGGATAAGATTGCCTTTCCATGTATTCATGGCTCTCACTGATTATTAAATAAATAATTAAATTCTGACTTGGTTTCACCTAGAACCATTGTCATGTGCTGTATACTACAGCATTTTTGTATATTGTCTATGTGTTTACCAAAGAAATCACTTATGAGTCTGTACCTGTTTGTGCACATAATTAGGTGTGTAAATGTGTAGCATGGATGCAATCAAGTGTTTAGGAGAATGAAAGATACTATGTAGGGATTCATACGTGTTTAGGGACTCCAGACACAACCTAGTTTTTTTTAATTCACTGAAATCTGTGAGGATTTGAATGCATGAGTGTAATCTCTCTTTCAAACATCACTGCTCTCTAAAACTGACCAAGAGATTTCAAGTGCACAGAATATCTTGAGAAGTGTGGGGTGTTTCTATCTCTTCCCAGATCTGCTTCACACAAATCAGAGGCGGAGAAATAATACAGTTTGTCAAAATAATAGGCAAAAAAAGAAAAAAGAAATATCTAAACATGAAAAAAGAGAAGCATAAGCTTGAGTGAGGCACAAGCTTGGGTTCTTATAGTGAGCAGAGAAACACACAACAACTTCCCAGTTCTGATTTAGAGTTTTATCTGGTTTGTGTCAGCAAACCTGTTTCTTTGTAGGATAAGTGCTTTCTCTCGAGGGGGACAGAAGACTTATTTTCAGTTCTTCAATTGTCTGTGGTTTCTTGGGTTTCAACAAACTCTACATAGTTTTATCAGGATACTCAAGAAATTATTTTCCTGTTTCTTCTTAGACCTTCCTTTGTCTGTACGCACTGTTCATTTCCAGGGCCTACCTGTCTTGAGGCTTCCTCTAGATGATTTTTTGCCAAGGCTAAACTGTCCTCTGGAAGTTTCTCAAAACCAATATGATAATTAGATTTCAGGAAGAACTTATTTCCCCTATATATACCGCCATAACACCTGAAAGTAAGCCTATGGGATCTTTGGTCCCTATTGTGTGGTCCTCTTCTAAAAGAATGAGAGCCACAATATACTGCAAGATGGCAATACCGGGTTGTTCTTGCCCCTCAATAGGTTTTAGGCTTCTCACTCAGAAGCCGACAGCCAAAACCAAATAACACCAGTGAGAAAAAGAATTTTCAGGAAGTGTATACAACACTAAGGAAAAATATATTAAAAAACTGAATGGGAAAAGAAATTAAAAATCAATAGAGAACAAATATGTATAAATCTCTAGATTATTAAAACTTCAACTTTTCCTTCAAATATTATTGCCTTATATTTTTTAAACAGCTCTAATGCTGGTGTGCCTACTTCCCTACTAATTTTGACTAGTCAACTGTAATAAACATGACTACATTGTGAGCAATAGCATTTAGCAATGTTAAACCAGTGTGATACAAAAGGCATCTGGCTCAGTAGCTCGAAGCTAATGTAAGCACAGCCCCTCATTTCTTGGTGCCTTGTGTCATGCATTCAGTTCATCCCCTTGCTGATTCATGTGGTTTTTAACCCTGCGTGTTTGTGAAGGGGTGTGTGTGTCTGGGCACATGCAGAATGCACGCACGTGTTATCTGCATATGTGATGTGGTTTGACTACCAGTTTGGAGTCTTCGGAATCTGAGTGGCATGGAATAGAATCAGCAGGTATTGCTTTGGCACAGAGAAAAGCTCTGGCTTTGCCACGTGTCAGCACTGAGTCACCCGACCTTGAACCTCCTTCCCCTGTCCTGCATCTCCATAGCCCTCCTGCAGGTAAGGACACTGCTCTAGAATGGTGTTCACCTGGTAAAAATGCTTACACTTATGGAGAGTGACTGGCTGGGAGGAAAGTAATGAAATGTGATATCTCATACAGCAGTGCGGTACAGAAATCATCCAGAGTGATTGTCAAGCATCAACATTCAGCGAATAAGACCAACCTGAAATGGAAGACAAAGTCACTAATTTCTCTTTTTGTTTTTGCGTTGCTCTGAATATCCAGAGACTGGCCTCATCAGGGCCTCAGAAGTCCAGTTACATTTCACAGCTGTGCTTGCCCTCAGCTTTTCAAAACTCTGTAGTTTAAAGGTTTAGACAACAAAACAACTGTGAGGAAATACTGACACCCTATTAACCCTTAACAAAGGATGGGTTATGAGCAATATTTTAAAGACCATAGTTTTTCCTCTTTGTATTCTGTTCTTTGTTGATTCTCTTATGAGATGCATATAGGTTTTCTGTAGACTTTGGACTTAGATAATCTATCTTTTTTTTTCCTTGTTTTTACTCAAAAACTTCTGACTTTGAACCAGTTGCATTCCTGCTTCTCATGCTTCATTTTCCCCATCTTTTAAAGGATTGAATATCAGAGTCATTTGCAAAGGAAGTTTGATAAAGGCTGGAAGACTTAAGCACATGTGTTGCTAAAATACAGCTTGAGGGTTCTCCTTGCTGTCACATATTCCTTTACAGGTGTTGTTGGATAGTAATTATGAACTCATGCTTCACATCATGAGTGTGATTGTTATGATTATTTAGAGAAAAAGAAGAACATGAACAATTCCCCGAAGTGGCCACCTGTGCAGGCGTGGTCCTGCTTTTTCACTGACTGCTTTTTTCTTCTCTTCTTCTGGTTCAGTTCCTCCATCTTCTACATCACATAATGCCTTCTCTTCTTTATGAGGAGGAAAATCTCCCCCTTTTTCATGGC
Source organism: Pipra filicauda (assembly GCF_003945595.2). Classification (NCBI taxonomy): domain Eukaryota; kingdom Metazoa; phylum Chordata; class Aves; order Passeriformes; family Pipridae; genus Pipra; species Pipra filicauda. The sequence goes on along the minus strand of NW_024104084.1, from coordinate 707,599 downwards.
TGTAGCTTTCTGCTTTCAGTGATTATTTCTTTTTATGTCTTTTGAATACTTGCAACTAAATCTGTCTCACTGCAGCTTCTCTTACACCTGTGTCATTCTTCTGCTAGTATATAGTTGCTTCCTTTTCTTTATCATTTCTGCTGTAATGTTGCGACTCTTCTACCCCTGGCATCCTCTCAGGTCTTACGTTACACCACCATCTCTCTTGCTCTCTGCCTCCAAGACTATTTTTGCAGCATCTGCTTCAACTGACGGTCTCTCTTCTACTGCTGCTGTTTTCTATTTGAGAATGAGAAGTGAATCTCACCTGAGCACAGGGGGGCTCTCCTGCACTCCTGGGGATACCATTTAGTCATTGACATTTTCCCTGCTAAGAGTTGTCACTGTCATTGCCTGTACATGGTGTCTCTTCAGCAGGAGAAAACATGCCCTAGCAAGTGACATTTCCCTTTGGCCTTTTGTGACTCCTCTGCCTACTGTGTGTCAATTGCATGATACTCAAGATGAGGAGAACTCATAGTTTCCATGCTGCCTCTGTTTTATGTTTACATGTTGGAATGGGCTGCCCAGAGAGGTGGTGGATTCACCATCCCTGGAGATTTTTAAACGCAGATTGGACGTGGCACTGAGTACCATGATCTAGTAAATGGACTGGATTTGGACCAAGGGTTGGACTCGATGATCTCGGAGGTCTTTTCCAACCCAATCGATTCTATGATTCTATGATTCTATGATTCTATGATTCTATGATTACAGTGACTGACCATTCCTCACTGAATGAGAGATCCAAAGGACCCCTGCTCTAGAAGAGGTCAGAGCAACCAGGTATCATTTTAGTTCTTTTGAACAGGATGGAGTGAAAACCTGTTATGCTGAGCTGGAATATTGCAGTGATTTTTCAGAGAGAAGGTCCCATTTACTCCAGTAAAATATTCTTCAAAGCTACAAAATATGAAGAATCAGGAACTGTTTACTGAAAATGTTCTGTAAAATGACCGGGAATTGACTTTAAGGCCTGAGGATATCACCTCTAATCATGTGTGAAATCCAGAGAGTGGGCTCATGGCTCAAGTTTTGCTTTAGATGACAGCTTTCTTGTTAAGCTAGCTCAGTCCTTCTCAACCTGTGATCCATGAAGTATTAGAAATCAAGACATAATCCATGGAATGATTGCAGGAAATCTTCATAGCTTCTCATTTACTTTGCCTGTTTAGAAGGTCAAATCTCCAAGTCAGATATCTTCATTCTGTATCTGCATGACAACTTGCTTGAAGGATATGGAACTTTCAACTAAGACAAGCCAGTTTCATCTACCTTGCTAAACTTATGTCTGAGAGATCCCTGATAGAGCTGGGACCGAAGTGGTCAGTCTATAAAGCACAGTGTGATTAGCTTGGCTGACACACTGGATGGATATGTGTAGACAGTTTCCATTTTGGCATTTACTTATTCTGAGCTAATCTCTCCAGAACATCTGAAACACTGCTCAAATACCAGGAGTGGAGTAATAGATGGTGATTGATAGTTTTCACTTTGCTTGCACTGTGCATCCAGCTGCCCTCATTCACTGCCCATTTAGCTAAGTTGCTTTTCACAGTTTAACAATTCAGGAGAGACCAAGGTTGAGCTCACAACATTATCAAGCTTGCAACAAAAAAAAATCTTCGTTCTGAATTGTCAGAGGTTCTTTTCTATCTCCTATTGCTTCCTCATGATATCAGAGATGAGTCCAAATCTGTCAGCCTTGTTTTATTTTGAAAGTAAACTTAAGATACCTAAGGAAATTTAGAAGAGCCAAGTGGAAAGGCAAAAAAAAGGCTATAGCAAAGTTTTACTGAGGCCATAAGGGGAACAATATAGACACTTGCACTGTCACAGTATAGGCATTCATGATCTCAGGGAAACAGTAGGAGATAGAGAAGGAAATGTTTTAGTTCTTCAGATTAGGATATCCAAGATATTACCAATATCTCAGGCTAACAGAGTAAGAGGTAGAACTCTACATGTTTATGTGTCACAAAGAAGCCTGAATAAAAAGAAAAAAGAAAGGCAAAAAACTCCACAACACCGACCATGGGTAAATTTGTAATTATTCTGACTCTGCTTTTGGAATGGCTGCATCCTGTAACAGAGAATAACATATTAACATCTGCAGATGACACCAAGTAGGGGGCAGTGTTGATCTGTTGGAAGGTAGAAGGGCTCTTCAGAAGGACTTGGACAGACTGGAGAGTTGGGTTGATTTTGATGGGATGAGGTTCAACAAGACCAAGTGCCGGGTCCTGCACTTTGGCCACAACAACCCCATGCAGTGCCACAGGCTGGGCACAGAGTGGCTGGAGAGCAGCCAGGTAGAAAGGGACCTGGGAGTTTGGATTGACAGAAAGCTGAACATGAGCCAGAGTGTGCCCAGGTGGCCAAGAAGGCCAATGGCATCCTGGCCTGGATCAGGAACAGTGTGGCCAGCAGGTCCAGGGAAGTGATTCTTGCCCTGTACTCAGCACTGGTGAGGCCACACCTGGAGTGCTGTGTCCAGTTCTGGGCCCCTCGGTTCAGGAAGGATATTGAAGTGCTGGAGCAAGTCCAGGGAAGAGCAACAAGGCTGGTGAAGGGACTGGAGCACAGGTCCTATGAGGAGAGGCTGAGGGAGCTGGGGTTGTTCAGCCTGGAGAAGAGGAGGCTCAGGAGAGACCTCATCAGTCTCTGCAACTCCCTGACAGGAGGTTGTAGCCAGGTGGGGGTTGGTCTCTTCTCCCAGGCAATGAGCAGTAGGACAAGAGAGTTCAGTCTTAAGCTCTGCCAGGGGAAGTTTAGGTTGAATATTAGGAAGAAATTTTTTACAGAGAGAGTAATCAGACATTGGAATGGACGGCCCAGGGAGGTGATGGATTCACCATCTCTGGAAGTTTTTGAAATGAGACTGGATGTGCCACTCAGTGCCATAGTCTGGTAACCGTGGCAGGGTTGGAGCCAGGGTTGGACTTGATGATCTTGGAGGTCTTTTCAACCCAGTTGATTCTATGATTCTGTGATTCTAACGCTGTTAAGGTAAGCCCTTCTGACATGTGCTTTTGCAGAAATGTTTGAATAACCAAATAGTATAGTAGTAGGAACTGTTTTATTCAGTCTTATTATATATCTGAAATACACATACCATCTTGACAGGTAAATGCACAAAAATCTTTTTTTTTTTCTTGAGGCTGGCATTACAGATCCACATATCAATGCCAGCTCAGTGCCTAGCAGATCATATGAGGAAAACACTTAATTTCTTCCTCAATCCTGCTATTTCAACCACATTGATCCAAATGGACAAACAGGTCTTACTGGGTATCTTTAGTTCAGTAATGAGAAAATGATGGAAATCTTTCACCTAATCTTACCATTGGTATATGCCAAATATAGCCAATCTTTAAAGTATTCAGAAAAGCAATCAGAACAAGAAGCACAGCAGATAAACAGTATGTTCTGCAGAAAGCCTAGTTTAAATCAAAACTGAAGCCACAGTTTCAGTAACCTTTCCATTAAACACTTGGCTCTATATATAGATGTCAGGCACTGGTTTTCTGGATATGAGTCTGGATCATAGAATCATAGAACCCCAGAATAGTTTGGGTTGGAAGTGACCGTAAAGATCATCTTGTTCCAACCCCTCTGGGCAAGAGCACTTTCCTTTAGACTGGGTTGAGTCTGGATCTCATCTAGCCTGGCCTCAAACAGAATAGTTTGGGTTGGAAGTGACCGTAAAGATCATCTTGTTCCAACCCCTCTGGGCAAGAGCACTTTCCTTTAGACTGGGTTGCTTCAAGTCCTCATCTAGCCTGGCCTCAAACACTTCTGGGAGTGGAGCACCCACAGCTTCTTAGGGCAACCTATTCCAGTGCCTCACCACCTTCACAGTAAAGAATTCCTTCCTAATATTTAATCTAAACCTCCTCTCCACAGAAGAGTTGTTTGGTTTCCTTACAGAACAAACCATTTCACTTCCTCTTGCCTTCTCTTGTTTCTGAAGAATTGACAAAAACTTCATACAAATAATTTTTGCCTTTTTTTTTTTTTTTTTTTTTATCGTAGCCCCTGATACAACTGATCTCAGGATTCAGCAGAGGTCTCTGGCTTGTATAAGACTACAAAAGGCAGTAGTGATGCAGGGAATCTAACTGAAACAACTGAAACACTGTTTGAAAGTGTCTATGTCCCCTAACTGATTGGCATTTTATGCTACCAAACACAACAAGAAATTTTATTTTTTTTTCCCTCTAGGGAGCTCCTTTTAATTTACAATATTATCTGGATTAACACTCCCCTCTGCCACACACACAGACACCTCCCCCCCCCCCCACCCCCCGTGCCTTGATGGCAGCTTTGCTCCCAGGTTTCACCTTTAAATGCTTACTTGCAGCAAAGCTTCTGAGTGACCTGTGAACCATACAGAAAGTCTCTGAAGCCCTGGGGCAAAAGGGTTAACTACAGATGACAAAGTGCAACCGCCACTGCTATAACTAACCCTTCATGCCATTTTTTCTAATAGGCTTTTGCACTTTCAAATTGCTCCATTCTCAACCTGAAAGAAACAGCTACTGATCCTGGGGCAAGAGCAAGTCAAAAATAAATGACAACTTGATTTAGCTGGGATGACCTGTCACAAACAGACTGGTGATTTGTTGCTTTCTGCAGTTGTTTAGTATACTGTAGCCCAGCCAGGTACAGTCATTTGTATGGGAATGGCTGGCAGCACTTGCTTCTGTTCTGATGAAGCTCTCCAGAAAGGTTTCAGAGTCTGCAATGTGTATTTATGACATCTGCTGCACTGCTGCAAGTGCTGGCTTTTCCACCTGATGGGACCTCCATGCCACAGGTTTTGAGACATGAAGCCCCTCTATGCTACTTCACTTTGGGCACAGCAGTACACTCCCACATGGACACATTTCCATCTTCTTACTGGCACCTCTCAGTAAAAGGGTTTGTTCATGCCCCAGGTGCACTCAGCTTTGCTCTGCTCCCCTCTTTCACCCCATGCAGCCTCAGACCACAGAAACATAGAGATAACATGACTGGATTGAATCAGCAGTCAGCTTGGCCAATGTGTTTTCTCTGTGAGTGACCAAAAGCAAATGCCTAGGGAAGAACACAGGAACAGGTCGCTATATCTGATACTCTCTCATACTCTTCCAGCTCGTAGAAAACTTGCTCAAAAGTCTCCTAATCTCCAGCATTTTGAGAGAATTCTGTATTCACAGATGTGGCCTTTAGCTGAAAGATCTAAGTGTATATTTTATGTATTTAGCCTAAGTCTTTCAATTTGTGTTATCTTTTTTCCATTTGTACCACTTTTTAGCAAGGAACACCACAGTCTCATTAGATGTGATTGAAAGGACGCCACCACCTGCTAACATACCCGTGTCTTGCCACCTATCTGTCACTCACCATTTCACCCTAATTTGGTGTTGGCTCTTCATTTCTTTAACAGTCCTGAATGGAGCTGAAAAAAAAAAAAAAGGATGCTTGTAATATCCATATATGCTTAAGTACACAAGCTTTACATTCAAAATATTTGTCATCCCAAGGCATAACATCTTTCATCATCTCAAAATTTATAAGCTAGTCATCCCATTTTCCTATCATTAGTCACCATCTCAAAATTTATTATCTAGCTATCCTATTTTCCTATTTATTCGTCTCAGTGGTCTCTGGTTACACTGATCACCACATTCATAACAGAGGTTCATACTGAAGATTAAACAGCTTTCTCTTTTATCAAAATCAAGTGAAAACTTTGAGTTTCCAGGTGGGAAACTTTGAGTTTTCAGTTGTAACTAAAATGGGCTGAACTGCATTATCAAGGGACACAAACCACATTTAGCTTTTTGACTGACCTTTATAAACTCTATTAATCTTTAATATGAAGGATGATTTTGATACGATGTTTTTCCATGTTTACATCTAAGTGAACAACATAAGGGAGAACGTTACATGCTCCTTTTCTGTTGAATCACTCACATTTAGAAAAGACCTAGCAGTTCATGGACACTCCTCAAGGTTGATTCATCGTCTGTGGTAACCAGGCTTTTAAATTAAAAGCCTTGACTGTCTAGTGTTAACCATGATGAAACCATGTTTGCATCACTAACTAGAGACCTCCCAGGTGCAATTTCTTTACTTTGTTGTTGGGTGCAAAAACGCCCCCCAGCCCAAGTTTCTTGCTTTGATTATTTTTCACAGACATTTACAAATATATGGAATAAGTATAATAGGTAAGCATGGCTTAGACATGAGGGCTTGTAGTATATCTAAATGTTATATAATTTTCTTAAATTGCAACATCTGCATCAGGGACAGGATTTAACTCTCCTTTAGTATAATTCCTGGTGTGCTGCACCCTTAACATACGATGACAGTTTCTATTCATTATCATGCTACAAATAATAATTTGTAAAAATAGTAAACAATATATTTAAAGGCAGGAGACAAATATAACCAACCATTGCAGAATTGTGCAATGCCCAAATGGCATTAGGAACCAGTCATCTGAAAAATAAATCTGTTTGAAGAGATCATATTATGATGCTGTGACTTTACTGATTAGAAATTCTATAGGCCAGAAATATAATTTTGTTCAAGCCACCAATAATAATTAGTGATATAGAAGTCTAATTATCTGTTGCTTTTTCCTTCAGAATTCCATTTCAATCATTCAGAAAGTCTTTGTTTATTTATTGCTAACTAGCGTAAAAACCCCAATTTATACCATGAAATTAAAAAGTGGTTTTGGTATAGGAGCTGCCTTCATGCTGCAACTCATATCAAGGAGGGGAAAAGAAAGAAGGAACATAGTGCTGCTGTTTGTTAATTAATAATAAGGCAGTCAAGCATTGCAGAACACTAAACCCACTCCACTACAGTTGAGATGTAAGTCTCCTTTTTTTCCTTACTATCTATATTTCAGTCATTTCTAAAAGCCCATGACTGGATTCAGGGTGGCATTGTGCAGATACAGAATTGATGCATGTCCTTGAAGAATGCCAGTCTGAATATAATCAACCAGAGAGAGAACTGAGCCAGTGAAGCAGCTTGTCCATTAACACACCACAATAAAAGTAAGGAAATAAATCTGTCTCCTTTCTTTTGGTCTAGGATAGAAGTTAGTGGAGCCCATGCCTTCCACCTATGCAAAAATTTGAATTCAGTTTTCTTGACTCACACAATTCCTGTTTCTCAAATGCTATTGTTTGTGGTAGAATTAACACTTTTTAAAGGAATCCCCAACTTTATTATTGATATGTTGTTTTGTTCTATGCCATTTACTATAGTTATTAATATTCAGTTATTCAATATTAGAAAATATTAAAAGATTCCAAAGTCAGCGATATAGCTGACACAGTGAAGTGAGAGCAAATCTACAGGCATTGTATAGCCTGCTTGGTTTTAATCATAATAATGTAAAATAATGTGACTGCTTTTCAAGATGGGAAAATTCATAACTGAGAAATTTCTCAAAATTTGAGAAATGGGCTAGCAAATGTTTGTGGACTGACATCAAAAAGCGTACTTAAAGACAAATCATCCTTTGCCTTCTATTCAATAATATAATCTTGTACCACCAACAGTTATATATATTTTAAGATAGTTCATTAGACATTTTTATTAAGATAGTTGAGAATTAGTAAAATATTTTTTTTCTTCATACTAAGAATTTTTTAAGTTTTCTGGTTTGAAATGGTGTTTCTTTGGCACTGAAATTCTGTTCACACTATGGTTCACATAGGTAGATGCCCCAAAAACTTCCTTGAAATGTAATTATAAAGTATACATAAATGAAGTAAGATTTTTTGTTCTGTAATAGGTTGACCACTTCTAAGTAATATTCAAGGTTATGCTTAAGTTTTGAATCTAATAGTTTTCTTTGTCATTAGTTATCCGTATAATCAATCACTTCACAAAAGTCATGAAGCAATTGTATATGAATTCTACACCTCTCAGTTGTACTGCATTGTTCTTTAATGAACTCTCAGGATTTTGTTTAACGTATTAAGAGGGTTTTTTTACTTGTTTGTTTGATTTAGTTTATTTCTCTCTTTGTTTGGAAATCCCATGCCTCTTTGCCTGGTTCCCTGAATTTTCTGACTATGTTTGGAAATTTTTGTTGTTTTGATCTGATCCTTTGCAAACTTCTGAATTTTTTTCAAGGCCTTGAAATACTTTGATTTTTAATCTTTTTCATTTAGTCCATGATCAGAAACAAAATTCCCTGATGAAAAATTGAAATCATCTCATTCCTGTATACTTCTAATATAAATTTTAAGTTACATATGGATTTTTTTTCTGAATTTGGTGGAGATCCGTTGTTATTGAAAAGGTGAAGGATCTTTCTGCTTATTCATAAGATTCTATTCCGTAGATGTTTATGCCCTTAAACATTTGCACATGTCTATATCTCACACATCTTTGAAAAAAATATTTCCTAAGAAAACCAACAGTGAACAAAACCACTTCTCTATATGCTTTGGTTTCTTAATTTTAGGTGGTCAAATAAGAACAATTGTCATTGTTTCCTGTTTTGGTCAAATGGAAAAAAATATCCAAAAGCTGCAGGTCCCTCAAATCTCAGGTGTGCTCAGTGAGTCTATGGAGCATCTTTTCCTCTTCTACTGACTCCAGAAAAAATCTAAGCTGATGAAGTTCCTAATTTAGAACCTCTTAACTTGACACATCTTTTAAACATCGCTAAATAGGTATCATAATTCTTTGTCAGTTTTGTGACTGGCTTAAACTCAGCTTGGACTCAGCTCAAGGCAGATGTGTTCCAAGGCAGAACTACGATGACAAACTTATTCCCAAATCTGTTGGGATTGGTCAAATACTTGAGATATACCAACTCAGTCTCGTTTTCTTCATTTTTGCTTCTGATTACCAAGCAGGCTAACTTTATCTGTTTCCTAGAGAGCTGTCCCCATTCTCATGTGGTTTACTTTTCACCTTGCACCTACAGATCTGGATATAATTTTTGAACATGCTTTTAACATTTTATGGACTACAGAAAAAAAAATTGTTTGGCAACTAACTTAACTTCATAATATATAATTGAAAGTACTGAATATCCCAGTGCCAAATATCATTTGACTTAACCAGAGAAACAATCTGGCAAAGAATGAAGGGACACATGACCAGAGTTGTGAAATATAAATGTTCTATCATGACTGTTGTAATTTTCTGAGACAATATGGGAGCAGAGTTTTGGGGAGGAGGGGGCGGTTGTTTGGTTTTGTTCTGTCCTGTGTACAGTCTTATGTCTTTATCTACCTATCTACGTAAATGTCAACTGACTGTTGAAATTCCTGAATAAAAAAAAAAAATCACATTTCCTTTGCTTAGGAAAAAAAAAGATTCACTGACCATGCATATTTTTAATCTGGTTATAAAATGCTCTAACAACAAGAAAAGAAATATTCTGGAATAGCATGATAATAATAGAAGAAATGAGTGTGGAAAATGGACTAATTTTAAAGAGGGATCTAATAAATGTATAATTGTATTATAAGGTGTAATTGCATTTGATATTCAGGAACAGGATTTGTCAGCTCAGATACCTCTCTTACATCTTCATGCTCTGTTCTCCTGTTATTCACTCAATGCTTTAAACAAAGTTCTTTTTATTGGAGATCATAAGCAGGAAATTGAAGAAAATCCACCTATTTGGACCATCTGCATATATCATAGTATCTTGATTCTAGCATGCCTGCTTCTCTGTCTTGAGCCACTTGTCATACATTTTTTGCAAATCAAACTTTATGGCAGATATTAACTACTTGCATTCATTATGTCACCATTTTCCTGCTGCATTTTCAAGGCAGAACTCAGAATTGAATCAGATCCAAAAATGTTGTAGATTACAGGATTGCTAGCAACTAACAACTGTAGTACATCTATGGGCAGAATTTTGTATATGGATCATTTTTAGTAGGGTTCTGTTTTGGATGGTTTCATAAGAAGGTTCTACCTAGTAAGCACAGTAACCAAAAATGGAAGAAAACTTAGTGAGGTCCTTGAGAGGAAATGTCTGTCTTATAAAACATCTAAGAAAATTATACAATAAATGGGATAGAGATAACGAATTAAGGAAATATGACCAACAATAGATATTGACTAATTTGATCGACAAAATGTAGAATCAAAATGTATTAAAACCAGTACTCTCTATCTTACTCATTGCTTATTCAGAGACACTTTAACTAAGATGAGTAATCAGAAAGAATGAAAGTGAGGAAAGATGTAAAAATACCACTTCTTTCTTTTTTAATTCAAGCACCTCTTGATATATAGGGAGGCAAATTGTAGTCAGAGAACTCCACGGCCATAAAGTCAGTTATTTTATCACTCTGTCTCCATTATCTTGCTCTATACCTTTATGGAGACGCAAAAATGACTCTGCTATCTCTGGACATTGCAAGGTCAACCTGCCTTTCACTTCAGTGGGCTCCTTAAAGTGCTATTGTCAACTCACAAGGCTGAGTCAGATGAGCTGAGTACAGGTGGCGGCTCTACAGGAGAGAATAACTGCCTTTCCCCATTCCCTTCCCATCCTTCAGTCTACAATGAACACAAGGAACCACAGGAACAAGCCATGGATCAGTAAATTGGCAGAGCTCAGAGATCAGTCAGTCAGTCAATCTTAACAGCAATTCATTCTTGGATTTGTGGATGCTGTGCAAAAGAATGCTTAGAAAAATCTAGGATAGGGTAGTTATTAAAGGAGATTAAAGGGTATTATCGAGTGCTTCAGCAAGTTATAATTAAAAAAAAAAAACCGGAGAGAAGAAAAGAGAGGGAGAGTGAGCAAGAGGGAGAGAAGGCTAATTTTTCCAGTCAGTGAAGTTTCAAGGATGAGAAGCCTAGTTTTGCTTTGTTATTGGCTTCAATATTAATTATACAGTATTTTTGCCACTTAACAAAAAGAATCAGGTCCTTCAATCCAAATTCCTTAGTTAATTTCTTTGAGGTAATAATGCATAAATAAGACACAGACTCAATGTTTTTGACAATTAGAGGTGCACCAATGTAGTACACTTGCTGAAAACTCAGCCTCCTCTGAAACAGAGTGCCTCATCTGCCACACAGATGTCCCAGGTATGAATCCAATCATCCTAAGTGGAAAAGGTAATTCAGCATTTGCTTCAGTCATGCAAAGTGATACTACAGGGAAATATCTTTCTGTCCCTTCATCTGCAGACAGAACTGGGTGAATTTTATGGTGTTCTGCAGCATATTAGGATACATAACCTGATGGTTATATGTGCCCTTAAAAAATTGTCTGTGTCTATCCATCTACATAACGACCTCTTATTTTACAGACTCACCCTCCTTATAGCAGCTGATCACCCTCATACAAAGATATTTAACGCCAAAGGGAATTCTTATAAAGTCAGTATTGAACACACATCCCAAAGAAAGCAAAACAAACTGGAAACTTTTCAAACTTCTAAGGAATTGAGTAATTTTTTTATCATTATTATTATTATTATTATTTTATTTTATTTAAAAAACGAACTAACAAAACCAAACAACAACAAAACAACAAACAAAAAAAAACCACCAACCAAAAAAAACCCAAACAAACCCCACAAACAAACAAAAACAACAATGACATCAACAAAACAACAAAAAAACCAAACTTGAGTCTAGATTACATTTCTTTGTTCTTACTACTTTTACCCTGGCCAAGAAGCCAATGGCCAGATCAACATTCTGTAGTAAAGCGGAATCTGGGAGCGTTTTGTTCTTCTAGGAAAGATAAATTTTTCCAAACTACACAGCAAAATCCAATCGGGAAGGATGAGTCTTTTTGATTCTTTGTCCTGGTTCTGTTCAGAGGTTGTTTCAGTTTTCAAATAGTTGTTGGAGCATGATCTGTTTTCAAGATTCCTGTATTAGGACCCCATCTCATCTAAAGAGGAGGGTGTTCCCATAGACATTAACATTCTCAGCAGTGCAGCACCCCCTCATTTTTCATATGCTGTGTCCAGGTATGTCATGCAGCTGGTTAACACTTGTTGACCATGCTGAAACCTGGTAGCCATAGCTATTTCTTCCCCTTGCATTCAGACCACATTCAAGATTCAATTAAAATCCTCTCAGTATGTGCTGTATCTTTCAGTTATCAATGCTCCATTATACTGTGTTGTGCTTTTGCTTCCTGGAGCTGTTGCTACATGGAACCTGACATAGTCAGAGGTTGTAAAGACCCTTTACGTCCTTACATTCCAGACCTGCAAGGTCACTTCATCAAACCAAAGCTCATTAAAAAGAAGGAAGAAAGGTGATCTACTATTCTGACCTCAGACATTGTAGCTGAAAAAGCCCTTTGCCATTTATATTTCAACTTTCAATGAGTATATGACTCAGTACTGGAAGGATTTGTAGCTGACACTCAATAGAAGCTGCTCTCGAATTTTGACAAATCCCATCTTGAGCCGAGAAGAGAAACAGATATTGATCCTAAGTGTACCTAATTCATCTCTGCACTTGTAATCCCAAAAGAAAATGGCTTCTATGACCAGAGGGCGTTCAATATTTTTTCCATCTTGTAAAATAAACAGCAGTTATTTTGGTGTGTCTTCATGCGTCGGGAGCAACATTGTAAGTAAACAAAGCACTGATTTTTTTCCTTTCCTCTTTTTGAGCAGTTACAAGAAATGCTGGGCCTTTTGATTAGACTAATTAAATTGTATCAAATAATTTAGGCTGATGAATGTGTGGAGACCACAGCAGCACAGCTGAGATCTGTGGCTCTGAAAGGAAGGTCCATGTCTTTACCAGAGAGTTGTATTTCATCAGGATCGTGTAATAAATCGCGAAGAAATTCATTTCACCCTGATGATCTATCCTCAGTAGCAGTGTGGTGGCACTAGCACTTGGGGAGTACTGAGAGCGATGATACATGGAGAGATAAAAGGCTGAGTTCTGTTGTCAATTACATTTGTGTAAATTTGAAGAAATTAAATTGATTTTACAGGTGTTGTTAAAAACAGAGCCTGAGGTTAGGACCCAGGGCATAATTTTACTTATTGTTCATTTTTTCAGCATATTATACTAGAACAATTGACTGCAAAATATAAGGTTTAGAAGTTCTGTCCTGAGAGTCACTCATGATAAGAACTGGATAGCAAACAGCCATACATTCTAGCTGATGAATATTTTCAGTTCCTCAAGTACAGTCAACTGGAAGGACCTAACACTGCAGCATACTGTGTGTGAAGCCCTCATTTAATGTGGGAGAAACAGTCTGTTTTTGGAAATAAGCAGACTAGACATTTGAACATGAGTCTCCCATCATTATTGGAATATTGGATTTTATGGGGCAGCTGTGACTATTTCCTGACATAGCTAGGATTCACCAAATATGCTGAATTTCTGAGAAAAGTTTTTGTTTCAATGAATCAGTCTTTTCTGACAGCAATGTCAACAAATGTTGAAAAATTTCCTATCAGTTCCAATAATCATACAAGGGAGCATCTGCCTGCAAAAAGTGGTGAGCAGGGAAGAGTATTTATAGACAGGTGCAACACATTAAGTGCATCTCAGCAGGGATTTGATATTTTTAAGCAAGAGACACTTCAGATTTTTAAGGGCATCTTTGAAACAAGGGTAACATGGTGTAATGCTGTGTGGTGTAATGTGTATATGGATGGCTGTGGAAAATCGATGTCACATACATAAGAACCCAGATTTTCCCCTGTTCTAGATCTTCTTTTCTTCTTTTTTTCTTTTTTTTTTTCTTTTTTCTTTTTTTTCTTTTCTCTTTTTTTTTTCTTTTTTTCTTTTTTTTTTCTTTTTTCTTTTTTTTTTTGTTTTTTTTTTTTTCACTGAATCACAGAATCACTTAGGTTGGAAAAGACTTCCAAGATCATCGAGTCCAACTTTTGACTCCATTTCTTATATCTGCAAAGGATTGAGCAAGCTGTTCCTTCAAAAGAGTAAGTTAGAAAGTGTTTCTCTTAATTATTGTCTTAATTGTCAAATAATTCTCTTACATACTGTCTTTTTCTCCATAATTTCTTAGTTCAGTGTTGTTATGAGTTTGATGGTGTATAAAATCCATCTCATGAGGCCTACCACTTTTTCCTGGACTCAAATCTCAATCTTCTGGTGAAACTTCAAAGCCCTAATTCAAACAAGAGCTATGAACATGCATGCCCAGCAAGACCTTACAATATGTCTGATTATGTTGAAATCAAAGGAGTCACCTCTCTGCAAGATAAAGGTGAATCTCAATAAGAATATAATCTTAGGCCAAGCAAGCCATTCTGAAAGAGATTACCTGTTAGTAGAGAGATAGTTAAAGTGGAGAGGTGGCAAGTAGGAAGCAAGATTTGTGCTCTAGTAAATGATCCAGAAGCCCTTCTCTTGAAGTAGCTGTAGAGATCTGACCCCATGGGAGCCAATGGGATCGCTGGGTCATACTAAAAGTAAGTGTGATTTTCAGGCTCAGTCTCCCACATGAAATTTCAGCTAAAAGGAAAGGAAGGGGAAGTCCTGAATGCCTATGTATAGGAAAGTGAGTGTTCCTCTTTAAGGACAAGTCCATACCTTCTTTCAGAAATATCAAATGTCTTTTGAATTTTCAGGTAGTAAGGGCACCAACATTATCAGTTAAATTATGTCAGAACAGGAAAGGTTCATTCTGTGAATTCAGCAATATTTTAGTTCAAAAAGGAAGGATTTAGTTTCATAGAATCATGGAATCATAATATCATAGAATGGTCTGAGTTGGAAGGGACCTTAAAGATCACATAGTTCCAAGCCCCCTGCCATGGACAGGGATATATTCCACTAGACCACGTTGGTCCAAGTGCTGTCCAACCTGGCCTTCAACACTTTCAGGGACAGGGCAGCCACAGCTTCTCTGGGCAACCTGTTCCAATGCCTCACTGCCCTCACAGTAAAGAATTTCTTCATAATATCCAATATAAACCTACTCTCAGTTTGAATCCGTTCCCTCTTGTTCTGTTACTACATGTTTTTGTAAAAAGTCCTCCAACTTGCTTGTAGTCTCTCTTCCGAATCAGAAGGCTGCAATTAGGTGACCTCAAAGCCTTTTTTTTCCAAGATTGAACAAACCCAGTTCTCTCAGCTTTTCCATGTGGGAGAGTTGCTCCATCTTTGTGATTGTCTTGGTGGCCTCCACTGGACCCACTCCAATGTCCAGTGTCCTTGTGGTAAGAGAGGTGCAAATAAGGGATTTATTCATTGACATTTTTGTTCGGCAATATCTTACTGCTATGGAAAACCTCTAAAACATGGTGGACAGGGAAAGCTCTTGCTTCATAATGAAAGAGACATAAAATGTGTGGCAAATTGGATGTTTTGGGGAGAAAAAAACAACAAAAAATAAAAGCAACACTGGATTTTCTTTTACAGGAAGTTCACATATGATGTTTTGTCCTCCATTTATCATACTTTCAAATATTTTTATTCTTTTATTGCTTAGGGCAAGATTGCTACTGATGATGCACAAGTAGGCAAAAAATTGGAGTTGATTTTCTGTGGATTCTTATGGGTAGCCGTCAGAAACACGCAGTTACTTCCTAGCTAGAGTGACTCTGCTGAAGTTATCAAAGCTCTGCTGCAGAACAGCTTATAAATGGTCTGGAATTAATACTGGACAATAAAGAATGGAAACTACTGAGCCATGTTTGCAGAGGTCTGTTACAGGGGTAGAAGAATTCAGCATTAGGTGAGGCTGTAAAGATGATTGTTGGAAAACAGGTATCATAAGGACACTGTGTAATGGCAGGGTCATTTAAGAATTCTGATCATTAGGTGAAATGATGTAAAATCTGTGTCATATAGAAATAGCCATAATGCCAGCATTTATTTACTTTCTTTGTTATGACTAATTCCCTATAAAAATAAGTAAATAAAAAAATAAATAAAGCCATCTGGCAAGCTTGCAAAGCATTGAACATAAACATTAATGGCAGTGCTTTTTCACTTAGATATCACTTTTAATCTAAGGTTCTTAAAATGATCCACATTAATTAAGCCTTATGACTTTTTATTGAGGTCCATAAGAAAAGGCAGATAATACTTGCTGATGCTCTATGAATATGAGAAAGTTAAACCAATTACACTAAGATTTTCAAATAGTTTTAAAAAAGTGCATTGGTTCAGATTATATTCACTCAGAGGTTTGTATTCAAAATTCTGGTAAACAGAAGTATTTATGAATCTCCTTCTTTTTTTTTTTTAATGGTTGTTTCCAAATTTGCTATTACTTAATTTCTTTGATGACTTTCTTTATCAGATGATGATAGAAAGGAAAGAGGAGCTGCCTGAAATCCTGAAAGATTCTTAATTTTGAACACAAGCAGATTCCAATGTTTGCTGTCCAAGGGAGGAAAAAAGAAAAGAAAAAAAAATAAAAATGAAGGACCTGTCCAAGCTGTCTAACCAAACACTGAGGAGCACACTCACAAAGGCCTAGATTCATTGTTCCCTAAGCACCTGACTGGTTATAATCATACAAAATACTCTGCGATGTTAAAAGCAGGAGCTTAATTTCTCTGGAGGTTAATTCAGCCTTCCTCTGATCTCAGTTAACTAGTGAAGGGAGTTATCTCTCTTCATTGACTAGACAGGGAGCTGAAGGCAACTATATTCCAACTTAAAAGCCCTCAGATGCTTCACAAATTAGCAGGATTAATCCAAGTCTAACTCTTTATGTGTGGCTAACTCCTTCACTTAACATTTCCATCAGCCTACCAGCTTGAGAGTATTTAACTGCAAACAACTTCAATGATGGTCGAAATAAGAGTTTTCGTTTTGAAGCTCAGTTAGATTGTGAAGAATTTATCTAGAAAGATGCCAGTAGCCTTAAAAATCCAAGGTGTTTCCTTGGTCCTCTATTTCCAGTAGGAAATTTTATCTATTGTTGTAGAGTGAAGATTTCTCCCCATTTTTAGTGGAGACTCCCATGTGAGACAGTCCTGGGTCACCTCAGCTCTTCAGCCATGTCAAATGATTGTTAAGTTGTTGCATATAAGCTGTTTATATTATAATTTCCTTCCCCTCCCTTCCCTTCCCTTCCCTTCCCAAACCTTCCCTTCCCAAAACTTCCCAAACCTTCCCAAACCTTCCCAAACCTTCCCAAACCTTCCCTTCCCAAACCTTCCCAAACCTTCCCAAACCTTCCCAAACCTTCCCAAACCTTCCCTTCCCCTTCCCTTCCCAAACCTTCCCTTCCCAAACCTTCCCTTCCCTTCCCAAACCTTCCCTTCCCTTCCCAAACCTTCCCTTCCCAAACCTTCCCAAACCTTGTCCTTTCTTTGCCTTCTCTTTCTTCCATCCCTTTCTTTCTTTGAGATTTTGGAAAGCTGCTGACCCTTCTTTTCTCTGAGCACATTGAATACTAGATATTCCTTCTACTTCAGTGCAATTTTTTTTTTTTAATTATGCTGTCCTTGAACAGAATTCTCTCTTATTAAGCACATTGTTTGTTGACTCCTTTTCATGTACATGGGGACACACTATACTTGAAAATTGTATGTAAATATGTATGGTGTGTTTTATCCTACATAGAGACCGATTAATATGAATTATATTGTTCATTATTCATATAAATTATATTATTCATTGCTATATCTTCCAGATGAATGGAATAGTATCAAGAGTATTCTTCTCTGTAATAGGAACAATAATATGTTGTCAATAGACAGATACCTTAATAAGATGAAAAATCAGTTCAGTGACAGAAACAATAGATTTCATAGGAAACTATCTGACAGGAAAGAGGCATTGCATTGTTTGGAACACCTGTGGTTAATTATCATAGCTGAATACATTAAATTCAGTTTCCAACCTCATATATCTTCATAGACTGTTTGGCGATATTAAGCGATAAAGGCTTAATAATCAAAAGTACTGAGTTAGCAAATGTTTTCTAATTTTAATAACTTCTTGTTGTAATTACCAAGTCTTGGAGTGAAATGATTTAATTAGAAAGTAATCAAGAAGTGTCTACTGTTAATTGAAGAAATTATAAAAGATCTACATTTTTAATATATTTCTTGGGTAATAAAATTAAAGTCTATGATAATTATTTTATAAACCATGCTGATAAGAAAAGTTTGATACCAAAATGAGATATTGTATGTAGTAATTCCCATTGTTGCATTTGCCTTTGGCAGGTATAACCCAAAGAAAGGATACTTTAGACACATCCATTATCCGTCATTTCACATCTTAGCATACTTAAAGAACGTCCATTCATGCTCACAGCTCCTGTGAGAATAGCAATAATTATCATTATACCTATTTTTTTCAACTAATAAAGTGAGGTTAAATGCATCAGTATAAATCATGGCTATTTATAGGTTAGATTGAAAAATTTCTATCTAATCTCTCTTTGATAGAAAACTGGATTTATAATTAAGCTGTTTTTTTAAAAAGAAGTTGAGACGATTCTCTTTTCGTAAACATTTTAACTTTTCATAAGTGGAATAGATACATTTAAAATCAAAAGGGACAAAAATCAGTGCTTAAAAATATTCATCTAAACCTGAAAGTCTTTGAATTTAGAAAAAGTCTTCAGAGCAGTAGGATTTATAGTTCTTACTCTCCACCTTCTCATTATTCTCTGTCAGCTGAGTACTGAAAGTAAATGGTGTTTCCCAAAATCCTCCATGGTCATGCATTTCCATGCTGAACCACGCTCTGTAAGTGGGGTGCCAAAAATGCTGAATGTGTCATAGGGATAAAACCTTTTTCTCCTGACTGCTGCTATTTCTGTTAAACATTCCAAGACACTGATCATCCAATTTAAAACTTCTGTGGTGAACTGCTATTCCCTCTTGGGTGTCTGTTAAAGTTAATTTGTCAATGCACAAGAAGCACAGGATAAAGATCTTCTAACACAGGTTTGTCAGAATAGACATGGTGTATGTAGGTTTCTGAAATGGTACATGCTCCTAGGTCCTTGGCTTGCATGAAAATCTTGTACTCTAATAAATAAATGCTATTAAAAATATGTTTTCCATGAAAGGGAAAAATGACCTGCTTGCAGGAAAAGTGACAGAACTAAAAACACACACAGAAATGTTTTCCAACCTGCAATAGAAACAACTGGAGAAAAGAAATACATTCTAAAAATGAGAAATAATACATTCTAAAAATGAGAAATGAGCTCATTTTTTTTCATGAGAATGCCATTATTAGCTTACACCTTTTAGTTATTTCTCTTGAAAAACACATCTGGTTAATAACACAACCAACATCACTGTTCCTCTGCTTGCTGTTCTTAATCCTGAAGGACTTTTCAGACTGTCAACAGATGATGTCATATGACACGCATGGTGAGCAGCCACTAGTGAGATGAAAAGTGGCATTTGTATAGCTGAACAAAATTCAAATGATCTGTCTGACTAACAAGACTGCAAGATGTTGGAACAGTGATTGACAAACTGTCAGGTACTTCAGACCAGGTTCACAAATGCATGTGCATTTTCATTCCTAATTTACTCACACTGTTAATACAATTGTAGGTGCAAATAGGACCCTCATATGCCAAAAAATCTACTAAGCACTGAAAACACCTGAGTCATGTATGTATATGAATTTTCTTGTCAATTCAATTGGTTTCTGTGCATCCATGTCTTTTGTTAATTTTGGAAAGCTTTAAAAACCCAACAAAACCACCAAAAATGAAGAAAATATTTTACTTCTCTAGAAATTTTTGGATCAAAGTAAATGTAAATTACTTGACCATACATTTTGTTTCTGTTCTGCCTTAGACAGAAAGATGACCTTGACATAAGGCATCTTTTTGGGACAAATGAATGGTTGGAGGTAATGATCTCTAGGTGTTCCGCAGGCCAAAAGGGTCTTCCCAGCTCTTCGCTAAAGCCCGTAAGTTACCTTTGACCTTGAGCATTACTTCTTAAACAAATACAGCTTGAAAACTTAGGAGGTTGCTTTTCATTTACCTGCCATCTAAATTCATTCTTCAGAGACACTCTGTCAGCAAAGGAGATATGACTCAGTGTCTTCACTCTAGGAGACAAAAAGAAAAACTTCACTCTATGTCATGTTTTATATGAAGAAGAGAAAGAATAATTGTATGTTACCTCTTTTGGTTACCTTGCAACACAGAATTTTCTGGATGACTTCTTTTACAGAATAAGAAAGTCTATTTTACAAAAAGAAGGAAAAAAAAAAAAAACGAGGGAATGGAGACATTGGGGAACTTGTGCATCCTTACGGATAACACAAAGGGGAGTATTACAAAGACTGTTCCCAACTGGGCATGGATTTATAAGTTACATAGAGCACCCTTATCTACTGAAATGCAGAACTATATGCATGAGAAATTTCCAGCTCCTGACATTTTGTGAGCTTTTAATAGTACCATTAGTCAATATATCAGTATGCAGCATATCATATTGACTAGAGCTGATGTTTATAGTGGAAAGCTATTGACTTATGGGATGAAAAAGTGGATATAATTCAGCTTCAGGCATTATTGCCCACTGGAGGTTACTTTTTCATTTACAGGGACAATAATTTGCCCTGTAAACTGAAAACTCTTGGCTCACTATATATTTTACTATACACTTTAATAAGACTTTTTTGCCCTAAATGTGCTTTACATAGAAGCTGGAACTTCAGCAGTAGTATATCCTATGTTAATATAGCCAATACTGAAGAAAAAGAAAAAAAATAAAAATCAAAAAACCCCCATACCTAAAAATATAAAAAAAAGCCAAACCAGCAAAACTTGAGTGGCTCACTAAGATGCCTTATTTTTATAAATTGTCAATAACACATTTAGTTATAAATGTTAAGGGATACCTCTTACATATCTATCATACTGTATGATATTGACAGCAGTCTTGAGGTTGACAAGACGGTTGGGCAAAAAGGCTGCGCAATCTTCATCCTCAAAGATTTTCATGGAAGCCCTAGGAAACTTGTCTGACTCTGCTTTGAACAAGAATTCGAACAGAATGGCCACTTGAGGTCCGTTCCAACACAAAACCTCCTATAATCACCCTAAGAATTTAAACAGGTTCTTTCTGCATTCACTGGAGAGACATGGACAGCTACAGAGAATTAAGTCACCTCAGCAAAAGACAAGTGTCTGTTACAAGTGGGAAGAAATGTTCTCTGGAGCCACTATAGAGGGAACTTAGAAGGTTAGGCTGGATTAGGTAATGAACACATGGCTTGTCACTTCACCTTGACTACACAGGCTGCTGGCTAGTTGAAGATGACAGGATTATTCCAAGGTGTTTGCTTTGTATGGGGCTCGCTCATCCTTGATCACAACTGACGACTTAGAATGCTAACATAGTGCATAATTGCATAGAATAAAACATGCCATATGCATTGACTGGTGAACTAATGATCTGGATCCTACAGTTTTAGTAAAAGATCAGCTTGCTAACCACAAGACACATATACTTCAGCTGACAATATATCTTGATAAGCTAAAAAAAAATTCAGAATTAGCTTGTCAATAGCAGAAATGAGTCAATAGCAGAACGACTGCTATTCACACCTAATCATAGTAATGGCACAATAGACAATATTCATTATCCACCTGTCAAATCTTGGTGTGAAAAAAGGCAGTAATAGATCAAGGATAATATAACAATAACAGTAACAATAATAGTAAAAACAAGAGCAGCAGCAAAACCAAAAAACATCATGTCCTAAAATTAGTGACATAAATCAATGAGTGTTTTCTTTTGTCAATTCACATTAATATACACTGTATAAGACATAATATCCCAGGGTATCCTAACACAACATGACATCCTGGTTTTACTTCATGAATTATAATTTAAGACTTAATTTTTTTTCACCCATTGGATAGTTACTTACTGTAACATAATACATTGAGGGATTTTCTCCAGGTATTGTGGTAAGATACTCGTTTATGTCCAAGGAGAAAAAACTGTTCTTTCCTCTTGCCTTTTTTTGGTAACATTCATCCCAACAGTGATAGAGTGTGACAGGACTAAATAATTTCAATCACAATTTGACAGGTTAATGCTGACTTTGTCTCATAGAGAGGAAAGTCTTTTTAACTAGAACAAAAGATCTGGAAATCTGGTCTTGTTTTCTTCCTATGAAAACTATTTCTTCCACTGCCTGTTTGGCCCTTGATTAGTAATGACAGCATTCCTGGTGATGTTGTGTTAACCACGTAGGATTCCATCAGTTAGAGGTAGGTATCTCCATTGTAGGTGTCATATGTGAGCTGACTATCTGAGATCCCATTAGAGTCGAAGGGGATTATGGTCAACATGTACACCTTTCTCTAAAGTAGACAGCCACATTGTTGTTTTTTTTCCCTTAGGATTTTTCAGTGCATTGACTGAATTACCATTGACTGCAACAAGAATTAATTTACCATCATTGCCATATGTATCCTTCTGAATCTGGAGCTGAAACTCACCCTTACTACTCAATCTAGTTGCCTAGACATGTAAGTGTGTAACGTCATTTGAGATGCTGTGTGGTTGGCAGATGTGACACAGTCTATAGGTAGGCAAAATCCTTCTGTTCTTTTGGACTGGCAACCAAAAGGGACACCCAAGGGCATCTCAAATGACAGTAGATAATTATGTCTAGGCCATTTTACTTTATTCTTAGCATCTAATTTATGACAATCATTAAGAATATATCTATACTGAGAAATTAAAAGGGACTAGGAACATTTCTGGTCATTAGGGTCAAGTAGCAAAATATATTTGTGTCTATGCTGAGGAATTCACTAAGCTTCTAAGAAGGGTGAATGCACCTGGAGTAGTTACTGGGAGCGGGCACTTCTATATCCTAAAATGGTCCCTGGTTTTGGCAATGTGTTATCTATTATGAACCAAAACTGGACCAGAGAGAGTCCTAATATCTCGCTAATATGGCCAGACACACGTGAGAGACTTTCTGAGCATTATTTCATCTAACAGTCATAGTTATAGTGCCTAAGAATTCAGCCATGTGTAGGCATTAACAGATAAACATTCCTCATTAAACAACAGAAATGTTAAAAATTCTCATCTTCCTATATCCCAACTCCTAGGTGGAATATACAGAACCCAAAAATTCCCATCCCTTTGAGACAGCGTACTTCTGGATGCATCATGTTCTACCAAATTTATTTTTCTCTCTTTCTCTTGAAGTAATTGTCATTCAGTGCTGGCGTTGAGGTATTGCAATAGGTTTCTGTGGGTTTGGTTTTATTCATTCCTCTCTCTGTCTCTGTTTTTCTCTTTCCTTTCAAACACAGAGTATAATAGAATTGCCGCTGACAAAACCCTGACTCCACTGGAGTGAAAACCATTCATTTGTAGTTCAATTTTAAGATTCCTGACTCCAAATGTAAGGATATTCTCCATGGACGTAATGGGACATTTAGCAATTCATTCATTTTCTTTGCATGCTACTTATTTAGACACTCAGCAGTTGGCAGCTTTGATGTGAGTGGTGGAAATTATAAAGACATTATGTATCATAAAAATATAAAGGAAAGAAAACACAGGCCCTGTTTTATATCAGACTAAATTGACTAGTGTCATACTCAGGATATTTTGTTTTATAAATTATAATCGTTAGAGGAGGTGTTCCCTTGAGTGAAACCCTACCTGTCTGTTTCATATATAACACCAACTCTTCACTTTTTTCTCCTTAAGGAAATTGCTGTGTAAAACTTGAACACAAAGAATTAAATTTATAAACTCAAATAGCACACATATGAATAAAAAAGTGTATGGCTGTGTTTGAGATCCTTAACATAATTAAGGTGTCTGAGTGTGAATCAAGTAAAAGCAATATTATATGGAGGGAGTGGTAAAACTCATCTGGACAAGTAGGGATGTGATGGTAGAGAAATATTTATAAAGAAGGGAAAAAAAAAAAAGGCAATTCTTCCATGCTGCTGTTCTGTCCTGTTTTCTGGTCATTTGTGGAGGATTCAGCTCAGATGAAAACTAAGCATCCACACAGCTGCTCACTCAGTCCTACCCCCATGGTGGGACAGGAAAGAAAACAGGAAAAGGAAGAGTGAGAAAACTCATTGATTCAGATACGGATACCTTAACAAATGAAGAAAAGAGAGGCATAAAACCCATCAGCAGTGATGCAAAGGCAATTCATCACCATCTCTCACTACCTCTGAGCAACAGTGACCTTGGAAGACACTGACTCTCACATTTCAACTTTGAATCATGGAGCGTGATATAGCATGGAATGTACTTTTGGTCAATTCAGGTCAACTGTTGTGTCTGTTTAGCCCTCCAAGTTCTTGCCCATCCCTAAACTACTTCCTGGGGGGGGGGGGGGGGGGGCAGAAGGCAAACAGCCTTGATGTGCAAGCACTGTTCATCAATACACAAATCATTTGTGGGTTATCAACACTGTTCCAGCCAAAAATTCACAACACATCATCATAGGGACTCCTATGAAGAAAATTAAGTTCCATTCCTGCCAGACTCAGTACATCATTATAAGGTCTGGTGTTAGAACAGTGACCCACTTTGACTACACATACAGTGAGTCAAAAACTGATAGATGTACTTTAGGGGTGAATCAGTGTTTGAAATAAGTCTTGTATATTTCAAATATCAAGGATCATAGTGGGATCAAGATTTACTGCAACCATTTGGACACCTTAGAGCCAGTAGGAGTTCTAATGGCCTTCGTCTTTGCTATGCATTTTTTTCTATTAATTTTCTTCTAATTTTTATTTTTTCCCTAGTAGTTTCTCAATGGAGACTCAACAAGACTTTTGGAATTCATGTACTTGTGGATATTAAAATCTTTGCTAGATTTCACAAAATCATAGAATCAACCAGGTTGGAAAAGACCTCTAAGATCATCAAGTCCAACCTATGAATCAACACCACCTTGTCAGCTAGACCATGGCATCGAGTGCCACATCCACTCTTTCCTTGAATGCTTCAAGGGATGGTGACTCCACCTCCCTGGGCAGCCCATTCCAATACCCAATCACCCTTTCTGTGAAGAACTTCTTTCTAATGTCTAACCTGAACCTCCCCTGTTGCAGCTTGAGAATGTGTCCTTGTCCTACTGCCAGTTGCCTGGGAGAAGGGACAGGTACCCACCTGGCTACAACCTCCCTTCTGGGAGCTGTAGAGAGTGATAAGGTTATTTGAGACAGATTCTCAACAAGATATTGAAAAACTCAATCTAAGTTGGTTTAGCTTTGAGCTTCAAGGTGTAGCAAGGGGCCACCAGGAGTTCCTCCCAGCAGTTCTTCTCTGCAGTTCCACACCAGTCTGCTTCTACCAGTGCCAGAAATCCTGTACACAGCTACCACAGTTTCATCCACATGATTTTGTGCTATCCATAAATACCCTGACTCAATGAATGGACATTCTATCTGTGTTGATGTTCTCACTGCCATCTCAATTTTGTGACTGATCTAGTGGCAATTACTGTTGGAAAACAGAGGCAAAGAGAAAGTGTGATATAAATTTTAAAGATGCCTGATTTTTGCTGTTGTATTGAAAAATAGCTGTAAGGTTGTCTTCAGAGGTGGAGTCTTAACACCTACTAAATTTGTCTCATGGAGTTTTACCTTTTGAGGCTGCTGTTTAAGGTACCAGTCAGGGAAAACAGTAAACTGTATCTTAAGTCTGTGCAATTTCTGTGTACTTCAAATTTAGGTATGCGCTTAGGTATTGCCATTAAAACCTAGAGAAGCAAATCTGGAAGAATTTTTCATCACAGATTTTTTGTAATAGAAATCTCGGAGATCTTTAGATGTGATGAAATAGTAAGTTTAAGGCACCAGAAAGACACTCTATTCACGCTACTTTGGTATCACAAACAAATGTAGAACTTTTTTGAGGGCAGAGTAATATCTTTCAAGCAGCAACGATATGCAACAACATGCTTTTCAAGACAGCTTGTTGAGTTTCCTTGTGTCTTTAATAGTTTCCATGGTTATTTAATTTTAAATTTTGAAAGTTTACTTAGAGGTTTACTGTTCAAAATCAGAAGATGGGAGTGACATTCAGCTCAACTGCCTTTGCCATTCTGGAGGTTTAACATCTTCTGGAGGTTTAACATCAGTCCTCTAGGCTGTGTGTTCAATTGATGACTGAAATGCACATTTTGAGAGATAACTTGTTTTATCAGTTTCAAGCATCTGCTTAAGGGTGGGATGAGTTTTCTATTTTATGGGTGAGGACACAGAAGAAAGAGAAGAGGAAGCCTACCAGCGATGGACTGTGGCCCTGAAGGAAGCTGCAGAAGAAGAGGATTGTATTTGAAAAAATGGACTTATTTAATTAAGACAGACTTAACGGAGTAAAACGACCAGTTAATGCCAGTGTTCATGTTTTAATGGTACCTTCTTATCCTTGTTTTTACAATGGTTTGTTCCTACAAGAGTTCCACCCCTCTCCTCTCATCCATATCCTATTGTAATCCCTCCCCTTGTGTTTCGTACCCAATGGTTACCCCTCTTTCTACCAACTCCTCCTCCTGTTTGTAATACCCTAGAAAGTTCTCTGAGCTCCCCTATAAAAGGGGGAGCCATTTTAATGAAGTTTTTCACTCCTTCACAACCTACAACCTGTGTTGAACCCTGAGTGGACTTCCCCGTCTTGCCTAGCTGGGCTGCGTTACTATTTCCTTCCCACTTCCAGAATTGATTTCTAGTTTCAAGAATGAATTATATGTTAAAAATGTCATCTGTTCATTAAGGTATTTTTACTCCAAATCATAAACAATCCAAGCCTGTAGGGTTATTGTCATTACTACAGGCACTGTTGTTTGGGTACCACATACTCTCATTCTCTTCTAGTCTGTCCCCAGCTTGAAGATGTTCTTGCAATCACATGAATGCCATGATGTCCTGGTTCTTCTCACAAAGAAAGAACATGCTGTGGTATGTCTTGTTTGTTTTCTCCTGTGAGGAATAACAGATTATTACAATAACATAATTCATTTAGATGCATTTATTAACTGAAATATTGTTTGACCGAGGCAGTTTTAACTTTATTATTTAGTCAGTATTCAACACATGAAAAAGATTAAAAAGAATTCTATGTAGATTATGCTTCTCCTCAAACAGTATAGAAGTTGAAGCTACCTAGGATCCATTGTTAATGAACTTTTCTTTTTGAAACAGATTTTTTTAAATAAAGTTCTATTACAAAGAGGTATGTGGCAAATATAAAGTTTAAAAAAGATGTCATACCTCAAAAAATGATGCAAATGTTGCAAGTTCTTTTATGAATTTTCACTGAAAAAAATAAACAAACCACTCATATTAAAATTTGTTATGTCAGACTTCATGATAATCATAAATTAAACTTAAATATATCATAAGATATTGAAGATTCAGACACAGATAGTTGATTATCTTGTTTTCCTCAAGTTATTTGTTCTGATGTGAACTGGAATTTATAGAAGCGAGGGGTTTTTGTGCTTGCTAGGTTGATTTTTCTCTCTGCCATTTTGTTATTTTTTAAATTAGAATACATTATTTCCTCCACAGAATTAGGTTGAATTGGTAAAATATATGGTTGAAATACATTTAAACAGTTTTGGTTTTATATTTATTCTAGTTCTCTTCTTCAGTGCTGCTTGAATATTTTAATTTCCCCTGACAACTAAAATATATATTCATTATTGAAGGATGATAATTTTTTGCCTTAATATTTGTCTCTTTCATTTTGTGTATATTGCCCTCTTGCTAATGAGTCTTGAACCACTTCAAGAGTACTGGCCTTTCAATGTCCAAAATAATTTTGCTATAAGTGTTTTTGGTTTCTATTTCTTATTAGTTGTTCTTTCCTTACTGATTTTTCTGTTACAATTTTTTTTATTCAGTATAGTCTAGCAACATTTTATTCGAGTTTAGTTTTTACTTGTGGCAGAAATTCTCAGTAGTTTTCCTATGTTGAAAAAAGAAAATATACAGACCTTTTTTATATTCATGTTCTGG
Source organism: Pipra filicauda (assembly GCF_003945595.2). NCBI lineage: Eukaryota > Metazoa > Chordata > Aves > Passeriformes > Pipridae > Pipra > Pipra filicauda. The sequence continues at coordinate 679,626 of NW_024104084.1, read as the reverse complement.
ATCTGTTCCACCCAGCTGACTTTCTGCCTAATTTCCTTTTGTCCTTTATTACTGAAAACCTTAGTTACAGACCTACTTTCATCCTTTCATTTAATTTGAATAGAATCAACTTAAAATCATTCTACCCAGGGTTAATTTTCATGCCTGGCTTATCTTCTTGACTTATCACTACCAAATCTTCCAATAGGATCAGAAATCTTTTAACTCTGGCATGTGACAAACCTATGGGTAGCAAGGACTCATCTGCTATTGTAGCAAAATTATTCTGAAGAAAAGGTATGGCCAGTACAATTTTGATTTTCCATGGTACTTTGAATGTCTCTACAAGTATAAAAAAGAATAAGCTGCTCTAACCGGGGATTAGTGTGGGAGAAGGCTAATTGGTCTTTCACCTTATTTTTGCTGTCATTCCTTCAGGGATTAGGTTAAGCCTCAGTGTATGTTTCATCAGGGAATCATGAAGATTATACTTTGTCTCTCTGTCTATCATTCAGACACTTCCTCTAATATTGACTAGATTTTTATAAGTCTCACAACTCATCATGCAGTGCCTTTTAGTCAAAATAGGTATATGATTTACGGTACCAAGGGCTGTTCTTAGGGTAATAGAATGAAAGGTGTGAGACAATAACATGATTGCTAAATCTTTATTAAGTTTCCTTTTATCCATGCCAAGTCTCATCTTACCTATGGGGTTTTGACATCTTTAAATTAAGAAGGTGCTAATGAGGTGTCTACAAGTCTGACCTCAGACACATAAAGTATTTTGGGTAGAACTGAGATTGCCTACTATGAAGCAATATAACCCAAAGTCATGACCTGGTCCTTTAAAATAAAGTTCCCCTCAATGACAAAATAGAACTGCCATAGGAAAATGTCAGTTACTCAGCAAAATTTAAATGAGGCAGAGAGACCAACACTTTTTCTTTGCGTTCCAGCTAGGAATCTTCACGAATATTGTAAAATTGACTATCACTGTTATATCTGAATGCTTAATTATTCATAGAATTTCCTGTTAGCCTAAAGGCCATGAGAAATCATTGTATTAATTTAGGATGGGATTCACCTCATACAACTAAAACTGTAAGAGACTACAAGATCTGCAACTGGAATAATAGCACTTTCAATTCAGTACAATAAATAGGCATTTTTATGGAAAAAATTCCTTGACCCTGCTTAGAAGTTCTCCTTAGGGCAAGTTGAATTATGCCTTAGAAATGCCAGGTCTGGTTTTGACTAGAAGATAGACTACAGATAAGACTAACTGTTGATAACTATGTTCGTTCAGAAAACTCTTACCTACAAACTCCTTGTACAATCTAAGTACCTTTGGAGGGTGATACTTTTGACCAAAGATCCCTGTCTGAAGAAAATGGAGTGAATAGCCACCTGAAAGTGTTAGTCTTTTTTCACTGAATATGCAGAAAACTCTTTTTACATGGCTATCTTAGATAAAACACAAAATTTCTGATATTAGAATAAGTTAATTGTAGTTTAATTTTTATCTGCACTTCAGATAAAGACATTACTTTTATGAAGAAATTACAGTTTTATTTCTGTGATCATATGATACAGTCTACAAGCAAACAGAAACTTTATTTCCTTATTTGAAAGTGCCAGATGATGAAAAACCTACTATGGTTCTTGACCAGTCATTCTACTGTTTTCTACCACTTTTGCTAAAGTGAATATTTCTTTGCAGAATCAGTTTGCCAAGTTTCAATCCCTAACCACTGGATCTTTTCAAGAGAAACTTCTATTATCACATTTTTATTCTTTCGATGGATATTTATAGACCATGTCTAGTTACACCTTTATCTTCCTTTTGAAAAATTAAATAGAGCATGCAGTACTTCATTGCACAGTGTTTTCAAACCTGTAATAATTCCTATGAAACTTTTCTGAACTCTTTCCAGTCTTTTCCAATATGTTTTCTCATCTGTGGATACAAAGACTGGACAGTTTTCCCAAAATGGTCATATCAATACCAAGTACAAACTAATAAAATGATTCCTTTCTCCCATCTGATACATTTTCATTTTTGTGTTTAAGGATCATATTGTTCCTCTGCAACATAACATCTCATTGGATCCCATATTCTGCTGATGAGCTATGACTGATTCTCATTTTCTCTTTCAAGTATTTTACAAGATCACAGTTCTCAAAATAGAATTTTCCATCTAGTAAATGCAACTTTGATTTTCTAATCTTGGGACAGAAATGCAGCTGACTGAGGTCATTGTAATACTGTTCTATGCCATTTTGTGCTAGATCAGGATCTGAGCAAGAACTTGCAATATGAACTTGATGAAATCCTTTGCTTAATTTTACATCAGGAATTAAAGATAACCTTAATGTGGTCCTAAAATCATTCCTCCTGAACATCTAAACTATATGTTCATCTTTTATGATCAGGAACCATCATGATGATCTTGAAAACTCTGCTTCAATTCTGACCATGCTTGTCCTATTCCCTTATTTCACTTAGTTCTCTCCTGTCTGAAGTGTGCTTGTGACCTTCATATTTACAAAAATCTTTGAAAGCAGAGACCCTTTCTTCAACAATAACACATTTTCCTATTCCTCATTTCCTTTCCTCTTCTTTGCTTTTCCAATTTGTCTATCTAAAAAAAGTTAAGAAAAATCATTAAAAAAAATAAAGAGAGGAAGGAGACGTTGAAGGGGTATATTCCAGAGGAGGCACAGATGTGTTTGATCTAGGCATCCGTGGGAGGGGTAGGAGGTGAGAAAGGTTGGGAACAGCCATCACTATATACTGAAGGTCAGTGTCTCCTCACAGCTTGGGTCACCTCCTTCACCGTGTGCCTCACATCATGTCCTGCTCCTACCCTGATCTCCTCCTGCTGATTCCTGCCCCTTGCTCCCAAATGACCCCACATTCTGACCCCAAGAACACCTTTTCTGCCTTTGGTGATTTGATATGAATATCTGTTTAGCTTTTAATAGGTTAGGTCTGGAAGATGAGAGGTTCCATGAAAAGTTGTCCTTGCTGAAGTAAATGGCAGTGTTGCTGAATTCTGGGGAGCACAGATCTCATCAGGAGCCAATATCTCATCCCAAGCTTCTCTTCAGGCACTGGCATTGACTTGATTTCCTGCCAGTTCACAGAGTCCAGTTGTTATTTGTTGAATGACTTCTCAGGACTTTATATTAATCACTATGGAGGCTATTCAACTCCTTCAGCTTTAGTCACCTAGTCTCTTCATTTATTTGTTTATTTATTTACTTATTTATTCTTTTATAGATTGTAAGAATAAATGACAGAAATGTGACTCATTCCATTTTAGGTGCATATCTGCTTTAGGATGGATTGGATCGTCTTGTGGTGAGGTTACTGTATCGGTCACAGAATTTTAGATGTTAAAGGTAAATCTGGACCTACATGGATGTCTGAGATACCATCACTGGATTCCCTTTCTCATCTGAAGGAAGGACTAACACCATCTGCCCAGTATTAAGGTGTTACTTATGATTTCTAAGTAAAAGCAACACAGGATTTTTCACCCGTAAGGTAATGACAGAGTTTTCTTTTCTCCCCAGAGATTACACTTGATCATTCAGTTTAAGTGAAAGATGAGTGTCTGTGGCCAAGTGATAAGAATAACATTTTGAAATGTGGTAAGCAATACTTACAGAAATTCATATCTGGTAACTATAATGTTTACAGTTAGGTTGTATCATGTTATATATTAGGTTTTCGAAAGAGACCAAATAATGCATTTGGTCTGACCCAGGAGATCACTTCATGTCGGAGCAAAAGGACCTCTGCTGTGAGCTCCTAAGACATCATGATGTTTAATGAAGAGATTTTTTTTTTATGCTTTGACTGAACATCTTGTGTCAAATGATGCATCATCACTTTCCCCGACAAAGCTCTCAGCATGAACTCTGTGCCGTTACCAAACTCCGCAGATTGCCAGTCTGCTTTTTGAGGCTCCCTTTCCTTGACATGAGGCTTCCATGTTGCTCAAAGCTTAACTGCCTGGATCCCATCTTTGGTGCACTGTGCAGCACATTCCAGCCTCGTGGGCTGTCCAAATAATGCCGCATCTCTCATTCTCTTGCCTCCCGCCGTGGCTCGGCTCTCACCGTCAGCTTCAGAAGAGCCCACAGCACGACATGCCTTTTTGAATGCACAGAGACTGCAGTGGTCAAGCTGAACAGTCAAAAGTCTGTGCCAGTTCTTTCCTGGCATTTTGGATCTCACTGACTGCCAGACCCTGTAAAAGAAATAATCTCCTGATTGAAGACAGTTTGTGGTGGAATATGGTGATGGGGTGATTGTTCAAACAGCTTTGTTTGTCTTTCAGAGCCAGAGTTCTCCACTGTCAAAGTCATTGATTATCAGCTCAGGCAGTGTAGGAGGCTTTTTTCCCCCCTCTGAGCTACAGGACATTGAGTTCCATAATTGTTTACAGTCAAATGCCTATGCAACACTTAATTGCCTTCTGTAAGCTGCTTGGCGCGTGGAGCAAGAGCAATGGTTTGATGAGTAGAGCTAGAGCCCAAAACACTGTGGAGCTTGCAGCAATAGGATCCCTGTGGATAAGAAACAAACACGTCTGCTTCTATGTCATTGTTTTTTTGGCTGCATCGGGCAAGTTTTGGGAAAGTTATTGTCTCCTAGCAGGCGGGCAAGCACAATGTGTTAGTTCACCAGCCTTTCGTCTCCAAACCCAAGCTTAAATTCTGACTCTAGTTTCTCTTCAGAATGACTTTAGTACATCCTCATTTATGCTCATTTCTATGCCATGGTGACTGGAGCAGGCAGGCAAAGTTTGCTTCAGGTTGCTGCTGAGGTACCCAAAAAGAGTCTCACAATAACTTTATGCTGAAAGCTGGGGCAGAGGTGTTTCAAGAGCACAGTGTGAGAAGAGACAAGAGCCAGACTAAGACAGAGTCCAACAGGAATGTTTTGAGTATAAAACCCAATATATATGCAAGGGTGAGTCCTGGCATAACTGGGAGTTATAAATCAGGACTGAAGTGTATTATTTCTCTAATACGATTTTCAGAGTGAGTAGAATGCTTTACAGCTTGGACAGAAACAAAAGTCTTTCTTAATTGTTGTTGTTGTGGCCAGTCTTCGTGAACGAAGATTTGGGAAAGGTCTTTACCCTTCGAGCCTGCGCGGTGGATTTTTTTAGGTGAGACACAGTGTGCACTGAACTGAGCCCACCCTTTAATCCTGAGGTTCATCTGCCGGGGCTGAGTGAGCTCGGACGGTGGCAGCGAGGTCCTCAGGACATAGGTTTGTTTAGAGTGACCTTGTCTTAGATGGATGGCCTTACAGGGCTAAACAAGCTCAATCTGCCCGGAGGGGTTCCCTGACCGGGAATTGAACCTGGGCTGCGGTGGTGAGAGCGCCGCATCCTAACCACCAGACCACCAGGGAACCCCTAAAGGAACCTGATGGGAAGTATAAAATAGTGCAAGATCTTAGACCAATAAATGAGATGGCTGGGGGCTTGCACCCCGTAGTGGCAGATCCATGTACACTGCTGGCTAAATTGACACCAGAGCTAAAATAGTTTGCTGTCCTAGATCTGGAGGATGCTTTCTTCTGCCTGCCCTGGAGCCCTGAAAGTTAATCACTGTTCGCTTTTGAATGAGAAAATCCTCGCATGAGAAAGAAAATCCAAAATAATATGTATTGGGTGAACTGTTAACATGCTAAACTGTCTCAGATTGGTTGAGTACTAAGAGCTGTGCAGCAGGTCTCCTACCTCGACTGTGAGGTCGCTGCAGGACAACAAACCCTAAAAACAGCAAAGAAAGAAGCTGTCTGCCGGACTCCTTGGCCACAGGAGAAGGAAGAGCAGTTTAGGGGCATTTTTGGGGGAGATTTGAGTCAGTTTCTGGTCTGAATTGCCTTCCTCTCAGCATCATTCTGTTCTTCTTGCAAATCTTATGAATATGGTTATGGGGTGGATTAGGCCTAGGGTTAGGATTAAAGTTTAGGGATAGGGCTAGGATTCTGATTAGGGTTTTATTGCCCTTGCCACCTTCTTCTTGATTTCCTTCATGTAGCCCCAGATTTTCTTCATCCCTCTGAACATCTTCCTGAGGGTGCTCTTGATCGGGATAGACAGCCTCCTCCAGTTCCTCCACCTCCACTTCCTCTTCCTCCTCCTTTCCTCTTCAAGGGCTCTCCTGTCGGCTGCTCTTCTGCGGCTAAACCAGAGGGCCAAGAGCAGCAGGAGCTGGATGTGCCACTGCTGCAGGGCAGCCCAGAGCCGGGCTCCCTAGGCTCACAGAGTGCCCTCCTGCTCCTTCCCCTGCAAGCCATCGCTCACCGGCTGCAGGTACCGGCTGAGGAACCGCGGAAGCAAAGCAGGTAGAACTGCCCAACCCATGGCGTGCAGGAGAGAGTCCCTGTGCGGGGCGGCGCCCCCGGGGCGGGCGGGCTGCCCTCTGTTACCCGAGGGGCGGCGGCAGGCGGGAGGCCGAGGCGGCGGGGGCGCAGGAGAGGGGAGGCAGCGCCGAGCAGAGGCAGCGTGCGGGGCTCTGGAACGTGCTCCTGACGGGACGGGGCGCGACCGGCTGGGATCGGACGGGAGCGACGGAGCAGCAGCTCCCGCGCCTGCCCGGCGCCCGCGCTTATAGAGGCGGCGGCGCGGCCGGCACATCCGACCTTCTTAATTACAAACAAACAAATAAGCGAACAAAAGAATTCTCTCTTCTTCCCCCCCCCCCTCCCCCCCCTTCCCCACTGTAGCGCAGCGCTGTGTTCAAAATTCCTGCAGGGAATGTTTTTGAAGATCAGGGGATTAGCTATGTTATCATGTACCCTGAAACCTGAATTTCTTTAAAGGATTTTTCATGCTTGCTTCTTTTGAAGAATCTTGTAATTTACAAAGAGACCAAGGAAGAAAAACAAATTAAAGAAAACCTAGGTTTTCTAGGTTTTAGAAATAAGTCCTAAGGTGCTTTTTAATGGCATGTCAATGCAGAGATGTAGTTAATATGATGATACTATTTCTAGAGTAAAAGATATTTAAAGATATTATATCTCTTGCTGGTGCTTAGTTAGATAGTATGACCACATTTTTAAATGTAGAGGTTCTTAGCATTAAGTAATCAAGTAGTTCCATTATTTTTATAAATATACCATTATTTAGTCCCATCGCTTTAAGCATATTACTGGTTTCATTACAATGTTAACTAAATTCAAAGTAGTAATGGAGGTAAGTAAAGCAAGATATTATGTATTTTCAGGAACCAAATTTTACCGTTCTCTTGCTCATTGTACAAAAATCTAATCTTAGATGGCTGGGGTAAATCAATAATTCAGTTAGTAAAAGTTAAAAATAAAAGCTAAAAGATTGCTATAGATTTTTAGAAAATACCATTTTCCTCCACTTATTTTTTGCAGAGGACATATTCTTTAAGATTTTTTTCAATTTATTTTCTGAAACTGAAAACAGAAAGTATGAACTTTAATATATATTTGATATTATAAATCAAGTATTTGACTTTGTTAGGTAGTGGTAAGGAATTTTGGAGGACATAAAGACAGTAAGAAAAAGCAAATACATTAAAATACCAATACATTAAAAGCCCCTTTGAGGGATCTGGATTGCAAAATGAAAAATCAGATGCTCCTTGAACTCTGACAGGCTTGGTGACATGACCACTTTCCTGGGAAGCCTGTTCCAGTGATTGACGACCCTCTCAGTGAAGAACCTTTTTCTAACGTCCAATCTGAACTTCCCCTGATGCACTTTCATTCCATTTCCATGTGCAATCGCTGATCATGAGAGAAAGCAGATCAGCAACTCTCCTTCCACTGCCTCCCTTCAGGAATCAAGTCCAGGAAGCTGGACTTGATGATCCTTATGGGTCCCTTAACATTTGAGATATTCTATGGCTCTACTTTATTTTCCAAAACTTTTCAAAAAAGGCCATGTTTTTTTCCTATTTGCCAGTGTCAGCTTGTTACTTTAATTCTCCTATGGAAATTCCTCCTAGGAAAACTTCTATATCCAGAAGAACCCATTTCAACCACTAACACTTTCCCACACTGATGGAGAATTTAGAATACCTTTTATTATTCAATAAAAAGTGTTGATTTTATTTTTGTTAGTTTTTCACTGTTTGGGAATTATGAAATTCCAGTAGTGGGGGGAAGTTATTTGAGAATTCACAAAAAATTATTTTGGATTTTCTTTTGGCTACTTGTCATCCTTAATGACTCAATCCATCATATGGACTTTCTCCATTCTATTGATTATCTTACCAAAGTAATGTCTCAGAATGCGAAGGCAAAGGTTGTGTTGGCCAAATTATGTATTACACGTTTTACTTGTTGAAGAAAAAGTTGAAGAAAACAAACAAACAAAAAATCACAACCGTCTTTTGGCAGCTTCTATCATTCTGGATGTTAGAAATGTTATAACTAAGTGCTGAATTAAGTTCTGAAAAGGAATGAAAATTACTAGCAGCGAAAATCAGTTGCCTGAATAGGGATGTCTAACACCCTTTAATTCATTTTCTAGCAGTAGCTGAATGGAGGTGGGATAATTTAGGATATCTAATGCAAGAGATCAGTGTTTGGGCAACTGAATCACACTCCTATGATCCGTGACTTTGAAGTGACTTAGGCACCAAGTGTCTGTGTTGCAATCAAAGGGAACAAAACACTTCAAGGGTTTTAAAGATTAGGTTAAGAAGCCTGTATTTAATAATTTTCACTAGTATTTAAGCCATACATTTATAAGTAATATAAACGCAATGAAAATCGATTTATGTCACAATAAAGACTAAATGCCCCCCTCTTCCTCCCAATGAACAAAACTGGAATGGCTTCATATACATTACATAGACTTTTTCCTTCTTTTTGTTTTTAATCTGGGATATGTCTTTTTGTAGACCATACAAAAAGACCATACAAAATAACATGGGTTAATTTTTTATCTACTTAAACATTGTGAGCTGCAAGCCATTATTGTAGTGATTTATGGCAGCTATTCTGTTGCCAATCTTAACACAGTATTTTTCTTACTACTTAATTGTTCTAGTAGGGCTTCAGCTATTATTCAACCATTTCTGAAAATAGGAAACAGGATGCTTGGCTAATTAGTTCAGAGTCTGTCTAACGGGAACTATTAAAAATGGAAATAAGAAGTGATCTAATAGTGCAAAGTTTTGTCCTGACACAGTATACTAATAAGTTTCTGCCAAAATAAATACATAAATTGATGGAAGAGAATCAGGTTTTAGATGGCACCCTTAACTATAAAGGGGATAGCACAAAGAAAACATGGATGAAAGCCAAATACCTCATGACATTTAAATTTGGATATAGCTATAAAAATATACCTTAGGGTGAAGGGGGGGTGATGAGTCCTGTGCTGACTTTACAGTAAAAGATAAACAGTAAGTCAGTGTTTCTCTGTCTGTTTTCTGAGCTGATTCATAAAACATCAAAAGGATGGGCTATGAAAACCTCACATTTTTTATCATTACATTATATAAACATGCACATACATGTAAGCAAGAAAACAAACAAGATGTTATAAGGGAGCAATAATCAAACATTCACAATTTAACCTATTTTTTATTTCTTTTTAAGATGAAAACTATTGTAAGAACTCTTTGTAAGATGTCTTACACATTTTTAAGATGTTCTTTGAATTTAAAAGAAGGTTGAAAAAGCTAGTTTAAATGACTAACAAATGGACCTATAACTGTCATGATGCACTGAATATACTTTTTTTCAATGTCTCAAGAAACCAGTAGAAAGGAGCAGAAGTTAACTGGATGGGAGTAAAATCTTATTTGCAATTCAAATTACCAAATATTAATATAATTTATTCACCTTAGACAAGGTAACAGACAGGTGCACCTTTGTGAACTGCAATGTGTTAATCAATGTAGACAATCAATATGCTACAATTTATACATTATGAATTGCCTGGAGAAGAAATGGTACCTGTCAGATGTCCTGCAAGGAGATTTCATGGCTATAAGTTTAAGGGTTGCTTTTCGTTAAAGTGAAAATATTTCTAAGTAAGAAACAAGTCACTGCAGAAGGAGTGAAAGAGTCTAGCAGTGGAAAATACTCAACTGCACTAGGACTGGTCTGGAAGAAATAATAGAAGAGGTAGGGCTGCTAATGGATAGCTAGAATGGACCTCTGTAGTAATTTGGGACTATTCCTTTGCTTTGGTGAGCTTTATCTCACCTTTGATGAAAACTTTGTTGGCATCTTCTTGCTCTTATTCCATTACAAAGATACCTTTTTATTGACCCCCATGCTACTTTTAGGAAATAAATTTCGACATCTTTCCCTTCTCTTCCTTTCCTCTCTGCTTCACATAAATCCCAGTTAAATGTTTTGCTGCACAGTTGTCCTTTATTTGTTCCCTAATATTGTTCCCACTGATATGACAGTGTTATTGATTTTCTCTTCCCATTGCTACAGCGGGATTGCATTTACATGACTGTCATATGCCGAAACCTCAGGGCCAAATTCCTGCCCATTAGCAAGCTGCCTTGCCCTATTTAAAAGAGGCATTTGGTGTCCTGTCTGTCTTCCAAATAGGCCTCTTGCTGGCTGTAGCTCCTGTTGGAAGTGTCTCTCTCTCTGTGCTGATTAGAGTCTAGACTGAACATTTGCTAAGGAGGTCCAAGACAAACTTCTTTATGCGCAGGGTAAGTCATGCATAAGATTGGATCCCAAAGGCAGCAGTACAATCAGCAATGGTTTATATACAAGTTAAACAAATACTCAGAGGGGAAAAGTCTTTACGGGGTATAAACATGAGCAGATAACTAGGCTCATGACCTCCTTTCCTTGTAAAATGTTACTCTTCGGCTGCGGTCATGAGCTAAGTGACTTTGCCTTCAAGACTTTTCCTTGAGCACTAGTCCCTCTAGATTATTTTGGTAATTTCTGTTGAAACAAAACAAACAGGATCTGGTGAATTTGGGAGGAAGGGTCCGCAAAGAGCAAGCTGTTCCCTCCGAAGATAGCAAAAGCTTTTCTGACTCCAAAAAGGCATATGGTGGCTCTAACAGGGTACATGACCTGGATTCACTTAATAGTGTTCAGCATACCACTATCTCTCAATTCAGCTAGTTAAAACTCTGTTTACTTTTCTTTATGTATACACAGATATATAAAGAAATGTGCTGAATGATTTGATGGTAAAGTAACTAACACACATCAGAAAGGAGTCAGTTCAGAATAACCAGAAAGGAAACTCAAAACCTCAGTGGCCACATATCCTGTCTTCTGGGCTATCCCAAGATGAGAAGCTTTTGCTTTTTTTTTGGTTTTAATGGCAAGCCGCAGTCGGGAGCTGAGAAAACTTCTGTGAGAAAAGTTTCCTGGGCACTGCTGTATCTTCATGAAAAGTTTCAGTTTTGATGATTCATCATTTTCACACACACACAAAAACATATTGTGTTGAAAGATTTCTGACCATCCCTAGTAATGAATCCATCTGCTGCAGTCAGCGAACACAATTACGAGACAAATCACCCATCTTCGACAGGAAAGCTGAGAATAGAACCCCCTTTTTTCTTTTGCTTAAAAAAAAAAGAAAAAAAGAAAGAGAGAGAAAGAAAAGTCACAGACTGTTATCTTTTTATCTTAAGGAGCTTTTTACTATTCTCTATTAGTGGATAACTTATTCTACACTCCTAGGCATGGCCCAACTGCAAGAGACAGACATGATCTTATACCCACACACAGATGCATACAGAGAAAAAGAGAGAGGGAATCTGTGTATGTCCTTTGCCTGCTCTGTGATCATTAAAAATCTGATAACACTTCTGTTCAAGAATGAAGGTTAGACCCCACCTGCTAGTCATTCTACCCAGGTATCTGCTAAACACTGTCTTCTTTATTGTCGGCAGTATGGCTAGGTAGCTGTTATATACCTGCTGTGCTCTGCACAAGAGATGGCTGCATATGAATGGGCAGAGAATTGCTCTTCCTTTGTGCCTGGTCTACCTTACAATGCATCAGTGTGAAAGCCCATTGCTTCTGAAAATGATAAGAAAGTAAAGAATGTTATTGAAAGATCAAACCTGCGGCCAGATTTTGCCTGAAGACTAAACTGCTTTATGAGCAAAACACTGAGGTTCAGGTAATCGATGTTCAATGTCCATTTCTACCTTAGATTTCTTTCAGCCCACTGGGGACACCATTTAATTTAGCTGTTTGCTGTAAAACAAAGATTGTACTCATTCTGCCTCTACCCTCCAGCCTCTCCCTGGTCTTCTTTACTTACACTGTAAGATCTTCCAGTCAGGGAATTTAATGTGTTTGTACAGCACCTCGCACATGGGGACCCATCTCCCACCTAGGGCCTCTACACATCACAAACCCCACACAAGCATCTGTTTGGAAATGAGAGTTTAGATGTTGAAGTTGGCATTGTTTGCACCAGCTTAGATAGAGTTAACCCATTGCAATACCCTTCTCTTTCCCTCCCAAAACTACAGATATTCCACTGTACCACATCTGATGCTTGGGGATGTTGCAGAAACCAGGTAAAAAAAAAAAAAAAAAGGAAGAGAAATAATCACAGGGCAGATACCACCTGCCTGGACTTCTCCATGGGAATGAGTGATCTGACAATTATAGACTTCAGGTGCTGTAAGGAATCATCTCTCCAAACTGCTGCCAGGGGGAAAAAGACTAGTTCTGATCTGATATCTAGACAGCCTAAGAGTTATTTTTGTCCTTGAAGCCTAATAGTGGGTTATTGGTAATTATAGGAAAAAAAAAATAACCTAGAAAAAGGGTGGGATGTCTTTTTTATTTCCTCCCCATCTATTCTGTTCTACAGAAATCTTGTGGGGTTCCTATTCCACATTTAAGGAGAATTTAGCTCTATTATTACTTTAAATTAAAATATACCTGTTCTCTGAGATACTCTTTTTAAATTTAATTTGAATGTTTATATCTTTGTCATAATTTCTCTTTAAATTGCAGAAGAAAGCTACTACAACAGTGGCCAGAGAAACAACCCCCATTTGGCACAATAGTGAATGGCTCTTGGAGTGGCTGGGGTGATATCTGTATTGCCAGAGAAGGGTAAAAACAAAAAGGTAAGACAGGAGCAGATGGCAGATGAAGAAGAGAAACAAAGGAAAGAAAGGGGGGGGAGAAGGTTCTGAGGGGAAAAGAAGGAAAAAGGGAAGAAAAAAAATAGAGACAGGAATAGGAGAGCAGGGTTCACAGTTGTCCCACATGAACCTGGGATTCTTTAGAGAAAACTTTCCATATAATATTTCAAATTTTTTTTAACTTTATTTGGGGATGGGACTGAGAAGCCTAGAGGAAGCCTCTTTGAGAACCCCAAAGGCTCCCACTGGCTATTTAAGCTAACTGGAAGAGTTAGGAGCCATCCGTGTCCCTTACTGGTCCGTAAGGGGGAAGAATGAACTGGCAAATGGTAAAAAGCCAAAAAAAACCCCCAAAACAAAACCACAACTTTCATTTCTTTATTAGTCTCTCAGGACAGATCACTAAAAGTTGCAAGTATCCTAGGTCTGTTGGTACCTCTATGAATGAAGGGGGAGAGAGAGGGAAGGGTAGGCACAGACCTGAGAGAGCACATGTAGACCTTCATGGGAACACTTGCTGGAGAGTCTGCACCAACATCCTTGATCTCAATGGGAAAAACAAGCTCATTTATCATTGCATCAGACCCTTTACACTGAGCATTTCTAAGAAAGAGTGGTAAGGGAGAAAGGGAATAATAGGACATGGAGGAGGAATGTGGAGGAAGGCTGAAGAGGATGAGTAGGCATCTATAGAAATTGTAGGCAGAGGAGAACCTCGATTTGAAGCAGGCAGCTGAGGGCTCCAGCAAGGAAATCTGGTTTCCAGCCTGATTTGGTTTCAGAGATGTTGTAGTTATTTGCTGAATTGCCTGATGTTGTTTTGAACTATCTGAGAAACCAGTGGCATTCAGGGCAAATTACATTTAATTTTCTGTACAAATTGCCAAACTATTGGACCCAGCAAATGTGTTTATTAAAAATCAGAGGCATAGGCATGGGTCACATCTTTGTGGCACCAGATAATCAGAAAGAGACTAAGCCCACTAATATGGACAAATTGCATTTGATTTTTCATGCCGGAAAGGGAACCAATAAAGGCTCCTTCATCTTTGCTTTCACTGTCCTGGACTATCTACCCAGAAGGGGGTGCTTGCCTATTCCAGCACTATTGATTTATTTGGAGACCTCAGTCATTGACTCACACTCATGATTAGGACTGAGTAAACATTTTGCTCAATTTGTAATACATGATGTTTCCTAGCAATGAAGAGGTATGTACAGAGAACTGAGATCAAGCTGGAAGACCTGTGTGAATATCTCTGAATCTTGAGAAATCTCTTCTTCCACCTTGCCGTGGCTACTCTGGAGTCCTTAACGTGTTGGAAGTATGAGGACAGGTTATGAGAGAAAGGCCTATTGGGATTTATAAGGATGTTTAAGGGAGGGGATGATGTTGAAACGTATGCAATGCTGCTGAAAGCAGACCTCCTATTATCCAGCTAACCTGTCTTTTTTCTTCTGTAAAAAGGAATAGGGGGGAGATTTGTTTGTCTATTGGTTTAGGTCATCTAATTTTGGAATTTAAAAACTCAGCAAATCTGTTATCAGGAGCAAACAAACTATGACTTGTTGAGCTTTCGTGAAACATTTCAATTTAAGGAGTTCACAGTGTCTGAACAAAACTTTCTCTCCCATGAAGAGGAGTACAGTATTTCAAGGGCATTCCTTGGTGGTCAATATCGGGACCAGTATTATTTTACATCTCTGTCAGGGACAAGGACAATGAGATTGAGTGCACTCTCAGCAAGTTTGGAAATGATACCAAGCAGTGTGATTGGTTGCTGCTCTAGAGAGAAGGAACCTCAGTGAAAGGATGATGTGAACCTGTTAGAGTGAGCTCAGAGTAGCCCACAAAGCTACTCAGAGAGCTGGATGACCTCTGCTATGGAGACAGGATGAGAGAGTTGGGATTGTACAGGCTGGATAAGAGGAAGGTTCTAGGAGACCTTATATCACCTTCCAGTTCCTAAAGGGACATACAAGAGAGATGGAGAGGGACTTTCTACAAGGACATGGAGTCAAAGAACAAGGGATAATGGCTTTAAACTGAAAGAGAGTAAGTTTAGATTAGATATTAGGAAGAAAATATTTACTGTGAGGGTGCTGAGGCACTGACACAGGTTGCCCAGAACAGCTGTTTATGCTCCATCACTGCAAGTGTTCAAGGCCAGGTTGGAGGGTCTTTGAGCAACCGGGTCTGGTGGAAGGTACCCCTGTTCATGGAAAGCAGGTTGGAACTAAACAATCTTTAATGTCTCTTCCAAGCCAAGCCATTCTATGATTCTATCATTCTATGATTCTATCATTCTGTTATCTCTTTTGATTTGTCTACATATGTAAGGAAATTAGAGTTAGATCTAAACAGAATATTACATAGGAAAAAAGCTGCAATATATGGATTATGATAGCACCTAAAATGTCTCTCTGTGGTAGATTCTAAACCAAATAATTAAAAAAAAAACACAACCCAAAGAAAATAGTTTTTTTTACATCTTAAGGGAAAGTGTGAGTGACACATTCATCCCAACACTTCCTGTCCTAAATATATGGACATCCAGGTTGGAAGTGCTCAGATGCACAAAATCAATTAATTAATTGAACCTTGTTACAGACCAAGACTGAGATTTGTAATTTGATTGGAAATTAATCAGTCTGCATAGGCTTATGTTGTTCTGTTAACACTTGGCTTAAATGGATCATTTCATCCAGAGTCTTGTTCTATTGAGAACTGATCTCTTTTGTGCAAGAAACTTATCACAGTGAAAGATCTCAGTATTTTAGTGTTATATTTCTAACTGCAAATTGTATTTCTTAGGGAAAATTCATTAATTGCTAGACAATGACATTTGGAATGGAAAATGGACAAACAAAATTTTCCATATCCAGTAGGAACAGTATTTTATGAAAATATTGAGACCTCTTTAGGGATAATTTGTAGAAAAAAGGGAGACACTTACCTAAGGTGAATCATAAAAGCTATAACTTTAATGAAGAAAAGGAAAAGAGTAGGGAATTTTTTGTAAAGTTTCATCTCCACCTTGTTATAAAGGGACAAACATGCAGTTGGGAATGCAATTCTCCCCTCTAGCATGGTGCCAAATAATTATATGGATCACTGTATAATTATGTACATTCAAGGTTCTCCTAAAAAGCTTGATTTATTCAGCATTGTAAAGACTATGCTTTTGATTCTAAAAGGTCTTTGTTTCAATCCCCACTTACGTAATAGCTGCCATCTTGGCTGACATTTAAGGCTTGAACTAGATATAGTGAAGCTGGAAGTGTAAACAGTTGTAGCTTGAGCACAAGTTCCAGGGTTCTTTTGTTAGGACTGAATTAAGCTCAGAGCATCTGCACACTGAGCACACAAGGAGGCCCATGGCACACACAGTCTCAGAAGTACTGTGAGTCCTTTGAACACAAATTTTGCTGGAACATGGTTTAATACACTATAGGCATTCACATCTCCTATTGGTTTACACAAATATGAGGACAAAAGTTGTTCCAGAAAATCATGAGGATTGCCATCAACTCTGTTTTCCCTTTCTTTACAGATGTTGTTTTTAGGGCAAATTCATCTCACAGATAATATTGCCAGAACTTAAATAGATGGTGCAATTAACTAAAATTCAAAAGTGGATAGAGGTGTGAAATTTGCCCATGATTGTGATGCAAATGATGGATAATCAATGCAAGTACTGCTTTTTCAGACGTATTTATCATCTTTGCTATGTTTTTTGATCAACTTTTAAATGCAAGAATGATCACTTATGTGCTTGTGTGCTTTGATGAGATTCAAAGGCTTGAGTACTCAGTAATTCTGTGGCGTTTCCTGGGAACTCGTGACTTTTGTGTTGAAAATATAGCAAACACTAGCCTGTAAATGAGTAACATTTCCAAATTTACGTCTTATGCAATTTCAAAAATTTCTGCGGAGCAGAAAAGGGTACTTATTTAGATTTGCACAAACCCTGCTCAAATAGAGAAATCAAGGGCAATATTTCTTTGTCCGCAAGTGTTCCAGTTTGAACTCCTCAGGAAAGACTGAAAGCATCACCAAAGAGAATGGTTGAAAATCTATAAGAAAAGCGAAGATGGGTTCAAAAGTAATCGATATAAACTAAAACTTTACAGAATGAAGGTTTTCAGTGAGGTTCATCTGCATCACAATAATTTTTCTACGAAACATTTTCACAGAACAGATGGTAGAATGAACTAGGTCCAAATGTAAATGAACAAAAAATTTGAAAAAAATAGTTTACAACAATATCCAGACCTGACTTTTGAACATATTCTTATTAAAAGTGCTTTTATTCCTATTTTAATTTATATGAAAAAAAAACAACTTCTGAACATTTTTGTCATAGCATATTGTTGTCATTACCCATTTTGATGTCCCACAGAAGTTAGAGTACTGAAGTAACTTGCAAAAAGTTGACTTGAGTATTTTTTCTCTACTACAGTTCATTGTGGCCCCTGTTTGAAATGTGGCTGTTTTGATGACTGAAGGTTAGAACACATGTAGGTATCAGAAGAAAATACTTTGAAGAGAGAAGTATCCCAGGAACTGTCTGCCCTTTGGCAGACAGTTCATGTAAGGTAAATCAGTAGTTCAGTGTTTCTGGTAGATCCTTCAGACATGCAAAAATCTGGTTTACTCCCAGCACTTATTAAAAGTTAAAAATCTTCTTTTCCTTAAATATTTATAAATGACAACATTATGTACCTGGGAATGACAACATACTCTACATTGCCCATGTACTTGATGCAGGTTTTCCAAGGACCAAGGCCTGCCATACTGTCTGACTTTCTGTAGTATGTTAAGAAATGTGCAGACAAAACCTAATGTTTCAGCTGTTATTGACAAGGGGCAATTTTCAGTAAATTCAGGGTCATGATACAGGCAGAAGCACTATCCCACATTTGTCCCGACTATTTGGTTGTGAGCCTGCTCCTTGACATGTTTTCATCTTATGTTGTCTACTACTTAGACCAAGGTCTGCCTTATAATTTACCATAAGCTTTGCACATATATAAAACGAGAAAATTAAGGTGATAACAATGTGCTGAACCTTTCACTGAAAGGTTCTTAGATACAGCTGTGATAACAATGGCATGAGAAATAACAGTGAAAATAGAAAAGAATTCATATTTTGGATATGGTAGACTTTTTGTTTGCTGTCAAATTAAATTTTGTATGTTTATAGGTAGTCTTTCTTAGCCAAAGAGTTATGCCAGAATTTTGTTGCACCTTTTTCTATGATATAATACATGAGATTTTACTGATACATACGATTTGAATTAAATTGGCTGGTAGAAATAAGTATTATTTCCACAGCATAACTACACATGTGGTTCTCAATGACAACAATATTATAACTAATGTACTAGCAAACTGTACAAGACCTAACCATGATGCTTTTTATTTTCCAGGTGTCTGAACTCAGATAGATTCATAAATCATGAATGTTGGACTCCGGAGAGTTTCTTAGTAACTCTGTCATGTAATGATGCTCAGCAAGGTTAATTTTCTTTTTTAAAAATCCACATTTTAGATAGGAAACCCTGAGCATTCAAATTCAGGTAGTACTTACTTTGATTCTACCTACTATGAAGAGAACTGAGGCCACATTTGGTTGGGGTTAACAGGGAACAAAATTTCACAGATTTCACTAAATATTTTTGAATTGGAAGGGACCAACTCTTAATGAATGTCTCGTACAGGGATTGAACCTGTGGCCTTGGTTAGAGCATGTATTGGCACCGTACTCTAAGCAACTGAGCCTCTGTCTCAGAAACTTGACTCTCTTCAGAGTTTTCTGCATGTTTTCATTAGGCTTACCGAGTGTAAGGGTTTTATACATGCATGAAGCTTAGCAGGAGTGAGCAAAATACACACCAGCCTGTTAGTTGCATGTATAAGTTCAGTGAGTAAAAGAAGTCATGGGTTTCTCATGTCGACGTGCTCATTCTTCACAAGGTGAGCTCTGCATTTTTTTCCTTTTTTTCCTTTATTAACCTGGACATGCAGATCACACAACATATAATACAATTTAGTGTTTCAGTGTAATCTGAGGGCACTATAAGCAAGAATTCCCTCAATCTCATGACCACAATGCTCAGAGAGAATATGGCATATGCTTGTCCAAGTTTGTAAGTGGCTGTCAATATAATACCCCTGTGTGATGTCTCCTGCCAGCATGCAGTACTGTTCATCACCATACCTCAGCATCCTGAGGGGTCTACAGGACAACAAATGGTCTTCATGATCACAGACTGCAAAACAGGGATACATTTTCCCAGCAAAGTCCAGAGGTGGCAGGCTTTCAGTTATATCATCCCAACATTAAATCAAGGGCCCTTCTAGACCGGTAGCTGGTTTCTGAAAATGACCACCATTAAAAAGAAAAAGGAAATCTAATCAGAAAGATTGTAAAAGACAGAGCAAATATAGAATTAATGTTTTCCTCTAATAACATTTCAGTTTCTATCATTCTTCTGACAAACTTCTCAAGGTGACTAACTCAATAGCCAGTAATGTCTTTATCCTTCACAAATTTGCTCCATACATTTTTGATTTTAGCTACCACACCATAATATGGCAGTGAATTTCTTAATTTTAATGACTTTTTTAAAATTGTTTTCAGTTGGCTTTATAGTCATTCCATTGGTTCTTTTTTCCATTGTATGAAATAATGAGTCATTGTTTACTGGTTACCTACACGATAATATTTGCATCCTCTCTTCATCCTGTTTTTTGGTCTTTCAGCTGTCAGACAAATAAGTTTTAAAATACTTATATTCATACACACACAAATATCTTCCTCCAGCAGATTTACCAAAGAAACACTGGCAAAGTCTGGACTTTTAATGGATAACATAGTAATTTTCAGAGAGAAATGAGTTCTCTATCAATTCAGTAGGCCTGCTGTTTTTCTGAAATGGAGCATGTTCTTTGCAAGTCTGTAAAAGACAGTTTCCATAAATGGATATTTTGAAGCCACTGTTTCTTGATCCATGTCTAAAATTATTATGATCTCACCATGCCAAAACAATTCTCTTGAATAAAAATTTCTAGTACAGAGGATATTGCAGCAGTGAAAGCAGTCATACAGTTCAAATTTGTTATATGATACTAAAAAAATAATTCCCTTTGCCCCTTGTCCCATTCTTGTATAGTCAAGTATTGATTAAAACTCTACAACCTGAATGCTATGTATCATCACCTCTTTTTAGGACTATTTTGGATGGAAGAAACTCGGAATAAAAAAAAAAAAATCTTTCTCCTACCTCTCCTACCTCTCTTGCTGACTTCCTCCTATTATGTTTATTCTAATTTTACTGGTAATAGTAACCTCATGAGGATGGAAAACTTATGGACCTGTGATTACTCAGGCTTTAGAGAAGGCTAAGGGGAGATCTGTAGATCAGGTCATCTGCAACTACCTAGTGGGAGGCTGTAGGGAAATTGAAACCAGACTGTTCTTGGAGGTGTACAGTGGAAGGTAGAGGGGCAATGGACAAGTAAGAAATGTTCACGGAGCTACATCCTTGGAGACACTTAAAATTTCGACAAATAATTCCTGGAATACTCTGTTTTAATTGGACTTGCTTTGAGCTGAACTACTCAGGTAATTTCCAGCCTCTGCGATTATATAATTTTATGATTGTGCATATCTCCCTGATGCAACTTCTGACCATGACTGAGCTGTAAATGAGTTCCACGTATTCATATGTAACAGCAGGGGGTGATAGTTTCTTACGGTTGAGGAATAATAATTTTATAGTGCACAACAGACTTTTTTCTTACAAGAAAAAAAATGAAAGGAATCAAGATCACCCTGTCTTTTCATTACATCAGGGAGAAGAAAAGCATAAACATAGTTAATTAGAATTTAACACAGATTTCAAAGTCCAGCAAGTAACAAAGGGATTGAGTGAAGAAAAGCTTGTTTTATTCAATCAAGTGTGCTAAGACACATAGATACTGTGTCCAATTCTGGGCTCTTCAGGAGAAGAGAGATGTGGAGCTCTTGGAGTGGATCCAGTGAAGGGCAACAAAGATCACTAAGGGACTGGAGCATCTCTCTTTCAAGGAAAGGCTGAGAGAGTCTGGGCTGTTCAGTCTTGAGAAGTGACAGCTGAGAGGGGACCTCACTACTGTCTGCAAGTCTGAAGGGAAGATACCAAGTCGTTGCAACCCGGCTCTTCTCAGTGGTGCTGAGGAATTAGGTGAGAGGCAACGGGCAGAAACTGATGCACAGGAGGTTCCACTTTCTTCACTGTTCAGTTGACCACACACAGGAACAGATTGTCCAGAGAGGGTGTGGAGTCTCCCTCACTGGAGGTGTTCAAGGACCCTCTGGACACAATCCCGTGCCACGTGCTCTGGGATGACCCTGCTTGAGCAGCGAGGCTGGATCAGATGACCCACTGTTATCCCTTCCAAATTTACCCATTCTGGGATTCTGTGATACATAGAGGGATAGCTTAGAGTACTTGTGACATGAATAGTTAACATGAAATTCCCTTTAATCTAAGTAGACAAATATACAACAGCAAGTTATTTCCTTCTGGTTTTGTTGAATCCCTGAATACCTAATACCTCTAATACTGTCAGCTGTGTTCTTATGAGGGACCATGGTTTGGAAAGCTACTTTGCAAAAAAGAGTAGTAATGTCTAAGAGATCTGCCAGTAAAATATTACAAAAGGCAGAAAGAGAGCACAAAGAGGGATTGCAAAAAGAATTGTTTCCAGCACAGAAACAATAACTTATAGGGAGGAATGAAAGCGAAATGAAAGAGAAAATGAGAGAATGTGTTTAAGTTACTATCTTAAAAGAAAAAAAAAGGAAAAAATATAGAAACTTCTTAATGACTACTGAAAAATACTTTCACTCTATAGATTTGGAGATCACAAAGTAGGCTGTGTAGTCAAGGCCAGTGCATGTCCAGGAGCCAGTCTGCAACATCAGGTGTTTCTGCATATGGACACCCATTTCTGTTTATAATGATATTTGTGGATATATCATTGATAATTTACCATGTTAGGATGAAGTTATCTAATGAATTGCCATCTTTGCTTCTTGTCTTCAGGTCTCTTATGTTCCCATAAACTATATGTGTGTTCAATTCAAATCAGCTACTTAAGAATAGATGGTATTACTTGCTGGTTGGCAAGATTCTGAGAGAATTCTAGTGAGAAAAGAGAGGAATAATATAAACAAGATTTTCAGCTAAAATTTTGGTCCTTCCACAGATATCTGAAGGACGAGGCACTTGAAAAAGAAGGTACACATGTGACTTTCTTAGAAGCCTGACACGTCCCTATCTTTTTCTGAATTTTGTCCCTCCTTATACCAGAGGTGTATATATACCACTCCTCTATACGTTGCTATTACCTTCTTAATGTTTTGAATCTCAGAAACTTTTAATAAAGTCATGCAAGGCTCACTGTTTGAAAGCAATAGCTGACAATTATCCACTTAGGGGGTTAGAAAACTGCCTTGAGAATGTAAAGTACACTACTAATCATATCTTTGTTATTTAATGGAGAGCTACTGTAATTTAGTTGCTACAACTGTCACATAATGGGCCACAGTAAATTCACTTGAGAGAAGAAGACCAAAGGCAGGATATATACCACTGCAATAGCTCTGAGTGTCCTAAATTTATATTTTCCTGTAATGCTAAAGAGGTTTTTCAACTCATTTTCCTTTCCAAAACCTAAATTCTCCAGACTGAATAAACCATCACTCGTAAATCCACTTTGACAAACAAGGAGGCGAGTGTATGTACATGAAATATAGATTTAATAAATATTCCCCATATACAGGGAAACCGCTGATATGTGCATAGCTGCTGGTGTCCTGTCATGGACTTTTCACAAAGCGTGATTGGTAATGTGTCATTCTTTTGGGTAAGACTCCTGACAACTGACGCTGTTACCTTATTTCAGTATTGCTTTTTTCCTGATAAAGTAAAGCACTCGGAGGCCCATATTCATGAGGATGGTGGTGAGACACACCTCAGAATCAAAAGATTGATTGCGAGTTACGTTCATTGCTGGAGGAAAGGTTGAAATATTTCTTATATTAACCAATCCATTTAGTAATGCCTAGTTCGAAAGTTTCCTCAGCTTATTAACTCTCAGGTCCACTTGTACCTTTCAATTATTAATGCAAGAATAAAACAATGTGGCCATTTTGGACTGCTGAAGCTCTGCCAGCTTGTTCTACATGTCTGTCTACCTAGATCTGAGCCCAGAGCCTCAAACACTGAACACTTTGTTAAAGAAAAGAAAATACAGCTCTTCCTTCTTCTCAGACTGTAAGTGTTCAGCTAAACTATTCAATAATATAGCACCTTTATTATTCACTGTGTGATTTGTGCTTATATTATTACACATTATTATTACACAATTAATCATAGTGATGAGAGTGAGGAAGAGAGAGAGTTGAAGACGTTCTGAGTAGACCTGCCTCAAAACATTATCTGTACATTAGAAACTATTTTTATTATTGCCTTATGAACATTTTTCAAAAAAAAAAATACCTTCAACAAATATTTGTATTTGAAAGATTACAGAAAAATCCACTATATAATTACTTTTAGATTTCTAATTAATATACTGAATTTTTTGACCAAATTAGGATTTTTTCTAAGGGCAGGAAAGAGGAGAAAATAAGGAAATCTTTCATTCTTCACAGTACTAAGAAAGGTCTGGCAATGTAGTTCTTTTTGTAATAATCTTGCCGTCTTGCAACAGATGCAGGAGAGTTTAGTTTATGGAGCAATTTAATAAATAGGTCTGGAAACCAAATTTCTGCCATTTTCTGTGTTTTTATTTGACATAGATCAACATTACTCTTATGCACACATTCCATTATAAATGCAATCCTATCTCACTTTACTCTTTAGAAATGGGTAACACTTTGTATGAAAGAATACAGTTTGCTTTATTCTCATTTTATGCTGATTTTGTTCAAATGCTACCTCAAAGGCCAGTATCTGCCTGTAAACAACCTACCATATTCTGGGATTAATGCACAGTTCAAGATGCACCAGTGATTGCCTGTATATCAGGGCTGGAATATTTTAAGAACTACCCCATTCTAATTAGTACTGCGAAAGGTTCTTTACCTGTCTTTACTCTACAGAGCAGTGATTGCAGAAGAGGTTACCATTAATGGGAGGTACAATGAGGGCTAATCAGGAACAAGTAAAACAATGTGTCACCTTACAAGAGCAATGATGATTTGCCATCAGAATGCTTTTGAATTTCCCATTTCATCACACTTTCGGTGTTAAAAAAGATTGTATAAAAATATTGTCTTATTAAGTAACCCAAGCACACGCCTGTAAAATAAATCTGTTCTCTGAAAAACAGGACACTTAAAAAAAAAAGTCCTGCAACTCAATTTGTGTAGTATGAAGGACACTTATCTTATTCACGGGACCATTTTTTTTCCCTCTGGAATGTAGACATTAAAGATATTACAATTTCCAATCTACTTGCGGTGTAATTGATTCTTTGATGTCCGTTTTCTGCGTTACAAACATTAAACAACTTGTCTGCAGGTCAGTGATGATTTTTATTTTAGTGGGAGGTTATATTACGTTTTTCTGTGTAATTGATGAAAGCTTTCACTTATTTATTTATTTTCTTGAGACTACAGTGGTATGACCTAAAATCCTATGTTCACTTTAAAGAATTATGAATTTTGAAGACATCTGGTTTGATTTGGTTACTTTGCTTTTCTTATGCCAGAAAGATACAGAAAATTTGTGGGAATATAGGATTAAAGACATTGAGAAACTAAACCAATCCAATTATACAAATCAATTTTTAGAAGAAAATATTACTCTGGGTAAATAAGAGATTATCAACAATTTTTGTATTACATAAAAAATTGTAAAATGAAAACTATTGAAATATTTCCTGTTCCGAGTACTATTGAAAAGTCAGCATTTTGAGAGCTCTTTTCTTTATTCAAAATGTGAAGGCAAAAAGGTCTTGTGTCTGTCAAACTATTTAAACATTAATGTTTTGTCTTGACCTTCAGTTCTTTTCTGTAATATTTCACTTAATTTTTGAATAAAAGTAATTTCTTATCTAGAAGGAAGAAATTTTCAGTTTGAGGACATCACAATGTGACATTTGCAACATTTATTTTCAAAAATGTACTTAACAAAGAAATTTCATCTGAATCCTAACTGTTCCTAATAAGAAAAGTAAAAATCAGAATGAAAAGGAGGGGAGAAAGTATAAAAACTCATTTGTATTTTTTAGGATTGTAGAAAAAGATTGTACAATAAATAAAAAGCTAATTTTTATTAGTGTGCATTTTCCAAAGAAGATAATCTTCTGATATTATGTTTAAAACAAATTTGACAAGAAAAATATTTGTGGTTCAAGGACTTTAAGTGTTAATATTTATTTGATATTGAAACTATCTTCAAAGGAAGAATGCCATTTATCCTTTTCTTTCAGGTTTGTCAAACAAAGTGGATAGTTTCTGCAAAATTCAAGGGAGAAAAACAGTATTTTGATTGATGTCAGGAAGCTGTTCTTTTGGATGGTATCAAGGACAAATTCTTGCATTGCTGACAATGCAAGACAACAACGATGACAACAACAACCACCAGCACCACCAGCACAACAACAACAATAAACCACCAAAAAAAAGTGAGACAAATTGTACTATGCCAAAGATCTTGCTATCTGAAAGTTAGCCCTAAATAAGAATAATAGGATTATATATTTTTTTGTGTTCACTAGGTTTTTATTTAGCCTACCTGGTAGCCTGGTCTTTCATTGTGGATCTTGGAAAACCATGGAGGTAGTCGTTAGAAACTACCTCTTTGATTCTCTGAAAGTCAAATGCAGTATTTTTAGAATCATCAATTGTAAACAGTGTAACCGGCCAAGAAGATCCTATGATGATGTACTAAATTACCAAATTAATGTTACAGAAATCCTTTGACAGGGTTCCACAATATGAAGAAAGGAAAGTCATGCTGTTACGTAGGCTTCAAACAGATGCATGTGTTACTAATGGTCCAACTCTTGTAAATATCTGACATTTATTAGTAATGGTCAAGCACAAGAAGTGTTAAACACAACAATTTCTAGATTTCAGCAGGTATTTAATTATAGGATAGTAGTGAATACGGGAGTGAACTAATTATTGCCTAGGTACCAGTGATTTCTCTTAGCAGATAGAACAGAACATGGGGTGTGAATATGTGTAAAGTAAACGAATGTGGTTCTGAGATTATCTGGTTAATGCCTGTTCAGCATAGAAGATTAGGATGGGAAGCAGAAGTAGCACACTAAACACCATGCTCTGAAGCTGTCCAGGTGTTTCTGCTAGAATTTTCCTTGTAGGCATAGCCATAAGTTCTAGACCACAGGAGTCAGTAGTCATTTCCGAGGCTGCCATGTGTCACAGGGACACAGTTCAAGCTCCATGTGAGGTTTTGGACCTAAATCTCCTGATCAGTTGCATCAGAATTACTGAAGAACAGGACCAATGTAAAACATTGCCTGATAAACTTTCTGCCTGGTGGTTTCTTCTTTAGAAGTATAAAAACACGGTGAGTGGCTTTCTAACATTAGGAAGCAAATTGATTATGAACTGGAGTTTTGTCTACCAACAATTTTTAGTATGTAATCTTGTCATGAGTGAACTAAAGTCATTAATAATACAGTAAGCAAAATGTGCTACAGTTAACCTTAAATTATAACTTACAAAGAGCGTTCTTGCAGTTTCTGCTATGATTTATGGGCTCAGTTTATTCTATGCAAATTCATGCACAGTTTCTAATAAGAGGGAGGAGGAAAGATAAAAGAGCCCTGAATATTTTATAAGCTTTTTCCACTTACCTTAATTTAGAAATATGAAGCTGAATATGTAAGTAGAGAATAATTACCTATTACTAATCTCCCACATAGTTTATCTATTTCAACCCTGAACATCCTGAGCAATGCAAAACATAACTGTTTTACTACCTGTACCACTGTAAATATGATAATTAGGTATACTTCAGTGCTAGTTTTTGCTGATACATGAGAAGATAGATACTGTAATATAATCAGGCGGTGCTTCGCTATTGTTTTATATGCCTTTTAAAAATAATATACCTGCTGTTCAGTATTTCATTCATTGGACACAGTAAAGTTAACTTTTAAGAGGATGATGCCCTAGATAAGTTCCTTGAGCATGCTTTTCCAGATGCGATCCTTAAATTTTAGAAATGGTGTAACAAATTTGGGATTGCCATAGAAATCCACGCAAACAGCTGCAGCAGAACTCAGTATTCTGTGCTCTGCAGCGCAAGTTCTTCAGTACTCAATACTCAGTTGTGACCCTGACTTGTAAAGGCAGCTGGACACCCAGATCATATGTTAGACAACTGGTTGTAACAGAGCAATATGCCATAGAAACACAGAATCACAGAGTCATTTAGGCTGGAAAAGACCTCCAGGATCGACTCCAACCTTTGACTGACCACACCTTGTTAACTAAACCATAGCACTGAGTGCCCCATCCAGTCATTTCTTGAACACCTCCAGGGATGGTAACTCCACCACCTCCCTGGGCAGCCCCTTCCAATGCCAGACCACCCTTTCAGTGCAGAATTCTTACTGATGTCCAACCTGAACCTCCACTGGTGCAACTTGAGACCTTGTTCTCTACCCCTGTTGACAGCAGTTTTAAAAGCCCCTTCCAGCCTGTTCCTCCTGTTTCTGAAATTTAATCAGAAAATTGATGAGCTTTGAAGTCACATATCAGATATGTCACCACCTTCACTCTGTTCAGTGTCTCTCTGGAAGACAACCATGTCCCAGTTCCTCATACTATCTGTGAGTTTGATCCAATGCCCATGCAGCAGAAGGATAGAAGCTGTGGGCTGTATTTCTCTTCCAAAAATCTGAAGGAAATTAAAGTTTTCTTTAATTGTTGCTCACTAACACTAACAGGAACCTAAAGGAGGGGCTCCACTAATCACATTTGAAGACATTCAGAAAAGAAGTAGGTACTAGTGATTTCATTCAATGAATAAATGCAGTTTTGAATTCGGGAATCCTCATTTTTCCAGAGAACCTAACCTGACAGCAGAGGGTACCTGGACTCATACTGTTTTTTTTTTCACATCACCATCACTATTTTGAAAAATATTTGAGTTAGTCACTTATAATTGTTTTTTAAATTATGGAAGGAAGGAAGGTAGGAGGGAAGAAAGGAAGGAAGGAAGGAAGGACGGAAGGAAGGAAGGAAGGGAGGAAAGGAGTGAGGAAGGCAGTGAGGGAGGAAGGAAGGAAGGAAAAAGAAGAGAAAGAGACACACTCTAGGTTTATCCAAAATTACAGTGAATAAGCTTATACTGAATTGTATTTTTCATTAGTCAACAAACTAGCCAAAATGTTTTTCTGTTATCTCCACTTCTAGCTATCACATTAAATTAAGATCAAACCAAAAAAGGCAAATTGACACCCTTCAATCAGAGAGAAAAAAAGAAACTGTTTACCTGTAAAACATAATCTTGCATTGCATTATCATTCCCCTTCCAGACTGTTTGTCAATCACTGTTTTTTATGCACTTGCAGATATATACATAAAGTACACTAACACCAAGAGCTATCTCTCAGGTGAACCTTAGGTATGCAGTAGTTATTTAGCTTTTATTAGGATCCTGAAAAACCAAAATCTGTCTTTTCTGGTTTGAGTTTCATGGACTTAGGTAGTCTTGCTTGCCACACTAGCTCAGGGCATCTATTTTGTGATACTTCCTGATGTTTAGGTCATGCCTAAACCCTGATAGGGTCCTCAGGGTGGATTTTCTCTTAGTACTTTCAACTCTGAATCTGGTGCCAGAACTGTTTGTCTAAGCATGGCTACTGATGCTTGTGTCACTCAAAGGTCAATGAGGAATGTCTGGGTCAGATCCAATGTAGCTTTTTAGGGGGAAAGGTAAGAACTCTCAGTTTGGAACTGCACTTTCTGTGACGTCTAAAAGCTGGTACCTATATCATCACCTTATGAGGAGTGGCTGAGGGAGCTGAGGTTGTTCAGCCTGGAGAAAAGGAGGCTCAGAGGGAATCTTATCACTCTCTAAAAATACATGAAAGGAAGTTGTAGCCAGGTGGGGGTCAGGCTTTTCTCCAAGGCAACAAATTATAGGACAAGAGGACATAAGCTTATGATAGGACTTAAACCCTTGGTCTTAAGGTGCACCAGGGGAGGTTCAGGATGGACATGAGGAGGAATTTCTTCACTGAAACAGTGGTTGAGCATTGGAAGCAACTGCCCAGGGAAGTGGTGAAGTCACCATCACCACTTGTTCAAGAAATGAATTGTTCAAGAAATGACTGGATGTGGCATTCAGTGTAATGGCTTAGTTGACAAGGTGATGTTTGGTCAAAGGTTGGACTTGATGGTCTTTGGGGTCTTTTCCAACCTTTATGATTCTATGATTCTATGATTTCACCGCAAGCGTTCAGACTACCAGAAGCCACAGTACATATGCACAGTTCAGAGAGTGAAGATGCAGTGTCATATTTTGAGCATGTCATCCCTCGTGCTCTTAATGAATCTGCTCTTTTGTTTGAGGGGAAAGAATATATTTCAGTTTTGAGTCTTGAGTGAAATTTGAGGGGGAAAAATAACCAAATCAAATAAGAACTATAAGATTATTCCATGTTCAGAGTTCACTGGAGTCTTTATAGAACATTTTTGTTGAGTGACAACTATAGTTCGTTACTGATCGGCAGTTTTTCCCTGTGGCAAATTCATGTTTCACTGGACAGCTTACCAGTTATTGAAATTTTCCACTGATAACAGAACCCAATCACTTATCCTGGATATTTTATTTGTACTTTAACTGTGGCGGGGGGGGGAGGGGGGGGGAAGAGAGAGACAAAATAAATCAGCCTCTAGCTCTTCAGTGGCTTGCAAAGGCTATTTCTCTTCCCACTGGGGAGCAGAAAAAGTGACTTGGAGTGAAGAAACCCAACTTCCTTGGCTTCATCCCCCTTCTCAGAACTGATGACACTGATCCTGTAAGGTATTAAACATTCTTTTCCCAGTACACTCTAGTCACAGATGAATAATAAGTCCTTCCATCTGACTTTTGGTAGCTCAGCTGAGCTACCTAAATTATCAACATACTTGCCCTCTGGTTTTTGCTATAGTGGGTGGAAGGAAATAATCTCTAGATATCAGATTTCTATGCTACACTTCTAAGTCCTAAAGCAAGAAGTGATACTCATTTGCTTTCTAATTTTAACCTTAGTTAATATTATAATTAATAGACTGAGGATCAATATAGAACTTGAAAATGGATTCCTAATTCTTAATTGTTCTGTAAGATGTGTCATCACATTTGTGCAAAGTGACTAATGACTTAACCCAGCTGAAACAGCAGCAAAAAAAGTGGTATGGTGACTAGAACACTTCATGAATTCAGTGAAAGGTTTAAGCAATAAACTTCAACATATTACATGCTTTTCTGAAGGCTATACGGGCTTTAAGTCATTAATCAGTTGTTTTACTCAGTGCTGTCCCAAAGACTGATGTGGTTTTTTTATCTGTCCTTCTGTTCAAGAATGTTTGCCCAGCAACTTTCCTTTCACCTTTTGTCCAAAATTCCCAGACACGTAAAAATCCTTGAAATGGCTACAGAGCTCC
The DNA here is from genome assembly GCF_003945595.2 of Pipra filicauda. Taxonomy (NCBI): domain Eukaryota; kingdom Metazoa; phylum Chordata; class Aves; order Passeriformes; family Pipridae; genus Pipra; species Pipra filicauda. Next base: position 648,829 of record NW_024104084.1, on the reverse strand, counting down.
TGAAGGTATCTAATTTCTTCTGTTTTCTGGATAATCATGGTCTGACCTCGGGAGCTTTATCTACAAACTGCAGGGAATATTCACTTGGAATCTTTAGCTAAAACAGTTTGTCAGGTCTAGAGTCAGGAAAACCAAATGAGAAAATTTCAGATCCAAGACATCGCTGTGATGAAGAACTACATACAACAAACAGGGGTTCAGGCTTCTAAATTTCTTCTATGGCAGTGTTATGATTTAACCCCAGATAGCCAATAAGTACCACTGAGTATCTTGCTCACTCTCGTCCCTGCTCCCTGGTGAGGAGAATCAGAAAAAGAGTAAAACTCATGGGTTGAGATAAGAACAGTTTAATAATGAAACAAAGTAAAATAAAATGATGATGGGAATAATAATTGCTATTATAATAGTAATAAAAATAAAAAGAGAGGAATAAACCCAAAGAAAGACAAGTGATGCCCAATACAATTTCTCACCACCCACTGTCTGATGCCCAAGCAGTGATTGACCCTTCCCAGACAACTTACCCCAGTTCATACACAGAGCATTCTAATGTATGGAATATTCCTTTGGACAGATCATGTCAGATGTCCTTTTCCAAGCATTTTTCATTAAAGGGCAAATTCAAATTGTCTCAATTTGCCCAGAATTAGAACACATTTGGAAATCATGACAGGTATTTATGTGTATTTTGTCACTGATGGCTTTTAATCTATCTATGTCCTGCTGATGAAGGTGTCAGCACTTGCAACTCTTTGGGCTCCATTCCCAGAGGTGGTAATAAAACAGAAGTGGGTAAATAAAAGTCAAGCATGCCAGGTACTAAGAACTTCACTGGAGATTGAAAGGACCATCATTTGTGACCGGAGAAGAGTCAGCATCTTACAGTACCAGACCCATCAGTCAAAGGAAGAGAGGTGGGAAAAGACTTCACAGAAATTATTGCACTGATTTCCAGTGACTGGAGAAAGAACAAACAAACAGGCTTATTAGTTCTGGTTTTATGGTGGGAAGTTATCATAACCTGAATCTTTTCATGACTGGAACACAGTTAATGTTTGGGAGGTTTTTTTCCCTTTTTTTTTTTCATGTGTCTTGCCCACATTCATGCATGAACACATACCTTCAATTTTTTTTTTCTTTTTTTCTTCATGAAGTGTAACTGCTCTGGGAGAAGGAATATTGCACTTCCTCCATGACAGCATTGCTTATAAGAAACTGTCGGTATTGATCAGTGGTTAAGGCTGGCAGAAAGAAAGTGGTTTACATTTTCTATTTTAAATGTGTGAAGGACAAACAATCTAACAACCAGTGCTGGATAGCAGCTCGGTCTCACCAGCATCTCCTTTATTACCTCATATGTGGTTGAGTGCTACACATCTCCCAAAGGAAATCCAGCAACTGGATCTCCAAACCACAGTGGGTGGAAGCCCTTTCATTTCCCACTTCTCCCCTAGCTTCGTATTTATATCTATGCAACAATAATAATACTTTTTTTTTCCCCCTGAAATATTTACCTACCTGAAATGAGGTCAAGATTAGGAGCATAATGTGCATGTGTATAGGAAGTAAGTGTGAAGTAGAAATTGCACATTTGGTGGTGAGCTTTTTTTTGTTTGGTTGGGGTTTTTTTGTTTTGCTTTGTTGTGGGTTTTTTTGGGTTTTTTTTGTGGTTTTTTTTCCTGCTTGTTTTGTGTTGGGGTTTTGTTTGGTTGGTTTGGTTTTTTGTATTGTTTTGTTTGATTGCATTTTTTTTTTTTTTTGTAAAGGCTGAAGTTAAAGTGTGTAATACTTGTTTTATTTCCCTTCACATCAGAACTTTTCTTTCTCGATTTAGCTCACTTTTGAAAAGTTAAACTGACAAAATTTTAGTAAAATCTCAATGGTTTTATGACATCTTGATCTGAAGAGACTCATTCATTAGTGTCAAAATAACAAGCAAAGTTCACATTTTAAAGAAATTTAAGTTTTGATTCTCCTGCTCTACTCTACACTGGTGCTGCCTCACCTTGAGTAATGTTTCAGTTCTGGTCACTGTAAAATAAAAAAGACATTAAGCTATTTAGGACTTTCCAAAGGAGGGCAATGAAGACAGCGAAGGGCCTTGAGAGAAAGCCGTGCGAGGAGGACACTGAGAGGAGACCTCATTGCAGTTACAACTTCCTTGTGAGGGGAAGAGGAGGGGCAGGCGCTGATCTCTGCTCTGTGGTGACTCAAGGAAACAGCATGAAGCTGAGCTGGGGGGAGGGTTAAGTTGGATATCAGGAAAAAGTGTTTCACCCAGAGGGTGGCTGGGCACTGGAACAGCCTCCCCAGGGAAGTGGTCACAGCGCCAATCCTGACAGAGTTCAGGAAGCGTTCGGACAATGCTCTCAGGCACACGGTGAGATTATTGGGGTGTCCTGCACAAGACCAGAAGTTGGACACTCTGATCCATATTAGTCCCTTCCAACTCAGCATATTGTATGATTCTATGATCCTATATATCTTCTGGAGCACCAAATTTTACAGAACAATGTTTTAGCTGCTCAACTGAATTTGTGTGCATGAATGCGAGTGTGTACCACAGGGAGTTCATCTTTTTGATTTCCCTGGCTTATTCTTATTACATCTGATCCAAAATTGGAACTTTTGGAATGATTGAATGCACTAGAGTATATTGAACATATATGTGGCTAATGAAAAGATTTGCTAGCCATAGCAATTTCAGACTCTGAGAGAATTCAAGGGATAATTTATCTGTTGATTCTTCATAGGATTTCTGAGTCATACAGTGTAAAAGGAACAAGAAGAAACCAGTTTTTGAAACCAAGTGGGTGCAGCAGGTAGGGTTCATATTTGAATTTCTGTAGGAATGAAAAACAAGGTAATCTCCAGTGGTTAAATTGCCAGTGGCCTGTTCCCCAGATACTGAGAGACACCTTTCAATTTTCCCAAATACATAAAGGGGACAAAGTGAGAGAAGAAATAAAAAAGGAACCCTACATTGAATAAAGCCACTGCTAGGAAGGAAGGGAGAATGCCAAGTAATTGGTGGGTATAGATGGTACCTGCCAACTAGTCAAGCTGCTTGATAGCACTCCCCTGTAGACCCAAAGGGGTAATAGGTAACACAAGAAAGAAGGTTTAGCAATGGTTTCTAGTTCTTGTATAAGGCTTACTATCGATCACAAACCTTTGCTATTGAGAAAAAAGGTAAAAGAATATCTAGATAAATTGGAATTGACAAAGCTAGGCAACGTAGAGAGAGAAATCTCTGGAGTCACCTGTAACCAAATAAGAGATATTGAAAGTGATACAATCAATGTAGCCCAGAAGGACTCTGGGGATAAATGACTTTACCCATCAAGTCACCATAGTTGGAGGCATGTGGCTGGTATGTTTGTTTTGGATGATGAGCTCACTGAGGCTTTTATACCTTCTACATTTCATACTGCAATTTCAGGATATATTTGGGACAAAACGGAGACCATCTTAATAGCTCACACAATTCTACAGTTCTAGGCAATGTAACAGTATTTCCAACATTAGGAGAGAGATCCAAGTTGGTATGGGACAGATGTAAAACAGAGGAAAAGGAAAATATGGTGATTCTGTGCCACTCGTTTCTTGTCTCCAGGGGAACAGGGAGATTGAGATGCCTGTTAAAAGATCTCTTAAAAATCAAGTTAGTTAAAATGTGTAACTTAAAAAACACTGAAAGAAAAGAAGACAAAATATAAACAGAACCTGATGTGAGGTAGGCTGTTGAATTCACAGGGCTAAGAGTACTAGAATAAGGAATAAAAATCTGAATTTTCCACCAGTTTTGAGTTTTATACTTGATCCATAAATGAGGCTGATCTCCCTACTGTATTCTGTGGTCATCAGTGAGAAACTTATTTGTTCAGACAGGTAGACTTTAATATAGAGCCTTTCTGGATCTCTTGTCTCTTTAAATTGAGAAATTTTTATTAGTTAGAATAATTACTAGATCATAAGGAATCTAACTTTGCAATTTAGCTGCAAAAATCAAGAGGTTCTAGCTGTATAGAAGTACTGTTCTTGAGCTACGATCTGAGAGACACATTTTAGGCTCAGAAAAAAACCATTCTTCCTCTTCAGGTGTGCATAGGCCATATAGAGCAGTAGGAATTTGTTACTGGTTAGGCTAAAAAAAGCAGACTTTTGTGAGTTGTTTGAGCTTGTGAGGGTAGATTTAGAGATGTCATGTGCAATATGAATTCAATAGATTTCACAGTATTTTGGAGGATTTCACAATATGTGCTCAACTTAGCCCTGAGTTGTAATGATTGCCCTTTTGTATACTGCAGTGGTGGTTTTCAAAAGCAAATCCAGGTAGCCTTCAATCTTAAGCAGGGATTGAATTTAGCATGGTGTCCTTTTTTAGCAATGTCTCAGCTTTGTCTACTGCCAGACAAAGAAGGCAATAAGCAAAGTAAGTTTGAACTGTCAAGAATAGCAGTAAGATGGGTCCAGGTATCTTCTGGACATATTTAAAAATATACCAGAAGAGTCCTCATTCCTCCAAGAAATTGTACTATCCTATAACTGTTACATAAATGAGTCCAGCTACTGACACCCATTACTCCAGGTGAACTAAAGCACCCATAGGAAAATATCCGCACTGTTGACTGTTAGCCAAGAAGAAAAAAAGTGGCAAAAGGTCAGCTCCTGCAATAGTTTGAGGTACATTAAAATTTTGACATGGGGAGAAGGGGGAAAGGAAGCAACTGTGGAGAAATTAGAGGGAGAAAAAAGAGGAGACACAATGGATATCCAGGCTGGATTCACCTCCCTTTAAACGACTCCAAAGATATGGAGGTGCCCATCTCTCTCCATCAGTTACAGAGGGTGGTTAGGATGTACATTTCACTACCTGAAATACTAAATTTTGCACTTAAAATCAGGTGAGAAGAATCCAAGCTTTTATTCATATAAACTTTGGTCAATTAAAATGATCTCTCCTAACCTCGGTTCACCCTGCTACTGCTCCTAGACACTCTGGGCTTCACACACATTACTGAGCACTTCCATGGAGGAATTACTGCCAGTGAAAGAACCAGTGGGCAAGCTGCATATTCAGTGTTCCATTTCCCTCTCTCTCTCTCTCCCTACCCCTCCCACCCCCCAGGAAGGGAACATATGAAATATTATTTCAAAATTTTTCTTTAGCAGTAGCATGACAGCCAAGTCAAGACCTTTAACACTTGCAAAACGCAGTATGGACGTGTGTCTCTGGGTCCAGCTCTAATTACCTGTATCCATGTAAGGATTCACCCACAGCACTCCAAAGACAAGCATCAAGGTGCTGGGAATAGTACAGTTCCAGGAGAATACACAGATCTTTATATAACTTTATGCTGAAAGGTACAAAATTACGGCTCCATTGGAAGAACCACAGTGCCGAGAGTGACCCTTAGGACATAAAACCCTGCTGTATCAAATGATACAGCCTCAGCATGTGAATATAAGGATGATAATACTGAAGATTTTACATATTTAATTTCCTGGCAGAGACCAAGCTGCAGTGATTTAAGCACTTGTTTGCCTTAGCCAGGGCCATTTGCCTATGCTGCTTTTAGCACCAATGATGATATACTAAAACCTTTTGTTTGTGGGGCTACAAAATAAGAACTTATCTCCTAATAGCAGCAGTTTAGCTATGTTTATGTCAGCACTGCAGTACATGAGGACTGGCATGTCTCTGCTGATTTAAATTCTCCTGAATACAAACCTTCCAGAGCTGTAAATAGAGAAAGGTTAAGGCCAGATCTTCCAGCTCAGATGAAGTTGCTTCATCGTTTATTATTGTTCAGTTACAATCAAATTATTGATGTTCTCAACATTGCTGGGGCTACTGCATGATGCAAGCCACATGAGTGAGATAGTGGGAAACAAAGAGAAAAATAATAATGTAGAGAAGAATAGAGCTCTTAGCACTTGCATACACAATCATATGGGAAATAAAGCCCAGAATGGTGCAGCAAAACTGTGCTTGTTTTTTTCTTTTCCCCTTTTTCATGCGTGATTTGAAAATCTTTTGCATAGGAGAGGAGAAAAAAATAAAGTTAAACATTCTCAGGAATGTTGAGATGTCAGAGTGCAGCTTTTTTCCCTTAAGCATATAAAATATTAAGAACGCTCAGCAAAAGCCAATAGGGAAGCTGCTTAGATAAGAAGATGAATAATTAATTTTAATGCACAGAGGACTAAGTAATACACTTATTTCACAACCTCAATCAATTTTAATATTTTAGTATTTAAAAGTTTTGTCTGTCCAAAAATATTTTAAAAGTTGCTTGTGTCTTTTTTTTGCTAACATCCCAAGTTGTTCTGTTTCTTTCTTTGCCTCTCTTGGTCTCATTCTTCTTTTCCAGTATGCATAAGAGAATGCCTTAGATGAATTTTCTTCTTGGCAACTATCAGTATAGGGTGATTAATGGATTCCTCTCTCTCATGGTGTGGCATTTCTTCTCTCACATTTGAGAATGGAGTATCCTCGCAAATAAATAGAGGCCAAATTCACTGCACTGAAAACACTCATCTTCAACAACAGCCCAAGTTGCACTGGAAGATTGCACAGACATAGTCAAAGTACTTCTCAGTTAATTACTTTGAAAAAGTAACCCACAGGAGCCAAGGTTTCAGTGCAGACTGTAAAAATGCAGCCAGGAACTCAAGTGAAGATAAATGTTTTCAGGCCAAGCATCTCCATGGCTTTGTGACTGTATTATCATTACTGCCTGAATTAAGTAGTTTAAACCTATCTCATGTATATCTGCATTTCTGAGTTTTCCCTTTAGGATACCATATAGACATGCTCAAAGAGGAAATTCTTACCTTCAAGTTAAAATAAAAGCAAAAACAAAGAAGATAATGGAGGGAAAAAACAAACAAAAAACAAATTCATGATTTACGCATTGATGAGCATGTCCAGAAATGGCCCTAGAATAAAGGAAAAACAGCTTTAAAAATGAATTTAAAAACTAAAAATTCTGTGCTGATTTCCAGGTGGATCCCTAAGATCAAGTAATCTTCCTTTGTTTCTAAAACTCCTTCTATTAAGTGCCTGAGAAAATGTACCTATTACAGTCATTAAATGCTCAGCTATCATAGAAGGAGGTTGTCTGCCTTGTACCTCCATTTAGGCATTTATCTCTACCACCACATACCTGACTCATTTTGTAACAGAGCTGGTGATGGGCAAGTCATTTCTCCTGCATTTTCCCCATAATTTTATTTGAAAGCAGCACAGACTTAAGTTGATGTGAAGGGAGAATTCTCTGAAACTATGTTCCTCTTAGGCAAAGAAATACTCTCTTTATTTGTACCTAACAATCTTAGACATAACTGGATAATATATAAACAGAACACTACACATTAGGAAAATGGCCATGTGTCCTATAGACAAATATATCAGCTTTTGCTGATCACATTTTCCTCTTCATTATACTACATTTCCCAATTATCATACCATCATAGCACTCAGAGAAAGAAAAAAATTGGCTGAATGCTATCTGTAGTGTTATGACAGACAGGGCTGGTATTTTATTTTATTTATTTTATTTTATTATTTTATTTTATTTATTTTATTATTTTATTTTATTTTATTTTATTTTTATTTTACCTTGTTTATTTTTATTTTTTTGTTTTAACCTTCATTCACAACATAATTGGAATTTAGGATTATATTCAATCAGAGAGAGACTTAGGAAAGCATAAATATTTCTGATGGTATGTGTAACTTCTTAAAAATAGATAGCAGTACATCTGACTGACAACATTTCCACAGGAAACACCTCTTACATGTTCAAAAGCATAGAATAAGTCAAAGTACCTTACAAGAGCAGCACACAGTAGTTCTTGAATATGATATTATCTAGCATTATTTCCTTTTTCTTCTTGACAGATTTTCATCAAAACAGGAAGAATCTGTTAAAAATAACATCTGTGGTTTTTTTAAATAATTTTTTATTAGGCACTGATGTTTCTGGAATTTCCCAAACTATTCTACCTGAATGCAGGTAACTGAAATGCAGACCAAATATTCCTTTCTCTGCATGCAGGATGCTGTAACAGTAACTTAAGATCAGCCTGGTAATTTTACTTTTGCATACTTGCAAATTTTTATTAAAATGGAGTTTTTTTTTTTTTTTTTTTTAAGAGTACTTGAACAATTTCTAATATTTGTATTCTATTGCTTATTGGGTTTTCCTTGTTTGTTTCCTCTTTTCCTGATACTAAGGAGCTTGTTTGTGACATCCTGAGAACAATCTCCTTAACAAAGTAGCTGCTTATGAAACACATCTCTCTGGAGTGTTATTATCATAATAAATGGTAAAAATGTGTCTCTGCTCCAGAGAACCTAATTCAGACACAGGACGGATATGTAAGAAATTAGGCTAGAGATTAAATGTTCTGATGAAAAATGTTTGCTTGCTTGTAAGTTTTTCCTTTAAAAAATTATCTTTCATTATATTCAAACTTGTATGTAGGGACTGTTCATTCTGATGATCTTCCTGATTTTGAAAAGCAATAGTTTGGAACAGAATAATATATTTCTTTTAAAAACTCTGTTCAGATTTAATCCTTTTCTTTTGAATTGGAATTTCAATTAAATAGAATTTGTGTGGTGTTTCAATTTATGATACAGTTTTGATACACAATTTATGTCTCAAATCAACTTTTCAAAATGAAACCTTTAATTTCAAGTCAATATTTTCACTCAATGCTTCATTTTAACCTACCAAAACATTTTTCTTCAACTAAAAAAACAAAAAAAAGATATTTCAACCTTCTGTATCCTTTTCTGAATGTTAGGTTTTATGATTTCAACCTAGTTTGTTTATCAAAAATATCTGATATAGAATTTGCAAATGCACATAAAATCTTTTTTAATTAGTACAATTTATTCTTAAATAAATTAAATTGTTATAAAATTCTGAAGAGAAGTTTGGAATGTTCAAGAAAAATCTTGACTACAATGTTTCTTAAAGTAATCTTTAATTTCTCTTTGATGAACACTAAATAAATAGGACAGGTTTATGCACATAGTGTACATGTCAGGATGAAGTAACTCTTAGATACCTACATGATCTTAAAACACTGTGAAAAATCCTTTAAATTATTTGTAAACTAAGAAAATTTAAAAGTAAGTATAATTGTTGTAATTCAGTAAATTATTTTCATAACTTTTAAACCAGAAAAAGTAAATAGTTAGGATAGAATTAGAAGCAAGTGGGCTTTAAATTTTAGTCTTAATATTTTTTATGTACCTATTGAAGTCTGAATGACATTAGAATTGATATTTTTTTAAATGCCCTCTAATTCTAGTTACAGTTTGGAATGGTTTCTTTAGAAAAATGAAAAAGATATTTTTCCTTTAAACATAAAATTTCATTGTTATTTTCAAGTTTGTAATGTTTTTTAAGAGCAATTTCATATAAGAATTCCCCAACAAAATAAACAAAAAAAAAAAAGAAAACCAGTATTATCAAACATACCTGTCTGAGGAGAGGCAATAGGAATTATTTTTCTTATTAGCCAAACCAATTTGTTCATCTTCCAGAAGCAGTTTCTCTAAAATAGCATTAACTTTAGATCACAGTCCTATTTGAGAGTTGTATATCTGGAGAAATCCTGTGTCATGTGGTACAGAAAAATAAAAGCAAAATAACACTTACTCCTGCTTATCTTTTATTCCAACTACTTTTCTTACATTCTTCATAAGAGTGATTAATACTACCCTATACACATATTGTGGAAGATATTTTGCTCATGAACTATAATAATTGATAACTAAATTTTACCCAGATAAAACCCAAGCCTATTAAAATATTTACAAATCTTAGCAGAAATAAATATGCATAATAGACTTCATCCTATTCCGACAGCCATTTTTGAGAAGCTCTTTTCTATTTGCACAATGAATTAAAGCAATTATTGTTCATTCTGCTCTAAGCCCCAGAGGCTCCATTATGTTACATGTCTAGAAGGATGCATGAAAATACAGTACTCGTTCTGAAAACTTTATGGTCTGTATAGGAAAAAAAAAAAAAAAAAAAAAAAAAAAAAAAAAAAAAAAAAAAAAAAAAATAAATTGAAAAATGCACAGGAAACTAACTGATATTCTCACAGCTGCATAGAAGATCTTTGGAACCACCAAGGAGAAACCTGAGGTTTCTTTCCCATTAGTGCAGTCTTCAAGCCCAAGACCACAGCTCAGTACTTAAGGATAAATTAAGAAATGAAACTTCAGTAATATTTTCTCTGTTTTTAAAGAAGAGAGAGAATGACTGATTTCCCAGGCCAGGTGAGGACGGGGATGTTGAGAACCTGTTGTTGCCTTTGCCACTCACCTTTGCTGGTCCTATGAGCAGGTTTAGCATTCAAAGGAAACTAGTTCCCTGCAGATCCCAGCTTGAGAGCCAACCGATGTAAAAACACGATGAGGACCCTGGGTAATCATCTAAACTCACCCTAGAGACCTTCTTTTGCTCCATCAAACCTTTTTACACACTACCTATGTTAGAAGACAGTTGTTTGAGACTACCTGTCCACCAAATGCAGAGAGCAGTATCACTGGCTGGCAACTAAACCATCTAGAAGGTCCATTTTCTAGAATAAATTGACATTCCTATCCTCTTAAAACTGCACATGATTTATAGAGACCGAGGTGAGAACAGGCTCACTACAGCTAGGTCTCTTAACTGCTGGAACTGCTGTAACCTAGAGTGACTTGATATTATTGAAGCAGTGGTAGATCCCCACTGATATCAGCAAGGTTTGGGATTTGTCTTTCATTAACAAGAGAATATTTTCATATCCAAGCACATATACATTAAAAACAAATACTGGACCATTTCCTTGCACAAAATTTCTGTTGATACCAAAACATACAGAAGGATGTGATTCTGAAATCTTTCAAGAAATTCAAAATATGATATTGAAGATTTGGGTTTTTCTTAAGAGTTTTTTGTTATTCACTGAAAGAGAAAATGTAAACACAGAAGGAATCACTTTGCCTTAATCAAAACAGAACATTCAGTTTGGCTTAAAACTAAATATTTTTAAAATCAATTGCAGAATAAAAAAATAAGTGAGAGTTCATTTGTTTTTTTTTTTCCCAATCTGCAACAAGTAGAGATATGTGAAAATTATGGTTTTTCTCACAACAACAACAACAGCAAAATATATTCTCATCTTACTTCAGTTGTTTCAGGCCAGTATTTTCAAGTTGTGTTTCTTTACTGCATAGAGCAACTACTGAAATAAGTCCAGAAAGATTTTATACAAACTACATACACAAATTTCTGTTCTCCTCACTCTCAGCTGCTTCTTCTAGTTTTCTTTCTGCCTCTGTGTAATTTGCTATCTTCGTAGCCTCTTATGAAACCTGTCAAACACTAATTTTCAGTAAGCACTTCCCTAAATTAATCACATACAGGTAGTCAGTTCTCTTACCTTAGACTTTCATTAAAGGAAATAAAAAAAATAAGTTAAAAGAGATATTTTTATAATATAATTTTCTTTTGCTGTTTTCATTCTTTTCCACTGCTCATTTTCATGCAGCTTAGTTTGTCTGGCAAGAGAGAAACATTCTGCAATTACTGCATTGTTAAGTGAAGCCTTTTTTATTTTAACTGATATAATTTTCAGTTTGTTCTTAAAGTCAAAATGGAAGGATTATGTATTTATTTTGTGTTTTATTTATTTTATAAAATGGGACTTGAGAAGGTCAGAACATTGAATTACAGGAAAGGCTGGTAAAGCCTCCATGGACAGGGCATCATTACTGGAGTTTTTTCTGCAATCCAGCTGACAGCTACTGAGCACAATTTCCTCCTTTCAGCTGCATGCAGAGAATTGTTGGAGATGAAGGCGTATTTTTTAAAACTTTGTCTTCTTTACCATATACTTCAAAAATCAACGTCTGCAGCTTTCTCCCACTCCCCAGTGAAGGAGAAGCTGAGCTTTCTGCCCTATGCAACATACAACGGGATGTGCCCCACTGAATGGCACATGATGGGCCTCCCAGAGTGGATTGGATTAAACCAGATACAACAATCTCTGACTGCATCACTGCATCACCTCAGTTTGTTTCTGTTGGTATTTATTTAGCATACAGGGTGAAGAAACAAGAAACTTGTGCATTGTTGTCCTGGCCTTGTAAATAATGCAAGACTTGAAAAAGATGATTAAAATTTCTTTCTCAAGTAAGATTTATCTTCTATTTGGAAAAAAACTCTGGGTCTTCTTCAGAGCAAAACTAGGCTTCCAGAATGAGACATTCAAGCTCAGTTGTCTATATGATGAGTAGATGTCTAAGCTTTTGTTACAGTCCCTGGATAGTCTAATCAATCATTGATTCATCATAGAATCATAGACTGGATTGGAAGGAATCTTAAAGATGTTTTCATTCCAACCCACTTGCCATGGGCAAAGACACATTCCACTACACCAGATTACTCAGAACACCATCCAACCTGGCCTTGAACATTTCCAGAGAATCAATTTCAGTACAGGCATCAATTTCATTTAACTACAAAAGTAAATCCAGTAACATTTAAGATGCGTTAGGATATCGGAGTTATCCACATGGGACTGGTAGATACGATGTGGGGCTATGAGATACCCTTAGCTGGAGACCAGAGGGCATCATGGTAATTTCACTGTGCTGTGTTTTATAAGCCGAAGCAAACTCCACTAAATGTATTATTTAGAACTCCTCTGAAAACTCTAGTTCACGTGTAGGAAACTACGTGATGACTTTATTTGTTTTATGCCGTGTATTGAACCTCACTCCTATAAAGAATCATGGCATGTTTATAATCACTGAAGAATACATAAAACTTTCAATAGTGAATTAAAACTAAGACTAAAGAATCATTCTCTAGAGGTGATCCTCTCTAGGAAGCTTAGCAAACTTGATAGATGTCTGCATTTTGGAAGGATAAGCACAGATGGTAGTGGCCGTGAAAAAACAACAGCAGAAAATGGTTAGTTCAGAGATGGTTTCCATTGCCATCTGAACGTGTGCTCGCTGATTGCAAAGAGTGTGCCAAGACCAGTGAGCACAAGGCTCTGAAATGAAGCTGAGGCCATTTTTGGCTAGCTGCCCATTTGAATCAAGCTGAGCTGAACTGGAACCTAGCATAACCTAGCATCTGGTGGTGGTTTATGGCACTAGGTCTCACACAGCTTGCAGATCTCCAAAGTACAGGAAGGGTATGCATTGGGTTGAAGGGATTAAGCACAAAAATAAAGTGTCCCACCAGCTAAATTTCTGTGGCCAAGGAGGTCTTTCTGTGCTGGTCTCTACAGGTGTGCCAGTGTCCCATTATTTTCAGTGTAATTTTTAAAAGATGTTGGTACTTTCAGCGTTGTGTCTTAATTCCGTCTTTATCAGAGTCAAAACAGAAAATGAGACAACCTGTGTGGACATTCCTATTGTTTGTAACACAAAGTTACAGCCTTGGATTTAAGAATTACCTTTTTCCTACACATTCTCCTCTTATTTACTATTTCTTATCCTTCCTATCTTTTTTGGATATAACACAAGTTAATTGATGATCAGTGGCCTGCAGAACTCATACTGTGGATTATGGCACTTTATACTGGGTAGGATTAAAGAATTAATTATTGCTCCACCAGTATCAGCTCCCTGCATTTATAGTGTTTGCAATCTAACAATATCATGCTGGACATGAATACACTTCCTACCTTCTCCAACCAACCTGTTTAAAAGAAATAATTAAACATGTAAGAGACATGTTAAATCACTGAATTTCCACTAGGCACTAATATAGTACAAACTACCCATGCAAATAGATATTTGGTCAAATTGTCTGCTGGTCCAGCTTCATTGGCTTTAATCTGTAATGAATTTGGCTGAGTTTTCCCAAGGGAAGATGTTGGATTCCAAACGGATGCTGTGTTTGAGTTTGGTCAAGAAGCCATGATAAATTAAATCTATACTCAAACATACCAAAGATTTTCTCAGTTTTTCAAATGGCATTTCAGGCCATTTCACTTAAAAAAAATATAAATTACTGCACAATATTTTTACTTCCCTGTTTCCACATCCTGAATTCATGTAAATGCCCATTTGTCAATGTTTACATAGAATTATTTGAGGTGGGATTGTACAGTAAGGGGAAAATATTATGTTGGGATGAAGGAACATGAAATATAAAACCACCTTCCTCTTCCCCATGAATGAATAAAAAGTCTTATTCTCTTCCTTCCCCACACCTCCCCCAAAAGGGAAAAAAACCCCGAAAACAAACCAAACAAACCCCTAATAATATATAGGGAGAATTTTCCTTCACTAATGATATTCAATTGTTCTAAGAAGAAAAAAATGGTACTAAGTATAATGAGATGCCAGATACAAAAAAGCCATGCTGCTCATCTCTAAGCCCTTCTGTTCCTTGAAGTGAAAACTCATTTTAAGAAGATTATGCTGCATATATTAGAAGATGGGCCGATATTCTGCATTCATACTCTACTGGAGCTTTGGCAGTAAAAGAGAAAGAGGAAGGGAAGGAAAACAACCCGTCTAAAAAACATTTGTTCCTATTTACCTAATATTTTAATATGAGGCATAAGTCTCTTTTCATTCAATTAGCCTTGTGTATATGTATATCTAATCCGATGGATTCTTCAGATGAAAGTCATACACTTTTTTTTGGTTAGCAAGAAAGGTACAGAGGGAAATAAGATGGTATTTGAACGAATTCCAAATTCAACATGAGTTACAAAATTTTCCTGGTTTCAGGGAAACAAAAACTGAAAAAAAAAAAAAAGAAAATCCTTTGATTGAACAAGAAGGGCTCAAATTCCCCACAAAATACTTTCAGAGATGTAAAACTCTAAGAAGGTTTAATTCCTTTACTGCATGAGGGGCAGGGAATATATCTCCAAAGAATGAATAGCTGAATGCAAGTTTCTTAATGAATTTGTAATGAACAAAGCTCTTCCAGTTCATACCCAAGGAAGATACTGCTGGGGTTGGTGTTGAAATTTTAAACAAGAAACTGTGTGTCTCTTCTTCACCTTAATTATCTCTTAACGATATTTTTGCCATGGGACTTGACTATAAGATTTTAATCTAGTGATGTTTAAGATAAAAAACTGTACAAGTGAGATTTTAGGTTAATTTTTAAATGTTTAGTTTATCAGTTTGGGACTGTTTATCTTGCTGTGGTTGTAAACACAAGACTTGGCCTGCCTATATCTCTTTCCTGGACCCATCTAATCTATTTTTCAAAAAGAATTAATACAAAATTATGTTACTGACCCCATGTTATATTGAACTCATATTATGTTAAGGTCCTGCTGTGAGTGAAGGGTTGGGCCAGATGACCTTCTGCTCCTCTAACATAAATTATTCTGCTTGTTTGGCAGTTATTTCATCTAAAGATTTGTCACCTGTTTTGTTTCCTTTCATTATTTCCTTTCCTTTCCTTTCATTAGTGTCAGTAGCATTCTGGGAAGAAATAAGGGCCTGATCCTAAATCATTACGCTTTGAATGATTTTTGCAATGTGCATGAGAGGAATTAATTTAAGTGGCAACTAGAAAAAAATAAATTGGACATCTTTTCAGTATTACCTTTTCCACCTTCTGCAAAATTGAAATATAACTTAACATTTTGTTTCTCTCAAAAACAAATGAAAAATATTTTTTCACTATAATAAATATATATTTCGCCCTCTCCCCTTACCATTATATGTCTTTTATAAATAACCAAACACTAAAATACATACAAGCACATGGTATGGGAGAAAACAAATACATTTTACGTGCAAAGAAGTTATATGTTGAAAAAGTCAGGTTCTTAAAAGCATTAGGGGACAAGTTAATTTTCATTTGTGTCTTTCATGCTTTAAAGGTCTCATATTATTTGAATTACAAGGGTCTTAGAATTCTGATTTGTAGGATACCACTGAAAATTAAATTTAGTCTCCTAATATTATTTATGAATTTTGAAAAACAAAACAATCCCCTTCAAACATATAAAATATACATAGCTTTATTGAAGTTTAAAAGATTTAAAATGAAATGCTCTGACTGCTCTTAAGTGCTCTGACTGTACCTGTTTAATGAAATCAGGGTGGAAAAAAAATTACATTTTAAACTTATCAATATGCACTGGTTTTTTAAAGACAAATTTTTTTAATTCACCTGCCCAGAAAATTAATTGAAATAACTATTCAGTTTATAAAGAGAAGAGACAATATATGTATTTTTTTTGCTGGGATTCATTGAGCTATTTCTACCCATGTTACTCCTCTACTCACTGCAAACCGACGGTGTCAGAACTAAGGCACTTGATCAGAGTAACTTGAAATGCAGTTCATGAAAGTTGAGCAGTCCGGAAAACATACGATCCATCTAATGTTTTATGCATACCTATAGGTCGATAATGTTATTTATCATTACAGCACACTGGCATGTAGACAGAGCCTGAGAGAGGACTACAGGGCTATAAGCCAAAGGGAAGCACAAACAAATGACAGCCCCTCACTGCAGTGCATCTATTTGGTAGCAATTATCAGTTTGGGAGTAACTACCAGAAAAGCTGTGGAAGAAATGACCTAATGACCGAGGACGATGCTTGGAGACCTCTGCAACTTGTGTGGAATAATACTGGAAGAAACTTGCTAGCTATGGGACAAAGTAAATTATATCTAAACTAAGCAGTAATAAAAAAAACCCCAAAGCTCTCATGTGTTACTTGCAATGACATTACACAATGTCAAGGAATGCTTTAAAATTAACAAAAGAAACAAGTGTCCAAATTAATGAGATTTTATTGAGTATTTTGTTTGTTTATGGCTGCCACCTCAAATTTTAATCAGATAAATCAGTTGATGTTTTCCCATGGAAGTAATAATAAAAGTACTCAGGCTATATTACCTAACGTGCCACACATATGAGGGAATGAATCACTGCAAACACCCCTGCAGGAAAATAGTGTATTCACCTCTTGCAAACATTACTACACGCGAAGGCTAAATTACAGTGTGAGTTAGCCATGCTGATCACAAAACAGGGCTGGACTCAGGCTTTCCTTACTGAAAGCTTGAGAGGAAGACATGCGTTCCAATGCCTTGCCCACTTCTTGACTACTGATGTAAGAAAAGTTGTGTTCTGCAAACTGAGCTCTGGGGAATTAGGAAGGGAAGAGGGAAGATATCAAATAAACTCAGCGGTGGAGGAGGAGTTACTGGAGGTCACACAATGAATTGGCATTGGAGCTCAATGGTTTAGTAATCACTTTCCTTTGACACTCCTCTGAACCATGGCTTTGCAAATGTTAGTCCACAGATTGTCCTTGTGTTCTCCAGAGACTTTTCTCCCAAAATAGCAAACTCAATCTCATATTTCTTAAGCTGACATTCCCTGCTTATTGCAGCTGAGTCCATTACCCCTTAAGAGCAGCATAGGATGTTATTCTATTTTTCTCTTGGCTAGTTATTTCAGTAGCAGGATTGTGACTGCTGTGCAGAGGACTTCAAAGTTGGAAGGGAAGTCTACAGAAGAGTTGGTGGAGAAATGAGAAATTCAAGCAATCTAGAAGTCTTTTCTTCAGGAAGGTGCAGACCGCTTTGATTAAAAGGTCGTAATCAGAAATTTCCACTTATATTCTTAGAAAAGGTTCATTTGGTTAAAATTACCTTAGCCATGCAACATGCAGTCTAGTTGTCACACACAAGGTAGGAGGATAAGCTCTCATCCACCTCAGAAAACACAACTGTTTGCATTGGTCTTCTGCTCTGTATGATCTATCCAGAATAGCTGAATTTCTGAACAATTGAAAAGGTCATTAGTTCTGGCATTATCATGAAAAGAGGATGGTCCTTGTCTCACCTTCATGCTGACCAAGTGTGTTTGCCTTACATTGTCTTGTCTGTCTAAATAGTAAGGTTTTAACTCCATATTTGACTGAGGTTCACAGTTGGTTGAAGCCTGGGTTTTGCTTTGGCTTTTTTAAATGGCTTTCAGTGATCACAGAGAAAGCCTAATTTAGGTGCTTCAGTTAAGTGCCTAATTTTGTATGTCATGGTTTTAGTCCTTAAAGACTGTGAGTATCCTTTGAAGAGTGGCCAGCACAATGAAAAGGTCTGAGTAAAATTCTAATACAAAATAATATATAGGAATAAGCTGCATAACAATAAGTGAAGCTGTTTATTACAAGTCAAGCCAAGTGGCATCTCTCAGCCACGAAACTTGATTTATTTCCTTTTTCCTGGCATGGCTTATGGCATGTGTTAGCACTGTTATCCATGCATTATAAATATTTATTTATGTATTTATATTTTATGCTTTTACAGGCCAGTAAAAACAAATAACTGAACAAGTTTACAGGCAGTTAATTTGGTGTTTAATGGAAATAATAGTCTGAAAATGTCCTGCTTTGTGAGAGCACTGAGCTGAGCTTCTCCAGGGAACCATTTATAGCACAAGAGATTTTCCCCTCTGGGTGCTGGGAACACAGTCTTTAAGTCCCATTTTCTTACTTTGCAAAGCAATGAAAACATCAAAATTCTGTCAATTATGGTGAAAGTTATCAGCAATTCTTAATTTCAGGGATGTAATTGCTGTATCATGGTAAGAAAAATAAATGACAGCAGTTTTCCATCATGATCTGATAATAAGTAATTCAGACTAGGTTCAGACTGATAAATAATATTAAAAAAATTTCAGTTCTTGGCTTTTACAATATAATTATTTTTAATTAAATATATTAAGACATTTAAAAACTATATATTATTTACTTTCATCTTTTTTAAAAAAAGAACATTACAGAAAAACAAAGGGAAGAAGTGGGAAGATTTGGAAAGAAAAAGGGGATGCAAAACCAGCAAAATGGAGTATATTTGGAAAATGTAAACTTAAGTAATTTCAGTAGCCCTATTTTTACTAATTTCTTTGATATTTTTAGTCGTGGTTTGCTGAGAATGAGAACATTTAGGGAACATTAAATTTTTTATGGGAAACACATTTTTCTAAAAAAATAAACCAACCACACTTCTTCAAAACATTTACACACAACATTTCTTTATTTTTTTTTTCCTTTGTTCTCCAGGTCTTACGTGGTCCAACTATCTCCTTATTATAATTTTACCATCACAAAGGGGTTTTACTTCCCTGAAAGATCATGCCTCAAATGGGATAATGTCCTGCTTAGCTTACAGCCAAAATGACTCCAAGCATGGCGGGAGAGGCACAGGGAGGGAATGGCTGGGAACAACAGCACTGTGGGTCCAAACCTGTACTGAAGAAGTGCCTTGTTTAAACCTTGAACAGGTCAATAAATCAAGGCAGCAAAAAATGATGAAAAGACTTATCTCTTCCTCATTTCTGTTTGGAGGAGTATAAATGATTATTAAGTCTCCTATGAGGCAAATATGTGTAGCAAGTTTTCTTGCCACTGTGGTCATCTGATTGCCCCAGAGTAAGCATGTTTATCATAATTCCTCGTCAGCAAAACCTTTATTTCCTTGAATAAGCTTTTTGTTTCTATTGTTGTTCTTGTCTTTGGTTTGTTTTGATTTATCTTCGTTGGATTTGGGATTTTGGTTTTTTGTAAAGTTTTTTTTGGGGTTTGATTTCTTCTTATTATTTTAAAGAGACACCCTAAATTTATTTATTTTCAGTAGTTCTAAAAGAGGAAGGAAAAACCTATTGAATAGTCCATTACTTTCTTCCACTTCCTTTAAACAGTTCAGAATTCAGCTTTCATTTTGATGGTGCTTTAACAGTACTTGATTAAAAAAAGTAAACTAATTACAATGGAAATGCAGCTCTGCAAAACTTTTAGAAAAACACATTATTTTGTTTTAGGGTTCAGTTAATATACATTCATTTATCATCTTTATAAGAGATGTACAGGGCAATGATGAATAATCCCTGGCTTCCAATCAGGAAATGCAAATTATTCTTCTCTTTTTTTCCTCTCATTTTTTCCCTCTTTTTTTTTCTATCCAATGCATAATGCATACAAGTAAAACTGAAGCAAAAAAAAAATGGCAAAAAGCTGGCAGAATATAATGACAAGCAAGAAATGTAATGTGGTGTGCTACCAAAAAGCCTCTAAAAAGAAGCTAAATGCTACATTTCCTTCGGTCACAATTACATCATCAACCTTGAACTTAGGAGAAAGTCTGAAAATTACAAACCAGAGAAAGAATGGGGAGGGAAAAAGGTATCCACAGGAAACTAAAAAAATAAATAAAAACAAACAAACAAAAAAACCCCAACTAATTTTGAGGGCTTTCTTTTGCTTTACTTTTTTTATAATGGAGGCCAAATCATGTACCCTAACTTGAGACTCCATCTATCTACCTGAAACTCTTTAAACAAAGGTGACCTTCTTTAGAGAGAGACAAATATGTGCTCTTGCTTCATCACAGAGATGTTAGGTTGATTGAGCTGGTTGAGCTCTCAAGCTTCCATCACTGTAGCTGGTTGGAGTTTTAGTCTACTGGGCTTCTACCTCAGACCATGAATTTAAAAACTTAAACTGGTATGGGTTGAATTTAGGTTGCAGTTTCATTCTGCTGTCACAGACAGGTGTCAACTCTAATGAAACCAGATGAATAACCAAAAGTTTAAACACAACACAAGAGGGTCTCAGTGGAAGACGCATAGCTACGCACTTAGCGCAGAAAAACTGTATAGCAAGGCCTCAAGCATTTCTCTAAAATGTTGAAACTCAGTGAAGGTTTAGTGCTCTTCAGAGCCTGCTACTTTTAAATGAGGTCTGTATTGTCATGTCTGAATCATAAAGTTCATAGAGAAAGCATTGTAAATTTTTTTTTTCCTTTCTTCTCTCTCTCTTTTTTTTTTTTTTTTTTCCCCTGGTTTGGCTTGGTTTGGTTTGATTTGGTTTCTTTTAGTTTGGTTCATTTCACTTTGGTTTCTTTTGGTTTGGTTTCTTTTGGCCTGGTTTCTTTTGTTTTTTTCCCCCTAGCTCCTTAAAATCTTAAGAGTGAAGAGTTATAAAAATTTTGGACTGAAGTTTCCATACATGTCGCTATTGTAGTTAAAATGTTTGAATTTCAATCCTGTTTTTTATAATTAGAAGAAAACAAATTACCTCTAAGCTTACACACACACTTGTTGGGCTGAAGGCTATCTGTATCTGTGCTCTCTAAATGTTGGTCTCTTCTCCCAAGTAACAGATTATAGGATGAGAGGGAATGGCCTCAAGTTCTGCCAAAGGAGATTTAGGTTGGATTTCTTTACTAAGAGGGTCGTCAAGCAGTGGAACAGTGTGACTCAATGCAGGGAATTGGTTGAGTCGCCAGTCCTGGAGGTATTTAAAAGACGTGTAGTTGTGGTGCTTAGGGACGTGGTTTAGCGGTGGGCTTAGCAGTGCTGGGTTAATGGTTGGACTCTGTGATCTTAGAGGGCTTTTCCAACTGAAATGACTCTATGATTCTATGGATCACAAAAGCATTTGGATCACTAAACTTCTGCAGATTTCTTTAAATGTCTGAGCTCTCATTACAGATCTATGAACATGTCACAATGATGAATAAGCACTCGAAGCATTTTTCCTACAAGACTGTTCCTGCAGCAGACTTAGGAAGTGGCCATATTTCACTCCCTATTCTCCTTTTTGATGGTCACTAGTGTTGTTAGAAGAGATATCATAATTCAAGAGTTTTTTACAGTTTACATGACTAGTTACCAGTTCTACTGCTAAAAGACTATTCTTTCAGTATTGGCTGAGTCCCTCCTGATTACAAAATTACACCCTCTTTCTTACACACAAGTGTCCATTTAGGTCATAAATACTAAGATGTCTGTTGATGAACACATACCATTTCCAAAAAGAAGTTTTCTTCTCCATTTTGCAACAAGATAGAAATCATAATTTTTATTCTTCTGACTTGTATGATGTGTTGCTGCTGCTATTTACTTCTTCCCTTCTTTCTGTCCCCAAGACAGCTGCAAATTCCTGGCATCAATAGCCTATGGAAAAAGATATTTCATGGATGGATAAATGCCAAGATCAAGTTATCTCATTAGGACATAGCAACATGTCTTCTGGCATACCTTTAAAAAATCAAGAAATTGAGGTAAGATGGGACCTCTCATTGTGTTAGAAGCCAAAATATATTTATTGTCTAGATGTAATTTCAGTTTTATTGCCCAGATCACAGGTCATTGGTTAGCAGATGCTGGGCAGGGAATCTAGCCGGTCAGCTAATAGCCTCCCCACTGCTGAAATTAACTAACAGTCAAAAGGTTTAATAACCAAAGGTCACAATAGGCTGTTTGAAGAGTCAGTAGGAATCCATCTGATAAATTATCTTCTTCTGTTCTGGGGCAAGTGCTGTCTCACCTCCCTCCGTGATATAAAATGAGAATTAAAAAAGTAAACTCTTACTCCAGGCCAAAAAGTTGATTTTCACAGCTTGCTAACATCTTCCAAGGAGTGCTCGTCCTGTTCTAAACTCTTGCCCATGTTGTTGCTGACTATTCTGACACTAAAATTGATCAAATTTGGAAGTGGTGCAAAAGCACCAAATAAAGGATTAGGAGAGAATAGAGATTTTGAGGTTTATTTTTTAAAAAAAAAAGTATTTGAAAATATCAAACAAAAGATATCATTCAAGAATGAAGAATCCTTGTAATATTTAATTTTGTGTATGAATGTTTGCCTAATGTATCATGATAGGGTTAACAAAACCTACCAGAATTAAGATTAGAGTCCTCAAATAGATTGTAAGAATTTACCATCAAATTATACCAACCCAGAAGTCTTGAATCTAATTGCTGGAGGCACATATTTTGTCACATCCCCTATTAACTTCATCATTCCCATCTAAAATGCCAAGAAAATGACAATCTGCAGCTTTAATAAGTTGCTAGTGTTTTCAGTAAAAAATGACCATTAGTGAACAATGAATGCTTCTGGTTATTAAAATGACTTTTGTCCCCCCACTTTTAACTTTTTCCTGAAGTAGGCATAAGCTTATTTTGCACACCCTTAAATATGGCCATACATCAAGGCCTGAAGCAAGCATTACCATTACAGAGCAATTTCAAGTGAGCACTGAGGAACAGGGAATACTTTTCTCTACTTTTCCTTTATTAACATCCTTTATTAACATCTTTATATGCTGCCTTATCCATATGATGGAAGATTTGTCAGGTCACTTCAAGCCCTGCTGTCATCTATATCATGGAACTTTGTTCATGCTTTATAGAAAAGATCTATAGATTTATAGAAAAGAGTCCATCATCAGCAAATTTGCTGATGACACCAAACTGGGAGGGAGTGTCAACCTGCTGGAAGGCAGGAGGGCTCTGCAGAGGGATCTGGATAGACTTGAGAGATGGGCTGATTCCAATGGGATGAAGTTCAATAAAGCCAAGTGCCGGGTCCTGCACTTTGGCCACAACAACCCCCTGCAGCGCTACAGGCTGGGCACAGAGTGGCTGGAAAGCAGCCAGGCAGAAAGGGACCTGGGGGTACTAATTGACAGGAAGCTCAACATGAGCCAACAGTGTGCCCAGGTGGCCAAGAAGGCCAATGGGATCTTGTCCTGTATCAAAAATAGCGTGGCCAGCAGGAGCAGGGAAGTGATCCTGCCCCTGTACTCTGCGTTGGTGAGGCCACACCTTGAGTATTGTGTTCAGTTCTGGGCCCCTCAGTTCAGAAAGGATATTGAGGTGCTGGAGCGGGTCCAGAGAAGAGCAACAAGGCTGGTGAAGGGACTGGAGCATAAGTCCTATGGGGAGAGGCGGAGGGAGCTGGGGTTGTTTAGCCTGGAGAAGAGGAGGCTCAGAGGTGACCTCATCACCGTCTATAACTACCTGAAGGGAAGTTCTAGCCAGGTGGGGGTTGGTCTCTTCTCTCAGGCACTCAGCAATCGGACAAGGGGGCACGGGCTTAAGCTCCGCCAGGGGAAATTTAAGTTGGATATCAGGAGAAAATTCTTTACAGAGAGAGTAATCAGGCATTGGAATGGGCTGCCCAGAGAGGGGGTGGATTCACCATCCCTGGAGATTTTTAAACGCAGATTGGACGTGGCACTGAGTGCCATGATCTAGTAAATGGACTGGATTTGGACCAAGGGTTGGACTCGATGATCTCGGAGGTCTTTTCCAACCCAATCGATTCTATGATTCTATGATTCTATGATTCTATGATCTGAAGTGCAAGAGGATTAAAGGTAGGATATTAATGTTAGTGGAGAGAATCAGCAGGTTCCACTAGTCTTACTCTGCTGTAACAATAGTAATGATAGGCTTGAGCTTGATCTGTGAACTAACTCAACTCTCATCATTCAAGTCCATGCTTCCAACAGCAGGAAGAGTTTGCATCCAAATACTCAGCATGTGGTTTGATTCCTGTGCCTGAGTTTGTCCTGTTAGGTCATTCTTAATGGGAACCAAGTCACAGAATCACAGAATATGCCGAATTGGAACCCAACACTTAGCCTGGCACAGAGCCATCCCTAAGAGTCACACCCTGTGCCTGGGAGTATCATCCAAACACTTTCTGAACTCTGTCAGGCTTGATGCTGCGACCACTTCCCTGGGGAGCCTGTTCAGTGCCCAACCATGCTCGAGGGGAAGAAACCTTTTGTAATATCCCAGCCAACCCTCCCCTGACACAACTTCAGGCCATTCCCTCAGGTCCTGTCGGTGGTGACCACATAGAATAGATCAGTGCCTGACCTTCCTCTTCCCCTTACGAGGAAGTTCTAATTGAAATGAGGTGTCCCCTCAGTCTTCTCTTCTCCAGTTGAACATACTGAGTGCCCTCAGCTGCTTCTTGTGTGACTTTCCCCTGCAGACCCTTCATCTTTGTGGCCCTCCTTTCAGCACTACAGTTTTATCTTTCTTATAGTGTGGTGCCCAAAACTGTCACAATATTCCAGATGAGGCTGCCCCAGGGCAGAGCAGAACAAGACAATCCCTTCCCTGGACCACTGGTGATTCTTTGCCTGATGCCCCCCAGGACAGGGTTGGGCCTTCTGGCTACCAGGGCACTGCTGACTTATATACAACTTGCCATCGACCAGGACCCCCAGGTCCCTTTCCTGGCACTGTTTTCCAGCATCTCATTCCCCAGTCTGTCCATACATCCAGGACTGTGCCATCCCAGGTGCAGAATCTGGCACTTTTACTTGTTGAACTTCATATGGTTAGTGATTGCCCAGCCCTCTAACTCATTATCAGTGTGATTACCTGATAAACATGGTCTAAAGGCTGAGTGTGGGTACCAAAAAAAGCATAAAAGCAGAGCTACAGTCTGAGTATGCAACCAGGATTAAACAATAGTAGTGGACTTTCACAGTCATAAATTAATGATGGCCCAAATTCTGTCACTGAGATTTGATTTTAAAGAGCAAAAACCTTCCCTGCTTGGAGAAATTTCACTTATAGCCTCTAGGATCCAGCTTATTTTGTACTTTTCAACAGTTTTTCATAACCCTATGCTGCACTCAGGCTAAATTAATCATCTCTTTTTCATTTCAAGTTTGTGCCCTGGCTCAAGGAGTCTGAAGGAAATGAGGTGACGTGAATCTCAAGACACACGCTGCAGACACACATGTAAAGCAGAGCATGACTGTCACTGCAAACAAGTATCTAACGCTGCAGTAAACAGACAAGCCCTCGGCAAAACATAGAGTGAACTCAGCACACTCATGTGAACCTGCAGAAGATTGATACAATAAGCACTGGACTAGAAAAGAAGTGAAGAACAGCTAAAGGACAGGGTTTGTGTTACTGTAGCAAAGTGCTGCCAAAAATTTGAAGTTTCCAGCGTGGCAAGGAAAGTGAGAGGGTTCAAAGAAAGAGTGATAGTCATTGATCCTGATGAACTGCAGCCCAGAAATGAAAAAAAAAAAGTCCTTTTTCTTACATTTTATGTGATTTTCATGGCTTCATGTTTTCAATCCAAGGGATTCATGGAACTGAAATTCACCTGACATATACGTGTTAGAAGAAAAATGGCAATTTGCTGTGAATGAAGGCTGAGAAAGAAGAAAGAGAAGGGATGTAAAAGAAACAATTAAAAAGCTATGTTTCTGATGGAACAGTTTGGATTACTAGGTGGGATTAATTTGTCCGAACATAGATGAACTGATCAATAAGTGCTTCCAGGAGTGATTGTCTTACTTTAAGATATATATCAAACCTAGATTAATACGAATCAATCTCTGGAAATGTCTGTTTCTCTCTATTCTGGACTGTCATGAAGGAATTCTTAGGTAATGAAATCAGACTTAGACCTCTAAATTTTAGACAACTGAAGTTAGAGAAGATGAATCACATCCTTACTTATTTGTGATAAACTAGTCCTTAAACAGTCCAGCTCAAAGGGACACACACAACCCATTTAGATAATAGTACAGTCAGGAGTGTGTGTTTTACTCTATCAAAAAAGTACTGGGAGGTTTTGTTGCTCAACAAAGTATCTAATGCTAATTACCATTATGGATGTTGATTTGATAAGCATAGATCTCACAAAAAGCCTTGGTGACTTAGGTTGCAAGTGACCAAAGATACTTGTTGCAAACATTCTGTGAGTTTTTATAAGATTGGGTAATGTGGCCTCAGTTTCCCACTTAGACAACAGATTCACCAGTGAAATGCTGTGAAATGCTTCAGAAATAGGCAATATGTAGAACTCCCAGTCAGGTAAAGAGCTATTTCACATTCAAAGACTTTCTCTGTACTTGAACAGAAATTTTGGTGTTGGCTCTTGATAAGAACATTATATCAGCGTCCCTTTAAACAGTCCCTTTTCCTAGTCAGCAGTTTTTCTCTTTTAGTCCCACTCTTCCCTTGGCCAATTACATTAATGTGTGTTTGTCAATACTGAATTTCATTTGCTGCATAACAGCTCAGAGCCCAGCAAATCTTGTTGAATTTTCCTTGCCTCTTAAGCCTGAGTTCTTGTGTCTCCCCAGCTTTGTGTTGTCAGCAAAACTTAACGCATTTACAATCGGTCTCTTGATCTAGGGCAATTACAGAGAGAAGCAACAGCAGGTGCAGGAAGCTTAACAAGAGAGGGATGTTGTACTATCATTGTGGTCTCCAATCCTGCGTTAGTATCAGGGTTGTCAAATTGTTTCAAATTAAATTGACATGGTGGTAGAGTAAGTATCACATAGTTGTTATAAACCTGAGACTTTCTTGGCTCTAATGGCTTGAGAGGAGAGAAGGGGAAGGAGACAAGGAGGAGGAGACAGGCATGTTGCAGAGGCAGCAGCAGAAGGTGAGCATGAATGCAGGGACAAAACAGGCAGAAAAGAAAAGGCTTTAACAGGCTGCCTGCTACATCTGTGGATTGTCATAAGAAAACAGCTGATGAGGAGTTGCATAGTTGAGAACACAGGAATGCATGTATCATTATGCAATAATTTTTGAATGAATGAATTAACAGGTTACAGCTTTTAAAGGATGAAAATCTCTGTAACTTGATGCCATATCACCAACCTTTTCCTCATTAGGCCACGTGTGGAATGAAGAGCCCTGAACTGAGAGCACCTGGAGCACTTTCCTGGAAAGAAGGGGCTTCTAGGTGAAGACAAAATTTTATCAAGGTCTCCCATAACTGGATTGATTCCTGTGGGTCATTATGCTGCTAAAATACTGGCATTGTCTAACTGTAACTGTATGCTTTGAGAGATTTGATTCTTCAAAGGGATGGGAGGGAAGGGATATTTCTTCTATGTAGAAAAAGGTAAAGAGCCTTTACCTTTACTGGTACATTTCTGGGCAACGCAGTGAGGGAACTTTGATCTCTAAAATAAGCCTGATGAAGGCTGTTCACAAAGTTATTCAAGTTAGGAAGATAGTCACCTTAAAGTCCAGACAAATAAATATTTAGAGAATATGAAGAAGGCATAAAGAGACAGCATAAGTAGTTCAACAAAATAAAATGTAAGGTCTTAAACTTGGGGAAAAATAACTTCAGATACCAAGGCAAGCTGGGGGCCAATTGTTTGGAAAGCAGCACTGGCAGATAAGGATCTAGGAGGGTCGTGGTGGGCAACAAATGGAGTATGATCCAGAAATATGCCCTTGCAGCAAAGAAGGTCAACAACATACTGGGCTATATTACCAAGAATATTGCCAGAAGATTGAGGGAGGTGATCCTTCCACTCTGCTCAGCAATGGTGAGACATGTCAAGTACTGCCTCTGTTTCTGGTGATACCTTAAGCCCCTAATAGTTTTTTTATTTTTCTGATTTTGTAAGCCTTATAAGTTTTATAAGTAGTAGAAGTAGATTTTAAAAGCAGCAGCCCTGTCCCTCTACCCTGTAGCACCCTTATTTTACACATTCCTTAACCCTCTTATCCTATTCCATTTACCCTATATCACTCCTACCCCCGAATCCAGTAGAAATGTTTAGTCTCTTGTCAAGGCAAGGCCTAGACTGTTTAGAGAACAGCATATCAGGGCCTGAATAACAAAATGGAGTCAAGAATTAGGTGACTGTGTGCACTCTGTGCCCCAAAGAAGACGAAGATTGATGAAGAGAGGGTCTCAAAAAGCCCCCAGCCCCAATTCCCAGGGGGCGGGGTGGGGGGCGGATCGGAGCAAAGGCCACAGGGTGGACACATTTGGGATTGGATAGATGGTATTATAAAATGTAACATCTCAGGCACGGCGAGTGCGCGTCGTGTAACATCTATTGCCTTGGCACATTAAACCCTTTCCTTATCTCACCCCTAATTAACTGCTCCAGAGTTTTTTCTTAGCACCAACATTCCACGGCATCACTGGGCCCTGTAGTACAAGACAGGTGTGGGCACACTGGATCAAATCCGGTGACAGTCCACAGAAATGATGAAGACATTGATGTCAACCTGTCCGGATAGAAAGCATTCATTTAGCAGAACAGTCTAGATGTTAATTGAAATACAAGTTGTCCAGAAAACTATATATTTGGTCCTAAAATACATAACTAAACATCATAAGCTGAATAACTCTGTAGGCTTTATTGTGTTTGTAAACAAGCAGTTTGATTCAACTGTCTAACATGAAACATCTACTGTCATTTGAGATTATGAGAGTATGAAACATCCACATGAGTCTGACAGGACTACACAATGCCTATACCCCTCTGGACTGGAGTTTGGAAGCCAGAAACAATTATCTAGGGCATACTGAATGCATTAGACACCTCTTTTTAATAGCTCAATCAAATCTCTTATTTTTCTTGATGGTAACAGGAGTTGAGAAATCTAGTTAAGTGGTAGACCTTTACATCTAAATATTTACAATTAGTTTTTCATTTTGTGAGTGGAATCCCACACCATGTACTGAGGCGAGTTAGTTCTCACTCCAGATATGATGGACTGAGAATGTGCAGGAGCAACACCTCTCTGATAAGAACATGCATTTCTGCTAAAATAGGAACAGTAAGGGCAATAGAAACTTTACCTTATGCACAGGAGAATTCTCTTTTCTGTTTTATCACTTATTTAGTTGGAAAGAAGTTCATCTATACCTATTTTTCTAAGAGCTTTTGCAGGACCAAGTAGTCCTTCAGTAAATCAGCAGTTAAGGTACTGACCCTGCACATGGCCTTCAGCTTCTGAACTCTACCCATCCTCCCTGTCCAATGACTGGAAGTAAATGGCCTGCTCATGATGCTGCACCCTGTATTTTAGGGCAGAAATAAAACTGTGGTTCCCCAGCTAGATTATCTTGCTGGTAAACCTCCCAAGTCCCATGTTTTGAAGAATCTTCATGTGAGGGGCATTGCTTTTGAGCAGGCTGTTATGTGCAAACTGGCTTCACTCTTGGAGAAAAAGTTAAAGCAAATATCTTGTAAGCTTAAGAGAATAACCATTATGGTCATTATCATGGGATGGACTTTCTTTTCATCTCCATCTATCTTCTTCAATATTCAAGTCTTTTCCGAAAGGACTCATTGAAGTTTCTGTAGATTGAATGCCAAGCACTCAATATTTATCTTTTTGATAAATTTAGTCAAGCCATTTTGTTTAATTTTCAATATGTTTCACTTCTTTAGTTGACTGTTTCACCACTGTCACTCACATGTTCTTTCTTTGGTCTTACCTTCTGGGTTCTGCATTACAGTTATAATTATTTCATCCACAGGTTCGCATGAAATTGAGATTATAGTCCATTCTAGTAATCACCTATCTAAACAATTTAAGAAGATGATACGCATACAAACACACACATGCCCTCTGCATGACAGCTACCTTTTGGTACCCTTCACAAGAGAACCTATTTCTTAAATAAAGCTGAATTCACTGCTCAAATGTAAGTCCTTCAGCAGTTATGAGCTGCTTTCTACGAGATTCCTGAATTCTGACATCAGCCGTTGACTTTGGTCACAATGCACAGAAATGATCCCTCATTTGTGTTTGCCTCTCATGAAAGTACATCTATAATTAGAGTATTGAAACTATTCACAAATAAATCCCATCTCAGGGATAATTAATCTTGTTTGCTCTTTTATTAAAGTCTGAAAAACTAGTTTATATAGAGTCCATGAGTGTGAGGAAGGTTTCTGAAGTGTTTCTAGTGGTGTTTTATTTAGAGTAATTTTTTTTAAGAACTATAAGCATTAAAAATCGTAGAAAATACAAAAATTTTATGCAATCCAAAATCCGAAGGATACCTTTACAGAAACCTTACTACTGAAGAACAAAATTTTTGGCAAAGTAAAGGCAATACCAATTAAAAAAAAAAATAGATAAAGAAGATAAAGGAGTATAGCAATGATGAAAGACACAAAGCTTTACACAGAGTAAATGATCAGCTGAAAAGTATACTATGGAAATGTTTGGTTGGCTTCTGTGATTCTCCCAGGGAATGTTGGGATATTCTCCAGCAGATGTTTCATTGTTCAGACATTTAAAACTAGATTAGGGAAAGCAATAGGAAAGCAAGTGCAGTGAATAATAATTCAAAAAATGGATGAGATTGCCATTGGAACAGATGAACTGATTCTATGTACCTTATTAAATATTACATTGCTAAGATCCTAATATACCCTATAATTCTTAGTATCTTGTTTTTATGTTCTTAAGACATTATCAAAATGAAACAAATAACAGGAATGTGGATTTAATTAAAATCCCTCAGAAGATTTATATTTTGGATATTTCATCATCATCATCATGGCTAGGCTTCGCGAACGAAGATTTGGGAAGGCTCTATCCACATTTGCTGCAGGCACGCTGGTGGCTTATGAGGCCAATACGTGACAGACAAATCCGATTGCAAAAGGCACAGCAGAAAGACTCCTTAGATGGTGTATTCTGCAATACACGGTTCTTTCTGCGTTGCCTTTTTTCCTCGAGGGTGATCCTGCGTGTGTTCTCAAAGGAGACAGCTGCGTTATAGATGGTGTGTCTCCAGGCCTCCCGATTTGAGGCCAGAGTAGACCAGTTATGGTGATCATATGGCCAAGGCTGAGATGTTGTTTCAGGGAGTCCTTGTATCTTTTCTTCGGGGCTCCTCTCATGCGGCAGCCAGTGGCAAGTTCACCGTAAAGCAAGATCTTGGGAAGGCGGTGGTCCTTCATCCTGGAGACGTGCCCTGCCCAACGCAGCTGTGTTCTCATCAGCATAGCCTCGATACTTGTGATAGCTGCTTGCTCTAGAACAGATGTGTTGGTCACATAGTCTGACCAGTGGATGTTAAGGATTGTACGGAGGCAGCGTTGATGGAAGCGTTCTAAGAGACGCAGGTGGTGGCGGTAGATGACCCATGATTCAGATCCATATAAGAGAGTCGACAACACTATGGCTTTGTAAACACTGATCTTGGTGCTTTTCTTCAAGTGTTTGTTACGCCATACTCTTTTATGGAGTTTTCCAAAAGCACTATATGCCTTTGCTAATCTGTTGTCTATCTCTCCGTCAATCTTACCATCTGAGGAGATGAGGCTACCGAGGTAATTAAACTGTTGGACTGATTTGAGCTCTGATTGACCAATGGTGATGTGGGGATGATGGGGGACATCCTGAGGTGCAGGCTGATGGAGGACCTCTGTCTTCTTTAAGCTGACCTCCAGACCAAAGAGCTCAGCAGCATCTGCAAAGCAGGATGTTAAACGCTGCAGAGCTGCTTCTGTGTGGGCAACAAGGGCGGCGTCATCAGCATAAAGCAGCTCCCGGACAAGATGGTTTAAGGTCTTGGTGTGGGCCTTCAGTCGCCTTAGATTGAATAGACTTCCATCAGTACGGTATCGAATGTAGATACCGTCCTGATCATTGAGGTCTGCTGTGGCCCTTTGGAGCATCATGCTAAAGAAGACGGTGAATAGGGTAGGAGCGAGAACGCAGCCTTGTTTCACACCATTCTTAATTAAAAAGGGCTCAGAAAGTGCATTGCCATATCTGACTTGGCCATGCTGATCCTCATGGAGTGAGATAATCATTTTGAGGAATTTAGGGGGACAACCTAAACGTTCCAAAATCTGCCACAGACCTTTTCTGCTCACAGTGTCAAAAGCCTTGGTGAGGTCGACAAAGGTTACATAGAGACCTTTGTTCTGTTCCCTACACTTCTCTTGCAGTTGTCTGAGGACAAATACCATGTCTGTGGTGCTCCTGTTGGCTCTGAAACCACACTGACTTTCAGGAAGGATACCTTCTGCTATAGTGGGTATTAGTCTGTTCAAGAGTATTCTTGCCAGGATTTTGCCAGCAATGGAGAGCAGAGTAATACCACGATAGTTTGAGCAGTCAGATTTAATTCCTTTCTTCTTATACAAGGTGATGATGACTGCATCACGAAGGTCAGATGGTAGTTCGCCGAGTTCCCAACAGCGCACCACGAACTCATGGAATTTGGTGTGGAGTGCAGGGCCCCCATGTTTCCAGATTTCAGGTGGAATTCCATCAATCCCAGCTGCCTTGCCGATTTTCACCTGCTGTATGGCCTTGAGGGTTTCTCCTAAAGTGGGGGCAGTATCCAATTCATACTTTACTGGTTGTTGTGTGATGGACTGAATTGCTGAGTCTTGGACTGTGCGGTTGGTACTGAATAGAGTCTGAAAGTGTTCAGACCATCGATTCAGAATGGAGGTTTTATCTGTCAGAAGTGTTTGACCATCAGCGCTGAGTAGAGGGCTTTGTACCTGGTATGTAGGCCCGTATGCTGTTTTCAAGGCCTCATAGAAACCTCTGTGATCACCTGTATCTGCGCATAATTGAGTTTTTTCAGCTAGATCAATCCACCATTTGTTCTGGATGTCATGGAGTTTCTGTTGGAGTTTGCTGCATGCAAGACGAAAGGCTGTTTTTCTTGCGTGACAGGATGGCAGTGCAAGGTGTGCTTGGTGGGCGGTTCTCTTCTTCCTCAACAAGTCTTGGATTTCTTGGTTGTTTTCGTCAAACCAATCCTTGTTCTTCTTGAGGGAGAACCCTAAGGATTCTTCGGAGGATTGCAGGATGCTGTTTTTAATATGATGCCAGATTGTTTCAGGAGAGGAATCTGCAGAAACTGTGGGAATGTTTTCGAGCCTAGTTTGAAGGTTTGTCTGGAAACTGTCTCTTACTGTGGCTGATTGGAGATTGTTAACTTGGAGTTTTCTCCTTGGGATGCTGCCCCTTTTTGGTTTGATTTTGATCTTGAAATTGAGTTTACAGCGCACCAGCCGATGGTCTGTTTGGCATTCTGCGCTGGGCATCACGCGGGTATGGTGGACATCGCGGACATCTCTCTGTCGCACCAGGACATAATCGATGAGGTGCCAATGCTTAGAACGGGGGTGCATCCAGGTTGTCTTCAGACTATCTTTCTGCTGAAAGATAGTATTAGTGATGGTGAGTTGTTGCTCTGCACAGAATTCTAGCAGAAGTCGACCATTATCATTGCAGTTTCCAACACCATGCTTGCCTAATACACCTTTCCAAACTTCAAAATTCTTGCCTACTCTGGCGTTGAAATCACCAAGGATAATGATCTTATCGTCTGCAGGGACCTTTTGGGTAAGGAGGCGCAGGTCAGTGTAAAATTTATCTTTCTCAGCAGGGTCAGCTTGGAGAGTTGGGGCATATATACTAAAGATGACAACATGTTGTTTGTTGTTTAGTGGAAGGCGTAGGGAGATAATGCGGTCAGAGTGACCTGTCGGCAGATTTTCGAGTTTAGGAACAATAGAGTTTTTGATCATGAAGCCGACTCCTGAGAGGTGTTTTTCGGTTCTGGGCTTGCCTGACCAAAAGAGTGTGTAACCGGCACCATGTTCTCTGAGGCTGCCTTCTTCATGAAGGCGAACTTCACTGAGAGCGGCAATGTCGATGTTGAGACGAGCCAGCTCATGGGCAATTAGGGCAGACCGACGCTCAGGACGTCCGCTATCTGCAGAATCGAGCATGGTTCTGATGTTCCAACATGCTAGAGTTAATTTAGGTACACCTTTGGAGGCAGGTGCGTGCCTTTGACTTTTCTTTGTGCGACCGCATTGGAGGAAGATGCCCGTTGGCCTGCGGTTAACCAACCGGGTGAAAGTGGAGATGAGCTTTGTTTAGGCCACCTTTTCTAGGCCCCTCTCCGAGTGGAGCAAGCAGTGCTGTCCTTGGAAAGGCTGCTTGGTCGTTCAGGGTGCTGCCTCAAGAGACTGTCATCTCCGGTCAGTCTCAAATGACCAATATCCTGAACCGCCTGCATGCAGGGTTGAGTCTGCGGCTCCCAGTGCATCTTTCACCTGCCGTTTCGACCCTCGCCCGTCGCTACAGGACTTTTTGCATGTGAGTAAAGCCTTCAAGCCTGCGCAATGGATTTTTTAGGTGAGATGCAGTATGCGCGGAACTGAACCCACCCTTTAATCCCGAGGTTCATCTGCCAGGGCCGAGCGAGCTTGGACGGTGGCAGTGAGGTCCTCAGGATGTAGGTTTGATTAGAGTGACCTTCTCTTAGATGGATGGCCTTACAGGGCTAAGCGAGCTCCATCTGCCCGGGTTTGGAATTAGAGTTGACCTTCTCCTAGGATGACTGCCAGAAGGCTAATGAGCTCATCCTGCCCACAGATTTATTGTATCCGACCCTGTAGTTTTGACCTGTCTGGCATGGGTGACCCTACTGAAGGCATGTACCATCGCCAGCGTAGCTCGCAACCACATAGGGGTATACAGGTTGCATTCTTACTATTAAAAATGATTAGGCCAAGTCTTACACTACCTAGGTTTCTGCCATCTGTCTATATTCAATCTCAGGGAAGCACCCAGGAACAGCCCTTTGTCCTGACCAACCTTACAGTATGTAACAGATAAATCCAGGACATACCAAACCTGGGCAGTAGCCACGGGTGAACCAAAAACAAACAAACGAGCGAAACTGTTCTGGCCACCGTACCCATCTAGGGCTCGAGGCCCTCTCTAGGCCCCAGTCCGACCAAGAACTCCAAGCCCCAGAGGAAACTATTAACCACTCTGATCTTGTCCTCCCCCCACCGTGTTTCCTCATATCTTCCCACGCACTACTTACCTGACCACCCTCCAGTCCGAGGACCCCCACAGCCTGCCTGGTACCCCACCCCCCTCCCCAAACCAGACCGGCAAACCTCTGTGTATTCCGAGGCTTCAATTCTCCTCTCTCTCCTTTCTCACGAGGGCACAAGGTCACGCCGGCGAGGCTCCCTCTATCCTTTCCCGCTGGGGGGGGAGGGGACCGGGGGCGGCCCCGCGCGGGACCCCGGGGCGGCCCCGCGGCCGCGCGAGAACCTTTTGGATATTTAACTAAGAATTATTAAACCAATACTAAGATGAATTCACTGCCCAGGTTATGACACAGTTCACTGGTGTCAATCACTTTCATACTGACTTTTATAAAAAATACATATACACAATGTGCAATAGAGAAATTATTTATCCTATCCCCTTCACATCGTCTTCCTCCACCTAACACATCCTTACTATACAGACCACAGGGAATGTCTTGGGTTTTCATGTCTCCATGCCATCGCTAGGTTTTTGGAAGGCATTGTAGTCTCTGTCACCTGAAAAATAAACATACACCAGGTACCATCAAATGGAAGCAACTCAAGACAGAGCCATGAAGCATAACTGATTCTTTCCAATCAGAACACTGTGATTTGTGTGCATACGTGGGTACGTGGACTGTGCACAGTAACATGGGAAAGCTGAAGACGAAGGTGAAGAAATAAGACAGCACTTGAAAATTAAAATTACAACCCCACCAAATGCAAAGCAGAAAGAGAACAGAATTTTAAATAGCTTGGTAGATAACATCAGCTCGTTAGCAGTTCTATTACAGCTTACACTGGTTTGTTTTCTCTGAGCATAAAAAACACCCTAGTGATATGTTTGTGTCTATGTGTCTGTGTATGGAAGAAAGTAAATTAGACAGACATAGCACGAGTTGTGTCTGAAAATTTAAATGCACCCTTTGAGAAAACAAGAGGTGTGGAGGGGAAGACTGCTGAAGCTGATTTTTCAAAATGTTGGTATATATTGGACAGACCTATGTCTTGGGCGAGACTTCCACTGCCTCACACTGACTGTAATTTCCTCCTGCTTTAAAACCATGATGTTCAAAATCAAGAACAGTTACAGACAAATGGAAGCCAGAGCCTTGTTCCTGCAGCTTGTGTCACAGCAATCAAAGTCAGGAGGGTAAGGCAAAGGAAATAATACAGAATCTAATTATTTGCATTTATAAACAAAAAGTACACCCCACCTGAAGGCAGCATTTTTTTTTTCCTTCCGATTTCCTTAGAAGAAATGAAGAAGCCTCGAGGACAAACTAGGGATTTTACAGCACCAGTGAGAAAAAAAAAATCCTTTCCTACTTTAAGACTAAAACTTTCAGTTTGCTAATAGTTGCTGTCACAAAAGGTCCATGAACTTTCTCTGCTTAAGATCTTATTGCTTTGTCTCTGTGATAACAAGTCAATATGTATCAGCTTAGTAAAATGAAGACTGAACAACAGCTGCATGCAAATATTAAAACAAGATCACTGGGAGACAGAGAATTTATTGTGGACAACAGAAATGTGAACTGGCCTGGGAAGATTTTAATGGGATACTAGAAGGAAGAAGCAGTGAGGTTTTGATGATAGACTCAATCAAGACGAAATCCAAAATCACATGTAACTTTTGTTTATTTGTTTGTTTTCAGGTCATGGGTATATTTGTTTACAAGCTTGAAAA
The DNA here is from genome assembly GCF_003945595.2 of Pipra filicauda. Lineage (NCBI taxonomy): Eukaryota > Metazoa > Chordata > Aves > Passeriformes > Pipridae > Pipra > Pipra filicauda. The sequence goes on along the minus strand of NW_024104084.1, from coordinate 611,678 downwards.
TATTTTTCTTCCAAAGTTTTTTCCATTTTGAATTTTATAAATTTGTATAGTTGCATGAAATCTAATTAGAGGGATCACATATGGATTGATGCCTCTCAAGTAGCACAAGTAATTTTGCAGAGAGATCATCTTCATTTTGATTTTGTTTTTAAAAGCAATATTTTCTTTTGTTTGGAAAAAAACATAATTAAATACAGGGTCTTTTTACTATGTATATCCACTTTTTCAAAAAGTATTTTGATGTCTAGTACGCAGTGAGTCAACAGAATCCGAAGTTCACTGACTGCACTTCATAATCTCTACTCAAGGTGAGAAAGTCAGACACCTAATATTTTAGATATAGGTGCTTTTCATTGTAGTGAATATATCCCATCATCCATTTACCACCAGTGCAGTCTTGGCCACAAAATTGTTTCTACAAAATATAGACAGTAGAATGAATTTCTATGATCAGATCTTAAATATCTTTGAAGGTTTGTTTTGCATTGTTTAATCACTAGGAAACTAAAGAACACTAGGAAACAAAACACCACCTGTTTCACACTGTTGAATACTTTTGTAGATCCTCCTGGGTCCCGAGACAGCAGCATGGCTATGAGTGAGGTGATTTAACCATCTCCTAATTAAAACACAAGTGAATCCTCAATGAGATAACTATACTGGTTTTGGTGGAAAGACACTATCCAAAATTGCTATAAAAGCATCAACTAATAGGTGCTTTCTGGCTAAAAGGAACTATTGGAACATTTTATAATCTCGTTTCATCCTTCTAAAAATAATTGGAGACACTAGAGACAAAGAGGTATTAGAGGACATCATCTACTGTAGATGGAGAGGTCCATCTGGGGAGGTGCCTTGCATTGAGTCTGAAACATCCTCTAAACAAACTAGGGCAGCTGTAGTTCGTGCCACTGAGGCAAAGAATCAGGACTTCAGATGATGGTCTCAGTGTCAAAATGAAAGGACATATCATTTGATCTGCAGCACATTTCTGTCTTTTTTTGGATGATTGAAGCTGATTTGAGTTCATGAGGAAGACTGAGCAGTTTTACAGGAAAAGAAAGTGTTATCCAAAAATTGGCTATTTATATAGCTCAAAATAATCTCGAAATAAAAAAAAAGATCTGTATTTGCTCTATGAGTTGCAAGGAGAGTTATAGGTAGTTCAGGTTTGGTGAAGTAATTTACTGTTATTTACTTATCACTGGTGTGTTGCTAAAACAGGGAATATTTGCAACATTTCATAGCAACTATATTCAAGAATCTGATTTAGGTCTCAGTTCCAGTATGGAACACCTCCTCATCTAGGGATTATGTCTTCATAATTGCACGTTACCCAGTGGTGGTGAAAGACACTCCCCTGGAGTATTTCAGGAGGAAGAAAAAAGCAAACAAACTAACACTGGGAAGCAGTAAAGTCACCACAAAAACCTCACTCCTGTTACATGTAAGTGAAGCCTACTATTCTAGAATTTACCACTAACAGTATTATACCCACCACAACTCCCCAGTCTCACCAGTGCACTCAAACATACAGAAAGACTAGAGCAAATCAAAAGCAAACTTAAGATGGTAAGTATTGAGTCAAACACCCATTAAACAAACAAATAAACAAACAAACCTGAAGCATTTGGAAACCCTAACACAAAACAGTATTTATTGTAGTTGTGCTTGATAGAAGCTATTTAAAAAATCTTGTGGTCAAATGCAAATCCATATTTTAATTAACATAATACCAGGAGAAAAAGAGGCAATGTGGATAAAGGCGTCAGGATACTGGTTAATTTTACATATTCAAAGAAGGGTCTTATTGGACCTGTTGGAACAGTCTGAATAATTTGGCATATTCCACTACAAACTTTAATACTAGTATTTTTGGTGCAAAGGTATTATTTTCACTTCAAAGAATTATTTTGAGTTAGTAAGGAAATATTCAGCATTTCTCAGCAAAAGTATTATATTTACAAAAAAACTGCTTTGTTAAAAAAAAAGGATGTATAGAAGACCTTGTAAAAAAAAAATCAAGGCAAATTTATCAAAATAAGGAGAAGCTGGGATTTATGGAACAAGACTCTGGAAATTGGAGGGAGTCAAAGACAAGGATGTAATGATGGAAGAAAGAATATGGGGTAAATCTTCTTTTGTATTGCTCTTATACACATACAGCCTGTTTTGTTGCTGAAACACAGCTATCTTTTTTTTTTTTTTTTTTTTTTTTTTTTTTTTTTTTTTTTTTTTTTTTTTTTTTTTTTTTTTTTTTTTTTTTTTTTTTTTTTTTTTTTTTTTCCCAGAGAGAAAGGGGGATAGTCATGGAATTATGGATGGGTACTTTACATGAATTGTATTACATGCAATCTTAGTGTTTCATTTCTGCAGAAACTTGACATTGAATGGATCCCTGAGGGTCTAATAGTTCTAGTTTCCCAGTACTCTGAACACACTGAAATCCCCTTCATAAGTCCAATTCCATTCCACTCTGGTGAAATAATTTCCCATAGAATTATTTGCAATTTCAAAATTAGCTTCTAGATTCATCCAATTTTTAACACTGTGGAAGGAAATCTTACTCAGTGGTAGCCAGAGAAGGCTATTCTTTGATTTCAGTAGATTTTCATGGACTGATGTCATCCTTAGCTCTGACTCTTGAACCCTCAGTGTCAAAGAGGATAATTTTTCTCTCCAGATTGTGTACTAAAGCAAATTCAGACCCCTTAACCTAGGGACCTTGATGGCCCATTAGTGATACTGATAATGAAAATACCAGCTTAAGACAGTGTTCAGGAATTTTTCCATCAAACACCTGTAATCGGCAATAACCCCTGAACATGAATTTTTCCTCTTTGTTTCCCTTCCTCCATTCTGTCCTTGTTTGTGAATCCCTATGTGTGTAACCACCCTTGAGCATACTTTTTGCCATGTAGAAACAATGCTTTAAATTTCATCAAAAATCCATTCTTCCTGACTGCGTATTAATGGAGATATTATCTGTATTTTTTCACAGTTAGTTTAATCCTGTAGTATAAAACTGTGGCAATAAAATAGTTCAACTCACCAGCTTTGAACCAGTGTAATTGAGAGGAGAAACTAGTGAAATGGAATTACACCAATTTTACATCAGGATAGCTGAGTTTAATCTCCTGATTAAGATTTGAAGTTGTTAGCATACAGATGACTCTTGTACAAGCACCCACATTATTTGTTTGCTGTTTCTGCAGTGTCAAAATTCAGGTCGACATGGACAGTCTGTATGTCCCCAGAATTATAACCTTTTAAAAAAAACGAAGATCAAAAAGTCTGGAGATGTTCTCTCCAGACTTCAGAGACAATAGTCATGTTTGTCAGTGCTTACACACAAACACAATCTGTGACCTGAATACTTATGACCATCAGGGTAGCTAAAATAAATCATCCAAAAGGTCTGCCCAGCTCAGTATCCTGTCTCTGACAGAGGTGTAAAGCAAATACCTTGTGAAGGGTGAAAGATCAGGATAGGTAAAGGAAATAAAGGAAAGTGTCTTTCAGTCCATTCAGAGATCTTTACCACTTGTGGCTCAACAAATTCCTAAACTGGGGCAATGTCTCAGTATCCAGTTGTCTGAGAAGAACTTCTCTAGCATGTACTTTCTCAGTCTCCCTTGGAAATGCGTACCCTGTTGGTATTTAGCATTCTACAACTCCCAGAAAGGAAGTTGTATTCAGGTGGGGTTTGGACTTTTCTCCTAAGCAATCAATAATAGGATGAGAGGAAATGACCCCAAGTTGCACCAGGGGAGGTTTAGTTTGGGTATTTGGAAGAGTTTAGTCACTGAAAGGGTGGTCAGGCATCAGAAAAGGCTGTGCAAGGAAGCAATGGAATCATCATCCCTGGAAGAGACAAAAAAATTATTAGATGTGTTGCTTAGGAATATGTTTTAGTGGTAGACCTGGCAGTGTTGGGTTAATATTTCGACTCAACAATCTTAAAGGTCTTTTCCAATCTTAATGATTCTACAATTCTACATTAAATGCAGAAACAAGGAGTTTGTATTCCAGCCATAAACAAGCAATTCTCAAAATATTTTAGGAACAATTTGGAGTACTTTAAACATAGGCCCAAAAGAATCTCTACATTTCATAGAATCACAGAATCATAGAATATCCTTAGTTGGAAGGGATCCACAATGACCATCAAAGTGCAACTCCTGGACCTGCACAGGACACACCAAGAGTCACAACATGTGCCTGACAGCATTGTCCAAACACTTCTTGAACTCTGTCAAACTTGGTGCTGTGACCACTTCCATGGGGAGCCTGTTCCAGTGCCCAACCACCCTGTGGGTGAACAGTCTTTCCCTAATATCTAATCTAAACCTTCTCTGACACAGCTTCAGGCTACTCCCTTGGGTCCTGTCACAGGGTCACCAGAGAGAAAAGATCAATGCCTGCCCACATGGCTTGCCTTTGTGAGGAAGTTGTAGATACAGAATGGTTTGTGCTGGAAGGGACCTTAAAGATCTAGTTCCAACCACCCTCCTGTGGGCAGGGACACCTCTCACTGGACCAATTTGCTCAAAGCCCCATCTAACCTGGCCTCAATGCCTCTTCCAATGCTGCTGTAGATACTACACCCAAAAGAGCACAGTACAGGTATTGGCCTTTTTCGTGGCACCACAGCTCATATCTAAAGACAGCAGGGGAAATAAATGGCATTTTCATGGCATATCTCATTTGAACAATTTCAGACACCTAACGCAAATTTAGCAAATCATCTGCCAGGAGTGCCTATTTCCCTTCACTGACTAAAATGGAGCATTCAGTGATGAGCTCAGCGGCAAACAAGATTTGCTCAACACTGGATGTTTTTTGCTTTCTTTCAGTGATGACAAAACTGAAAAACAGTAAAGTTAACGAAGCAAGCCCACTGGTGGAACACAACCCAGCTTGGCAAAGCAACTCCACTGACTCCCTCATGATGGAGAGCCCTGCCTACAGTGCTCCACAAGTATGATGCTGCCCTGAGAAAAGATGTTTTCAGAAAGAGTCTGACTAACTAAGTTTTCCTTTTTTTTTTTTTTTTTTCCCCCCTTCTTTCAAGAACAGTACTGTGAGTGGATCTTTCCATTAACTTTGGGAAACAAGCATCAGTTTTAATAGAACTTGACATGTTTAACAGACAATGTAAACTATGCCTTCACATTGATTATATGCACTTTGGACAATTTCCTTTTAGAGAGGACTTTATGCTTCTCACTGTTTTCAGTGTGATTCAGTTACATTCTGTAGGGCTTTGTGTAACGTGTGCACATCAAAACACATTTGGCTTCCTCGACAATAGCATATTTTGGGTTTGAAGAAAAATGAACCACTGCATGACTCATTTTAACTTTGTATAGTGGGTTTATTTCAACCTTTGTAAACTTTACATAGCCAAGCCTGGAATTAGCTGTGAAATGCCAGGCTGATATTTTTATTCCTGTAATTTACAGTAATTTGAACTCTGAGTAGATCCAAAATTTATTGTCTAGAGGCAACCAGTCTGCCTTCAAGGATAATAGATCCACATATTGATCCAGAAGCTACAGTTTCTTTATTTGAGAATTTCCCTCACTGGAATGAAAAAAAAAAAAGGGTATCAGCTTTTTTATCAAATTTTTTTTGCAGGTTTCAGTCCTTGTGCTGCTGGATAGGCACATCTGTCAAAGATCAGCCATTGTTTTTATCAACCAGGGTGACTGGAAACTCAGAATGCTTACACACACAGCTCTCAGCACATCACTAGAGCAGAAGAGAGGTACACACACAGCTCTCAGCACATCACTAGAGCAGAGAGGTTTCCAAGAGCATGTGAGACTGTACACCTACTTTGACTTAAACCTACTATCAAAGCCAGGGCATTCAAATCAGCAAGTGGAACAACTGTTAGGACATGCTTTGCTCTTTACTTTGCTTTACATGCTTTGCTTTACTCCGAACTCTTCATTGTCAAGAATCAAGTCCATGATGCCTAAACAGAAAATCTCAGTAACAGTGAAAAGACGAGACCTCGGGGGAAGCTTGACGTAGTGCTCAAATTGCTGTTGCTTCTTTCCTGTGATGCAGAATTTTCAAGAATTCTAAGTTATGATCCTAGTGGTAATGAGAGAGAGAGTGTAGGAGAGAGATCATGTGGCTTTTGAGGCTTGCTAATATAGCAGAATTGTCAGGACTTTTTTTTCCCTACAAAAATCTTTGAAATGTTAAATACTTATAACTTGTGGTAACAGCTGCCTGAGTTTATAGAGAGTCTGCATAATTTCTCCAAAAGATAAAATACTTTCCTGTTGTCTCGTGGATCAGTAAATTTGTACTCTACCAAACAAATCTATCTCTCCCTATTCAATTTTATAGAACTATAAAGTTAGAAGATCATATGTCTATGATTCAAATGCTGAGTGATTCAGGCACAGGGCAATGTTGGAATTGTACTGAGCAGACCCAGTCTCTCCAGTTTAGGCTGCTGAGTAAAGCTGTAGAATACAGAGAGACTTGCATGATACCTAGTGCAAGAAGTTGGACTGTTCTTAATGATTTATGTAGCATGGGGCACAATGGACATTGAAGGAAGAGTTAAATGGAAAGCCATCAAGCGTAAAGAAATGTCTTTTGAGAAAAGATTTATAGAATGACCCAGTGGATGGACCTTGGCTGATTGTAATCTGCATATGAGGCTAAGGCAGGGGAAAAGGGACTAACAATCAACACTAGAGTAATTTGCCTGATAATAGAAAATTAAAGAACTGGAGAGGCAGGCAGCAGCCTGCAAAATTCATGCAGATTTGGATCTGCTGTATAATTAGCCACAATAGTTAAACTGAAAAAAAAAAATAAAATGAATGACATCAAATTAGAGAAAGATTTCTGTAATATACAATAAAATTGCAGAGTTTACATAAAAAAAGGAGGCTTAGATAATGGGGAGAAACTTTAAAAGCTAGCAAAATACTCATAATCTGAACAGTAAAAAGTTTTGATATGATTAGACAAGCATCTGTGAGTTTACAATCAGTACAGGTTGTAGTGTGATAATGAAATAAAATTGATGCACAATATGCTTGCACAGAACAAAACCACCATACAAACATATACTTCAGGGATAGGTTTGAATGACACTCTAAACAATGTAATGGTAAGGGAAGGATTTGGAGTTTTGTAACCCACATGAATCTTTAATTATATTTTAAAGATGAAATGCACCAACATCTTATCCTGTTTGGGGCAGTGCATATGAAAGCTAAGCTTCCCTAAAAATTAAGTCAACATAGACTTATACTGTTGGCTTTGTCTGTCTTTGAGATAGATTCTGGGGTGAACTTAAGTCCTGGTGTGTGAAAGATCCTTGCCAGAGGAATTGCTGCAATTTTTTTCGTATGCTGTCACACAAGTTTTGTTTCAAAAAGGAAAGACATAACACTCTTTAATAAAAATAGGACTTGGCCAGGATTGAGTCCAGGAACCAGGACTCAGGAAAATTAATTATGTGTCTATTTTCTCTCCTTTTTTTTTCCCCTTCACAGTCATCATGATAACCATTCTTTCTATATCTATTATTATTAGATAGAGGATAAAGAGAAAACAGAATAAATGAGCAGAATTCTGAACATCAGCCTAATGTCCTTTAGAACTACTCCAAGATTGTGCCTGGCATGACCACCAGCACTTTGTGCAAGGCAGGAGTGTGTTGGTTAGGGAAATTAAATATAATTTTCCCCCGTCTCTTTTCTTTCATCCCTCAAATTGTTGACTACCTACTAGGATGAAGGCAAAACAAACAAGTTGAGGGACACATGAGGCTGAAGTACAGGTAGTTGAAGTCAACAGAAATAAACTCTAGATGAAGTCTATCCTTGTTTGCTATAGTAACTTTTAGAAGTTACAGCTGAATAGTGTTTAGAAACTTATCTGAGTTTTTCACAATCATCTGTATATGAATACATTTTAAAACAGAAGTGATTGTACTTCACAGGGATCTGGCAATGGCTGACCTTGAAGCAGGTTGTACTGCAGAGACTGGATCTGGTCTTGGGGAGATTCTTTGTAATTCCCACAGGTCAGAAAGGAAAGTTTCCTTTCTTGTGAGTTAGAAAGAGAAAGGAATACTGGGATTTCAAATAGTACAACGTGCAACTGTGGTCAGAAAAAAAAAAAAAAAAAGAATTTCTCTAGTCTTAGTTTTTGGGGAAAACAAACCCTGTTCATACTATGATCCAGATCGTATTTCAATTAAAAAATGGGAGTTATTTAACAGAAATAGAGACTGACAAATTTTTGCTATGAGATAAAGTCTCTGATTATATCTCTCATGTGAAAGTGATACGTTATCTTGTAGACATGGTTGTTTTTCCACTGTATTTCCTTTCCTGGATTCTCTATTTCCTATCCCCTGGAGGCAAATATTCTTTTTACATTAAGAAGCATTATTACACATCATGTTTATTCCTAATAAAGACCTGATCCATTTTTCTTTTAGAACATCGTGATAATCAGAATTTTATTAACTAATGCAGTTCTTAGTAAAGCACTTTTCACAGAGTTGCCTACTACTAGCTGAAAGTCAGAAGACAATTTCTAATTTCTCCACCATCAGATTCTCATGGAGGGGTTTTTGTTAAACATTTAATCAAATCCAGGGCATTTCACTTGGGACTGTGCTTACTGCTTCTTTTCCAATTACGATATTTTGTAGAGTTCTGGAGTATAATTAAGGAGTTGTACTGCTCTTTTTCTGTATTTTTGCTTCTAGAATTTAGCAGAACTTCACTTATTATCAACAAAATATTTAACTGAGGTTAAAAAAGAAAAAAAAATATCTAAACTAAATATTTTTTGATATTTTAATTCATCTATCTAATATATTATTTTAGTATTCTGCCCCATCCATCAGCCTTTATATCTATATTAATGTTCACTGTGGAATGGACGAGATGGTATGAACGAGTATATCCTGTCAAAATTAAAAGTCCAGTCAGTAACTTCAGATAAAAAATAGGTTTTTCCACTTATACAAATAGTTGCTTGGTTAAGTTATATTTCCATTGTAAAACATCAACAAAAGAGTTTGGGTGTTGTCAAAGTTAAGAAGCCAGCTTTCAGCCTCAAGAGATACATTCACCTACTTTCAAGTAAAGGCCTTCATTTCACTTTCAGGATAATATTGAAATATTAAAAAAAAAGCAGAATTTTTTTTATTCTGTATTAGGTGTGTGTGATGTAGTTACTGAAAGTAACAAAGTTCTTATTTTCATGTGGCAATGGAAGAAATCATTAATACACTATAGCATATTATGGATATCCTCTAAATTGTAATCAAAAGGACTAAACAATCAAGAAGTTTCATGTAATTAATTTCATTTCATTTTCATATACATTCTAGTAGTTTTGACTTTTTAATGGACTTTTTTTTATCGGACTTTTTTTTATCTGTATTATATTTTCTTTCAGATATTTTTGGCTTGTCTTAAAGTGTCATATTGATCAGCCTGTGGACTTATCTGATTGTCTTTCAGACTGAAGTCCTCTATTTAATTAATATTGCAAGTAGAGAAAGGGTACTATCAGCTGTACTGTATGTGCCACTTCCAAACAATTAACTCAACTTTCCCTGCAGAAACAAGATGCTTAAGGCAAGAATAGAAGAAGAAAAGACATACAGACTGATATGGCCTTGTAGCTTCCCTCTATCAATGTGCAGATCCCTCATGAACCTCAAGTTATATGAATCCATATTCAATGATGGCACCTAGAAAGCAATAAAATTGTCCAAACTATATCTGATTTATAGTTTTACAATTTTGGATGTGCCATGACACTCTTACAATGAGTTTCCCAACAAAATGCCTTTTATGAGAAAGTTTTTTGTGATGGCTATTTTACTGGTGCCTTTTACTAATTTTTTGTGTGGGGAATGTTATTCCTGATTTCAATTTCTTTACCATTCATGATTATAAATGAATGGTATAAAACTAACATATGCCCTTCCATCTGTCCATTCTTTAGCCTGAAGATTCCCCCATGGCATCATGTCTTCTCATCTGAAAAGTCTTACCAAGCGTCCTACAATCCTCATCTCCCATTTTAGCTTCTCCAGTTCTTCTACAACTGACTTATTCATGATGAAGTTATTTGCTTATAGCAATGAAAGATATCTTTACTTGACTATGTTAGTTTAGCAATGTTGAATTGTAAACAAGATACTGAAAATGATCCAAGCATGTTACTCACATTCTAGTCTGCTGATCAGTTTAGTCACTCTCTGTCTTCTCTTTTGTAGGCAAGTCATTCCTGCTTGTAACTCTTTTATTTCCCCTACACATATTTATTTTCTCCCTACACATATTTAAACTATTTATTTTAGCAGGAGGAAATTTGAGACTGAAAACAGATCATAAGCTCAGTCTGTGTGTGCCTAATTTGTATGTACAGTCCAAAATTACAATTTTCAGTTTAATTAGGTCTTCTAGGAAGATGCCTATATGTATTTTCATGTGTAGAGTAAATGCTCCTTACCTCACAAAGTTAGTTGGGCCATTCTGGATATGAGATTGTTCAGCTCATTTGTTCATTCCTGTCTATATCCAGTTCACTTTATGGTAAGCTCAAAATAATTATTTCAGCAAAGAATGGTCTGTACCAATTGTCCACCTCTTTTGTGAGCAAAAAGCCTGAAACACATATGTATTCTGTTACTTTTTTCTATTTCCTTTTCCTTTAAGTCCACTTCTACTCTACCTAATTTAAAGTACGCAGAAAAAAAAAAGACCGAGAGAGTGCACTGAAGGATTTTTGCAGGACACTTAAAGCCAGCTTCCTTTGGCTAATTTGCAAAAACAGTTTTTGATTTAAAATAGAAGGATGGCATATCCCTCCCTGGGAGCAAAGTTGCATCCGCTAATGTTCCTCCAGAAGTGAGTTATGAGAAGAAGCCTCAGATGGATTAGAGAGGAAGGTTAAATTCCAAGGAACTAATTTGTTGAAAAGGTGAAGGTAACTAACTAAAGGAAAAAAAATTAAATTGATACATCAGGTCTGCAATATCTTTCCTCCTCACTGAATATTGTTGGGTAACTTACAGATCTCAAGAAGAACAAGTGCCATAACATAAAGCAAGGTTGTTTCCCTTAGGAAAATTTGGTGCAGAGTCAAGGTAAAGGCATATACGCTCTTTTTGACATGTTAAGATCTTTCTAAGTGAAATATAAATTTTCATTTAATAACTTAAGATTAATAATAGAGAGATATTTTTTACTGCTAAAAACCAGATAACTTCTTTTGGCAATTTTATCGTTCCTTTGCCTCCCTAACATTTCTCAGAGATTTAATGGCCCATTTTCTGGTGTAAATCAACATAGCTTCAATTATGTCAACTATGTTAAGCAGATAATATTGGCCCAGTATTTTATTCATGAGTGTACATGAAGTAAAACTTACTTTGGGATTGAAAGTCATTGCATAAAATTATGACAGAAGACAGAAAAAAATGTGGCTGGGTAGGACAAAGTGGACAAGGCATCTGCACTAGTCTGTGAACTTTAATAGCCCATGTTTAGTTATTCCTTTTCTAATATAGTTATTTGAACATTGTTCTGATCATAGAATCTGGTTGCAGCATTGTTGAATTTCCTGAGCTGGAAGGGACCCGCTAGAGTCCCCAAAGTCCAACTCCTGGCCCTGCATATGCCAATAATCCCATCATGTGCCTGAAAGTGCTGTCCAAACACTTCTTGAACTCTGTCAGGTTTGGTGCTGTGACCACTGCCCTGGGGAACCTGTACCCATGCCCAACCACCCCCTGGGTGAAGTACCTTCTCCTAATATCCACTGACACACCTTCAGACCATTCCCTCAGTTCCTGTCACTGGTCACCAGAGAGAAGAGATCGTTGCCTGTCCACGTGGCTTCCCCTCATGAGGAAGTTGTAGACTGCAGTGAGGTCTCCTCTCAGGCTGAAAAGACCAAGTGATGTCAGCTGAAAGTTCCAGCAGCAATAGGGAGTAACAAGACTTCAAACCTGAAGAACACTTTTTACTCCTTCACAAAAAGGGCATCTCTGTGAGTAAAATAGAAGCTTACTTCTTCTAGGTCCATAAGATACCTGCCTGAAATAAGGCAGCTATAAGTTAAACACCTGAGTCATATCCTTTCAGCTTCTTTTAAAGTCAAGGGGGAGACCTAGCTGAGGCATACAATGGAAATTCTGCTTCCAGAAAATGATCCAAAGATTTTCTCCCTTTTTCCTCAGTCTTCTCAAAGCCTCTTTTCCTTCCCTTTCCTTGCTATATTGCCTAAAAAAGTTTTGTTTTGTTAATTGACTTAGTTTTCTTTTCTTATGCTTGGAATATCCTCTTTGTTCCTTTACTCTCTATTGCAGAATCACCCACTAAGATTCCAGAAAAAAAACACTCCTCTTGCCCTTCCTTATGCCACCAATTAACACTGCAGTCTTCTGAATAATACGGAAAGGTTCTCAGTTGAAAGGACCAACCATTCTTCTGTGTGTCATTTTCTTAAAATAGGTCTGTGTGCATATCTTATAGATGTTGTATGAACAACATCTATGAGATCTTTCCGTGTTCAGCAAAAAACTTTCTGTTTGTTCTGTTTGCCTATGCTAGGGGCCCTGGCATAGCTTGTCGAAGATGGGCAAAAAGATCCCAAAACACTGTGCCTGGAATTTGGGGAGAAGATGAAGTAGTTTGCTCAGTTAATAGTAACAGAAACACTGCAGCTTTCAAGTCTTCAAAAGTCCTGGAATAAAGTAATGTGTAAAGAAATATCTAAAAACTTAGCAGCTCAATGCTCTTTTCAAAAGGGACTCGGACAGCTTATCGATCACATTGCTGTGCAACCTTAGCTTCTTTAATTGGCAACATTAGTCTTAAAAATATGTCATGCACTCTGCTTGGACTCCCTATTTTTTTCAGATTTGGACAGATAAGAGGTTATCAGCCTTTCAGGAAGCTTCCTAGAGCAGTGGAATAAAAACAGTGGCATTGAGCCTTGTTCGTTGTTTAGACGTGAACCACTACAGGTAATCTTTATTTCAGACAGAGTAAGCCCACAACCTGTTTATGACCTGAGTAAGATCTTATGCATGGAGACATTGTAAGCCTATACCAGCCAATTATTTGTATGCTTTTCTATGCTTGAAGCAGTTTTGCCTGCAAGCACCGGTGTATGTAAGCAGGATGGATACATTGGTAGGCTCAGATCAACAATCGAGCTCCTGAAGTTTAGCAAGTTAACACACATTTGTATCTCTTGCTTATGTAAGTCCTTAGTGAAGGTGAGATAATGAAATGGCTTTAAGATAACTTTCATTATGATTCATCTGTCACAGACTCATAATGTGCACATTGAACGCAACGAACCTCAGTTGACGCTCAGTTATCTGATGACCTGCAGGGACTTAAAGTTTACACCCTGAGAATGGCATATGTAGGCAAGGTTTAATCAAGGCAAGGTTCCTATGCAACTACAAAAGGATCAGCATCAGAGAACAAGATTTGGTCAGAAAGAGTGATCTTCATGTCAGGTGGAGGGGTAATAACATTAAAAATGTAAAGCGTGGTACCGGTGAAAACCTCGCCAACGAGGTTTAAAAACAAGGAAAAAAAATCCCATCCTTTTCCTTTTCTCACACCCCTGTCCCAGCATTCCTTTTTAAGAACTTGTTGCAGTAAAGGAGTTTAACTAACAAAGACTTAGGATAGCAACACTATGCTACTTTGATTTCAGGTCATCAGTTATGATAATAAAATATAGAATAGCAAAGTTTTCAGTAAGCAGAAGTCTTAGGCTCTAATACATGCTTAAGCTTATTGATTACACTGGTTTATGTGATAATAAAAATACAAACATACGCACACACCTTTTGCAAATAAGAAAAATCGTTTGTCTTCGGCTATCTCCTCCTTTGTGCTTTCACAGCAATTCAAAAGTCATAACAGATAATGTGAAAACAAAGTGTTTGCATTTCATGAATGACCTTGGAAAAGTTGCCAGATTTCTCTGTATTGTAGTTCTAACATTGGGTAGGAAACACTCTCTTGTTGTAAACAATTGTGAGATCATACAATTCTTGATGAGATGAAACAGGAAAAATTTTATTAATTTTACTTCAGTTTTAACTACTACAAAGTGGTTAAATAGATATATTACTGTTTATCTGAAAAAAATATATCTCTTAAGATGCAATGCATTTTGCCTAGTTCAAAAAACTATTCACTTTTAATTTTTAATTTTATGGTATATATGAAAGTTATACATATGTTACATATAAGTACAACAATTTTTTTGAATGAAAAAATAATGTAATCAGACTCTTTTATGTTAAAAATGTTTAATTTAAATATCTGGGTGGTTTTTGGTGATGTTGGGAAATTATTTTTGAAAAGAGGTTCTGACCTACTGTCTATAAATGGGAAATGGAGTGGGTTGTGGGGTTTTGTTTATTTTTTGTTTGTTTGTTTGGTTGGTTGGTTAGTTGGTTGTTTTTTGGTTTGTTTGTTCTTGTTTTTGGTTTTGGATTTTTGGTTTTTGTTTATTTGTTTGTTGGAATTTTTAGTGTTTGTTTGGGGTTTTTTTTTGTTTACTTGTTTTGTTTTGTTTTTGGATTGCCCATATGATCTTTACCATTTCAGAGAAGGAGGAATACATTTCTTTTTTTGACATGTAAGAAGACCTTCTGTCATATTTGGAGATCAGTGTTGTATTTGCCATATCGTGCCCACAGCAAGGGAAATTGAACCCAAAATCTGTCTAGCAGTCTTAGCTGAGTCTTAGCATTGATCCTGAGATAACTCCTGGGACCCAGCCTTGAGCAGAGTGATTTGGTGAATCATGGTTTCAACACTGTCCATCCAGTCTTCTTGCTCTTGACATGACTGACGAGAGACTTTTGATCTTTTCATTCAACTCAGTTGTCACTGCAGATGCTTTTTCCTAAAAGGCAAACACCCTCTTCCTTTCACCCCAGCCAGGCATTGCTTATCCTGGTGTAGCCTGAGCCCAGCACCTTTTACGCACCTCCACTTATGACTTATGGACTTCTGAAGGAGAGTGAAGCACAGGAATGCCTCAGGGCAAGTGATGTTTTGTATTTGTGTGTGGGGGTTATTTTATTTTATTATCTTATAAAATAGCTTAATCAATGAACTCAAGCAGGTAGTAGAAACTGAGACTTCTGTTTATGGGGAAACTTTTGAAATTTATTTTCGCCATTTGTAAGTAGTGCCGACGACTGAGCTCTGAAGGAGGAAGAAATGGAAAGTGGCCTGATGTACTTTTTTTGATGTGCACTGAGTCAAAATTTCCTTTCCTTTCCAAGGTCATTACAAAGCAGGAAAGTGACAGGATTGTCCTGTTTATGATGGTTTTTTTGTGCATCTGTGTGAAAATAAATAGATTATTCCATATGAATTCTAAATAAAATTTATGACTAAAGTAAATTTTTCTTATGGATATTGATTGTATTGACTGAAAACCCCTCCTTACAAATTCACTTGTTTGTGTAACATAAGTGTTATAACTTGGCAAAAAGATGTGTATAATGAATTTTGACATTGCATATTTTACTTAACGGCAAACTGAAAAGATTTTATTCTTTAGAGATTTGTGTTCTGATTCTCAATAAGGTAGTGGTGGAGGGGGATTATTTCCTTCTTTTTTTTTTTCTTTTTCTAATAGTAAGACTTAGTATAATCCTGGGCTGTTTTTTGTAGATTGTCTCTACAATCCTGCCTGCATTTTTGCACTCAAATAAACTGCACTATGAAAGGTAGAACAATTGCTGAAGCCTGTTCCTGTTTCTCAGAAGTCTCCAGACACTGTATTTCTGTTTTTGTCCATGCATAATCTAGCAAAACCCACTTCTCTTGCCCCCTCTTCCTTTTTTTTTTTTTAGTTCAGATAATTTTGCTAAATAATGGTTGTCTTTTGCTGATCGATATTTGCTAATAACGATACAGAAAGACAAAATGAAATGTAAGAGAAACTAAACCCCAAAATGCATTAGCCTGCATTCTCATGTGGGTAAAGTTAAATTGCTCCCAATCTACTCAGCTGAGGTGATGGCATATTGTGTATTCTTTGTCTCTTGCTGCAATCACCTTTCTTCATTACACTAAAGGTTATATATATCTCCTCACAGGAGATCTTCTCTACAGGCATAACAGTAATAGGACAGTGATGGTCACTTAAAATCTGTAGTACCAACCAGGCTGCCTGCCTTCCTCTCAGCCAGCTCCACATAGCAGACATTCCTAATTCAGATCCTTAGGCAGTCAAATGAAGACAAGTAGAAAGATTTTGGACCAGTGTTCCCAGAAAATATTCAGAGAGACACTGTTAGTCAGGAAAACTAGTCTATAGTCAAGAGAGAGGAGCAGCAAAGTTGACATTGGGAAGATTATATAAGGTTCAGCATGAACTAACAGATTATTCTCTCTAGGTGCAGCATTAATGATAATAGTGCAACAGGTACAACATCTGGTTCACCACAAGGCTCTGCAAGTAGAACAGTAAGATTTTTAGTTTAATTAGACATGCAAATCCTGCATAGATCATAGTAAAAACAAAATACAATAAATCACCTAACATAACACTTCAAAGTCAATTTCATTTAGTGGCAAGTTAGATTACATTGACAATTTTTAAATGTTGGGTTCACTGTCAGTAGAAATGAGAGTTGAGGTGGTGTGGGGGCATTAATCTAAACATGTTAAACTGGCTTGTTTATGATTCTTCAGTTTTTATTTCCTGTGTTTAAAAGGGAAGTTATAGGAATAACAGAAACCAAACTCTCATATATCCCATTATACTAATATTCAGGTTCAAACTTATGTCTATTTCAATCATTTTTTTTTTTTTTTGATCTGCAGTTAGGAATGTGTAATAGATCCCAATGTTCAAAACACCTCTGTCTCTCTTTGTGTAGTAAATACACAGAATAAAAAACTTATCCACATTATATAGTCTACAGAGATGACAGGCAGAGGACTCTACACTGGAGCTGACGGGTGGGTGTAGGAGAAGTTTTATGCACAAAACCCTCCCATCTCCCAGTCACATGGCAGACTCATAATCTGTAGGCTGCATACCTGGGCAGGCATGAGTGGGGCACAATTTGTTGAACTAACTCAAGCGTGTAAATTCGCATATATTCCAGTTCTCTCTGAGGCCATACAAATATATATGTATATACGTATGTGCACATGCATATAAATGGCATTATGTTCATTTTTTATCTTGAAGAGCCTGTCTTCAGCAAAGAGTTATGGATATCTACTTTTTATCCTGCTTTATGGAGATCTACTTTTTATCCTGCTGCATACTGAGAGTCTAAAGCACCAGACAAGCAACCGAGTACATCAGGATCAAAAATCTTTGGCACAATCAACAAAGTAAACCCGTGCCTCTTGAATCAAATATTTTTTTTTTTTTTTTTTTTTGCTGCCACAAAGTGATTTATTTTACTTTTGCACACATCAGTTTGGTAAAAATCATGTTCGTTTTAGTATTTGAAACCCAAGATCTGACACCCTAGACAGTTCATTCTTGTGACAGGAGTAGGTATCTAATCATTCTGTGCCTTAGTTTGCTGATCCACAAAATGGGAATAGACTGAATCTGGCCCTAACTCCAGGAAAAATTCTGTCAGCTACACTGACTGCATAAAAACTTAAGGATTTGGCCCTGTGCTGACAGTCAGTAAGCTGGAGTGCAAATGTTCTACATGTGCTATTTGACCTCTACAGTTGAGGATTTAAAACTTTAATTATAGGAACGAGAAGATGAGAACAGATTCTGAGTTAGCTACTTTTTTTGAATAGATATTCAGACTCCAGGGGGAATAGTGATTTGCAGGCTCATTGAGGGAGAAAAAGGATGTCCTTTCTTTCCTAGGTGTACGGGGGGAGGAACAAAAGGGGTCCTTGATACCATTCCATTAAAATAAATCACTTCTCAATCCAGGCGAGAATTTGTATCAGAATATTTGATAATCGAAACTTTACCAACAAGAGCAAATCAGAGAGGGCATTTGATTAAGCAGGGCCAGATCCTGCTAAACCTCCCTCTGAGGTGTCTTACTGAATTCAGGAGCAGATCAGTATGCAGAAAGTTACCTGGATAAGGATTTTAGGCAGTGGAGTCCATGAAAGAGAGAGCTGTGTCGCTTTTTTTGTTCTGGCAGTGGACAAATTATAAGAGTACTAATCAAAAAGCCCGACCTCCAGCTGCCATTGAAATCAGTGAAAAAAAATTTTCCTTTGACTCCAGCAGAGACAAGACAGGACAGTTAGGGTTAATTAATTAATTACTCTCCAGAAAATGCTTGGAGATCCTCTGATATGGAGATCCTCTGATGTAGAGATCCTATAAAATGGCAGAGTGGCACCGTAATCCAGAGAGGTGTTTGAAGAGCTGCCATTCATCGATAACAGAATACAATCATTATAGTTTAGTAAATCTGCTTGTTTCGTTACGTTAGGGCAAAGGATATTTTTAGGGTTTAAATTTTCTAATCAACGACAGAAGCAGTGGTCTGGGAACGGGCCTGTCTAGAAACAAAATGTGACATAAACATGCTGGAACAGTCAAATACTTTGCTGAGACATTCTCTTCAAAAAGTGTGTGTGTGTGTTTGAGTGTGTGGAATATCATTATTTGATGACAGGATATTTCTTTCTGGAACTGAGCTACACATAATACAGATTTCAAAGGGCAAAAAGCAAACAAGATATTTCGAAAGGTAAAGTATTTTCTTCCTTCTTTTGATTTTTCTTTTCTGGTAATTTTTAAAGAGAAATATAACTTTGAGTACAACTAAACAATTCTCACCTCTCTCTTACCCCACCCACATTTTAAAGCTAAACCACTAGTATTTCTTTGTATATATTTATGTCCACACCCATGCACTTTTACACGTAGATATTCTCACGACTTTGCTTTCTGTGTAATTTTCAGACTCTTAGAGAGAAACTACTTCAAAGCCCCCCTGAAAATAAACTCATAAGCCTGAATACATATATTTTTACAAAACAATAAAGAAAGTTTAAGTTCCTGCCCCAAATGATTATTAGCAGTAACAAATGGCCTGTCTGTGTTCTCTTTCAGCTATAGATTGCAGTACATCTTACCAGCAGTCATTTAGTTTTGTAACACCCTGACAACGTAGTACAGTATTACCATTCCCATTTTATAGATGAGAAGAACCAAGGCAGAACGATTAAACAAGTCACCCAAAGTTATACAAGGTCTGGGGCAGAGCCAGGAATAGAATCAAAGTCTCTTGAGTCCCTGACCTTCATATTAAACACAAGATCATTCTCCCTCTGTTTCTAGTTAGAGCATTCAATTCACCCCATCTGGTGTGCATGTGTAATTTGTACCGGAGGGGTAATTCATCCCTAGAGGAGGGCAGGCGGGGCTTGCAAGGGGTGTCAACTGTGAGCTCAAGATTTGCATAGCCTGAACATTCATTGAAATGAGAATTTCTCCCAAGGAGCATCTCTGGAAAACGCATAAAAAGGGGCAATGCAAAATTCTGTTTAGAGCTCTCCAAGCTTTTAGAAGGTGATTTTCCTCAACTGTTTTCTTCCCTTGGTTGCAAAGCTAAGAATGAAGTTTATCCCTCAATAACCCCAGGCTTCATTTACTACCTTGAAACTGTCATTTGGTGTTTGGGACAGGTGATCATTTAATGTCTTCTTCTTAACCCTGCAGGGGACAGGCTGTTGATGGTGAGTGTGTGCTGATAGAACCAATCCTTTACGTGGCCTTCATACGCTTAATTAGCCACTGCAAAACGAATGCCTCTCAGCTATCAGTGTCATCATTTGAGCTCAGCAGCATTCCTTCCAAAGCAGCACTAAAGATTGGAAGGAAATAATTGCAATAACATTAAGGAGAACCTTAAATTATATATGCATGTATGTATGTCTATGTATACACAAAAATGTACGTATTGTTTGGAGATTATATAAAAGTTCCCACTTCTTGTTGCAGGAAAACCCCTCAAGGCACTGAGGAATTGTTTGTTAGTTAATTGACAACATAATTGATTACTGTTTTTCTTCATGGTACCAATTAGGACACAAAACTGATCTAATGTGGTGGTAGGTTGTCCTGGGAAGATTCCAAGCCAAATGGCTCACACTCAGGAGCTTCAAATTAGGATAAGAATACTAACTTTTGGATGCTTAATTAAAATGAAGTATTAAGCTGTTCAGATTCATCTAGGGCTAAAAATTATAATCATGCATTGTCAGAATGATTCTCTGTGAATCTGAAACTTTAAAGCTTCAGCAGTTTTAAAATGTCAGTCATAGACAAATGGGATTGATTCTGCTCTCTCATCAGTTTGCTCGTGATTTAACCCTGTTGTTATCAAAAACTTTCCTCCAGACTGATGTCACTGTATGAAAGCGTGAAGAGAGTCAGGCTCAGTGGCTGTGCTTAGGGCAGAAAGCAAGATAACTTGATATGTTTTTTGGCATTACAACAAGCAAAGTGTCACTCAAGTCCATAAGTTTCACAGTCATATTGGGCCATTTCCTGTTGAGCTTGAAGTCAATGACTGTTTTCCACATGACTTCAGTTGTCAATAGGCTCATATTTGCTTTAATATTTTTCCTTCCCTGGCAATAAAACTGCTCCTGGTGACTTCCCCTAAGGGATGTAATCAAGTAAACTGCTATTGAAAATGTGCTTTGCTGGTTTTGGCCCTCAGCAGCACTGAGCAGGAGCTGAAAGTGGACAGAGGACTGAGGAATCTCCTCTTGTCTGTGTGGAGCTGCGGAGTCCTCACCCCTCTTGCAAGCCTGCAATACCGTCCACCTGATTCAGGTGTATGGAGTCGGGATGCCTTCAGTGTCCTTCAATACCTTGTCACAGGTTTCAGTTTGTTATTTGACTCTGAAAAGCTGCAGCCCACGGCTTGGACAGGGACACTCCGTGCTGGGTTAGGAACTGGCTGGAGGGTTGGTCCCAGAGCGGGGGTGAATGGAACTGCATCCAGTTGGTGGTCAGTCACTAGTGGTGTCCCCAAGGAACAGTGTTGGGCCCAGTTCTCTTTAATATTCTTATTGATGATCTGGATGAGGGGATTGAGTCCACCATCAGCAAATTTGCAGATGACACCAAGTTGGGGGCAGTGTTGGTCTGCTGAAGGCAGGAGGGCTCTGCAGAGGGACCCGGGCAGACTGGAGAGATCATCTGATTCCAACGGGATGAGGTTCAACCAGGCCAAGTGCCGGGTCCTGCACTTTGGCCACAACAACCCCCTGTAGTGCTACAGGCTGGGCACAGAGTGGCTGGAGAGCAGCCAGGCAGTTTGGGAGTTTGGATTGACAGAAAGCTGAACATGAGCCAGAGTGTGCCCAGGTGGTCAAGAAGGCCAATGGCATCCTGGCCTGGATCAGAAACAGTGTGGCCAGCAGGACCAGGGAAGTGATTCTTGCCCTGTACTCAGCACTGGTGAGGCCACCCCTGGAGTGCTGTGTCCAGTTCTGGGCCCCTCGGTTCAGGAAGGATATTGAAGTGCTGGAGCAAGTCCAGGGAAGAGCAACAAGGCTGGTGAAGGGACTGGAGCACAGGTCCTATGAGGAGAGGCTGAGGGAGCTGGGGTTGTTCAGCCTGGAGAAGAGGAGGCTCAGGAGAGACCTCATCAGTCTCTGCAACTCCCTGACAGGAGGTTGTAGCCAGGTGGGGGTTGGTCTCTTCTCCCAGGCAACCAGCAGTAGGACAAGAGGGCATGGTCTTAAGCTCTGCCAGGGGAGGTTTAGGTTGGATATTAGGAAGAAATTTTTTACAGAGAGAGTGATCAGACACTGGAATGGGTTGCCCAGGAAAATGGTGGATTCTCTGTCCCTGGAGGTTTTTAAGATGAGATTGGATATGGCACGTAGTGCCATGGTCTCGTAACCATGGTGGCGTTGGATCAAGGGTTGGACTTGATGATTTTGGAGGTCTTTTCAAACCCAGTTGATTCTATGATTCCTCACCTGTAAAACGGACTTTTTGGAGACATATTGTTTTTGGAGTCCAGTGTCTAAATGCATGGAGATTAAATACTCATCCCTATTTCTTCCCTATTCCCAGCCTTTCACTGGATCAATAACTTTGCAAAGAGATCTGCAGGAACTCCTTCTCAGGCACAGATTTCCTCAGAGGACATAGAGCTACTCACATGAGTAAAGCTGAGCTGGATCAGGCCCAAATTTAGTATTAAATCCTGGTAGTTCCAGAACTGTAGCTTTAACAAGGCTTATTTGAGATGAAGGCACATTTTTCAGTGCTCATAACAGCAGCAAGATTCTTATTATACAACATTTAAAAGCAATAATTTCTGCAGATTTAACCTCATAGATTTTCTAATACAATAAAATTAAATTTAAAAACCCTGAATGCAGCAGATATAACCCCTTCATGTGCAATTAGCAAATTTTAAATAGAAACTTTAATATTAACATTATTCTTTATGCCTCAATGAGTGGAATATTATTTAAATTGATATGACATAAGAGGATATAAATAATTCCTAAGTGTAGATCTAAACTAGAATTTCAGACCATATTGAAATGGCAAAACATTATCAATTCCCTATTTCCCAATTTATCATTTATTACAAGCCTGATGACACATTTTTTTCAAAGAGATTAAATTAGCATTAGAGTGCTGATAAACATTATAAATAAATACATAAAGCTATTCTGAAAATTCGGTCTAATATAAAATAAATGCCTATGCTCCACCAAATTTCATCTTCTTTCTGGTAGCTGAGAAAGTGTTGCAAGCAGCCACATAGTTGAGAGTGAGCTGCTGTTCTCTTCACTGCAGCAAAAATGTAAACATATTAAATCCTGGCAATGTAATTTAATTATGGACTATTCTTTATTCCAAATAAACCTATAGTTCATAATAGAGAGAATTACAATTGACATTTTTACTAAGGAAAATGAACTAAAAATATTCTCTGTGTTGCTTTGTACAAGTGAGATGAAATAGCTGTTTGCTCTCCTGCAAGGTATAAGAGTAAACCTATGAAATCACAGCAATACATGACTAGAAAAAGCCCTATGATCCTCATATGTATTTTATCAAAACAGTAGGGTCAGTCCAAGAAGATTAGGTGCATTGTGTATCTTTCATTTATTTTACTTCACAATTTCAGGATTTTCTTTTTGGCGGGAGGTAAAAGGGGTGTGAGAGTGTTGTCATTTGTTTTGTTGGTGTTTTTTTGCTGGGTACTTCATCAAGAAATATGTAACTAATGAATGATATTTTGTTGTGTGTGAGGATAACACATCCAGCAGGTACCAGACCTGTGTAATTTTTATGCAAAGTCACTTTTGGCTGAAAGTAATTTAGATGCTTTGAGATGAGTAGTTTAGGGTATATATCCAACAGTCCCTTGCCAAAACTCCCTGTGAATCCATTCAGATCTGGCCCTTGTAAAGTAACCTTCTATTGCTGATTCTTATGAGGCAGATAGGAAGCAAATGACAACGGTCAGGTATTACGTAAACTTACTTTCTTCAAGATGCTTAATAAGGAAGTTTATCTGAGTGAGGAAAAAAATGTTTTCCCTAAAGTTTCCCCTCTGTTTCCCACAGTGGTCTTCAGCAAGCCAAAAGACATTCACCTTCCCAAGACTATCAGAGTAGAATAATTAGCCCATACATAGCACAGCTCAAGACTGATACCTACAGCTAGGAAATACATGCAGCCTAATTTTCTCTCTGGCACATGAACCTCACTTTCCTCATACCCTCAATTCAAGGCTAAACTTTTGCCCATTTAATTTTTAAAGTTATGTAATGACCCAGTCTCCTGCTCAATATTGTTTTTTAGTGAGAAATCCTCTTTGCAAAACCGTTAAAAGAACCTGCATCACTTCATATAGGTCAGACCCAGGTCACAGCACGAGAAGGAGAGAGGAAAGAAGTGCTCTCAACAGATCGTGCCTTGCCAATGGTACTATTTGATGTGAGGGATAGCTCAGGTACGTGCTTCACCCCTGTGACAGTCAGTGAGGCCAGGCATGCACAGAGGTGCTTAAATCCCTAATAATTACATTGCAAATTACCTGCGCCTTAAACTCTTCATGAAATTATAAATGTCTGTAATTCCATGACCTCGACATCATAAATTCTTACGGGCCCCATGGCCAACTCTTCACCAAGAGTAAATTGCCAGAACGCTAATGAAGTTGATAAAGATATACTGAATGGACAGAGTTAGTGCCTCTCAGAATCTACAAGTCAAAATAACTGAAAAAAAAAAAGAAATGCCAAAATTAATAGGTAGGTTAACGCAGGACTTCAAGGATTAACAGGAAGAGGATCTCACATGGAAATGAGAGAGAGAGAGAGAGAGAGAGAAGGAAGGAGGGAAGAGTCCTGAGACTTCTTTCTGGCTGTTCTTACTTAACTATGAAGGTTAGAAAGCAAAACATAAAACAAATCAAAACACACAACACTCGCCTCCATTTAGTTTCTCCATGACTTAAATATCAATTCAAAGATACCTTAATATTCTATAGCTTGCATGCGGAAGAAAACTTCTCTACCTCAAGGCTTCATAGAAGTATAACACATTTTCAGTTATAAAGCTTCATAAGAAGGCAGGCACTTTGCAGTAATAAGGACAAAATAATTTTGTTTTCTAATACATATCAAAGCTTGCAGCCTTCCCAATCTTCCTGTCAGAATAGAACTGTTCTGCATAGAGCACTTCTCACTGCAACCAATAGTTTTCAAAGTTTCTGTGGCAAGTGAATAACTGAAAAAATAACAAAAAATATCCTAGAACTAACATGAACTCTGTTCTTTCTGCAGCTAAGAGTAGAATGGCAAATAAGGGGAAGTGCTTCCAGACACACAAGCTAATCAGCCATATACTCTGAAGCATAAGATTTGATTAACCTTAGTGTGTGCAGGTACAAAAGCTGCTCTGAAGGTAACTTTATTTTTCTTTTTTTCTTTCCTTTGAAGTGATAGGGCCAGCTTTTCAGTTTAGCTCTGGTCACTATTTCTTATTTTGTATGATCAAGCATACAGTCTATGTAATGGCATTCATTATGCACACAGCTCTTTGAAAGCATAAAATAAACCTCCAAACCAGTCCAACTCTGCTAAGGACAGGCACAGTTCTTCCGGTTGACCAGGATGAGATTAGGAGAAATGAGCATTAGGGATTCCAAAATGTATACTGCAGCCAAATCTAGTCCCATAGTATATTTGGCATTGTGCTTCGCTCAAATATTTGGAAATCCATGAGCTGAACTCTTATATGTCTGAAGGCAGGCAATAGAAATGTATTGGGCCTCATAAAGAGTTTGGAAAACTGAGGCACATAGTCCCTCCTGGTTGTAGCCATGACTTCACCAAAATGCAACAGCAACGCAGCGAGCTGTTCACAATTGTCAATGGATCAGCAAAAAATTAATATAGTGAAACAAAAATGGTTCCAAATTCCTTTCTGTTATTTCTCCTTTCTCTGGGATAGCTAAAAAATGTGCCAGGCCCAAAAGCCAGAAGTGTTATCCACTGTGTTAAAGCAGGAAGGTTACCTTTGTTTTCATTTCAAGGCTGGTATAATGTAAGTGGCCCATGACTGGCTATGCACTTAAATGGTTAGACTTTGTCTTGGAGAGAGAAACATGGTCTTCTATAGATTTACCTGCTCTAGTTTCAAGGGAGCCTCATAGCTGGCTTCTGTAGTACTGAGTGGATAAGTGATCATTTAATAAAATATTGAAATGTAAATACTTGGGCACGGTAAGTCGCTCAGATTCCTAAATAATCACCACCATGGAGGGAATGAACACAGCTCTACACATAAAGCATTTAAGAAAAAAGCCAATAGAAAGGGTTTCTCTTTTTCAACATCATGCAAATTAGTTTCTTAGCTCTATAGGGAGGAAGTGGAACCAGCTCCACAGTCTGTAGGAGAAGAATAATTCTCCTAAATCCTAAACAATACCTCCATGTGATGCTGGCTGGACTGGTAGATCTAGTTCAGAATTTGAAAAAAATATGGGAGGAAATAGATGGAAGCGTTATGTAAAAAAACTTCTAGACTGGTGGATAAAGAGCAGGTCACTTTATCCAGAGCTGTCTGGGGAAGATCTGCATTATTGGCTGTCCCCTGTTTTATGTGTAGTGTATTTTGCTATGAAAACTGGTGTTTTCATGCCAGTAGGGAAGAGTTAGTAGCTTATTTTACACAAACACACATAATTTGAAATGGTTAACTCGGGTACCAGACTGCTCCAAAATACTTTTGGGACGCGTAATGTTGAATGGTGCAAACCAAAGAGAATTTCCACAGGCTTTCTTTTGGTTAATTTTTTTTTTTTCATGGTTCATAGCACTCACTCTTGCCCACTGGGATGTTTCTGCCATCCGAGCCAGCATGGTATCTGGCATGTCTCCTACCAGCTTAGTCCATTGCACTGCATCTGATCCTCTTTCCTCTTTAAGTACATGAAACTCTTTCCTTGCTTCCTTGAATCAGGGTCTCTGTGTCCCCCTTATTAGGCACTCTCACATCTCATTCTCTTCTGTTTTCCCTCTCAATCAGGGATTCTACGTACCTGACACTCTGAGGGCTTAAAATCTCTGTTCCCTTATTCCTGCTTTTCTCTCTTGTCCTTTACTTCTTCCCAGGGAAAATATTCATATCAGTCATTTCCTTTTCACCTTCCTAAGGAGGACAGATTTCTTTAATTTCTTTCTGTCAAGTTTCCCAATCCTAACATTACTTATCCACGTTGAACCTAAACTGCTCCATGTTTGCAGCCCCATTTTTGTTCCAGTCCTCATCACAATTTTTATTTATTTTTCAAACTCCATAGGCAACAATGAACTACTTTAAACTATGTTAGGAGGAAGACTAAAACTGCATTTCTAAGTGTTGACAGGAAAACCAGAAACAGATTATTGTTCCATCTCACAAACACAGGGCTGGCAATATCCAGTGAATATCACCTGAACAGTAAAATTAAAAAACAAACAAATAAATAAATAAACCCAACAACACCCTTCCCCCCCAAAAAAAATGCAAACAAAACCAAACAAAAGCCAAACAAACAAACAAACAAAACACACACACACACACAAGAAAATAACAAGAAACAAAACAAAATCCCCAAAACAAACAGAAAACCCACCCCAAACAAAAACCGAAATTATAGTGGAAGTGGTAAACTCCTTTTCCTTCTCCATTTTATTTCTTCCTCCTCCTTCTCCTCATCCACTTTCTCCTTTTTCTTTTTTGTTGAATATCCATTCTAATTCCATGAAGAATTAACTGAAAGCCTCATGAACTAATTGTATGTTCTATAGAAAATTATGCTGCATGACTACAAAGACTGTTTACATTATAAACCATGTAAAGGTTTACTACAGAGTCTGATTTTAATGGCTGCCATGAGTGTTTTCTTCGACTGTTAAAAGACTTTTGAGTCTGGAGGGTTACTGAAGTGATGTGAAAGATCTTTGTCTCCTTCATCCAAAACAGTGCTTTTCCCCAAACACATTGACAGGCCCAATCAAGTGAAAAAAAAAAGCCACCAAACAACTACCAAGCCCCCTCCCTCGACAAACTGAAGTGAGACAGATTTCTTTCTCTTTTCCTTTTTTACTTATAATGTTATCTTATTTTGTAAGACAACCCATATAATCAAAATAGTGGGAAACCTGTATCTAAGTTTCTGTTTGCTTCTATATTTATTCATGTTTTATTAAAGTTAGAGTTATATTTCAATATTTCTTGGGAATCTCAGTCATACACCCAGATCATATGTATATACATATAGATAACTGTACACTGTTCAGTCCACCAGGTACTTCTTTTGTGCTACTCTCTAAACCAAAAGATGCCACTTGTACTCATAACTATAAACAATGTGAGAAATAAGTGGAAGAAATAAGTAATAAGGGTAATTTTCTGATAGTAAGCTCAATTAGGATTCAAAATATTTGGACAAACAATACTATGAAATTGCCCCTAACCAGGGACTTCAAAACTGAGATGGAACAAGCCCAGCAGAAGGGTCTAGGGGAAGAACTCCAACCTGATGAGGGACTGGGAGCAACTTAGCAGATACTCCTTTCCTCTAATCTGTGTGGTTAAGGATTGTCAATAGTCTGTTTTGCCAGGAAGTGATTAAAAAGTTTGTTACAGAAGTTTTTCTTCTTTTCATTTGCTTGCCATTCCTACTCAGTGAGGAATATTGTCTTTCAAACTTTATCACTCTTACAGCATTCCGTCTAAGCTCTCTGCCTCTGCCTGCAAAAGTCCTCTTCAGTTTTACCATTGTAACTTGTGCTTTTTCTTCAAAAGTGTCTGCAGTGGCCTGGCTTCAATGACTGGGCAGTCTTTTAACTGCAACATGTTGGTTCCTTTGCAGTCAAGTGTGGATTTGCATGGATTCTGATGTTGTCACTTTGATCTTCATCTTGTGGTCTTCTCAGTGATGAGAATCCCAGTCTTATTAAAATGATTGCAGTTTGAATCCGACAAGGGTGGTAGGATTTTACCATCCTTTACCAGGGTGGTAAAGGATAAAGCCTGTGTTGATGAAGGAAGATAGTCCATTGGTGAACAAAGTCCAAGGTGGTGGGGGAAGACCACATGCGTGAGAAGTTTGTGGTAGGGCAAGTCCAAGTCTGTTGGGTGAAGTCCACTGAGTCTTTTATTGGGCTTAGGCTGGGTAGAAATGCCCACACTACCTCCCCTAGGGCTGTGAGTTTTACAATGGATGATGTAATACTGCATTATATGACATGTCATGAGTCTTTGACACCCTCTAAGATGTTACAGCTGCCTATTGTCAGCGTAGGTGCGTCCATCTTGGCAGGTCAGCAGAGATGAATACCTTCAGGTCACGTTGAATGCCTCGAATGCCTAGGTGCTTTCCCTGAGGGCAGCTGTCACTGCTGAGTCATTTGTATAAAGACAAAGGAACACTACACTGGAAGGGTTTTCCTCTTTCCTTATCTTGTTTAACACCCATCTTGTAACCTGAAGTGTCAGCTATACACACTCTCAACTTGTTGGGGGGGCCAGTCTGCTGATTGTTTGAGACAGTAGCATTTAACAACCCAATCTCTCACATGGGAGAGTGGGTAAATGAGACTGTGGGCTATACTCTCCTCCCAGCCTTGTTTACTTCTCCTTAAACCTGAGATGGCTACACAAAAAGGCTTAACTCACAGTCCAATTCCCTGAAATCCAGGAGGCATATTGGGGCAGGGAGCTGGCTTCAGTGGTTTTAACAATGTTTAAGCCATAAATCATTTCAATGTCTCACAATATGTTGAGAAACCAAGTAGTCCATTGTCAAGGACTCAAGTGTACTTCCTCAAGAGAAGAACAGTTTTATCTATATCATTCCTGATAAGAGTTAATAATTTCTTGGAGACCTCCAGTGATGAAGAGCCTTCAACTCTTTCCTTTACTAGTCCTCCCAGAACATAATTATCATTATCTAAAGGATTTACTTTCTTTTTTTTTCATGAAGTGCCTACATCCTTATGTTCTTCCTGATAAACAATTTTCTTCCTTTTTTAGAGTTCAGCATTACAGCTAAATGTTTACTACTTCTGAGTGTCTTCTCTACTGAGACTAAGTGCCTGTATGTTCACACAAAGTAAAGGCAAAAGGGCTGCAAATAAGACTCACTTCAGAAATTGTTTTCTAATTCAAATGAATATTCAGGGTCCTCTCCTGTCTCAACCAGATTTTTCTGCAGAAAAATAGGTTTGTTTATGAAAGATGTAATATAAAACCCAGCACATTTTCCTATTTCTTCTCCCTTTCCAGATTTTTATATAATAAACAAAAGCTCCCAAATAAATAATTAACAAAAAATGACTTATTTATAATCAGAAATGTTTGGCTACCAGATGGTCCAGAGTATATTTTCATATAATGGGATCTCAAGTACGGTTTTAACTCTGCGGGAACAAACAGCAGAATATTAATAAAATGTCAATTAGTTTAATTTAGTCTCATATCTATTGAATATATATATTGGCACCTATGTGGTTTTAATTTCATTTTGAGATTCCAGCTGCTATTGAAGGCAGAAAACTTTTAAACAAGTAAATTAAAAAAAATTCAAAGGCAAATAAATATGTCAAAGGATGGAAAGAAATAATTTTAAATGAAGCTGACAAGAAACTTCATTGGGAATGTAAAAACTTTTTGTGCATCTGCATGGTTAATGTCCTTGATTGTTTTCTCTCTGACATTAAAGTGAAAGTCTTTCACCAATTCAAAATAATTTCCAGTATTAACATGATTCTGAATTATTTCATAAGTCATTTTTTCTCACCCTCCCCACTCCTTGTTTTCAGATTCCTGAAGTTTTCTAATGCTTGGGCAGATTTTTGTATAGTTTATGCACGGCTATTTTCCTCATACTTGGTTGACTCCTCTGAAAGCCATTCTTAGATCCTAGATTGAAAGACACTGGTTTATGTATTTTCCTGAATGACATTTCTGTTAAAGGCATCTCGAAGAAGTTCAACAGTTATAATAAACTCGCTGTTAGTCCCAAGACTGTATTTGAACCTCTCTCAAAAACAAGGTATTTGAAGGGTTAGGTTGAGAATGGAGGATGAGGGCAAATATATCAAACTGAAATTAACTTCAGCTGTTGTACTGGGTGGAAATAACTTTCTTCACACCAGCCCTGTATAGTGCTGTGTTTTGGATTTCTGACTAAAACAATGTTGGTAACACACCCGTGTTTTAGGTTTTGCTGAACAGGGTTTGCTGTGTCAAGGTTTTTCCTGTTTCTTACTCTACTCTCTTGGAATGAGCAGACTGAGGATGGGTCAGAAGTAGGGAGGGATACAGCTGCAACAGCTGATCCAAACTGGCCAAAGGGTTATTCCTTACCATATATCATGATGTTCAGCAATAAATCTGCGGAATGTGTGTGTGTCGCCTTCAAAGCTAGCTGCTTGGAGACTGGCAGGGCATCATTCTGGTTGTGGGAGGTGGCAATTGCCTTCGTATCACTTTGATTTTCCTCTCTTACCTTTTCTTGAACCATGAATTTTCTTGGTTTTGCTACTCCTGTTTTCTCCTCCATCCTACTGGGGACAGGTGTGAGTGAGAATCTGGGGAGGTGCTTAGTTGCTGGCTGTGGTCCACCTACCACAGATGTTCATCAGTCACAGCAAGGCCTGCAAAATCCTACTGGGAAGGGAGTCAGTGCCTGATGATTAGTCAGGGCTGAACTCAAAGCAATTGTAAAAGTACTGTGAGTACCTGAGTCCACTGGGCTATATCTACTTACAGCATCACCGTTGAGTTATAAATATTGAGTTGCAAGGACCTTTTGTTATCCGACACATGCTGGCTGTCGCCAATCTGCAGCCTGGACTTGATAAATCCACATTGCTCCTAGGAAGGCCTCAGATGACCGTGGTTGGTGTAGGGCTAAGTTGTTGCATCCTGTGCTCTGTGCATGCCTGCTTTGATCGGAGTTCATGGTTCATGGCACTGTTTTTATGGTTTGACATAATCTAGGATTCATTCCGCCCAAGTTCCAAAATTTACACTGAGGTGCCCCACTCTCACTGAGGTGAGAAACATTACTATGTCGGTGCTGATTGAACTCTGAATAAAGAATACACTCAGATCTGTGCTTAAATTACAATACAGTCTTAACCTTAAAACTAGGAATGTCTACACGAGTAGACGTCAGAAATGACTGCACCAAAGAAAAACCCTTAAGACAGTATTTCAGGATTAGTTAGTGTTCTGTCCATGCTGCAGTGGGAAGTTCAAGCCCTGGACTGGGCTCTGAACTCTGGGAGTTCAGCAGAGAATATCCACAATGGTGTTCTATGCAGGAAAGCTCCCACATTTCAACTTAAAGTGCTGTGCCAGAAGAATCTAACCTCCTGTCCTTGTGGTGCTGGGTGTTAGAGTTATGTAGATAGCTGCCTCCTGCCAGGTTCCATCTTTCTTTATTTTCATAGTTTTCTGTGAGGACAAAATACACAATTTCACACTCTCTGCCTATAGTAATGTCCTTTAGGGAAGGATGAAGTATGAGGATGAACACAGCCACTGCTGCATTATCTGAGACAAAGCATGCACAGTACATAGATAGGAGTTAACAGAAGAGACCTTGGTCCCCTTCTTCCCTCCAACTCTTTTCTTGTCTTTCCTCTCTTTCAGACATCCTGTGCCTTTTGAACACCAGGATGCTTCATTTAATTTTTTTCTTGGAACTCATATGTACTTTA
The DNA here is from genome assembly GCF_003945595.2 of Pipra filicauda. Lineage (NCBI taxonomy): Eukaryota > Metazoa > Chordata > Aves > Passeriformes > Pipridae > Pipra > Pipra filicauda. Next base: position 579,390 of record NW_024104084.1, on the reverse strand, counting down.
TCTCTAGATAAAGTCGATGTGCTTGTACTGTTATTAAAGCCTATATAGATATTTTTTCAGAATGCAGGTTTTTACTGCATTGCACTGGAGTTGCTGATGCCAATAAAATCCTGTGTTGCCGAGGGATAGTTTTGTTTATTACTGTGATCTGGATGCTGCATACAACCCAGAACTGTCTGCAACCACACTGGCTGCAGAAAGATAGGTTAACATTTTCTCTGACATGTGGATCGTGGAAGATTGTTTCAATTACTATGTGTAGGATGTTCCAATGGAGAACAGAGCTCCTTTGCACTTGGGACTATACAAACATGCAGCAAGGGATGGTGCTTGCTCTGAAGAGTTTACAATAAAAATAGACGACAGAGTGGTGAGGGAAAGCTTGCTCAGAGTCTTGCCTAAAGTCACACTGCAGGGAAGAGCTGGGAATAGTATCTAGGTTTCCTGATTCCCCCAAGTCTGTTACTTTATTCAGTAGGCCATGTTGTCTCCATCCATTTAATTCCCTCCTTTTTTTCATTATTCTACTGGATAAAATTCATCAGCACAGGTTCCCATACACAAATAGACATCCAGTTAACTGGGGAAAAAACCCACAAAATCAACCTTCTGGAGAAACACCTCTTTTAAAAATTTGTTACTGTGCTCTTTGAATGCAGCAAACATTCAAAAAGGCAGCAACATTCATGACTCTGTCTATGGTATATTTGTACAGGGAATATAAATGTATTTTTGCTCATCCTCTTTAAAAGAATGGTAAGTTTAAGACAACACACAGTTTGACCTGTATTGGGTGCGTGTGTATGTATATTTACTAGGAACTTGTCATCTGTGGGATAAAGGAAAAGAGTTGTGTTTTGATGTAAGGAGGAGAAAAATAGACATATTTCAATTTTTCTCATTATTCCTTTTAAATCCAGGGCATGACCAACATCAATCTGAAGAATTTCTCTTAAGTGCAAACCTAATTGATATGGTATCTCCAGATGTCTCCTGGAATTGCTCTTAATCTCTGCTGCATGACTTTATTTATTTATTTATTTATTTATTTATTTATTTCAGGACAAGATCAGATTTGAACAGCATTAAGTAAAATTGCTGGGTTACATAGCGCATGTTGGATACTGGGAATTTCTCATAATTCATATGCTTTTTCTGCTTATTTAGATATCTATAGTAGTGCAAATAAAAAACACATGCAAGCACGGGTTGTTCTGTAATCTGTGGATGTTGTGCAGTAGCAGGTTCAGAGGGCTGAAAATCAAGCTTCTTGAATTCTCCTCACTGGAAAAGGCTTTGTTGATGATTTTTGCAGAGGGTTTTTACAGGGGTATTTTTAATATGTACAGTAAAATCAATATCCTTTTGTGGTATTTTCTTTGAGTTCTTCTGAATTCTGGGTAAGCAGAAGCCTGAATGTAACTAAAGAAACTTCACAGTGTTGTTATTAAATCACTTCCTAGCAGGTGTTAAGCAGACGTGTAAGGAGGGCTGTATTTGATCACTGCTAGCAGTGAGCTTCCTTCCCATTTGGCATAAGTCCCACAGTTTGCAAGAGAGGGTCCATAAACCCCACTGAATGCCTTGTCCCTATACCAAGTTTGAACAATGCATTTGAGAGAGGACTTTTGTAAGCCATCAGGAGTGAAATCTTTCTGGGTCTCAGGTATTTCTCTCATATATGTGTGAGAAAAAAATCCAGGCATTTACTTTGGTGGGAAAGCCTACTATTGACCAGAATAATGATTTCACAGCTATCTCACTTGATATATGGGTTCAGTCCCGTGTCTTCCCACAGTTTAGTGGTGTTACTAAGGACAAATCAGCTTCCCAGTCATATAGTATCTCCGTTCCCCCTGTTGCAAAATAGGGAATAACAACAACCCTTTGCCTTGTTTGCTTAAAAAGCAAGTTCTGCAGGCAAGATAGGATTTCTTTATTATGCATATGAACAGCATCTGGACTAGCGTGCCAGGTGCACAAATCATTTATTTATGTAATTAGTAAAAACGTGAGCTAAACTGTGAAAGCAAATCCATGTAGACACTGTTATCCAGGATGATTATAAGGTAAGTGGGGTAAGTTCTCTTTCTTTTAAAAGCTTAGTGCATATTACCTCACATTTGCTACAGGCTAAATACATGTGACTTGTCCCAGATGAGCTGACACAGGATCATTTGTTGCTCCTTCATATTCACATGCTTGAGCTTTTACACAACCGACTACAGTGCTCTTATTAAAGTAAGGGATGTTTACAGTGTTACTGGTACTGGACTCAACATTAGAGGATAATTCAAGTCCCTCACCCTTGCAGAGGCAATGTCTGTTATTGCCTCTGGAAAACTCCATGGATAAAGAAATCGCAGGAAACTCATTTCTGCAGAGGAACTTTTGCTCCCTGGTCAGTTAAATATCAATGGAATAGGTAGAAATTAAGGAACTAATAGCTGACAATCAGTGCAATGACTACTTTTTATAAACTGGTAAACCATCTGTGCTTTGCATTAACTTGTTTGCTTCAAAATAAAGTGGATGGAGAGACAAGCTTTTACATCCGGCTACAGCACTCAACCAGGATCCTACAATACCTGCTATATTCAGCTCAGAGATGTGTGTGCTGTAAATATAGCACATAACAAAATTGGTTAGACCAAGGGCCAGGCAAGCCCAGGACAAACACAAAATATGCAGAGTTGCTATGATTTTCCAGATAATTAGTAGAATGAGTAACCATATAATTTCAGATATTTCTGCATCAAATTCTGCTCTATAAAATCGAGAAAATTATGCTAAATTTTAGTGGATTCACAGCAGCAAAATAGTTGATGTGTAAGTCAACCAAAGGGCTTAGCAAGAACAATGAATACTTGCTTTCGAACTAGAAATCCAGTAATAGCAGATACTTGCTATGTGTACCATTTCTTCCCCTTGATATTCTCTTATTCGGATTAAGAACACCTTTAATGAAATTGAACTATTGTTTTTCACTTCTACTTTTTTCTCCCTCTGTGTATTAATCTCTAAAGTGATGGGGTGTTTTTTCCTTGTTTTCTTTTTTTCTTTTTAGTTGTTTTGACTTGTCAACCAACATTAAGTGGGCTTTTTTTTGTATCTTTACTGACAAATCTATATTAGTAACAACATCAATACTGTGTTAAACCTGAACTACAGGAATAATTTGTAATCACACTAAAATTATTATTGTTGCATACCACATGGCAAGACATAGAGTATAGGAAGTAGAACTACTATTAGCTTGGGCTATTATTACCTTATTTTGGTCATTTAAATAGGCTGTAACTTTGATTTATTCAGTTTAGTTTGTTATGTGTTTAGAAAACTAACTAAAGAACAAACAACATGTTTATATCATTCTTAATGGCAAATATGTGCGAAGGGGCTACTTATTCTGAAACCTAACAGAATAATGAACTTTGTTACAATTTTCAACACTGAACATTACTTCCTCTCAAAAATGATTATTTTTCACTTGCATTAAAATGGTTTCATCCAATTTTGCTCTTAATATTTTGAAAAGGATCTCCTATGAATATTTCCCTCCAGGCCTGGAAGGCTAAATGATCTCTAGTCAGTTTCAGCTTTCAGAAAAATGACCAAAATAAATAAATACAGGGAAAAATAATAATCTCTGAAATATCCTTTAATCCCCATGACTGACCTACAATTTGTTCACAAAGTAATGGCTGTCAATTTTTTAATTTTTGAATAAAGCCCTTCACTGTGGTAGCAATTCTTCTTCACTGCCTACTCAATGACATGCTTAAGCTTATATCTATGCCTAAAAAATGCTGGTGTGCCTTCAGCTTCAAGAGTCTTGGGCACTTAAAATATGTAAGCCAGCTTTAAATACTTTGTTGAATAGGGAAGGATGTTTACTCTGTCTTGAGTATTTTTACAGAACTGGACCACAGCAAACAGTGCTGTTTGAGTCAGCTCTGATGTGAAGCCTACTCTAAGAGGGACCGTGACAACTATTGACCCACACAGCTCAGGGTATGCCTGGGTAGTGCATCTATGCAAAGGTGGGTGGAGGGGAATGCAGACAAGTGAAAGCTATGGGACAGATTTCTATCTAATATATACAAAATTTCCCAAGAAATTAGTGTAGCCATGACGAGAAAATTAACACAGTGACTTTACATTAAAAAGTAGTTTTTTCTTTTTTGTCATCAATGGCAAAATATGCCTGTTTCTCCAGTTCAAGCCTTACGATTGCAATTACAATACCTTACTCCTAGCTGTTTTTACAACATTAAGATCAGAATCACATAAATGATACTTTCTTTACCACATTGTCATTAACGTGAAGACTTCCTACCTGAAAGGATCCAAATGGCAAAGAAATAGTTTATTAATGCTTTATTTTTCTAAGAAGGAGCATCTTTGACAATATCCATCAACATTTTTATTTTGTGGGTTTGATTTAAAACTGAATTTATCTATTTAGAAGTATTTCCCAAGGTTGTGGGGCCCTGTGGCATTTAAAGGTCATATAACTTTTTCAAAAAGAAGAAATAATAATTCAGGATCTTATTTTTTCTTTCAAAATGCAATAATAATAAAAACATAACTATATTTTTTTTTTGGTTGTCCTGCTGTTGAGTCAGTTTAGCTTCCTCACTTAACAAGAAGGGGTCTTCCAGAATCATAGATATTAAGATTGCAAATTATCTGTCATGTCGATCCAATCTACTTCCCTGCAAATGTACAGTCAATATCCAATATGAGCCCATTCATTACACACCACCTGATGCAAACTGGGTCAAATACTCTTGTGAACTTCTATTTGCATCTGGAAAAGGAGAAACAAAGGAAGCCTGTCATACATCATGAGAGGTATGTAGTACATGGTAAAGATCTCAAGTCAACTTTGCATCCAGATGGAAGTACAAGAGGCTGGTTGAGCACCTAACTCCATTCTATTTTTGTCAGAGACAGAAGACCTGTTACTAAAACAAATAAATATTCAATGTGTTATCTAGAACATGGTGCTTCTTCAAAGCTCAATATTTTGGCACTGTTACCAGACATATTTGGCAGGGGACAAGTGGATGCCACCCGTGCATCACCAGCAGCATTTCCCATGAAGTTGGGGGATGCCACTGCAGCTCTTGTTCAGAAAACAACTTTCCCATCTTGTCCAGGGAGAACCGACAAGGTTATATCACCAGAGGCAGGTTGCTAGAGGCTGCAGCTGACAACAGAAATGAGTGTATGTGAACATTAATATCCAAAGAGACAGCTACCTGCTGGAAGCATTTGCCTGGAAGAGGTGCAGGGACTGTATAAATATAACCCTCTCTGTCTCAACCCAGGAAGTTTTGAGGCCAACCCAAACCTGCAGTGGCTGGGATCTAAGAAGCAACAACCAGATTTTGTTCTCTCAATAAATTCTCCATGTGGAAACTTGTTAACCCTGGCTGTAGATTCCATGTCTGCTTATATGCAAGACCTCCACCAGCAAATCAATCCTTACATTGTAATGGCACTCGCTTGACAAGGTGTGTTTGGCTTCGTGCACTGCTGCTATTTGTTCTGTGTGCAGCATCACAGAGGGATGTGATGTGTAAGAAAACCAGGCAGAGGAGCAGGCTGATATGCACAAAGGACAGAGAGAAATCTCTGCAACAGGGTGGTAAAGTGGGGAAGGGCTCACTTGCCCTCAGTGCTCTGTGACATATTGAAGGCACACAACAAATATCTATTTAAAACAAAAATAAATAGAATATTGTCACTTCTGAGGTCACTGTATCTTCATAAACACTACTCATTATTTTGCTCTTTGATGATGTGCCTTTGACTTTATTTGTTCAGACCTCCAGGTCTCCCAAATAATGGGTTAGGGAGCAGGTTGCAGACTTGGAGGGACAGGGATTTGTCTGCTGTCTACATAACATCTCAGGGCACTGCTCTGGAACATACTGTGTGCACAAGCTTTTCTGACCCAGCTGGCATGACCCTAGGACACACTTCCCTGAGCATTGTCTTTCCAGTGCTTCTTGCTTGATCTGACAAGTGGAGGAGCAAACAGAAGAGGAGAAAGTTCCTATCTGGAAAAGTGAAGTCCATCAATCAGCTGTTTCAGCCCCAAACTGGAAGTGCAGAAGAATACTCTCATTTCTACTCACTCAGCTTGATTGCTGTCTCTGAAGGAATCAGAGATGAGCAGCAGAGGTTTTGAACCAACTTAGGGTCAAAGACTGGGAGAGATCTGAAGCTATACCCCTTTCTGCTCTCTCTGCTAGTCCAGAACAAAGACAGTTAGAGAAGCATATTTAAGTAGAATTATATTTAATTTAAATTTTTTTTAATTAATATTTTTTTATTTTACTATCACTCCTCACATTAGATTGGACTATGAAGCTGAACCTCATTGCTTGATCCAGGAGCTTTTTGTACTCTGAGTTTAACTGAGATAGTGCAGAACTCCAGAAATGTGTACCTTGGGCTTGCTCATGCAACAAAAGAAATGGAAATGCAGAGGAATATTAGGTGAGATGTGGACAGTAACATCTATCTCAGCTTAATGCTCATTTACCTATTTTCTTAAATAAAAGGGGAGGAACAGAGCATACAACTTAAAACTCTCTTCTGTCAAAATTTATAGGCCAGCTGCTCTGCCCAGACACAGCAAATTCTGAACTTTTCTTGCTTCTACATTTCAGTAGGGATTCAGATGCAAATGCACTGTGTAAAAATTTCGTATTATGAGACCTCTAAGAAACTTGGAGTACAGGTATAAGGTCTACTCTTTATCAGGTGATCTTGCTTGAGATAATAGATCTTTTGGTCCTTTTCTTTTCTTTTTGCCAAGTTTAAGGAAGAAAGAAAGAAAGGAAGGAAGAAAGAAAGAGAAAGAAAAAGAAAGAAAGAAAAAAGAGAGAAACAAAAAGAAAGAAAGAAAAAGAAGAAGAAAGAAAGAAAAAGAAAGAAAAAGAAAGTAAGAAAGCAAGCAAGTAAAATAAAGAAAAAAGAAAGAAAGAAAGAGAAAGGAGAAAAAAAAGAAAAAGAAAGAAAGAAAAAAAAAGCAGTTTTAGAACAAAGGTTGAATCAGTGGAACAAGGCCACCTTTAGGTAGTGATGTTCAATATGGCACAAATGAGATGTGTTTTTGGAGCACAGAATCTCTTTTCCAGTCCTCTGCTCTGACCATACTCCTTTCCTTAAGTGAAACTATGGAGTATATCAGTTGCCTTTGCCCTTTTAGTACCTAGGCTTGATTACTTTCCTGCATCAGAACCAGAGTTCATGCCACCTCTGACCATAATTGAGTAGTACCAGGTGACATCTGGTCATAGAGGATGCCAGGGCTGTTTCTCTGATGCTTAAAGCTACACCTCCAGATATGCTTACAATTTAATTTTCCTTTTTTTTTTTTTTTTAGTTCCCTGTGGGTATAATTGAAAGAAACCCAAACCAGTGCCTCCAGTATGAGTTGATAAAACTACCTTCAAACTACAGGTTGCCTGGCTGGTTTACAGTAGCATTAGACTTTAAGTAGCACTGTGGAACAGCTAATAGGCTGTGTTAATACATCTCTACTTCATCCAGGAAACTCAGAGGACAGGGAGGGTAAGTTCCCATCTGTCTGCAAAAGACTGTATAGACTTCCACTGAGTCATGAGATGGACTTTGTTAATGTGTAATGAAATTAATTAAAATTTCTCCCTTCCCCCAATATTGGTTAAATGTTATGACTCACCTGGTTGCCTTTTGAGCATAATAAAACTTGACAGGATTGGAGGAGGGGGGAAATGTGGAGGAAGGAGGGGATGTGAGATGTTTCTTCCTCTTTGTGTCTATCTGGCTTTTTAGTGTAAAGTCACATTCTGTCATGTTGCACGCACACCAAAATATTTAGAAACACACAGGGCAAAGATCAGCTTGCAAGCGTGAGTTCATGAACTCTGCCAGCACACAGATCTCTCTGCCAGAGCAGCACAGCATCCTAGAGGCAAGTCAAATGAAAACAGTCAGAATAATACACTCAGGTAACAGAAAAGGCAATTTTACCGCCAGGACCGATTCTTAACAAAATACATTTTGGCATGTTTTGAGACCTTGACAAAAGGAAGCCTTCAAGGTTAGCAGCAGAGTTGACTTAATTTTTTTTTTTTTTTTATCTACCTTTTTATTATTTTTTTTTAAAGGAGAAGGAGTGTTTAATTATCAGTTCTCGAGCAAACAGTGGTTCGGCAAAATGTCAGATCTCCAGCTGAGACGCCACCGGTTTGTGCTTGGGATTGTGTGCCAGGCGGCTGTATGGACAGGCGAAGACCTCCGACTGCTCACTGAATGAATTTCCACTCGTGCCTCTCGACATTGATTGAAAGCGAAGGCTGCTGTTGGAGCCCTCAGGCTGTCTTAAGAAATCCATCCCTCCCCATGCTAGATCCTTGATGAGTGTAACTCCAGCTTCAAGAGAGACCGGGCAAAATGGGAGGAATTTAACCCTTCTGGCCCCTGGAAGCAAAGCACTGTCACTGGTTTGGGCTGATACTCAAAGCAAAAGAAAAGAGAGGAAGCAGAATAAGGAAAAAAAGAAGAGTCACAGAAGTATATTTTTTTCTCTATTTCCCTCACCCGCAGTAAGACATAAAAGATACCAGCACAGAATCTGTTCTAAGATGTTTATCTGTTTTGTAAGCTTAGAGAAGAACTTCTCTGGTTCCATTTTAATATTCAAACCAGAAAGAAGGAGAAAAACAGACCCCTGAATTTGGCATGGAGACATAACTACAGCCTCTGCCAAAGGAAGGCAAGTTGAACTAAATGTAGATTGGTCTAAAACTGTCTTAGAGCTCTCTATGTTAGTGGTGCTTGAACTGTTTGTACTCACTGAAATTAAAATCTATGTGATTCTTTGGCAATAGAATTCTGATTGTCAAACACCAAATTTGAGTTACATACTGAGCTACGTATTGAGTTACAATTTGAGCTACAAGGTTAATATGTGGTCTAATAAATACAGAGGTATTTATACCTCTGACTACAGAGGTATAAATGGGTGTTGTCTCATTAGTGCCACCCACACTATTCCATTCTTTGGAGGAATGTAACCCATGAAACATAACAAAAAAAAATCACAATCAGAATTTTGATTTACTTTTATCAGACTGTGCATCATTTCTCCTAGCACTTAGTCATTAACATTACATTTTTAATATTGGGAATGAATAACCATGAGAGCTAAATGATGCTGCAGTCAATATCAATCAATTAATGTTGTATCTTGTAATTTTTGTTTTGGTTTGGGGGTTTTTTGGTTGGTGGTTGGGAGGGAGGTTGTTTGTTTATTTGGTTTTTTGTTTGTTTTGTTTTGGGTTTTTGTTTTTGGGGTTTTGTTTGTTTGTAGTTGTTGCTGTTGGTTTTCCGATTTTTTTTCCTCCTCCTTTCTTTCTGTCTCCTTCTCTGTATTCTCCTGCCTCATATTTCAGGGGCTGTATTTTGATTCAGTAGTTGTACATCATGTAGCCCAGTAGGGTTCTGCTACGTCACTAGGAGATTATGACGGTATCTGCACTAACAACTGCAAACAAACCTAGGAAGTCACTGCCACTGCAGACCACAGACACAACAGGTAGAAAAAAAAAACAGTGAAACATTAAGCAAGAATTCCCCCATATAGGAAAAAAAAAAATCCACACAGTTCACTAACAAATCACATAAAAGAAATTAATAAATAAATAATGAACGTACACATGCTAAAGGTAATCAAATCCAGCAGTGATTATCACAAGATTTTATTTAAAATTTTCCTCTACCTCCCTAACATAAGCATTCTTTTCTAAAACAAACTGCATAAAGACCTTTTCCTTTGTGCCTGTGGATTCTGGTAAAAATGTTTCATATAATAAAATCCCATTTTACTTTCATAGAAACCTGAAATAAAAATAATATACAGTTTTCAAAACAATAAAATAAATGTTTGAAAGAAGAAAACGAGTAAGTTAATTTTCTATGTATTATTTTGGGGTTTAAATTTCATCATATTTCAAAAATTCTTGTTTTTTAAAATATGATTTTTATTTGTCTCTCCTTTTCCCAAAAGAAAAGCAGGAAAGTTACTTAAAAGTGAACTTTTTCAGTCAAAGGGAATGTTTTCTCTGCAAATAGCTTTTCATGATAACACTAAACCAATCCTATTTGCTTCATCTTTCGATGTGTCTAAGTAATGTTCTTGCAACATGTGGGGCTTAAACTACTCCCTACTGAAATTAATGAAATCCCTGTTATTGACTTAGTGCATTCTGGGTTGGTTCCTACTACAGACTGAAGTAAAGAGGAGGGTATCTAGCCTTGGTTTCTGCCCCTGATATCCATGAAATAGTTGGAAACTACAACGTTCCCCTTTGGACCCACAGTTTCTACTCATACATTAAAGCCAAGAGGCTCCCTCAAAATAGAGCAACTTGTACAGATGGGATGGAGAAGCCCTGGTGCTGTTATTCAGTGGTGGAAGACAGTCTTCAAACCTTCTTCTCTGACCAGAAGGTTCCTCCACAGCTGTGCTCTTCTCTGCTACAACAGACATGTCCAGGGCATTAAGCAAACAGATTGTTCATCCTCCTGAAGAAATGTTGGAAATAACACACTATTCCCACATCCCAGTCTCCTCCAAAGGACATGGCTGTAGTGCTGTCACTCCCCTGGGGTACTCATCTTGCATAAATCCATGTGGTGGTTTCTGTATGTATCTACCCAGAACTATCTCAGTTTCTTATTCAAATTGCAAAATACGTGTGCAGCCCCTGGCACCAGAGCTCTGCCCCCGGGAAGCATCCCGTGCTCTCCATGTGCGCTTTGGGAGTACATGAGCGAGCATGGGATCTCCCGCTTGGGGACCCTCTCAATCCACCCTGCATAGCCTGAGAGACAGGGAGGAACACTCTGTCAGGGTACAGGAATGGAGATTTTAGGTTCCTGGAGTATGTCATAGCCAGTGAGAGATCAGAAAAGAGCTGTGTGGTAAAACACCTCTCGCCTCCCTTAAAAGAAGTGAACCATATGCATTTAATTCAAAGAAGAGATGTATGAGACTGCCCCTGACGAGGGGTCCTGGCTTCCAGATACCAGTTGATTGAAGCTGCTACCTGCAGTCTTGATCAGGAGTCTGAGTTTGACGTATGGCCAAGATTTTCTGGCAGACCTCGGTATTCAGTGTAGGTTTTTTTTCCTCCTCTCTCATCCCTTGACTTTTCTTTGTGAAAACACTCTTTGAGGTACCTTATACTTTTATTTCATCGTACAGAACAGCTGAGCTGCCCTAGAGGTCCAATAGTCTTTTCTTTGAGGCAAGGACTGTTAAGTTACCTCTTTTTTTCCCAGCACCTTCCACATTAAGTAATTCAAATGGTAGGTAAAAGGACAGTGTTATCGGGTAAGTACCTGAGTGTAAATAGCACACAGAATTCATCTGAATTTGTTTAAGGAATTAACATGCTTCACAACTGAAATTCACACTTTCTACTGGTTTTCCCATCCATAGCTGGCAAATATGAAAGGCTTACTCTTGCATAAAGCACACCAGAATACCTATTTCAAAAAGTTTCTTAAATATTTTTATTGGAGAAAAATAATTTTTCTGTTAAAAAAAAAAGGACAAGAAGTAGCCTTTAAATTCATTGTTGGTATTGATTTGTACTTTATCTACATTACAGTATTAGCCTGTGTATTTGCTGTCTGTGACCACCAGAACCACCACACTGCCCAGGACACATAAAGGAATCTTTCACTCAGACAGATATTTCGTCTCACGCGTAAAATTTAGCATGTGAATTTTCTTCTGCTGAAAACAAGAATTTTGCAATGTTGAAAGAAAAAAAACCAAACATAAAGGCAGAGTCTGCTTCCATGCTAGATGTTAGAGTGAAGCACCTTGTCCAGTTGGATTGAGACATAAATGCATCACTGGTTTATTCACATGATTGTCCGCTGGAAGTTACAGACAAGCAAGGACAAATGGCAGCAAGCTGTATAAGCACACACACTTCTGAGCTCAAGTTTATAAGGTATTTATAGGAATGCAATAGCTATTGTGGTTTGTTTTCTTCCAGTTTAGAGATGACTTGTGCCCTCTGGCTTGAGTATGATATCCAAAGTATAATGAAGAAATATCTGAAGAGGTAGTCCTGTAAATGCAAACTCCTGTTATATGTTTACTCACATCAGCAACATTATTCCTACAAATAGCTTTAGATGAGACAAGTACGGTCTAACTCCAGTATAAAAGCTCTGTGAATGTTCACTTAACTTAGTTCTGTCACAGCACAGGTTTTTAGATGCATGTAAAAAGGTCAGGAAAAAAAAAATTGAAAAATAAAGACACAAGGTTTCCTGGAAGGACTTTGAGCAACCTTATCTAGTGGCCCATGGCAGGGGTGTTGGAAAAAGATTATTTTTAAGGTCCCTTCCAAACCATCCTGCAATTCTATGATTCCTCAGCCTCAGTAACTGACCCTATAGTATTCATTTTGTAAAAAGGGGTCTTAGCAAACTCATTAGAAATTTGGAACTGTAATGGATTAAATAAATTGGAGACCTATACTGCCTGCTTAGGAGAAAGACACTTTTGCATCTTACAGGATAGCAGGAATATTTCAGTTAGCTCGTACCAAGGTGTCTGAATCTTCCATTGCTAATAAGTGGTATTGTTGTGAATGACATGCTGTTAGAAGGTGAAGTCTGTTGTGTTTAGTACAGAAGCTCTCAGGCTACTAGCAATGTAGGTGCACAAAAAATTTTTCTTCAGAATCAGAGAATCATTAAGGCTGGAAAAGACTTCTAAAGTAATTGAATTCGGTCATTAACCCGGAACAGTTAGTCCACCACTAACTGTGACCCTAAGCACCACATCCACATATTTTTGAACGTTTCCAGGGATGGTGATTCCACCACTTCCCTGGGCAGCCTGTTCCAGTGTTTGATCACCCTTTCAGTGAAGAAATTTTTCCTAATATCCAATCTAAACCTTCCCTGGTGTGGCTTGAGGACCTTTCTTCTCATCCTACTGCTTGTTACCTGTGACTGACTCCCACCTGTCGACAACATTCGTTTAGGCAATTGTAGAGAGCAATATTGTCTCCCCTAAGCTACGTCTGAAATTAAAGATGAATACTCTACTCTATCCTGATGAAGAAATTGAGAAAGCAATATTTATCTTCTGTGTGTTATCTCTCATTTTTTCATTGGACTTCCCCAGGAATAATGTGATTTCACATTTTTTTAAGTACCTATGAAGCAGTCAGAGATGTTAAAAAAACCCCAAACCCCTCAGTTGTCTTGTCTCCAGGGTGAACAGACATCCCCATCAGCCTCTCTGTGTTCATATGTCCTCCAGTTCCTTGACCATCTTGATGGTGTTTTGCAGACTCTCTGCGATGTATCCACGTCTCTCACGTGCTGTGGAGCAGAGTGCTTCAGACATATCTCACCAGTGCTGAGCAGAGAAGGATCTCATCCCTCAACCCACTTGCAATGTGCTGCCTAATGTAGCCCAGGATCCTGTCGATCTTTGCTACAGGAGCTCGTTGTTGTCTCATAGTCAACCAGCTGACTATACCACCCTTCTCTTATAAAGCTGTTTCCTATCCCCATCCGACCAATAGAACAGCAATTATAACACGAAAAGCTTACAGACAATTCTAATTAGCCAAGTTATATCAATATTTTCTTTCCCTGTCAGTAAACCAGACTCAGCAACAGCAATATGGGAGAGATGTGGCTCTCCTTCCTCTGGGGAACTGGGGTCCAGGGCTCCCAGCCCAAGCAGCGCTGCTGCCTCCCGTGTTTGTTTTCCATAAGGGGAAGGACATGTTTGCTGATCTGCTGTGCCTGTGTTTAAACTGACTTTAGGAGTCTAATTGCCTGGTGTTTTCTAGAGTGTATTTGTTTGCTGTCTTGACTTGGTTTGGACTGGAGTGTGTTTGTTCTGAGTGATTTTGGAGTTTGTTTGCTTTAAGGGAAAGCAGGGATTTAACTAGATGGAAACTTATGGTGTGACTGCGCCAGCTGCTTCACAAAAGGAGTTTCTTTGCTCTCCAGACACTACTTTCTCTGGAGTTTCGTCTGTTTTTTCCTTTCTTTGCAGGCAATGGTATCTCATGTAGAAAGGGATCACTGCTTCTTTCCCTTTCAGATCCATTGCAAAAAGAATTCTCAAGGAAGAGAGAAGAAAATTCCCTTTAAGACAATTTCTAAAAAATTCCTTCATGTTTTTTTTCTCAAACAACAAACTAGTTAAATTGTTATTTTTAGATACAAGGATCTGTAAAACTAAACAAACAGCCATAAATTTGTTTTCTGTGAGGAATGCACAAACTGAAATTGACAAACAGAATATTTAGTGTTATTTATATATAGTCTAAAGGTTTATGTTATCAACTAGCCTGTCAGGGTAGGGAAAAACTGCAGATTTAAGGAGAAAATTTCCTTTGTAAATCCCTTGAACAAAAATAAACAACAAACAGCAAAGACAAAGAAACCCTCAGAACTCAACAAAACCTGGACAGAGAAGTTTGACTATTTTTTATGATTTTTTGGGGAGGGTGGATTGGCAAAGAGGGAGAAGAAAAAGAAGGAAAAATCTCACTGGTTATATTTGCTCTTCTCATCAGCATTAAATGTCAGGGAAGTGTCAAAGTAACACAAAATAGGAAACCAGAGATATTTTTATCTGGTTCTGGAAGTAACTTTAGCCCTACGACTTCTACACAGAGAGAAGCTTACACTGCTGTTTGTCAGGGTCAGACAAAATAAGCATCCCCTGTTTCAGTGTTACCTTTTTAATTTTAATTGTTTGTTTGCTGAAATGCATTGTAAGTGATTAGACAGGAATACATTAAGCAAAGCACAGACCAAGGAGGTAAAAGAGGATCCCTAAATACTCTCTCGCTGGAGAGAACCACAGGAAGGGAGCTCTGAAGCATCTCCTGTAGTTCTGTGAGTGGGGAAATTATAGGAATCCCTAATATCTCACTTGAAAGGTCCGGAAGAAAGGGATCCTTAAAACTCGAGGGCAGCTGAGGCTGTTTGTGTGTCTGGACGTTTATGAAGAGCAGGATGTGATGATGTTTATTTGCAGTCTATCAGTCAGCCACTAGATGTCTCTGATTATTGCACACGGTTACAGGATAATTCTGTCTCTGGTAAACAAAGGAGACAAA
Source organism: Pipra filicauda (assembly GCF_003945595.2). Lineage (NCBI taxonomy): Eukaryota > Metazoa > Chordata > Aves > Passeriformes > Pipridae > Pipra > Pipra filicauda. Next base: position 564,205 of record NW_024104084.1, on the reverse strand, counting down.
AGTGGATCTAAAGAGGTGTGGAAGGCATTTGATGTAGATCCTGACTTATATTTATTGTGTTAGATAAATATCCTCCATTTTAAAACAACCCTGCATATTACAGAAATATAAATTTTTCATACACACAAACTTCTTTTTTTTTTTTTTTTTTTCACAAAAGGATCCAGGTGTTTTTTTTCCTCCTTGTGAATTCCAGATTGTGTAAATAAGTTGTTTGTTTGGGTTTTTTTAGAGTAAATGAATAAATGGATAAGAGTCCACATGTTAGCTATTATTTCAGTTCGATAGAACACAGCACTGTGTTCTATCACACTATTTATTTGCAAATATGCCAGATAATGAATAAAATGTCTTTATTAAATACAAATTGTTTTCAGTGAAAATGTCTGAGTAGTTTTCACGCGTGTGCATTACATTGTTGGCCAAATGACATGTTGGCCAAATTCAGTTGACTATGGTCACCAATCTAAAATCTCCTGGAGCTGGAGATTTTGATTGAAAAGACAATATAGAACATATTTTTCTAGATGGAGTAGAAGATGCTATAAACCAAGCCAAAGCAAAGTCTTTTCAGTGCAGAGAACTGATGATAAGGAAGAAATACTTATACACACATGCATGTAGCTCTGTAAATATTTATTTTGTTTTGTAAGTTGTAAATATAAGGACCAGCTCTTTGCTGCCTTTTTTCTTGCAAAACAATGAGTTTTGAACTGTGTATAAAATGGAGTGAGTGCAAAATAGTGAGTTTTGAACTGTGTATAAAATGGAATTATTCTGGACATGAGCTAGATGCAGCCATGTAATTTAAAACAAAAAAGAAAACCTAAACAAAGTACTGAATATAATGATATGTTAAATTCAAGAGCTATTCCCTCTGTAGCTGTCTTTTTATGTCCCCTATGGGTCCAAATAGGAAATGTTGACTGGAAAATGAAGGAGACAGGGTTGGCACTTTGTAGAAATCTGCAGGTTTAGCTGTTTACTTTTCTAAAAAAAATCCCTCTAGAGCAGAGAGAACCTGAGTCTGACAACCCAGGTGCCTCCTCCAATTTCACCAATTCCTTAATAATGTTCTGACATGGGTTAAAGCCTCTGGGATGTGTGAAATATATCACTTGATCATGATGATGATCATTGGAAAGGTTTATTCATTGCCATTGTTGGCAACAAATTTTTCTCTGTGCTGTGCCAGCCACGCTAATAGAAGGCATCTCCCTATTCCATGTTGTGATTAAGTGTGCTGGGATGTCACACTAGAAAAGGACTCTTAGTAGAGAGCAAAAGTGATAGAAATAGGAACTGAGATTCTCAGGGAGATAAATGAGTAGGAGAGATTTATTGATGAAGCATAGATCGTGCTAAGAGTAGAAGTTAAAATAGCAGAAAATGAGGTTCAAGGGAGCAAATTGAGGGAAGAGATTTGTACTACAGGGAGAAGCAGCAAATGGAAAGTGCACAGTCATGATGAAAGAGCAAGAAAAACATGGGCAGGAAACAGAGATGCGAAGCTATAAACATCTCCTGGTCCTCCCATGTGAGTAACCCATTTTAGCAACCTACCTGCAGTGTCATTACTGAAAATGAAACTGGGTATTTACATGATGGTTCGGAAAGGTGGTGGGCCACACGTATTGCTACTGTAATCCCACTGGTGTCACCATGGACTGTGAAGTTCCTCTGGAGACAGTGCAGGGGGCTGTTACACCTGCAGTTAATAAACCTCAGAGCATCTCAGACCCTCTTTTCTGCTCACAGGCAGTGGTTCATGATAAACCAGACAGAACAGCTGGCTTGAGGCTTTTGTGCTGCTCTTAGGAGCCAGGCTCATTGTCAAGATTTGCTACACTATTTAGCTAGTGTAAGTCTTACTCTATTCCTCAATTTACACCTACAACAGATTTGACCAAGAGCTGTAAAAACTTATTTTGAACAGCCTTTGCTCTAGTTATTTAGCACAATAATTATTATTTATAGTAGTTTTAAATTCAGAGTGTTAGAAGCACAAATGATTACATTTACTTAGATGTGTCTGCAGATAAGGTTTGTAACACAGTTGTAATGAACTTTGACGGAGAGAGTCTGAGCTAATTCTGCTCCATTGAAAGGCAATAATTCACTGCAGAATGAAAGGTATCAGACAGGAAGGATGTCATCTAAACTGTAAATGTAAAGAGGATTGACTCTTACAAGAATAAAGTCAGATGGATAGACTGCAGTTTAGGTTACAAGAGCATAAACTTGATGTAGCTCTTTCTGCATTGGTGAAGCTTAAACCAGAGCTCATTTTGGCTCTGCCAGATGTGGAATCTCATTCAAGTCCAGGGCATGATTCTTACCACTCAGTTTAATACTTGTCACAGAGATGTTCTAAAGATAGTATAATTAAAAACAAATTATTCAAGGTACCTAGGTAAGGGTTTTCATCCAGTGTAGTATTGCAGTAACTAGCAGGGCAACAGGGTTTATCCTGACTAATCCAGTGGAATTAGGAATAGGTGCCTGCCCTTTGCAATGGAAGCACAACCCAAAGCTTATGATCCCAGTTATTACATTTGTAAAAGAAAACTAAGCACCTGGAATGATAAAACTCATTAACTACCTCAAAACTGCTAAGGACACTGGTCTACCCAACCAGGAATTAAATACCTTTGCTATATGCAGGCAGATAAGACACTAACACTTTTGTTTCAAAGTCAGAATATGGAAAACTTATTTATTCAGAAGTCAAACAGAGTAGACTGTGATCCCTCCTATTGCAGGAGTTAAACCTGCATTACTCCAACCACAGTATCCTCTTCAGATGATACAAAGCAAATCCTACCTATATAAAGAGATTCACCGTATAAGTTGATTATTCTTGGCTAAGCCAAGGTAAATGGGAGAAATATTAGAACTAAACATGAGTATTCAACCTGTCATTCAACCAGGAAAAAATATGTCTTGCCAGCAACTGATAGCAAGAGATTGGCTCTTGAGTTCTGGTCTCCATGATTCCCAGGCATCTGGGTTATGCAGAAATAATTAAGATAAGAAGTTATCCTTCTCTCCACCAATCATTGCAATAATAACGTGAAAGTTCCCTCTATTCATATCTTGTCTGAGCAGTGAGTTTCTTCAAATTATGCTGTTTTCTAGCCTGGCCATGCTTTCAGACAACTCACATTCAAATCCAAATGCAAAACTCAACTCTACCTCAATAATTTCTTCACATAAGTACCTGTAGAGAAACAGACACAGACACAGCTCAGCAAATAAAGCAATTTCCCTCCTCTGGGGAAAAGGAAAAAGAAAAAGATTATTGCTGTCCTTCCTAATCTGAAATATTTGAGACACACTGAATTACTGCACTGATGAGACCTATGATTTCCACAAGAAAATGAGACATGTAGGTTCCCTCTGGGAAGGTGTTTGACTTCAGCAGAAACATGCATGTTTCCCCAGGCTGAGATGCAACTGGAAATGTACCATCGATCCGTAAACTGACTGATTTCTTATCCTGCTTGCCATGCACAGTGTTATCACCGAAGAAGCTGTTCCGCATTTAAAGTAAGATGCCACTGCAGACCAGCTCTGGTGGGGGGTCATGAGTATATCTGATATCCCAGATGCCATATTTTAGGAAAGAAGAGAAGAATAATGTCTTTCAGAGGCTTTCAGCTGCTTGTGCTGTACTCATTCCAATATATTTTTGGGGTCCTATGCCCTATTCCAGATTTTAATTGGCCACGAAGATAAGTCAAGTATCCAGGATCCTCCCCTCCATCTCCTCTCTACTCTCTGTAACCTCCAAATGGAGGAAGAATTAAAATTTTCACTCCTCAATTGAAGCAGTAAAACCTAAGGTGATGTCCAGGTGAAACATCAGGGGCTGCTTGACAACCCTCTGTATTAAAAAGACATGAAGAGCAGCAAACCGAACAGACTGGAGAACATGAGGTATTGCACAGTGACACATGCCTCACATCTGGGCTGGTGCTTCAGTGTTTTAGGCTTTCCATAATAATCTGCTCTGACCTCCCTCCCTCAGGTATCTGTCCTTAAAGGAGGTGGTAGCTGGGTGAGGATCACTCTCTTCTCCCAGTTAACAAGTGACAGGATGAGGGAAAATGGCCTCAAGTTGTGCCAGGAGTTTTAGGTTGGATATCTGAAAATTTTTCTTCACTGAAGGGTGCTCAGGAATCAGAACAGGCTGCTCAAGGAAGTAGCAGAGTCACCATCCCTGGAAGTAGATTCAAAAAATATGTGGATGTGGCGCTTAGGGGCAGTGTTTAGTGGTAACATGGCAGTGCTTCATTAATGGTTGGAATCAATGGTCTTAGAGGCCTTGTCCAACACAAACAATCCTATGATTCTATGATCCTGTGATCCTTAGTCACCTCCTTTCTTCCTTGAGCAATGTAACCCTGATCGGATTTTAATGATCAATAACTGGACTGTCTGTTCTGGGATTTGGGATGAAATGAATAAAAAAATATTTTGCGAATGGGAAAAATAAAGCCCAGAATTTAAAGGCAATGTCCTTAAAAGCATGCAGTCAAACCACAGTACTGACATAAATCTTGTACTGTATGTTCATAAACTATGATTTCAGAGCACAGACTTGGGATACAGCAGTTCCTGTTTGACTGCTATTTCACCATTTAACACCTGTCAATACACTCCATGTCTTTCTTTGTCAGATTTCTTGTCAAAAGGAAAATCAAAACCCCAAAACAAGACATGTCATAAATCTCAAATTTCATTATTATAATTATTTGTAACATACTTTAACAACTATTGGCAATGTTTTATTAGAGCTGGTAGGTTAGTGAAAGTCCAGGTATAAATCCATGTTTTCATCTGAAAACCAGCTGACAATGGATTTGAGGTGCAGAGAGAACAATATGGTAGAGCAATGAATGAATGAATGGTGAGAGAGATAGTAGATGGATAAGTAGAAGTAACTGATTTTCATCACTGGAAGTGGAGTGTTCCCTTTAACTTCAGGCCAAGAAAAATGGTTGTGTGGGGGTTAAAATAAGATATAAAGCATGAAATGCAGGAACTTGTCTTCCAGCCTGTTGTTCAGGTGACAGATGACTTTGTAAATGTCACACAACTTTTTCCCTCCCATATGAAAAAAGAAAGAATCTGATCAATTCCTACCTGCTCCCCCCTGCTTCCCCAGGCATCTTCTGCAACCGATGCAAAGCATAGCATTCAGTGTCAAAGCCTGTTACATGCTGCTATCTCCTAATAATATTAAAATGAAAATGAAAGTAGCTTCCAAACAATCTTTAAATCAATCCTAATGTGATAAAAATGAATATCTCCCTCTTTCTTTTCCTCCTTCCCTCTCCCTTCTCTTTCTCTCGAATGTTTACTACAGCATTTTGTCTGCAGCAATGGATTCAATTGTCACTTTGCTGATTGGTGTCCAGTCTCTCAAGTTTGGCATAATTGTTCTGTTTTCCCTGACCTTGAGCTGCAGCATGTTTTTGGTGTAATTGAACTCACCGTAAGAATCTCGGAACAGATAGGTTGGAAGGGACCACTGCAGTTGACCTACTCCAGCCTCCCTGCTCCAGCACATTGCTCAGGATCATGTCTAGATGGCTTTGGAACATCTCCAGGGAAGGAGACTCCACAACCTCTCTGGGCAATCTGTTCCAGTGCTCAGTCACCTGCACATTAAAGAAATTCTTCCTCATGTTCAAACAGAACTTCCCGTCTGCTGGTTTCTGCCTAATGCCACTCATCCCATTGTTTGGTATCACCAAGAACAGCCTGGCTCCAGCCCCTTGAAACACTCCCTTCAGATACTTAGAAACAGTTCTCTGTCCCAGGCTAAAAGGGGGATAAGAATTTTGATAGCGACAGGGAAGGAAGTAACTTCTCCCTCTTCTTATCTAAGCATGGCCTATACACGTTGGTCTATATTTTCCAGACCTCATCCTGGTATGGTCTACTACCTTTGGTTCTTACCAAAACTGTTGTTTCTGGATACTCTCTCCTTTGCTTTTATTGCTGCTATGAAATAGCCAGGATAAAACTGTCCTTTGACTCTTTTCATGACTTTGATGTACACTTCACTTGTTCTGGAAAACTAAAGACATTTGAAGAATGCCGAACAAGCATATAAAATATTTGCTACATAACTTCCCCCTCCGAAAAAAAAAAAAAAAAAAGAAATCCAAATCAAAGAAAAAACAACTAATAACTGATCTTTTATGACCAGACATTATGAAGTAGACTAAATTAATTTTTAATGCATTAGTCATAATAACTTGGAAAGACTGATGCGATGATATTCAAATAAAAGCTTCAAAGTCCTAGGCAAAGGTTGGCTGATTACAAGACCATTTTTGCAAGAATAAGTTTGAAGACTTCTCTAAGAAAAAGTGGAAGAGGTGGTTGGTACTGCAGGTTTAAACAATCAATATAGCTTACTTTGCAGAGATGAAAAAAAATACTGAGTATTGGATCCCAAAATATCACATAAAATGTGCAATTAGCCCTCAAAAATTCCTTTCATTGGAATTCCAGTTTGGTCATGGTTCATACCTATCATGATTAAATAATTTTAACAGTGACCTGGGGCAAAAAACCCTAAAAACTGAAAATCATTACTGAGAGCATTTTCAGATGACATAAATTTGGATGTAGCAGGAAATAATGATCAGAATAGATGACTGACTCGGAGCTCTCTAGGTTGCTTGGTAAGTTAGGTGTAAGGAAACAATTGGGACCAAATGTGCCATTACAAATCCAGGGAAGAAAAAGAATTAAAGCTGACTATACAAACAGAAGGATAATAAAGGAAGCAGTAATATTTAAACATGACTATAACCACTGGTTGTCCATATTCACTTTGTACAATATTTTCGCATCAGTTTTCAGACATAATTTTTTTTCTTACTCATACCCACATGAATTCAGTATTCCATTTGATTTGGCTTGGAAGAGGTAAAACACATTCGATTAGTCTGTAAATATCTACATAAAGAATATTGTGGACAAAGGTGCAGAAACATTCAAAGTCTGGTTTTCAAATCTACAGCAATTCAAACTGAAAATAAAGTGCAGATTTAAACAGTAAAATTATTAACCATGAGAACTGTTTACCAAAGATGATGATAGATTTTTCATCTCTGGGTGTTCTTTAAAATGGGTTTGCTGTTCTTTTCCTATTTCAAACACAGAGTTTGGACTCAATGTAGGAATTAATGTAAGGAGTTCCCAGGGTTTTTTTTTTGCAAAGAGGTTTTCCTTTACCCGGAGACTAAAGAAATTACACTGTCAGAAATGCATTGTTTGGCCCAAGGTTTAATCAACTAGAAAAGTGACTGTGAGGCTTTCACAGACATATATTTTTACACCCAAGCCCAATTCAGTTAGCTCTCTGGACATGGCCCAGAGGATCAAGGGTGCACTATTAATTGTCTATCTGCCTTTAAAGTAGCACCTCTTTTCCCTGATACACTCAACCTTTTCAACTCAATCCTGAATTTGGCACAGCTTCAAGCTATTTATTATGATTTAGAAATAAATCCTCAAGTCTCATGACACAGCTGCTTTTGTCACAATAACCACCTGGGCACAACATGCTCCTGTGGTGAAGCTTGATAGGTTAATCGAGCTTCACAAAGCTTGCAATGAGGTTTGAGATGCTCGGATAAAAATAATAATAATTGCGTGGAATCACACTTAATGTCCTTTAAAATCTCTTAGGTATAATGGCACCCATTTAGACATGCTGGGTACATTAGCAAAGTATTAGTCAACATATAGATCAGCAGCTTTCTCTCCTCAAACTTCTTTTCTATAAGAAAAGATAATTATTGTTTTTTTCCATAAATTCGGCACTGAAACATTGGGGTTGGAATAGGGACCCTAGTGAGTGGCATAGCTTGTGCTTGCACTTCGCAGCAAGACTGAATTAATTTTCCTTAAGGCATTACTGGGAGACTGATTATAAGTCTGCCCTTGAATGTTTCTAAGTGAAAGTGGTTCTGTGACCTCCCTTGGCAGTTTGTTCCATAGCTCTAGATATCCTAATAGTTATAAAGTTTGTCTTAATCATTAACTAAAATTTCCCCTTTGTTTCAGCTTCATCCCATTACTTCTTGTTCTGACCTTGCTGATTAATTTTAATAATTGGCCTCTGACCTCCTTCTATTATTCTTTATGTATTTGGAATAAAGATGGGTGTAGACCAGAAAATATGGAACCATATCGTAATGCCCTTACAGCCTCAGGAAAACATACAACTTTGGGACTTTTGTTTGACCTACAGTAAGATTAAAAGACACATGTAAAGGTTAGAACAGCATTACACCAAGGGCAACAAGAAAAGTTTCTCTAGGCACAGTGGTGATAAAAAAGAAGACTAAGGAAAATATGTGATCTCTCTGGAACAAAATGGGAGACCTGGTTACCTGCAGCCAGGTAGGCTGTGGAGAGGGCTGAGGTACTCAACAACTTTTTTGCCTCAGTCTTCACTAGCAAGTGTTCCAGCTTAAGAAGGATGTGGACTTGCTGGAGCAAGGACTGAGGCTGGTCAATATCTTATATGATGACAGACTGAGAGCATTGGGTTTGTTCAGCCTCTAGAAGAAAAGTCTCTGGGAAGAACTTCTAGCACATCCCAGTATCTAAAGGGGCTACAAGAGAGGTGGAGAGGGACTTTTTACAAGGGCATGGAGTGACAGGACAAGGGTGGATGGTTTTGAACTCACAGAGGGTGAATTTGGATTACATGTAAGAACATATTCTTCCCTGTGAGGGTGGTGAGACGCTGGCACAGATTGTCCAGAGGTGTTGTGGATGCCTCATCCCTAGAAGTGTTTGAGGTCAGGTTGGATGGGGTTTGGAGCAACTTGGTCTAGTGGAATATATCCCTGCTGATGGCAGGAGAGTTGGAACCCAATGATCTTTAAGGTCCCTTCCAACCCAAACTATTCTATGACTCCCAGGAAGATGTCTTGTACTAGAGTTCCTATGTAAGCTTATCAAATATTCTATAGTAAGGGCACAAGAAGGGTTTTCTGAAGTGAACTGAGCTTACCTGGACACAACTACATAGTCACTCAATTCAGATCTCCCCAGCTCAGCCACAAAGGGAGACAACAGTGGCTCAGAGCAGTACAAAGTTTTCCATAAGAGGAATTTGTCAGGAATCCACATCTATAGTACACGAATGCTGCCAAATCTTAGCAGATTCATTCAACTTCTGGGATTTCTCACCTCCTCTGCTTTTTGGGGGAAGAGCAGAGAACATCAGGTTAGATGTTCTGCAATATTTGATGAGGTAGGTTTACCGGTTTGTTACACAAACTGAATCTGTGACTCACTAAGATACAAATTTTTGTGTTGGTCTCACCCTTCCCCTCCTTCTAAAACCGTGAATTTAGGAGTCACGATCTTCTTCATAATTATAGGTGTTTGTTGTTTTATTTGATCCATTAATTTCTTATGTTAAGATTTGTTCAGATTAGAAATATTTGTATTTTTTATGGCAGTTACTGATCTGAGTAATGACTTCCTTTTTGAAAGAGTCATTATTCAATAGATAATTTTGCACTTTTATTATCTATGTTCTCCCACTGGGATAGATTTTGGAAGCTTGGTGAGATGAGTACGTTTATTTCCCATTGAGTTTATAATTTCTGTTCCATACAGACTGGCATGTGCTTAACACTATTTTTCAGTGCTGTGCACTGTACTGAGAAACTTACATCCAATATGTACTCATGACTCTGAGACCACGGAAACTTTGATAATCTTTTAATGAAGAGCCTTTAGTCCTCCCATCCATCAAATAAGATGATCTTACAGGAAAACGGGCTTCTGTATTCCTCTTGTTGGATTAGCATCCACTAGTTGGATCAGCACCCAGTGGTTAGATCAGCCATTGGCACTGTCTAAAGTTGCCTTGAAATGCTATAGAAACTAGGTCTTGTTAATAGGACTTATAACAATGTTCATCAACAATTTAACATTACAAAAATATTTTTTGAAAGTGAATATAATTATTTTGTAGCTAAGATATATTTTTGTTTTCTATTACACTCTGTGGCAAAGAGTTACACAAGACTAGGAAAAAAATATATATTTACTCCATTGCCTGATAATTTCACTCTTTTCTCCATGGTTCTTGTACTGAGGGGAAGAAAAATAATTTTCTTTATAACCCTCTGTAGTAGTTTTATTTTAAAGACCTCTGCTGATTCTTCATTATCTGTGGAGCTGTAATACTATTGCACTTGGCTGTACTTCTCTGGCACATTGATATTCTTGGTGACAGTGAAATCTGTAACTCATTGGTTTCAAGAAGAGTTATATGGGAGCAGACCTTTTTTGCTCTGATAAATAGATTTTTCCTCTAAATGGTAGAGGAAAAGAATTTGGTGCATACAACAGCACACTCTAATTCAGTGGCCAAATTAACAAGTGATGTGTAAAGAAACTGAAAAACGTTTCCTTAACCTCTTCATTAACATGATGCTTCTCTGGCATAGTACAGGAATGGCATGTTGAAGTCCTGGTCCTAAATTAGGAAGGTAGATAAGTAAATTTTACCGATGGGACCAGATTTCATGTCCTGCTTGACAGTTATGACAGAAGACAACTTCTGAGTTACAGCACCTTCTCATTCATGACATGTCACAAAATATTAACACCCTTGAGCATGATTAAGTAAGTGACAGATCATAATAACTTATCATATATCTGGAAGTAAGTCAGGAGTCAGTGCTGGCCTCGTTTGATGATCTGAACTCCTACCATATGTGAAAAAAAAATTATATGTTATTTTCAAGGTAAGAGCCAACATCTCACTAAGACATCCCATGGAAGGCTTCTCCAGTGATAATTAAAAAGAAATGGAAATAGCCCTATCAAAGGCAAGGAAGAACTATGTAGCCGTCAATATAATTCTTGTTTGTGCAGCACATGTTGCTCTGAAACACAGTGATAGGTTTTGCATACAGGTAATTTCTCTAGGGAATGAAAAAGGCCAACACAGATCAAAAGGTTTGAATTCCCATTGCCTGCTGGTCATTGCCTTATCATGGGGCAGAGGCTGCTATATTAAGCTATGATTATGCAAATTTGTTTGCCAGGATTTGAAATAGACTCAAGAGGAGATAGAAACTGTTTTTAAATATTTATTAATGATATTTTTAGAGTTATTAAAATGTATTTAATGAAGAAGAATCCCTATCATAAATATTTTTTTCTAAAATATTAAAATTCCCAAAATGTTACTTACAAGTTCAATACTTATTAAAAGGAAACAAGTTTTGTTTTGTTTTGGTTTGGTTTTTTTTAAATCAACATAGTGATTTGTGGTTGCCAAAACCCTAGTTCATTTTACCTGTTGGTTCCTGGTCATTCAAAAAGACTGCAGGTTTGTGGATTTTTTATTTTCCCCCAAACATGATGCAGACAAAAATTCTGAAAAAGACTTTTCATGAAAAGTATAATAAAATACCTATTTTTTCAAAATCAGTCATACTGAAATGCAGACTTTCCCAACAAGCTTTTATCTCTACTCATTTGAAACCTTCAAAGGGAGGTATCAAACAGTCTTAAGAGTGTATTTTTTTATAATTTACATTAGTTACTTTGCAGTTACATATTTCATTATTCTATGCAGCTTGTATCAGATGTTCTGAGATTCTTTCTCTTTGTATTATAGAGTGTCTTGATCACAGTTCATCTACGGTAGAGGATCACTTAACTTTTCTTCACAGGACTGCAGCTGAGATCCTTATCTCCCAGGAGACCAAGGAGACAAGGTAAGAGACTCCCAGGAGGATGTCACAAAAATTTACATCCATTAGTAGGTTCAGAAACCTGAAATATCTGGCAACTTGCGAAGAGGAGTAAAAAAGAAAAAGTAGAATAACCCCTTCTTAAGATTCATTAATGTCCTCTTTGAATTACCCTGCACAACTATGAAAGAACCATGATCATGGAAGAGACAGTGCTGCTGTCTCTGGGTGTCTCTGATATCACTCAGCCATGTTTCCATAAGCTTAGTTCAAGGTTCATATACTTAGATAAAGTGCAGTGCATTCCTATTTCTCCAAGGCAAACAATCCACCCAAGATTTAAAAACATATAGACTCTGATTTACAGTTTAATAGCATGACACCTTTTAAGCTGAAGACTGTGTAGAGGCAGTCAAAGGTGGCATAGACAGAGACAGAGATAACCACACATGGAAAGCCCTCCAGGAGGAATTTCTGTCATCCCACAGTAGGGAAGAACAAGAAATGTCATGCTCCACTGCTTGAAATGTCCCTAGTGCCAATTAAAGTGGGGAAAGGTGTAAAATATTAGACAGGAAGTGTAGAACCCTGAGGTCATATAGAAATAATAGTTTCTTTTCAGTTTTCCATTGCTATTTTCACGAGGATCTTCCATTATCAATATTTGATCTTCACAAAAATGACTCAAATGTTATAAATCATATAACATGATATGGGGTAGAGATTTCCACTCTGAATATGGAAGAAAAGGAGGAGAAAGATAAAGTTTGCCAAAGGAATATCAAACTACACTTGTTGTTCAGAACTGCAATAGTCTTTGCTGGTTCTACAAAGCAGTCTTAAGTGCTCCTGTGGTACATTTGTCCTCCTAGACTATTTTCATACTACTTCCCTAGAAAGCAACAAAGTACCATGATATTTGTGATTAAAAATAAACAAACAAACAAAACAACCTCAAGCCAGAGAGAATGAGTGGCATAGTTATGACCGTACTGAAGATATGTGTCAAAGCAGGAACTTGAATGATATTAGGAAACATTTCTTTACTGGAAGGATGGACAAGCATTGGAACAGCCTGCCCAGGGAAGCGGTGGAATCATCATCCCTGGAAGTGTTTAAAAGACGTGTCGATGTGGCACCTGGGGACATGGATTAGTGGTAACGTGGCAGTGTTGCATTAATGCTCGGACTTCAGGACCATAGAGATTCTTTCCAACCTTAAAGATTCTATGATTACAGTTCTGCTAATTTAAATACCTCTACTTCCAAAAAAGCAGACAGACAGGTATCAACCAAGTAAACTAGACACATAATGTATTAAGAGGAGCCTGCATGGCCTCAAGCAGAGGAAATCAATTACTCAAACTGTTGAAAGCAGATGCATAAGTATAGTTAAAATAGTCACATTAATTATTTACTGTTCTCAGCTTTTTATTTTATCAGCAGAATGGGGGAAAAAGGAAGGAGAAAAAAAAAAAGAAAAAGATGTGTCTGTATTAGGAGTGATCAAAAAGATCTTTTTTCCTAAGAAAAGCTGTAACAAGGCTTCATCAATTATAAACCAAGAAAGACAGGGGCAAGAAGACTGCTTGGCAGGTTGGTTTTCTGTAGGCTGTTTTTTCTCTTCCCTCCCTTCATTCTTCCTTTGCTCTCTTTGCACTTGTGCTCCTTCCTCAACCAGAAGCAGTTCTGCCACAGCAAATGCACACGATGTACAGCACTGGTTTTGACAGCTACTCTCTGCAGGTTTTTTGGGCTGCGATGGGAAGAATGGAAGGGGCCTGTCTAGGCTTTGTGTGGGTATAGGGGATTGTGTTTCTGTGACATTTTGCTTCTGTGCATGTAGTCCTGTGTCCAGCCTGGAACCATCAAAGATACATGTGCAAAGAGATCCTCAAGTATAGAGATTTAATGACAGATATTTACATTATTCAACCAAAGGGGAGGAAAAAACAAGTCTTTCAAGATCTGACGATAAGTTCTCTGTTTTCTGCCTGCACCATGACTGCTTTCAATTCTGCTGAAGAACTAGTTTGCTCTTTCTCAGGCTAAATATCCCTTTTTTTTCTCTTTTCTTCCCTTTTTGCCTTTATTTCTTTTCTTTTCCTTTTAGGTTCTCAATTTTTCTTTTTTATCTTCTACCTCATTGTTCCTCTTCTCTGTGGACCCCTCTGCTGAGATCAGATTTCTTTTGTTTTTGTCAGTGTCATTTTCACTTTCTAAAACTCATTATTTCTTTTGATGACCAGCATTCATACTTCTAATAATTCAGATATAAAGAAAGGCAGTATGAAAAGAGAATAACTAATAACTTCCCCTGTTAATGTTTCAGTCTGCAACTGGAGCTGACATCCTCAGGAGGACATGGTAACAAGTTTTGGAGAAACTTGTGAGGGACCTGCCATGGAAATTAACAGGAGAGACCCTAGTCACAAAGAAGGAAAAGCAAATCCTTCCCTGCGCTGGTGACAATCCCTTAACTCATTTGCGTTTTTTTTCTCAGAAGCATGACAGAAAAAGTCTATGGATGGGAAAAGGGGACGCAAGGATTGATGTTCAAATATCATGAAAATGGACCAGATCCTCATCTGGCATAAATCAATGCAGGCCCACAGGAATCAATGCAGCGACGCCAATTTACACCAGATGAAGGCCTGGCTCAATAAATCCCTTGTGCTCTGGATAGAGGGGTGAGTGGGGCGGGGGATTGCTCTATGAATTAGTGTCTGGTCAAATAGCAGCGAAATAGGAACATATCTCCTGCTTGTTGCAGAGGACTAGGTGTGGACAAAGTTTCCTTTGAAGCAAAAGCATAACCCTAGAGATTCCTTGCACACCTTGCTCCTGCTCCTGTGAGGGACATGATGTCCAAAGTAGCAACTCCAGTGCTTGTCCAAAAGTTCAAAGGAGATGAAGGCATTGATTCCACATTATATTAACAAATAGCTGTTTAAATGTAAAAGAAAGAACCCTCATATAAGGGTTTTGCCCTGAAAACCTCATCCAGAATGTCCTGAGCTGGTGCTCAGTGTGTGGTACCTCTTCTTCCAGTCTTTACCTACAGCTTTCCAGTATTTGAGCATTAATGATGATTAAATGAAATACTATATATGTTTCTTCACATTTGGTGTCTCTTTTATGTTTAAAATAATGGTTTGGGGCTTGCTTCTGGTTTCGAGCTATGTGATGTGAAGAGTGTGACAACTCTGAGGTGTTGCTGAAAGACAAATTAATGAGAACATGAGAGACGTTCCACTTTCTTTTCACTGGTGCTTTCCTAATATTTAGTCTTCCTCACTTTCCGTTCCCAATTGCGATACAGTTAAGAGGGAAGTGAGAAACAGGAAGAAAAAAATCCTGAAAGAAAACAAACTGAATGAAAGCACAGATAATTTTTTGTTTGTTTGTTTGTATTTGAGAAATGAAAGTCTCAATTAAAAATATCACAGAAAAAACCTCAAACTGTTCAAATCAAAGGTTGGATGAACAGGAACTTTTGTTTGGTTCTCAATGTTCTGGGTTGACCTCTGGTTTCTGAGAGCAAAATGGCTTAAAAGAAAACTGCAAGTAACTTTCAGATATTTTCATTGATGTCATGGAATATTGGAACTCTCTTTTATAATTTACTGGAAAGTTTTTTGTCTGTGTGCTCTTTTTTTTTTTTCCCTTTTTTTTTCCTCTTAGTTTCTAATATACTTTGAATTTCAGTATAGTAGAAGAAATACATTGCACATCAGCCAAAACTAAATACCAGCTGGTTGTCAGAAAGTAACACAGAGGCAGTTACTTTCTCAGTGACAAAAGTAAGCAATTTCTCACTTAACATAACAAAGAAGGCAAAAGAAGCTATTGGATCTAAGGACAGAAGTATGAAATGCAATATACATAAAATGGCAAAATTACGTTCAGACTCCAAATGAAAAGTTTCTGTTTCTGTTTATCTCTGGAAAACCCATGAGGAGAATAAAACAGGCAATGCTTCCATTTGTTTTGTTGATAAAACTTGAAAAATTAGCAAGATCCAAGACTGAACAGTTCCAAACCATCAAAGCAGGGAAATTCTGTCACAATAAGACCAGTACAGCAAACAAACACAAACAAACATGTTTAGCAGGTCATGAGGATTTTTATCAATTTGATTAAGAAAACAACAAAGAAAAGTAAGGCCCTTAGTGGCCAAGAAGGTCCTCTCCAATTTATGCCTCTAATAAATAAAAATCTGTTTTTTAAAGCAGTTTGGGTTAAATCTTTCAGGGTTTGTTGCTAACTGGAAAACTCAGAAAGGCCTACCATGGATGAGAATTTTACCATGTAAATGCTGAAGCCTGGTTTTGCTTCAAAGCTGTCTCAGGGATGAGAGCTCAGCCTGTCCACACACACTATCTCTCTGCAAAATACTGAACCACACTATAGACAGAAGCCCATATATCTATCCTCTACAAAGACATGAAGATCATAATTTCTCTCAGTGAAAAAAATCACAAGGAAAGAAACAGAATGGGTCTAAATCTTTCTTAACTCCAAAGAGAATAGGAAATAAGATGTTAATGTTTTTCTGTTCATTGATTTGAACATATGCACAAGCTTTACTTCTGAACACAGAAGGACTTGAGTCACAGAAAACCACCTTTGATAGTTCTTCTCTTTAGCCAGGGCATGGTTGCATTCTTTCTCCCTCTCTTCTGCTTTTGTGTCCTTTTTTTTTTTTTCCTTAGCAATTTATCCAGGCCTTTTCTAGCTGTCTGGCCCTATTCTATTACTGCTATTTCTGCTTCTGCCCCTTCAACCTTTTATTCCCACCCCTTCTCTGCACAGCTGCAGACGAATTCAGTCTCACTCCTTCCCCACCACTGCTGTATTCTGATTCAAACCACTGTGAACTTTTCCACCCACATAGTCCAGACCTCTGATTTATTTTGTGCGTGACCTGTTGTTGTTCCCATTGTTTCAGCTGCTTCTAAGCAAAAGGACATTTAATTGTTCTCTCGTTAGCTCCAAGAGGAGGTGGCTGCTAGTCACACCCACTTCCTTGAGGTTCCCCGCCCCCCAATGAAGCTATTTGGTTATTTTCTTCAAATTAAAAATGTAAGAGAACAATAGGCTAAATTTATTTGGGAAGATGTAACTCCACAGAGGGGATAAAATATCAAGATTTAAAAAAAAGGAGAAAAAAAGTGAGAGAAAGTGACTACTGAATAGGAACAAAAATGTAAAGATAAATGCAGATTTTAAGTAACAAAAATGTTCTAAAAGGTCCCCAAGGAGAGATGTAGGACTTTATTCAGAAAAAGGCAGTCTTATCAGGGGTTACAATATATAAATATTGAAAAGGTCCCTAACAGGTTAGCCACACTGCTAGATGTCAGAGCTTTCTTTTCAAGATCCAACTTCCAGCAAATTGACTGTGAAAGGAAGGCAGAAAAAAAGAAGAAAGAGAAAGAAAGGAAGGAGAACTGCTTGACAGACGGCCTTCAAACCCCTTTTTTTTCCCCTTCTTCATTCAGCCATACTGCATATAAATGCACTTAAACATCTCTGAAATTCCTTGCTCATACAACCCCTTACAACTTCTGTCTTGGACTATGATTTTCTCAGAAACTTGCCTCTTTTACTTCTGCAGGAGAGAAAAAAAATTATTCTCCCTGCCAATAACACCTCTGCGAAATGTCCTCAAAGGACAGCATTTCTTGCACCTATGCTTTTCCTCCACAAGCTGCCATCTGCTGTAATGCATCTCTATTTTAAGCTTTAGAGTCACGTGACTTAAATCCACATAAGTGTTGATTGTACATGATTGCCTTTATTGATTCTTTCTGGGACACAGCTTACCTGTACCCAACTTCACATATAGTTTTAGTCTGGACTTTTCTTTCACTCTTTCTTGAACACTTTCTTTTCCCATTCTTCCATTTTTTATGACTGTTCTTTTTACTGTGTCAGTGCCTGGGAATTTCAAGCAGTTAGAAAAGTTCATATTAGACTCCAAGAGCAACAAGTGCTTCTGCAGGAGAGTAAAGAATACCTCTATCTTTCTCTGAAGGGCACCTTACATTGTAATAACAGCCAGTAAATCCAACAAATATAAGCAGCTTGAGTAATCTAAAATTAGAGGGGAAAATAGAAATTATTCTAGTGAGGAAAAGAGAATATATTAAAGGATAGTTTGAAACAAGTATTGCTGTGCTTCTTGGTGGGATTAAGTAATACTGATAGCCCCTTTTTCTTCAGATCATTAGATTCGAGTAGCAAGTAGATATTGACGCTATTTCTAACTCTCTTTTACCAGACTACTTCCAGGATAAGGGGTCTTTTGGCTCTCTCTCATGGTACTTAATTGAGGTATTTAGATGGATGGTTTGGGGCTTTTCTCTAGTTTCTTTTTCTGATCATTGGAATTTACCAACAACTCAGTTATTTCTTTGGTTTGCTTCTGTCCTTCCGTTTCTCTAGCAAATTCTGGGGTGATACTGCTTTCAACAGCAGTGTTATTTTGGGTACTCCTATGCAAGTCTGAATTGTAATATATAATCTCATGTTCAGTTTCCTTCAAACTGTCTTAAAATTAAAAACTGACTAGTGCTTTCTCGACTGTTTACAATTTACATCCTTTTTCCATGCAGGGGTCGAACAGGTATCCCACATGCCAGAGCAGTCCTGATCAAATCAGTGTGTAGCTCATAGGCTTAGAATTAGGCACCTGGTTACACTGCCTGCCTAGTGAGCAGCTGAGTGAGTGAAATGTCTTATGAACACTCTGAGAAGAAATCTCCAGATTTATCTCCAAAAAACAGTTGCTGATGCTTAAATGATATAATTTCCCTGTATTCAGTCAGGAGGGACTGTAACTCCTCTTGAGTACGATTTGATTTTAGAAAGTAAATAAGCACTTGAGAGGAAAGATCCAGAATTTTCTCTGCTTTTATTTGATACTATTTTGTTCCTTTTCTTTTTTTTTTTTTTTTTCCTTTCTTCTTTAAAAAGTGGACTTGAGCTCAGGTCATTTGCAAGACTTTTGGATACAGATCAGCAACTATACACAGGGAGTATGAATCTTGAATCTTCCATTTCACACTCGGCCTGAACAGGGTAATAGCTTGAGGTGCTGTCAGGACCTTCATCTGCAAGAAATGATGAGAGTAGCAAACTTTCTGTGATTACACAGCTGGGAAACAGGCCATAGGATCTTTGGATGACTGAACCTGGAAGAACTAAAAAAGCATTTGATTTTTAGTGGTTTTTACATGTGTGCACACTGGAGCTGATAAATTAAAGGAAGAAGGACTCTGTACACCTTCTCTGGACAGGAGAGAGATACAAAGATAAAGTACAGGGTGGAAATTCAGCTGATTAGGTGTGTGATATTGCTCTGTGCTGCTTAGTAGTCTTGTTTGAGGATGGGGTAATCAGTGACCCTAGTTGTGGTTGTGTTTGGACGGGGAGAGGGAAAGAAAAGGGAGTGCTGAGGACACGTGGCTCCCAGATTTATGAGAAAAATTATATACTTGAGAGGTGGTCAGAAGCTGGGAGAAACCATGTTTCAGATTCCCACTGTCTGGAAATTCCCTTAAAAATCATTCAAGTCTGTATATTTTGTCTTTTATACCAAAGTATTTGGTAGAAATTTTTGCTCACTGTTTCCCTATGGATTAGATTTAAAGAAAATCAAATAGATCCTTTGGAGTTTAATGCAGAAGGCTAGTAATGGACAGAGCTCAAGCTTATTCTGCCCAGAAAGACGCTTTTTCCCCAGATTTTTTGAGCCAACACTACTGAAATATATTTAGTATGTAGGTAGAATGCAATCATACATCAAAACCATCTAAAGAGGAAAAAAAAGGAGGCTATTTTAAGGAATATTCAGTTCAACGTGTCTTCTGCAGTAACTAGAAATAGGATTTTTATTTTATCTTTAAAGTGGGAGAGGCATTAACATTTAAGCAAGTTGATTTCAAGAGGGGCCCCTGAATCACATGTCCTTAGCTCATCATTACAGATGAAGAATGGGCTTGCAGAAAGCAGTCTCGGATACCAGGCCCAGCAGAGTGCTTGTGAGCTAATTCATTATGGGTGGCTTTTCCTTTTTTTTTTTCCCTTTCGTTATAATTTAGAAGAATGCAATTAAAACTGAACTTGATAATTAATTCTGAACCGGTGAGAACCAGTTCCAGAGATTATGACTATAATGCTATGTAGCCATTGATATAAATATTCATGAGCTTTCATTGTTTTATGCTTTTTTATGAAGCACACAGCTTATCTGAAGAAGTAAAATTAAAGTACTATTATTTAACATTACAGTGTAAATAAGAGTCAATAGAGGGAGACAAAAATATATTCACAGTAAAATGTAACATACATATTCTATAAATATGTTTATGGATATTTGTGCATTTAAATGTGTGTGCTATATGCTGTATTATGTACTTTTCTAAATTATGTGCAGACTTTGGGGGTCAGAAGTAGATGATCTTTAAGGTCCCTTCTAATCCAAACCATTCTATGATTCTGTGATTATATAGTTAGATTATTACATGCTCTTTTACAAGCATATGCAGTCACAACACATGAAACTGTTGCACTCAAAAGCATATGTGCACATATTCCCAGAATCTCCATTATCCATAAATATGACAGAGGGTTAAAAGAGACTAAACAAGTTTGGATCTCAATCTGGCACTACCTGGTGACTGAAATTCATAGCAATTGACTGATTCTACCAACAGAAATCAGTCAATATATGAAACTAACCATGTGCAGCTGATGACACAGTAGGAAAATGGCCTGTCTTATTCCATTTTCAGCTCAAGGTGTTTGTCATAGCTGCCTGCAGAGCAAAATCCCTTTTAAACACGGATGTTTCAAAAATCCCAGAAAAACAAAAATATGCTGACAGAGTGCCTAAAGGAAACAATACAGCTAGAGGAAAACTCAATACCTGGCTGGATTGAAAGAGACAAGGAAGTAACAGAAACGAAAAAGGAAAATAATCTGCAAAGAAGTTCAACATTCAGTATATTGTTTGCGGTTTTTTTTTTTCTTTTTTAATTAAACTAGAGATACAGTGGCTTAAACAGAAGTGCTACATGTAATGTTGGATACCTGGGGAAGCTGGCTGTAGCTCAGGCCCTCCAGTCAGCGAACATGATATTCAAATTGGAACAAGATTTAAATCTCCTGCACTGGTATGCTCAGTTCATTTATTGTGAGGCACTGAAAAGTCAAATTCAGTATTATGTGATTAAGCTACATCTGTCTCAGCACAAGCAGTAACCATATTTCTTTAAGTTCAGCAGGTGTTTTGCAAAGAATCTAAAGGATTTTGCACAAAATTAGTGCCTATAATAAAGCGCCAGTGATGAAGAGACAGCTCTTTATATCACTGATATATTATAGTTTTGTTCTAATAAATGTCATTGCCAAATATTTCAAAACCTAAAACAGGTTTGCTGACTGAACTGTTTTGCAAGCATATTTGCTATGCCTTATTGCAAAGATGTTCTTTTATAGACATACAGTTTAGAAATTTTATTTGACACTGCTGACTACTAAATTAGCAGCTTTTCAACTTTGCCAGACTCGTGCAACACAATCGAGATAAAAGGTAAAACGTGTAACTTCTGCATTAATTCTTGTTGGTAGTGTCATAAGATTCCTCAAGATGTGTTAATTGAGCCTGGGGTATGTGAAAAAAATCATAAAGCCCCGCTCCCACCTTTAGATCTTCTCTCTACCCTTCCTCTCACTCTGACTTTGTCTGTTCAGTCTGAACTAAGTTGTTGTTATGATAGTGTTTCGAAACATGAACACAGTCTGAGTATGGTGTGGTTTGCACTGAGACATGGGTCCCCACAAAGAAAACAAGTACGTGGAATACTCTGCTTCTTGTGAGGGTGCTTGAGAGAAAAGAAATTACCTTTCCAACTTTCTGGTTCTCATTTCTTGCACTTACTGATGGGGAGTGACTTCAGGTTATGATTATAAGTGTGAATGATTTCCTAATGCATGAGGGTCAAGGAGAAAATCCTGTTGAACTCCCAGACAAACAAAGCATCCAGAGAAGTCTGAAAAAGTTTTGAGGTACAGAATTCAGCAGTGATTTGTCTTTAAAGTCAGATGTGTAATATGAGTAAATATTTTTTCATTATTGATTTTTATATAGAAATCAAAAATCTCTTAAAGCACAATTTCCAATGAGCTTTGTTGATCCTTTCATTAAAAGAAAGGAATTAGTAAACAAAAGGAAAGAAAATTCTTAAATTTTATAAAAGTATAAAGTGTTGGGAAGAACAAGTAAATGTTATGTTTTCCCTCAGATTTTCTTCTGGTTGTCTATTTCCTCCTTGGAATCCTGAAGCTAAATGTTATGACAGTTTTTTTCAGTCATTTGCTGTTTTCCAGTAACATCCAAAAGCCCCAAAAATACTGGAACTGGGTGATAATGAGTGAAAAACTACAATAATAAAACATTAAGGTGGGGGTTCTGATTTCATCAAGTGCCTACCCAGGAAAGATCTGAGGAGATCACTTAGATTTCTGAAAATCCATCTTGAAAATTAGCTACTTGTTTTTGTTTGTTTCGGGTTTTTATGAGGCAGGTGGATGTAGGGAGCTTCTTTGACTCTTATTTGTTTCCTAAAAAGTGCTGAGAGTAATCAAATCAAGCCCAGCAGACTCAAGAAGATGGTCATGTTCATTCTATAGCTTTTAATTTCATTTGGCATACAGACATAATTTAGCAAGTTGTCCAATCTTTTATTTGAGCTGTAAGACAACAGCAAAATATTTGTCATATCTTGGAGAGAAATGTAATTTGCAAACAAAAAAAAAAAAATAAAATTGAAACTGAATCTCAAAAATCTGCAGTTTTGTATTAAAATATGCTTCAAACATTTTCTTGAGTCTTGCTTAATTAATTTTTAATTTGCTGTCTGAACAATTGCATATAAAGACCCAGATTCCACTGACATAACATCAAATATCTACAATATATACAATTATTTTTGGTTCTTCCCACTATCACTAGAGAGACATAAATGCTTCCCAGTTCCTGGGTGAGCCAGTCCACCCTTGAGAGGCATTTTTTTCTTTTCATTGATTATGGAGGCAGCCTACTGTGGCTGGACTTCTAACTTTGGCATCTGTTAGGTTCCCATAGCTAGCTAGGATGAATCCAAGCCAAAATCAATAGCACTAGCACTATCTATGTCAGACTTCTTGGAAGAAAAAAGTCCCAGTCTCTCCCTCTCTCCTCTGACAGCCACACAACTGGGAGCCTTCCTTCAGTGTGCACTTTCTCTGGAGCACTCCAGCTCTTCTGTGTGGAGAATGCCGAAAACAAGGAGAAAATGCAGAGTGTAGCCCCCAAAATAACCTCTACAGCATGTCCCTGGAATGCAGCTCGCTCTGCAAAGACCCTTTCTGGATCAGACAGACCAGCTCTGCAATGAATGCTGACTGATGGACAAGACTAAGAAAGTCTTGTGTACGCTTTACAGTGTTGTTGTGAATGGATGACTGGAATTTAATTTCAAATTAATCTACCTGCTGTGACCCCAAACTACTGCACAAGAAGTTTCTTGAATACTCACTTGGATCTCAGGGTTTTGTTAAAACCTATAAAAATGAACATCAGAAAATCTTGTATTTGGTGGTGTTTTTCTTTTAAGAACAGCAATAAGCAAGGTCAAGTAGAATGTCAAATGAAGCTGGATTTAAGGTCTGTTTTCAGAAATCTCTATCTTTACAAAATACTTTAATCACATTTTCAAATACACTTTTGAAAATGATAAAATTTTCACTCAGAACATACACTTATGGAATGTCAAAATAGTTTAATAATTAAAAAAAAAGAAGGCTATTAAGCATTTTGTCTATTATGAGGTAAGTCTTTTCTGTTTTAGCTTTGCAATAACATTTTCAGTGAACTGCACTTTCTAGTAGGAAAAAAAAAAGTAAAACACAATGAAACAAAAAGTTAAAGATGTTACCATCCTTTCCACCCACTAATTTTTTTTTTTTTTTAAATTTTAATAGAAAGTCAGAATAGTTTTTGAGTTTCCTGTAGGAAAGAACTCCCCATTTGTAGTTAGTACTCTGACAAGAAACATCCTGAAATATGAAAAATGAAGCTATAAAAAATAGAAAATGTATTAGAATTAATGTTTGTGCCAATGATGTGAAAAAAAGAATATATGAATCTCATGATTTCCACACCTGTTCATAATGCAATGTGTCAGGGAAACATCAGATAAGTAGATGATTTTTCTCTCTGTAAGGCAAAAGTTTGCAGTTTAGCTGAATCTTTCACCCTGTTTTCAGTAACATACTTTAGGAAATATGTCCACCATCTGTAGAGATTTTGGAAGAAGAAATTATTGGAGAGCTTAGAAATATGTCTTTGGGGTGCGATAACACTGTCAAGTCCTACAAAAGTTGGAAATAATCCCTTCTTCCTGTTATGACAGACAGAACAAGAAGTTGCTCATTTAAATTGCTGCAAGGGAGATATCAGCTACGAGATAATAAACTTTTCCAATGGTGAGGCTAGTCAGGGGCCAGAATACAAATTCATTACAATATGGTGGGGTTTCCAACTGAAAAACTTTCTGAATAGTTTAGAAAATTGTTAAAACAATGGAGATGGTGTCAGATTTTGCAAATGCCTGAACCCTAGAGTGAGTCTGTCTGAATGCTGAAGACCTCTTTGAGCCATAATCTTCTGTGATCCTGTGAAGAACCATTTGGGGATACAGGAATAAAGGTGAGCATTAAAAATTAGAATTCCATTTCCAGATTTTCCCGAATTTTGTATGTCCTTCAGTTATCTTTCAACTCTTCATACCTCATCCTCATAAAATAGCACAAATTCCTTGCTTTTCAGGCCAAAAGGATGCTGATGAAATAGCATCTGAGAGGTTATCCAGTATAGTGGTGACTGAAGCTAAGAAGAGGCAGGAGATATGAAATAGAGACAATTATTATAACTAGCTACTCTGTCTGAAAATAAGCTGTATTTACATATTCATAAATACAACTAGCTGTGCAACAGAATGTTATCAACATGGGTTTACTGATAAGAAATTATAGGTCCTTTAAAAAGGGAAAAAAAACCTAACTTGGAAATGAGATTTTGAAAATATATTTAAATATTTAAGGTGGGTTAATTTAAATTAACTCTTTATTTACTTCTATGAAACAAATATAATCATAAAAGCCCAGAATGATTTGGATTGGAAGGGACCTTAAATATCATCTCATTCCAAACCTCCTGTCATGGTCAGGGACACCTTCCACTTAAAAGTCCCATCCAACCTGGCCTTGAACCCTTCCAGGAAGAGGACATACAAAACTTCTCTGTGAAACCTATGCCAGTGCCTCACCACCCTCACTAAGCTCAATAGACTAGATAAATAGAATATACGTTGATATCAATGTTTATATTTCACTTATTTCAAAGGATAAACAACTGTAAATGTACAATTTCTTTCTCTCTTTGACCAAGAACTTTAAAAATCCCAGATTTCTCCTTTGACTCTGTTTCTGAGAGTTGGAGTCTCTGTTTAAACTATTCCTAGGCAACGTTACCAGTGTTTTACTCCTGTGAATCATGTTTACATCCCTTTCATTTTCTCTAAGAGATATATTCCACTAACAGGCATCTGTCATTGAATTCCAGTGCTTGCATGTATCGAGCCCTGAGCCTTAGTGATTAATAATAAGAAAAGGTTGAGGGTAGAGTATGAAGAGCGTGAATTTGTTTTGGAACAAAAGTGAATTTAAGTTGTTGTTTTAGTACATCGGGTGGTTTTTTCTGTTTTTTTTTTGTGGAGTTTTTTGTGGGTAGTATTTTTTGTTTTGGTTTGGAGTTTCTTTGGTTGTTTTGGTTTTAGTTTTCTGTTTGTCTTTCTTTTTTGTTTGGTTTGGTTTGGGTTGGGTTTCTTTGGTGTTTTTTTTTGTTTGTTTTTCTTTTTGAGACCTGAATTCTCTGTTATTTATGGAATCCTGGTTATATAAAGGGCATATGAAATTTTAATGAATCAGACTTTCAAAAACAGAAAAAAAAATCCCAAACAAATGGAAACCAGACCCTTTCCATGTTATCACAGATACAGGCATATTCATTATTTAGCAGCAAATAGTGCAACCCAGACATTGAGTCACCACATTAGGATGGAGATGAAGTGGCTACTCCACCATCAAAGTGCAACTAGTGCCTTATTATAAATTTAATTCCAATCACTCCTTCCACCCCTTTTCCCCAAACACATATAGGAAATGACTTACAGACAGTTAGCCTTTAATTTTAAAACTATTTTAAAAGTTTTGGTGCTGGGAAGGTTTTATTTATCTTTCCAACATTGAATTTTATCAAAGTTCACTTGGAGATGTACCAGAGGACTCTGAGCCATTTTCCCCTTTAGGAATGAGGTCTCCTTATGTTTATGGAGAAAATGCCAAGAATCAAAAATGACCCAATCCTAAGTCAGCATAAATGGATCACATTTAGGTGTCTGCAAGAGAAAAAAACAGTGACCTGGAATCTTTTCAAGAAAAGGGGCTGAATTTGTCTTCGTTTCCCATGGACAAACCAATCTTTAGAAAATTCTGAAATTACTGTCTACTGCCAAGCCTCCAAAACTTTGGGATAAAAGGATTTGTTCTGAGAGAGATGATATCTTCATATTTGTTACCTTGAAAAACTATTATTCTTTAATAATTTTTTTGTCTTTTGAAACCATGTAAAATTTAACATTCATAAACCCCTCACATGCATATTACGTAAAGAAAAATCCTTGATGTTGTATTACATTAAATAGAACTAAAAAATTAATTTAAGATGTGATAAGTTGGAAAAAACTATGAGGAATTATCTTCTCTTTGCCTTCTCAATGCCTTCCATGGTTATGATTTGTCTGTCTTGCATGTACTGGCATTGCAGCAGCAACTTACTTATTCTGACCAACATATGCAAGCTCAGCTGCCTATAATAATAAAGCTTAATTTCCAGTTTATCATTCAGGCAATAAAAAAAAAATATTTTCTTTGACATTTAAGAGATCCTTGACACTTGCCTGCCTTAGACACCATTGTAAATGTCATCCCTAAGGATAACATTAATCCAAAAGATAACATTAATCCAATGGCCAGACAATTGAAGCCCATGAGAGAGCTAAGTTTGCAAAGTCCATTAATAGCAGACTTAAAGAGAACCAGGACATAGAAATCATATTAGGCTTCAGGACCTAAAAATGGTTAAAATCTCCTAAAATATGCTATAAAATATAAAGCAGATAAACTGTAACAAAGGGTAAATGTTTTCATTTATGAATGAGTCTACCCTTTTCAGAGAAATTCTAGTTTTACGTTTAAATGTGTGGATAATTCAGCACCATACTTTTATTTTAACTTACTGGTTACTGAACCCATGACTTTCTAGGTACTATAGCCCTTTACAAACATACGTTTAAATAAGGGCAGTAGCATAAACAGAAGTTGAAACCATTTAATTAAGAACATTTGCACTGGTTTGGACAGAAGTTATCTTGTCTCTGGCTGTGGTTGGTTCTGAGGCAGCATTTATCAGAAACCAAATTGGCAGATAGAAGCACACATACATTCAGAGGGACAAAGGTATATGTATGTATGTGTATCATGATCATCAAACTGAGACTCTTGCTGCTGACAAAGACAACTTGAATGAGAGATTGTATCCAGAGCCTGTTGTTTGCTTACTGTTGCTACAATAAGTGCTCTTTAATAAATAATTTGAATCCCTTTCTTATTCATTCCCTTCCTCCTTTTTCTGATGTGGTATAAAGATGCATTTTTTTCAGATTTAGCTTTTAGCTTTATGTTGCTGTTTTCTTTTTTGATCTTCTTTTCAAGCTCTGCAGGACCTATTGTCTCCTACTGCATTATGTACTGCACCTAGCACCATGGAGTTGTGTTATTATCAAAGGATTCTAGACATTACTGAAACACAAATTATTATAATTACAGTATTGCAGCTGCTCAGCTGGTATTTTAGTTTGGAGCCAAAAAGGTTCCCTTCTTCTTTCCTCACACCCTATTTCAATCTTTATAGATTTGCAGATGTAAAAAGAAAGGAAAAAAAAAAAAACAGTAAAAAGCCCTCGTATTTGTTTTCTGGAAGAGACAATACTTTCATAAATTCCCCTTGAAGCAGAACTTGATTTCACAATAAGTTTTTCTTTTTCTGGCTGTGCTCCTTGGAAGGGGCTGCACATTTTTCATGGAGTAGGAGGAGAGTTTGCAGGGGAGACAGGGAGAGGAAGGCAGAGAAAGGGAGGTGGAGAGCTTTGTAAACTAAAAATGAAATACTTTAATTCTTTAAAAAAATATATTCCATGCCTTCAAGCACCCGTTGAAGATCAGACATTTGCAGCATTGAGTACCAAACCAGCCAACTTCTTTTGCAGCACATACCATTTGGGAGTCTCCAGAGATGCCAGTGATTTCAACATTGTTCACGTAAGGAGGTAGAATTAAATCCTTCACTTCCTTGCAGAGCAGGGAGGAGGGTGGAATTTACCTACCGTTGTTCAAGCATAGGGTGATAGCAAGTCTGCAGCTGCTTGGCTCCCTCTTAAACAAACCTCCTAACCAGCCACCATGGAGCATCTTTCGTTCTGTTCCCATGGCAACACCTCTATCCTCTGGTGCCCATGGTGTCTCTAATGCTTTCGACTAGTTGGATTCCTTGGCACCTGCCTCCAGTGCCAGGTCTTGTCAAACCTTATTAGACTTAGAATCCATTTTGGCTGCACTAGTGGGAAAAGAAAGAAGACAAATTTAGTTCACCTGAGATCTCTTTCAAATCCCAGTAAAGTCAATTTCTCAAGTTTCAAACTAGTAGCTGAACTTGCCTAGGGCAAAGATGTGCCTGTGCACACACACAAATACACAGAATCTCCTTCTGTCACATGCACTGTTTCTTCCTTCTTCTGTAGAGTACATATGTACGATCACAGGCTTCTTGTGCTCACAGGCTAATACAAATACTCTTGCTTTTGCCTGAACAAGAAACCTCCTAAAAAGTGGTTTTTTTTGCATGAGCAAACTGTCATACACAAATAACTTTCCCCCTCAGGTTTTATGCATAAGCTCACCACAGACTTCCTTGCACGTATGAAACTATCTGTCCCTCTCCCAGCTGACATACAGGAACTTTCTCTGCTGTACAATATTGATGTGATTGACACAAGCAGGTTCACAATGCAATATACTTACTTTGTGTTTTCACACGCTGTTATGACCCACCCTGACAGGTAGGAGTAACTTTTGTTTTATTATTAAATCCCCTGGAGTGAACTAAAGTAAACTGATGCTAGATGATCAATGTTTACAGTTATACCTATATCTCTTTCTGTGTATGTGTATGTTTATACATTCACATGTATATGGTTTATTTTAGAACAATTTAGTTGCAAAGTAAAACAGGTATGTAGTCATTTTGGTTATTATCTACAGTAACATAGTAATATGAAGACACAAAGGTATTGTAAAGGAAAACAGGTATTTAGCCATTTTGATCATAATATAGCCACCCAAGAAAATGTCTAAGGGAAAAGAGGGAAAGAATCATAGAATAGAATCATAGAATCAGCCAGGTTGGAAGGGACCTCTGAGATCATCAAGTCCAATCCTTGATCCACTACCACTGTGGTTACCAGATCATGGCACTGATGCCACATCCAGTCTCATCTTAAAAACCTCCACGGATGGTGAATCCACCACCTTCCCTGGGCAGCCCATTCCGGTGTCTGATTTCTCTCTTTGTAAAAAATTTCTTCCTAATATTCAACCTAAACCTCCCCTGGCAGAGCTTAAGACCATGCCCTCTTGTCTTACTGATAGTTGCCTGGGAGAAGAGACCAACCCCCACCTGGCTACAACCTCCTGTCAGGGAGTTGTAGAGAGTGATGAGGTCTCCCCTGAGCCTCCTCTTCTCCAGGCTGAACAACCCCAGCTCCCTCAGCCTCTCCTCATAGGACTTGTGTTTGAGTCCCTTCACCAGCCTTGTTGCTCTTCCCTGGACCTGCTCCAGCACCTCAATGTCCTTCCCGAGAAGAGAGAAAAGAACAAAAGTTTTGTAGTCATCACTCAAAGCTCTCCAGAGAACTTGGTTGTTGTGGTCACTTTTGTCTTGGTCCATGGGGGAGTGATGGGGCAGAGAAGCCCCTGAAACATCAAGTTCAATGGATTTATATATCCTGAGAAACCTTCCTGATGTCTTCTCCCATGTGTATGGAGGAGGCTGTTTTTGCACAGTCATGATGTTTCTGCAGAGGCTGGAAGTCCTGGTTTTTGCAAAGTCATCTAGGCTTGGGGAGGGGTTGCTTTGAAGGCATGCCTTCCAAGAGGCTTTCTCTGAGGCAGTGATGGATGTGTGCATACAGGGCCCCTATAGACACAGCCTGGCTCATAAGAGAAGAACATCACACACCCAGGGAGTGCCACTCGTCTCCTTTAGATAAATATCACCTAAAGAAGCATCACACACTCAAGACTTCACCCTCAGGGCCTCACAAATCTAAGACATTTTGGTCTATGGCCTCCTCCCCTCAGCCTTATCTTCAATCTCTTGGAAGCATCTTCTTTGGAGAGTTTGTTACAGCATCAATGTTTTAAGGCGATTAAAAAAGTCTTGTTCCTATCATACTTCTGCACTCACTATAGGGCCTAGAAAGATATTATGGTTGTCTAAATACAGACACAATTTTATGAGTTTAGTGGAGAAACAAAAGGCACAGTTCTAACCACTAGGTATGCTCACTACATGGGATGAATAATCTCATAAATGCAGCTGGGTAAGATTGAATTCTGTACTCTTAACCCTCATATCTAACTACCTACGTATGTATAAGCATATTAATATGCAAGAATGACCTATATGCTTGTACCTGCATTGCATTTTTATGGGCATGTTTTACCAGTTAGGGGATATCTGTTTTTACCTTGGTCCCCAAGCTGACTTTTTCAATCAACATAAAGTTCAGAGTTTGAATTTAAGTGTTTAACAGAGACACAGTGTTACTCTGGCCTCCATCTGTGTTTAATGTTGTAGACTGATGACTTTGTTTAGTCAAGTCTGAACAAGATCTATCTCGTGACGTCTAATCGAAATAAGTCATCTAAGCTTTTTCAATAGAGAGTGAAAGGAAAAGAACTTTGGAACACAATTCTGTACGAGAAACTTTCCCTTAAACATCTCCTTTTTAAAGGAACTGGGGTGATTGCATTTTGCTAAGCATGTAAGTTATAAGTCTAAAAGTGAATCTAGGCAAAATGAGTATGCATTTGAATCTTCTTTTAGAGGAAAGGCTAAGATTATTTTCTTCAGGTTAGCTTCTGGTTGCAGGATTCCTACACCAAAAAATGTGAATTTCCTCTGTTCATACCCTCCACTAAGGTTTAATACACTCCCCTAACCAATAGCTTCTTAGACCTGGGTCTTCATTGTATTTACTAAATTTTGCTTTTTTATTTAGTCTAGTAGTCAGCAGTTCTGGATCTTTCTGAACAATCTGATTTTGTTGAAGACCTTATTTTTTGAAGTTGTTCATTTTACTGTATGTTTGTGACATGATTCAGAATACAACTTGTGTGGATTATCTCCAGCTTCTAGGAAACATTTAAAGCTAAGCTCTTAGCTCTATCAATATACTGGGCATAGATTTCTTCAATCACATAATTCTAGTATGTTTTTCTGGACAACACCACTCTTCGGAAAACTTTAATACATGCACATCTCTTTTGTTGGCTATGATCATAAATAGGATTCCCAGGAGCAACAAACACGAGTATGAGAAGAAAAAATAACTTTTAGGTTATAGGTAATTTCATAGTCTTGGTGTCCACTCAAGGATGTGATAAGATGATTCAATCATGAAGGCCAGTCAGTACAGATATTCTTGTGTGAACAATGCCCAAAACTGTCATGACATCTAAAATATCTGCCCAATCCCAGTAGACTTAGCTGTGTGGAGGGCATGAAGGAAGGATATCAGATTGTCTAATGCTTAAATTTTCTCACTTGTCAGTTCTGTATGAGTTCATGCTTATCACTGGACATGGTGAAAAGCTAATTAATTGATTTTATTCTGTCTGCCCTAAAGGTTAAAGGAAGATTTTAATGTTTGGTGAGATGGTTGCGAAAGTGACTCTGATAATCACACTGATTGCACATTAGTGAGATCTGTTGTCAGCAATCTCTTTGAGACTCCTCTCACTGAAAAATGACTTAGTCTCTTGTATAACCCTTTTCATGGAGACCGGCTTGTTCAGTAGGATGACACCAAGCACAGGACAAAAGCTCCATTCACAAGGCCTTCCCAAATGTTCTTGCTATGCTGCAGAGGACAGACTCGTGTTTGGAGGCTGAAAACTGAGCCTGTGGCTTAAGAGTCTATTTCATCCATTAACTTTGAGGACAATGCTAACAACCTCTCCTGTCAGAAGCATGCTTTTTTAAAGCATATATTGGTCACCACACCCCTCAGAGCCCTGCTTTCACTCATCAAAACTCGAAGTAGGACTTTCTAAGGTACAACTTTCTTTCCTTTCAGGACTGATTAACCAAAAAATGTCCCTCTGTTTTCTATTTCGCTCATAACTTTAGTGAAGCTCACAAGGTCTGGATTTCAAATTTAATTAATTAAAGGTAATCATCAAAGAAATCCAAAGAACCTGTCACCCACAGAAGTCAGCGGATCCGCAAATACCTTCGCTTGGGTTCTTTGTTTAATTCTTAGACTAAACCAAAGGCTTGGTTTGTCCCCTCTCTCTGATGTATCCTAAGACAATCCACAGCTTGTCTACACGTACAAATTATGTACTTTAAAGACAATTGCATAAAATTGCAGTAGCACCACTCAATTCAATTTCTCCTTAAGAATTCATAACAGATAAATATAAGAGGAAACCAAATTAAGTGTAGGATATTGTGATTGTTTCCCACTGCCAGTTTAGGATAACTTTTCAGTTTTTCAAGACTTTCCATGAGGTAACGATATCTGGGATCCCCAAATCAGCCCAGAGTTCTCAAAACTTTTAAATGGCAGCGTATTGATTGCTGAAGTAGAAAAGTCCTTTCTTCAGGAAGTGCTGAAATGCTTTGCCTTCAAATCAACATGTACAGTTTTTCTTTTTTTTTTTTTTAAGTCATACTTTTCTTCCCAAATGGAGTTGTGAGTTTCAGACAGCACTGGTTTATTTCTCGTGGTTGTGTGCAGCCATAAAAAGAGGTTTTCTTAATCATATTCTGCTTTGTAATCTCAGACTCATCTGTGCATCAAGATAACCTAAGACCACAACATTCTTATGTTAGTTGAGTTTAGAGGTGATGTCTCTTTCATTAGAAAAGTTTTAATCCCTGAAGAATAGGGGCTCTATATCTCCCTCACAAATAGTCTAGGCAGAAAGATGGATAACCTTGATAACTGAAAATTCAACCTTGCAAAAATTCATCTGCTGAATAATAAGATGTAATTTGTACATGCACTTGTTAATTCCATTCAAAGCTCTGGCAAGGATGTTTTGGAAGCTTCACTGCATTTAACTAACCTAAATTGTGCATTTCACATTCAACACTTGAGCTGAAACAATAAGATATTTAGCTAAAAATTAGAATCCAGAAATGTTAGAAGAAAAACAAAGATTGCCTAATGAAATTACTTTATTTTATGTTCTTGTAATTTTTTGGGGAAAGGGGGTTTTCTCTTTGTTTCTAGAACCCATCTAGTATAGGTATAAATCCACAATATTTCTTGACTTAGCCTCTGTTATTTTCGAAATTTTTAAGACCTAGAAACTATTTTTTCTTCTTCTTTGCCCATTTTTCAGTTTGTATTTTTCTTCTTGACTATTTTGCTCTAAGGCATTGTAGGAGAGATGTGGCTAGAATGACATATAGGGCAAATTTCAACCTCCATTTCAGGTACAGGCTTCTTGACTATCTGGGAGCAAGTAATTTCTATCGTGACCCTGAAAACCTTTAAACTTAAGCACATGGAACAAGGGAAACAGGAGATGGAGTGTTGATAGGGTGATTGGTAATTGTTGGTTCATGCTACTTGGTGCTCCTGGTAGGATAGGTTCAAACCCGCACTGTATGTCAAAACTGAAAATTGAGTACAGCTGTTCCTTAACAAAATTTGGTATAGTTATTAACCAAATTAAATTGAAAAGAAGACTGCAGCATCAAATGGATACAGCAGGGTTGCATCTGGACCCAGTATGATGAAACTCTGATTCTGTCCTATGTCAAGCCACCTGAGAGACCCAGTGAGTTGTATCTCAACAATGTCTGCTCCTTTTCACCAGTATATCAATGCTCACCTACAAAATTTACATCAAGGGGGTTCTGACTTGATCAGACCCTCTAAGATCGAATGTTACAACATCTGAAATGTTCTCGTTCCTTGAACTGAGGTCACATTGTTAGATTTTCTGGTCCTTTCTACTCTCAGATGTAGGCTGGAGCAGTACTTTGGTGAAAATAATAAAGGACCAAGGTGCTGTTGGAGATGGATGTTTCAGATGGCAATTACCCCTAGAGGTCTCTCCCTTCATGACTGTTGACTTTAGCTGGAAACCCTTCATTCCATAGCCTCAATCCCTGAAATAAAGTATTTCAGACCTCTGAGGTGCAAAAGGAACACATAACTTTTTGTATTAATTTGCCTCTAGATAGTAGACCGAAAATGGGACGATAAGGAAAATTATACTGATACACTTTTTAAATCCCTATGAAATCACAGAGTCACTCAGGACAAGACTTTCAAGTTTTTTCTCTAACTCTTCTTCTGCAGAAAGGAGAGGTGTGTATGCCTAGGTCCTGTCAGCAGTATGACAATTGAAGAAGAAGCCTTTAGAGATGCTTCAGCTGATGGAGCTGCAAGGGAGCTTTCTTAGGAGAGGATTTTTTCCATGACAAACAGAGAGAGCCTATATGAGCAACCTAGGCTCAACATTTAGCATTTACAGAGTTAAGCAGATGAGATGAAACAAGCTATGTAGAAGAGATGAAACACCTAATTGACTAGCTTCGTTCACCATACAGAAAGTATATGCCACCTTGCTTATTAATTCAATTGTTATTCATTTTCTTTTCCAAATATAATTGATAATTTGCATTATTAAAGAATAGTATTACATAGTTGAAATTAAAGGGAGTTTGTCACTGGCATTTGAAAACTTATTATATTACTGCCCAAATCCAGTTATCTCTTCATCATAAGCTGAGGGTATGCTTACCTACCTCTTGGATTGTTAGAAACCCTTATTAAAAGAGACTATATTAGAATTCTTTAATGAAGCATGCTTCTCCATAGAATATTATTATTATTATCATTAGATTTAATGTTGCAATTAGTTTTATTAAAATTTTAATTTTAACATTTCCATTGCAGAAACAAGAATTAAAACACTAAGTTGAATAAAAGCAATATTCATTGCCAAATTAATAACAATGATCATTGTATATCATAGTGGCAAAGCTGTGAATAACCACTGACAGTAGTAATTAAAATAATCATACTGAACTAAAACTTAGAGCTGAACCAAGGTGGTACTGAACAAACTGTCTCTTCTCCAATCCTGGATGATTTGGGTGCTAAACATTCTTAAGTGTTCACGTTCCCCAGGGGGAATACTTGACAAAAGAAGACAACCAAGGGAGGTTTGGCAAGAAGTTTTGGGTAAAAGTTGGCAGTGTTAGGGAGGTTTTCTCAGTTCTTTGCTAGCCATGATCACAATTTGCTACCCAAATATCCAGGGTCTAGGTCACTCATTGAAAGAAACAGATCACTAAGATTTGAAAGCCCTTTGGTAGACATCAGGATGGATGTCACTGTACAAACAAAATATATCATTACTATTATCATTGCTGCACATAATAAATAATGTTTGTCTGGAATGTTTTCTGGGAGAGATTGACACTGGCACAATCATGGGTGTTCTCTGTAATGGGAAAAACAATTAGTTTTCAGTCATTTGCCTTTCTGGGAATGCAACATGCTAAATTATATCCTTTGTTCCTCAGTGAAGAGACTGTAAGAATATTTCTATTGAAAGACTTTCAGACAATAAGGGTGGGTCTACTCCCCTTGCTGGCTGTGTGCGTCACTGTTTTTGGAACCTATAATCATATTGCAAGCATCTAGGTTTGAAAGCAGCCTCTGATGATTTTCCAAAGCCCCTGCTGATGTTCTGAGGAGTCAGACGTGAAAATTGGTGAAGAGCCTCAGGGAATACTGGATACAATGTGACCTGGATGTCTTTCTAAAAGACTGCCTCTAGCATATCCAGGAATAAGGCCTCGTGTAAGAATTACTTGGTGAAATTTGGTGGCTTGTGTTACGTGGGTCAGACTGTGTGCTTATTGTGGGCTTTCTGAGCCTTACCAGAATATCTCTCTAGCTCTGTATTTGTGCTCCCTGGTAGCAAGAAATTCCAGGAGGACATTTTGAGACAGAAAATATAAACAATTGTGGTGGAAGAAACATGTACTTATTTTCAATAAACACACAAAGTTTAAATACTTACCTGAAGTATGTCTGGAATCTAAACCTCTCAGAAGGTCACAAAGTATCTGTGCTCTGGCGGAAATATTCTTCCTGATGTCTAGGGATGTTATCTGAGCTTGCTTATGGATGAGGTAGTTTTCCTTGCCCCTTAAGTCCAACTGAGAATCCAGGACAGGGCTCTGTCTTCAGCTGGAGTTCCTTTCACCTAAATGTTGGCATGTAAAGCATGTTGGCTAATGCTGTGCTAATCAGCCTTGACTCTCCTCCTAATCATGGTGTAAAATATGTTGCCTGGCATGGTATCAAACACATTGCCTGGCCCAGATTACGGTATGTGAGGGTAAATTTGGAGGATTGTGTAGGACTTCCTTTGCATAAATAAAAAATAATACAACAGTTTATCAGAGCAATAACCATTGCTTTGATAATATTTAAAAGTTCAGTATTCAGAGAAAAAATGACAAAACCTTGTGTAGAAATGTACTGGTTTATCCTTCGTTTGCTGTTTAAACAAAGTCTGTTCCCTGAAGGTATTTTCTGGGTATGTTAATATAAAGGTATCTGATAGATAAAATCCAGATATTTATATTCATATTCAGATGTTACCTGGACCATAAGTGGGTCTTTAAATGTGTCTGAGAAATATAATAATAAAATATAATAATAAAAATGATATTGGGGGTGGGGTGGGGAAGGGAACTAAAAACACTGTAAGACTGTAAAACACTCATGTCAATTTTCAATACTTTTTTATGTTACTTGGTGGATGTTCTCAGAATCTGCAGGTAAATACTTCAGTGACTAGCTAGGTTGACATCACAATTTTGTTGATAGCAATGCTTTCAGTTAACCTAAAGAAAATCTGCTGAAAGGGTCACACCTTCTTTACATCTATCTCCTATAAACCTATAAATTTATTGTTAGTACAATTAATAACTCATCAGTATTATTAGTTAAGATTTAATTATTACAGGAAAAAAAAATCTTTGTTTATGCAAAAAAATTTCAACAGCAGTGATAAGAAAGTTATAGTGTTGCAAAACACTTAGGTTTTACTTCTTTCCATGGTGTTATGTTGACAAATCTCCCGTTCCTAATGGTCCCACAATTACTGGCTTCATTCAGTTGTAGTGGGATGTTATGGTGAGTTGTTAGGATCAGTAGTCCTTTGTTGTTCACTACAGTCATCTATATAAAAGTATGGTTTTATAGTGAAAAAAACAGTTAAAACACTACTCATTTTTAAAAAAACTAAATCTCTGTACATTCTATTGGCTAGTAGAATTTTTCTGATTTATTCAAAAAAGGGAGCAGATTTTCTAATAAAAATCTAATCATATATAGCTAATTTCCTTATAGTGTTTTAGGCAGTCTACAGTTACCCGTCCTACTAGTAGATTAAGGTAGTCATTCAGTGTTGAGACAAATATTCAGGCCTGGTTTCTGCTTCAAAGAGCTTACTGTCTAAGTTTAGATACATGACATGGAAATGAGAAGTGACAAGTGAGCAAAAGAAACAGCGGGGGAGAGAGGGAGCACAAAAGGATACGTTTACAGAATTATCATAGAGTTTCTTTAAGGCATGTTTCATCTCACCTAAATTTAGTCATCAAAGTTATGTATCTAGCTTTAGCAAATAGAACACTATTCCCACATGTGGTCAATGGAGCTAATTGGATGCCTCTGGAAAATTATTTAATTTAGAAATTTATTTCAAAGTGGATGAATAAGTTTCCGAACGTTAGCGTTTCCCTCCTCCAATAATGAAAGACCCTTAGCTTGCCCTGCTCACCTGGGTTTCAGTTTGAGATGTTTTATGCTACAAAACTTTGTCAGAAGACCATATTTCTCGCTAAGAAAAGATGATAAAATAACTAGGCAATGATGAGGAATTACCATAGTGAAAGATCATGGAGCTTCATCTTGTCCTTTATATCATTTTAGAGGTGTTTTGAAAAATGACACAGATTGATCCCATTCTCCTCTCTTAAAGTACTTAAATTTAGGATCCTGTCAGCAGTAACTTTTCTATGGTGAGACTCTTCTTTCAGAGTGTTTCACACACCTGAGTAACAGCACAATCATACAAAAAGGTAATTTAGTAAAAAAGGTAAAGTGAATGCTTTCTCTTAAATACCTTAATACACAGTGGTAAACAGCCTTGGAGACCCAGCACAATGGGGATTTTCAGACTTCAGAAGACTCAACTACTCTAATTTTTGTGTATTATTCAGCTCTTACAAGCTAAACAGAGTAGGTGTGGCATTGTGAGAAACCTTGAAAATTAAGCCACTGTGTTGAATCAAATCTGATTCCAGGGGCTGGGCAGAAGAAAGAGAAAAATGTGACAGATGCCAAAAATGAAATTTCAATTGCACTCCTAGACCACGTGTTAGAAGTAATTACTGGCTTAATATATGGGACTGTTTTACTTTGTATAGACATTTTGACATGAAAAAAAAAAACTTGTATTCATCAAGGAGTCTGCAAGATAAGTTATGATTAAGAGGAAAAAAATATTACCAACCTATTCAGACTCTGCAACCCTTAAAATGCAGACATCATACAAGTAATTCAGAACTCTTGGTTGAAATGTTCACTCCCTTCTATTAGCTGTGTAAGGAGTACAAAAACTTCCAAACTCCTGGATGTTGCACAGGAATATATTTAAGACCTGGGAGTGTCTGAGCCAGGGGGTGAATTAAGTCTTCTTTGTAGATACCACTATCATTTCGGTATTCAGAATGTTACACCTGTTTCCAAGGTTATGCGCCTGTTGTATAGAAGAAGACTGGGACTGAAATTGAATTTACGTGGTCTGGATGTGATCTGTAGGGACTTCAGAATGGAAGAATATCTTCCAACGTAAGGGTTTGATCTGTGGCTAAAACACCTTTCATAAATGTCACTGTTCTTTAGACTGTAAATATCACCCACATCACGTGTTAAGGCAGGTTTTAAAACAGACAGATTCAATGCTTCTTTCTAACACAGGGAGCTTATTATCATCTAAAGGACATTTTTTTTTTCCTTTACATTGCAATGAAAAGGTAGGTGTGAAACAATACTCTGCCAATAACCTTGACACAGCAAATGTAGATGAATTAAAAATAATTGCTGGAAAATCCTTTACTGTCATACACAGAATTCAAATTTAAGTCTGCGCACTCTCACCTCAGTTCCAAACGTCTCCAGAGGTGTAATCTGTTCATCAGAAATTACACGTGTTGAGGTTCTACCCCTCAGCCTGTCAGAGGTCTTTCTCCCCACATTGTGTAAGCACTGACAGCTTCCACCTTACAAACTCCATCTGCCTATGGGCTGGACAAAGAGCAACCTCAGATTAAATCTGAACCCTTAAACCTAGACTCTACATACAATACACGTACTTTACATGCAGTAAAACATTAATATAAACTTTGTTGCTTGTAGTCAGCATTTTACAGAAACATTTTTGAAAAATACAGTTATATATAATTTAAAATTAAAGAAGTGATAGGTTTGTGCCTCTTCAGTTTAGGCATTCTAGAGGACGTGTAAGAATAAAAAGATAAAATAAACTACCGGAAAAAAGAATGGAAATAATACATTTTTGCTTGATAATATTTTCACAAAATTTGTGAAAGGAATAAAATATATTTGGTGAGCCAGGTATAGATATTGTTTGAAAATTTTGACAAAGTGAAATGTTAAAAATTTATTTTAATTTAAGTAAATGTGGCTTTTTACCACCTACTCAAGATTTTTCAAGAAAAAAATTGAAGAAAAAAATTTCAAATACATTTTTTATTTGAATAAGTATTTGGAAGACAAAATGTAAAATATTTATTTAAAAAATAATCAAAAATGTTTTGATTTTCTATAATGATGAAATAGTAAAACAAAGAAACCTAGGTAAAGGGATAGAAATACAGTTTACTGATAAAAATCTGAATCCTCTTATTAATATATGAGTTCAAGAAGTTCTCCAATGTTTAAGCAGCAGGCTTGTCAGCCACATTTCTTGAATATTGAGGATCTTATTTCTCTGTGCAAGTGTACAGAGAAGTCATAATTTTAAATCCTGCAGAGGACAAAGTACTAAGACTTGGGAATATAGTTGGAAATATTCAGATTAAATTGTTTTTTCACTTAAAAATGCTCATATATGAGCTTGAAAACCTTGTAGGTCTCTTAATTTCTTCATTATGGAATGAAAAGTCGTTCCGAACAGAATTTATCTCAACTTTCATTCTTTGGCATATTAGATCCATTTTTCAAAATTTTGACTGTTAGAGGTTCTGGATTTAGTCCATATAGTGAGGCACTGAGAAATAAACAGATAGATGAATAGATATTGATTTTATTGCTACGGGTTGAAAGAAAAATATTTGAAATTTGGAGAAAAACTCTGTCTGCAAAGATAACCCTTGGATGTTTAGCTCTACTCAGAACTAGGAACTTCTACCTCCAGATCTGCCAACGCTTATTTTCTGAGCTTTAGTTCTTTTCTTTTTCATGACTCAAATTTCTCATTTGTAAAACAAGAATAAGTACACTTGCTCTGGTTATACAGAAGATGTAATTACAACTTAATGAAAACTGACAGAATTGCCAATTTCAGCTTTATATGGCTTGAAAGGAGAACTGAAATTGTTAATTTCTCATCAAGAAAAAAATCTGGTTTATATCGTTACAACACATCTGAAACATTTCAATTGACATTTTATCATTTGTATTATGATGTAGGATGTTATGGAATGGTATTGTATGGTGTGTTATGCAATACTAAAATACAGAAATGGAAAGTAATTTCAGAAGAAAGAGCAAAAAAAGAAAGAAATAGTTTATTTCAAACAATATCAAAATGTAGTATTTTGAGTTGTGAGAGCTTTTATTCCATTTTTCTTCTGAACAATACTATATTGAATCTGACCCAATTTTATAAAGTGTTTAATTTTTGAGTGAACCTTTCATTGCTGATGGGAATGTGGTTTTGTCAAAGACTCTTCTACTTGCTTGAAAATTGCTGCGAAATCTAAGAGTGAAAAGTGCTATATAAAGACAAAAATTGCTATAATGGATCTGATCCCAAGCAGGCTAAGGAAAGATGACAGCTCGGATAACTTGCTCATCTGCTTTTACACAGTTGCCTTTACCAGCCACATTCCTGTTTCCTGATCTCTGAGGGAAGGGTGCAAATATCTGGTCTTGGATGCTGCGTCAGTCGATACAGAGGAGACGTGGGCAACATAAATAACACGGCTTTATGTTTCATGGTTGAACTTTCTGAAGTCTTTTAGAGTATAAACATCAACTGCAATATTTTCCGTTTCTGAGTTTTACTGCTGCGGGTTACAAAAAAACTATTTGGATTTTGGAAAAAAGTCTCATAGCCCCTCTTTCCCATGTGAGCCCTAATTTGACTATTAAAGATAGAATTCATGATCTTACCCTCAGATGATGATATGAACTAGTAAGGTGTATTCTTTCTCCCCTGTCTCCATTATTTTCATGGAACACATTAGAACTTAATAGTTGTAAATATCTACTCTTTTAGTTGTGCACAAAACCAAGTAACACGTTCACAATCTGTTTAAGAAGGAACATTGACACACAGAGAAACAAACAAATATGCACACAGTGACAGAAATACGGAATGCTGTTTTATTGTGTCCATCTACTAAGAAAACCAGTCTGGAATATACAAAAAGAAACAATTATACATGCAGATGTGAATGTGTGAATTTTCCAAGATCTAGCATTCAAGCTGAACCAAGCCACAGACTGAAACAATAATCAGAGTAAGGTTGAAAGAACAAAACTTTCTGGGTTTAAGTTGCATGAGAAATGTCTGCATGTGGTTGGAATAAGGGGTATGGATCAATACTTGAGTGAGAGTTTGGGTCACCTGCAGTAAGACCATTGCCTGAGAGCTCAGAGTAAACACCTGACTGCCAGAATAGGATGTGTGTTCTAGGAAGTCAAAGTGCAATCTCACGGGGTGAAACACCATGAAAAATCCAGTAGTTATGAATGAGTGACACTAGCAGGGATAAAACAGCAGGAGATCTCAACCCTTCCGCTTCAGGGTATGAATTGTTTAAGAAAGATGAAAGGCATTTTCACCCCTTTTTTGCCCTGAAGTATAATATTGAACAATTGGTTCTTCTGACTGCATGTCAGAGTCATTTACTCTCAAGTATCAAACACTGACCATCACTGATGAGAGAGCAGCAGGAGAGTGGGACTCTTGGGTGCTAATTCTTGTTTGCCCACAAAAGCAAGGCGTGTAGGCAGACAGATGTCTCAAAGTTGGAAAAAAACCCTGTGTGGCTTCTTCTGAGAGTTAGAGGTTGAGACACGCAGATCCCTGTGCCTTTAGGTTAAATAAAGTTTTGTCATCCTCGGCCTCTGAAGTGATTAAATTTGTCCCAGTATCATTACAAAATGGAATTAGCAGCAATTCGTGGAGCCAGAGTAGCCTGGGGGTGGTTTCAGCAGATAAAGTGACACCACTCTAATAACAAGGGCTGAGAATGACATGCCACAATTACTGTTGGTGCTGCTGTTGATTTATGTTAATGCAACAGTTCTGGGGAAGCCATCACTCAATCTTATGCTGATTTCCTGGTAAGTATTTCTGGGTACGTAAAAGTTATC
The DNA here is from genome assembly GCF_003945595.2 of Pipra filicauda. Classification (NCBI taxonomy): domain Eukaryota; kingdom Metazoa; phylum Chordata; class Aves; order Passeriformes; family Pipridae; genus Pipra; species Pipra filicauda. Next base: position 521,256 of record NW_024104084.1, on the reverse strand, counting down.
AAGGCTTTGGTAACTTTGGGATGTGCTGGTGGGTTATGGGGAGGCATCTATCATTCAGTGGACCCTCTTCATTCTTTATTTTCTTTCTTTGATGATGGGAAATGGAAGTATTGAGATTATCCTCTCATATTTTTTGGTTGGTTGGTTGGTTGTGTTTTTTTTGTTTGATTGTTTGGTGGGTTTTTTTTTGGTTGTTTGTTTTTTTTTGGTTTGGTTTTTGTTTGTTTTTTTTTGTTTTTTTTTTTTTTAATGTCTCAAACTATAAAATCCATCAAATTTATTGAAAGCCACAACAAAATACTTTTTTGATGCAATTCAAAGTCAAACTCATGGTGAAACTGAAGTGAGTTTTAGCTAATCTTTTGGCTTAGAAGCAGTACAAACACATATTTAATTTCCACAACACAAGGCAAACACCCATCCAGTCATTGTGGTAGCTAAGAAAAAAGTAAAGGTTGTGTTGATAGAGACAAAGTCTGTGGCTGGTATCCGTGTCAACAGACAGAGGGATCCCAAATCTTAAATTAAAATTTATTTAAATTAAAATGTGTTTAATACCACAAATAAGAAAAAAAAAATATGAATATTGAAAGGCATAATTTCTGAATTTTTAACAAGATTTGAATTAAAACCAAAAATGCCTCCAATTTTTCCTACCCGTTTCTCTTCTGTTCTGTTTCTTCACTCACTTGAAAGTAGATGCTTCTGTTAATCTCCAGATTCACTGTATCAGTGCAGCATACAGGAGAGTGAAAAAATCTATTAGATATCCCAGGCCTTTTATGTCATACTCTGAAGAACAGAATCAAACATGACCTTTGAAATATTTGGAGAATTCATTGTGTAGAAGCCATTTTTCTTCCTATGAAATAGCCTGAAAAACCTACCTCCCTTACAGGAAGTAAAATCTTGCTGAGAAAAATTAAGTGAAAAGACCTCCTTCTCTAAGCAAAGCAAGTATAGTTCAAGATCAGCCAAAAAACAGGATTGCAGACTTGAGAATTAAACCTGTCCCTTAGCATAGAAACACCAATCTAAAGTATTTGATTTAATTTAATTTTATAATCCAATCTGTATTATTTAACAGCCTTCTTACTACTTCCTTACCCCATCTCTGAATTTAAACTTACTTGGGAAAAGTGTACAAAAATACAGCAGCTTTAGGTTCTTTGTAAGACCCTGTGTGGCCTCTCAAGTCCAGTGTTATAATTGTCTGAGCACTTATGGATTTATTTTTTCTTTGCAGCTTTCTTGAGCTGACACAAAGGTTGACAAGCCTGGTGACATAATGGCTATTATTTCAAGTAGTTTCTAAACAATATCATTTTTGTGCCCTTCTGCTTTCAATAAAATTATAGGTTTCTTTATTTTTTATCAAACAATGGCTCTCAGCTCCATGCTACAGTTCCTGGGCAAAATACCAGTGAGACCACCGTGACTCGCTATTAATGCAATTATTGTTGTTGACGTCAATGGAAACATTGGCTGTGCTGAGGTCTCCATCCGTGGTGTCACTTGTGAAGACAGGGTTATAAATGCTATCTTGTTATTTATCCTGCCTGGGTAAACCAAATAAATACAAACACCACAAATAAACACAAATACTATGGAATAAAATAAACTGCTAATTCGAAACACATCCAGATAAGAGCAATATTTATAGAAATGCATCGGTGAGAGATCAGCTGTGAACGTGAATGAAGAGCTGATAAATTCTCATTACCTGTTTGGGACTGACAACTGAAATGACCTGCTAGGCATCCACTGGAAATTCAATCAGGTACCTGCAAATAGCAGGTATACCCTGCAAAAATCCAACACATGTAGGGTTTCACTCAGTGTTTAGGTGTTCCACCCCTGTGCAGTCAGGAATGGAGGAGGCCTGTCAAGATTTCAAGCTTGTCTAAGGCATGAGGAAACTTTAAAGGGCTTGCTTCATCCCTCTTCCTCTCTACATCATTCCACTGTGAGGTTTGTTTCTAATATGGTAATCAAAACTTACCTTCTTTTTCTTTTTTTTTTTTTCTTGACAGAACTTTGTTTTTAATGTCCTTTAACACCAGCTAAAAAAAGAGGGACAGGAAGACATTGGCTCTAACCGCGTGAGTCTGCAAGCACTTAAACTGAAGGAGGAAGCAATAACCATGAGAGTGATAGACTCAAATTTTTTTGTGGCCTCAGGAAGTTTTTATTGGCTCCACCAACACTGGAAGAACTTCCTGTTCGGTCACAGATCTCTAGCCCTCAACTCATTTTGAAATCTTCTGAAATCCCCCAAATCCTCTTGCTGAAACTCATTAATATCATCCAAAAAATTGAACCCATATTCCCAACAAACTTCATCCCTCCACTGATATATAAATGTTTTTCTTTTATTGGATTGCATCACATATAGCCTAAACCAGACTTCTTTCAGGGAGGAAGGAAGGACTAATACACTCTAACTCTACATCTATTCAGGTGAAATAAAAGTAGAGAGAGTATTAATACTCATACAACTCATACAAGTATTTCGTGGTACTGCCCACACTTGTCCAAGGATCATAAACACCAAATTGGACCAAGATGTTCAAAAGCTCCAGGAATGATCTAAGGAAGGAGTACTTATTTTACAAAATTAATTTGATTGGTTTAGATCAGCAAAACAAAGAGAGGGAGGATATTAACTGTTCTCCATTCAAGAAATAAACACTAACATAGTAGTTCATTCAGTTTTACTAATGTCCTGGCAAATGAAGATACTTAATACAAATGACTATCCAAAGATATTTCTCCTGGAAGTTAAAGAAATTACTAACCATCAGAGAAGTTTTATGCTGGAAGAGCCTTCTAGCAGGAACAAAGAGTGCAAATTACATAGGTAATCTGAGATTTCTTTACTGGTTTTGCTGGGTGTTTTTCTTTCTTTTTTTTTTCTTTTTTTTTTTTTTCTTTTTAATAAGATTAACTGGAAGCATTTTGTTGATTTTGTTATATACCTTAGTTTCCTATGACAACAGGTGACTGAATTCTGTGATAGAGATCCCTTTCCATGATGTGTGTTGTTATGCCTCATAGTGATAGAGACCATTACAACAAACAAACAAGAAACCCAAGTAGCTCCTTGATAGAGTGGATATATATTTGCATATTCTGAAGAAGCTAAAACACTCAGAAATTTTGCAGGTGAGACAAATCCAAATGTACACAATTAACATCCCACAGTACCTTCCACCTGATTAAACCTGCTATATATAGCAGAACCCTGAGTTCATTCAGGCAAGAAAAATGGCGCTTATGAATTTTATTTGAATTTTATGCTCCAGATCCTTACTCTTGAACATATCTTAATAATTTAGTTGAACAACAGATTTGTCTGTGTAAGACTGTTTGGTAATGCATTCTATTCTACTAAGTAGTCATTAGGCTGCCTGCCCTAATGACTATGATACAGATGTGGAATTCAAGGAACCTGGGTTTTATTTTGTCATTAATACAATGCATGCTTTTTAACAAGTCACTCTCTTACAATGAGAACTTGCATAACTTTGGGTTATTCTGTGAAGCAGGTGGATGACAGCTGTCATGTGCACCCAGCCACTATTACCCTTGAAAAGTGCTGGTTTCTCTCCATTAGATATAACTGGAGCATAAACTGCTGCTCAGACTTACCCATCTAACTTTTAGACACTTAAATTAGATCAATAATTCTGGCTGCATGTTTCAAAAAGGATATTGTTTCAAGAGGCATTAATTAATAACTTTTTTTTAATTTTTTTCCCTCTTTTTATGGCTTCAGTGTGAAGAGTCGAACTTAAAAAAACAAACAAACAAACAAACAAACAAACAAACAAACATACAAGCAGACAAAAAACCCACAACCAAACAGACACTATAAACTCCAGAAATTCAACCAGACAAGAAAAATTTCAAGCAAAGAGTAACGTCAAGGTTAAGGATTCCAGTCTAGCTGGAATAACATCTATGAGATAAAATGAATGATCCATAACATTACCAATGACAGATACAGAGAAATTTTGATTTCTCGTATAATGATTTGTTGAAAGGGACCTTAAGGATCAGTTTGTTGCAACCCTCCTGATATGGGCAGGGGCACCTTCCACCAGACCAGGTTGCTCCAAGCCTTATCCAACCTGGCCTTGAACACTTCCTGGGACTGGACATCCACAGCTTCTCTGGGCAACCTGCACCAGTGCCTCACTACTGTCACAACTTCCTAATACCTAATCTAAACATACCCTCCTTCAGCTTAAGTCCATTCCCCCTTGAATTATCACTACATGCCCTTGTGGAAAGTCCCTCTCCAAGTCTCTTTAGATATTGGAAAACCACAGTGAGGTCTCCCCGGAGCATTCTCTTCTCCAGGTTGAAAACCCTAGCTCTTTCAGCCTTTCCGCCTAGGAGAGGTGCTCCATTCCTCATCCTTCTTGTATACAGCAGCTAGGGACGTCTAAACATAATTTAAAATATTTTGCCTTTAGGTTGCTGTGACTACTCCAGCACATTTTAATGTTTCTGCTTTCTCTCAGACCCTTTTTTCCCATCATTATCCAGGCTGAACAAAATTTACTACAGTATTACATGCTTGCTCTCCTCAGAAATGGTCCAACCATGCTGCAGGAGGAAGTGTTAAGAATGGAACATTCCCTGAGTTATAGTTTCTGTACTTTAGTACCCCCACTGACCATAAATAATATGGATTATAATCTGATTAGGATTTTGGTTGATTATTATTTCTTAATGGATAAAATAGGGTTCTCTAAAAGGGGCTAATGATCATGAGAGAGCAAGTACTTCTCAGGCAGCCTACCTTGCAGAGAGAAGGAAAGCTGTCCAAATGGCTGCTACAGTCAATGTCCCTCGTCTTTAACTTTACACTGTAAGGTTATTTCACACACTATTAGAAACAAACAGGACAGACCAAAATCATGGGACAGGTTGAGATCCATTCAGCTTTGTTCCTCTCCAGACTTAGTAGATTCATGTACTGCCTACGTTAATGAAGTACCTAAAAATTTTTATTGAGTGAACTGAAAAACATGTCAGGTTTGGCACAAATTATAATTCCTTTAGGAGAGTTTTTCCATGGAGAGTCCCAGTCTTTGTCTGCACAGAAGCTTCTCTCACCTGAAGACAAAATAGAGACAAAACTCCAAACAGCAACAATAAAAAAGTCCTCAGCATCATCTCTGTTCACTGAAGTCATGAGTCACATCAACAACTTGATCAGATTCATGTCAGAAGTTTGGGCAAATTAAATGCTTTCAAAGAATCCCCCTAACTCCAGAAACAAAGGACATTTTTCTAGCTCAAACTCTGATAGAAGTGTGACAGCAAAATTGAGATCCTAAAAGCCTGAACGGAAAGACAAGAATACCTGTTTCAGTCCCCACAGCAAAAAAGGAAGAGAAATTGTAATATCAAGAGATGACATACTTGAAGGTTGCATTTTTCTCAGTTCATTTCCATTATGTTGGACTTGCCCTTCCTGACAAGGTCTAAAGAAGATGTAGTTTATGAGGGTGGTTCAAGTGTGATAAAGAAGCTGCAAGTTGAGGACGTGAAGGGTTAGGTGCCCTTGAGGAGCGGATGGGCTCAAGTGCTCTGCAAGGATTGATGTTATTAAATTGAATTATTATTATTAGCACCTGTACAACATAGGGAATGGATGAGCAAAAGATAAGAAAAAAAATTACACATGAGCAAAAGTGAAATTAAAATGCGGTGCAGAAAATATTGCAAGAAAGCTGCTAACACTTGGTATTTGTAAATATAAATCTAACACATGATAAATAAAAAAAAAAGTTGAAGAAAACACAAGCATGTCAGATCAACTCGATACCTCTTTCTGACTCTGCCTTAATATCTGATAAAAATGAATGCTGGTTCACCAAATTATGCAGTATAATCTGCCTTCCCACAAATGCCTCCTTAACCCCTTGTAGCTGGGAGCTACACTTTGTGTCCTACTGAACAATGTTTAATGGGAGTCAACAGGCACTTGCTGATACAGGTCATGGACAGATCATGGACACAGATAATGTTACATCTAGATTTTTATAGAGAGACGCATATTTCTGCATCTCCCACATGTGTCTCTGAGTGCATATGTGTGTGTATGTAAATATGATATATAGATGTTTGTGCATGTATGTGAGTACATAGGATGAAATTTACTTATATATATACACACACACACACATATATATATATATATATTTAGGAAAGAACAACTCCGCTTGGATTTGTTAGAGGATAAATACATTCTATTAAATAGCAAGCCCATTGCTTCTGTCAGAAACACAGTCATGCAATAACTTAAGATAGACCACTGTTACTTGTCATTTCCCACCTCTTTTCTATTCTCTAATTTGAATTATTTGGCCCATGATTCATATATTTTTGATTCCTTTTATTACTTATATTCCAGATGAAGTAGAGGTACATGGAGGGATCTATCATTCACAATGCCTTTGATGAACCGTGCTAGCATTCATAGCAGAAGATAATATTCCAAACTACATGTCATGGGAGGGCAACACTGGATAGTGTTGTTGGGGTAGCAAAGAGAAGAGAAGTCTGTGCAATCATTACGCAAGATTACGAATATCGAATACTGGAATATGTCTATCTCTCCAAACCTGTTATTGCCCTTTAGGTGGGCTTTTTCAGACTCTCCTTAACTAACCTTCAGGGTTAAGTTTGGACTTAAAGACATACTAAACATAGCTCCTACCTTCCTCTCTGGAACTGGCTCACATTTTGCAAAATAAGAGAACATAAAGATAAATTTTTGTGCTCTCAGTTCATCCAGAGTATATTGGTATATGATTGGTACACAAACTCATACAGGTTAACATACAAATTCTGGGAACACAATTCATCAGAAGGATAAAAGTGAGAAAACTCATGGGTAGAGACAAACAAATGTTGCATGTGCAAGTGAAGCAAAACAAAGAATTCATTCACTACTTTCCCTGGGCAGGCAGGTGTCCTGCCATCCCTAGGAAAGCAGGGCTCTACCACATGTAAAGGTTACTTGGGAAGACAAACACCATCACTCCGGACACCTCCACTTCCTCTCCCTGCCCTCAGCTTTAGGTACTGAGCATGACACCATGGATTATGGAACATCCCTGTGGTCCCTTAGGGTGAGATGCCCCAACTGTGTCTCTTCCCAACTCCATGTTCATCCTCAGCCTCCTCATCGGTGGGGCAGTGAGAGAAGCAGAAAAAAATTTTGGCCCTGTGCAAGCACTGCCCAGCAATAACAAAAACATCCCTGTTTTATTGTCACAGCTTCCAGCACAAATTCAAAACACAGACCCATACCAGCTCCTGTGCAGAAAATGATCTCTACCCCAGTGAAAACCAGAATATTGGATCACTCCTGGAATGTAAGAAACTTTTAAGTGATAAAGGAGCACTGACACAGACAATGTACTAAGTATAATTATGTTGGGTACCTCAGGTTTAGTCTAAGTATCTATATGATGGCAAGCACTTCCATGATTTTGACCAGTTTTCTCTTTACCAATCCTTGTAATGACCCTTTGATAAGAACATAACTTACAGAATAATATCTCATCTATGCTGCAACTCACGTTTCCACTGAGTTGTTTTTATGGTTTCCCCCACAAATATTTGTGCTTTTTCTTTCCAAAACTTGTGTATGGAAGAGCCAAAGGCATGACTGGAGCAATGTGCCATTCATAATCACTGCCGGCCATGGTCAGTACCAAGGAGTTCTCACCCTGGACTTACCAACAAGTGGGGAAAGCCTTAGTATTGTGCACAGCACCCGATCATTCTACAGCAATAGCCAAGCTGACAGCCCTGTATGCATCAGGTCCTCCATGCCATAATAAGGCCTGACAGTTTTAGAACAGCGTGCATTTCTGCTGGCTAAATATGTCAGAAACGTAAAAGAAAATCACCACCAAAAAAAAAAAAACAAAACAAGAAAACAACAACAACAAAAAAAAAACTCCAAACCTTTCCCTCCCCCCCCTCCCCGAAAGTACTTTTTAAAGAAAAAGAAAGAAAAAAGTATTAATAAAACTACGCTACTTGAACTGACAAAGCCAGACAGGTTGAAAATCAGGACAAGAGACAGACAGTGAACGGAACAAAAAGAGGGTGGCAGGTAAATGAGATCAATACAATTCCCATCGAAGCTAATTAGATACCAGTCCATGGTGTGTTTTGCTTTTTTAATCTAACGTAAAACTGTTCTGCAGGAAAAGTTCACACTGAGGAGAATCAAAGCCAGAAGACCAACTGTCCCCAGTCACATTCTAAAGTTTGAGAGTCCATTTATTTACAGATCCCTCTTTGTGCATACTCATGTCTTCATGAATTAATGCAGGTCTACATATGAAAATCAATGTTTCTTACACATATAAACACCATGGGTCTGAATCAATCTCTCAAAGCCAAAGAGGGTTAAATATTTAAACAAGCTATGTATTGAAATGCATTTTTAATGCTGTGAAGTCATTCTGATGAAAGATTACTCAAGAGCCTTCATTACTGAGTTTAGAGAGTAATGTGGTATTATTGGAACAGATGGCACAGCTGTGTGCAGCCTCAGCCCCCGCCCGCCCCCCCAGGGGTAAATCCAAGTGCCACTCCTGTGCAAAGTCATCTGCTGTCAGCCAATGGACTGAATGGATGGATGGCTGCATCTAGCTCCCACATCCACACATGACAGCCAGGATGGCTGAAGTCTTTAAGAACAGGCTCCTTAAAGAGAACGGCGCCTTCTGTGATCCCTTGTTCCCTACGTGCAGCGTAAGGCAGGGAGGGGAAGAGGGGAGCAATGCCGCGAGCATTGAGAATGAGCTCGTTGTGCTGTTCTGTGACTTAATTGCTAGGATTATGTGGTATCATTATGTCAACTGCAATTGTCTCTGTTAATTTCAAGCTGGCATCTCCCCCACCCCCCACCCCCATCCCGCCTTTCTTTCTCCGCTCCCCCTTGCTGAGTGAGTGAGTGTGGGTGTTGTGAGAGTGGTAAAGAGAGGGGAGAACCATCCGGACACAATTTGATGATTATTAATTAAAAAAGACAAAGGAAGAAACAGGCAAGTGTGAAGTCAGGGTCTGTGCTGTGGCAGTCTATGAAAGGATTAGCTACACGGCTATTAACACCGTCACAGCTGTGGGGAAGAGGAGCCTTGCACCTCAGGAGACTGCTTCTGGAGATTTCCCTTGCACTGAGTTTTCTGTTGGATACAGGTACAGAGAATGCCAGTTTAGGACAAAGGCCCTGGCTTCTAGATTTGTACAACAAGATCAGACTCATCACATTCCTTTTAGCCTATATTTGCAATACTGCATACAAAGCCTCAAATACCTCTCTCCCGATCTTGCACTGATATAATTTAATCGGTTTGTAAGGAGAGTTTATTTTGTGCATCTGTTTATCCACCTAATGAATAGGCTACGTTTTCTTACAGATTATGGCTACTTACCAACATTCAGCTCTGCTGCATGGTATTTTTGAATAGAAGCTAGAATTCAGATTAAAGGAGAGGTATTTTTGGGCAGCATCTGCTGGACAACCATCAGCCTGGTAGACTCCATCAGAGAATACTCATGCAGGTTTAAGTATTTCTGTGAGGAGAAGTACCTATCTGGGTGCTGAATACTCAGAATAGAACTAACATCTTAATTTTCAATTCCAGAAACAACAATTAGAGCTACAGAGCATTTAGTAAACCCCATTATGTTCTCTGTTTCCTCCAGAGGTTTCCATTCTGAACTCAAAAATATCTCTCTCCTTATTTTAACAGTCTTTCTATTGCTCTGGTGATCCTCTTTCTGTGTCCAAGTGTTTTTTCTGAGTAAAAGTGGCAAGAGTGGAATTCAATATTCCAGGGGAGATCACATAAATGACTTGTATAACAACATTAGCTCTTCCTTACCACTACTACAGAAAATTCATTTCACATCTGTTAGGACTGCATTCACTTTTTCCACAGCCACATGGATGCTTCAAAGTCAAGCTATAATCAAGTAAGACAAGAAAGTCTTTCTCTTCCTTTGGACTTTACCAAATACGTAAATTCCTGACTTTTTGTAAAGTTTTATTATTTCAGTCCTTCAGCATGCAATCTCTGATCCAGTGCTATGTCTATTTCTTTGGCTCCTGAGGTCAGGTCTTGTCGAATGCTAAGTAGTGACTTTTCTGCTTTGGCCTTCTCTATTATTTGTGCACTACTTAGGAATTTATTTTCCTTGCAAATGGTTTGAAGCATAATTATCAAATGAAGCAGCAAACACAAAACCAATCCTTGCTCTGTTAAAATTCTTAAATTAAGATTTCAATAATATCAGACAAGTAAATAAAGCATCAAATGAGGTCCAGAGAGAGGAAAATACGTTAGAATAGAAAAAAAGAATTTGCTTAATTTAAATTCTTTGATTGTCTAAGTGGTTGTAAATACTACCAGATTTGGGAAACCAGTATAGGTAGATTTATACCAGCAGCTTTGGTTGCCAAATGTAAAGTAGCATGATTATTTCTAATAAGTCCGTAAAAATTGCCGTCAAATTTTTACATAATGTCATTTAATTTTTACTTTGCCAAAGGAAGTTACATTAACTCACTTTTCATTTGGAACAGACTAAAAATACATGATCACTTACTTTGCTCAGATGACAAGCAATAACTCCTCAAAAAACCACAGCTCTACTGATCCCTAAACAATACTTGATGGCAGTGATTTTTAGGAAGGTAGAATTTTAAGTGGGGAATTTATAAATTATAAATTATAAATTTTTGAAAGGACACAGAGGTGGCAATATAGATTTTGATTTTCAGGATTCTGCAGCAGTTAACATTTGATCTCAGGAAGCATAGAAAATAGAAATTATTTATTTAAGGAGTTTTTCAAACTCTTCAGGACATGGGAACCTGCAAACTGAATTAGGCACAAGAGATGTCTAGTCCCGCCTTGAGCAAAAGCCAGCATTTTTCAGTCAGATAAGTTTTCAGCCCAAAGAGATGTAAACCTGTGAAATGTTGCTGGTAAATTTAAAATGAGAACCATTACACAAGTGTACTTCAACTTTTCCACTTGTTTTATTTAGTTTTAAATCAATGGCATTTCCTAGAAATCAAAAGGCTATAAAGGAAGTTAAAGAAAATGGAAGGAGTAGAACTAAGATACAGCACTCAGAGCTGTGATGATCATCAGACATTTTAATGGCCTTAACAATTGCTGCAATTTCTGTTAAACGAAACTGCCAGACAGACATGGAAACAAGTTTAGAAAGTTCTGCCTTGCTAGAACTCTCTACTTAAGGGTAAGATACCATTGTAAATGGATGCTTCATGTGAATTGAAGCATCTTTGAGAAGCCAAGCAACTCTCTACCATGATTTAAGTGCTTTACCTTCACAGATATTGTTAGTTTTCCTTATTTTTACTGGATATTCTAATGAAAACAAACAACTACGAAGACCATGGCTCCATGGCTTGCCCAGCAAAGCTTTGCATAGTAGCTGGTTGGCACTGAGTCAAACTTGACCCTAAACCTCTTCACTACAATAACTTGGTACCTAGAAAATTGCATATTATCTTGGTTACTGCAGTGTATTAGTGTGTTTACACAGATTCCTTACCTGTGATGGTTTATGTCTTTTAAGTTTCGAGTAGCGGGTCTTCCCATGGAGACCTACCCCCACATTTGTGGAACTGCTTCAAACCACCCCTAATTTCCAGAAGTGTTCTCTTCAGATCTCCACTTTGTTTATGTGACTTCCATTCCATTTACAGGGTTTAAAAGCATTAGTACAAAGAAGCTGGCAAGCACAGAACCTCTTTGGCTGGAAAGGTATTGGAATTCTGCTCAGTTATTTTACCAGGAGTAGAGGATGATTAGCACTAATTGCAGCTTGTGACACTGGGGGAAATTTGGAGCAAAAATGTAAAATGTCATTTAAAATAACTATTGCAATAATAATGTTATATATCTTGAAGTAAACAAACAAAACTGGCTTTCCATTTGTTGGATTGGGTCTTTTTGCTTGAAGTTTCATTTCATAACGTACTTGAACTTCATGGAAACTGATACATACTTGACATTGTTCTGTCAGAGGAAGATTCCTTTTTTTTTTTTTCCTGTTTTGTTCTCATTTTTAGCAGGAATTGGACAGCATTGGGCTGCCAGCAGACAGAAACACAGAAGTTCTAAACTCGTAATCATATTTAGCTATTTAAGAAGGAACTAGAAGTAAACAAGTTAATTTTTCTGATGTTTACTAAGGGAGATAGTCAGACATGTATCTGCCCCCCAGACACTCACAGTGATCCGTAAGATACTCACTTTACTGTATTACTTCTATATGTGATATTGGCAGTATTCTGCTGAAGTGAAACATTTTTAGCCCGCAGTGTACATAAACCAGCCTTTAAAACAGCCCACAGTGTGGGCATTTGAGCACCTACAGGTGTGCAATAGAGAGAGATGACTCTGAAGTCCAAAATTGCTCCAGATATGCTATAATAGGATTTTATGTTTAAGTCTTGTGAGGGTATTCTGACCCCATGCCCAAAAGCTCTGTGAACAGCAGCTGTCAAGGACAGGTATTTGAACTTCATTAAGGAAGACATGGCTATTAAACAGGAGGTGCCCTAATGGACTACAGCTGTGCTTCTCTGCAGAGTGAGCAGAACTGCCTCACAAAGGGAGATGGCTAGCAACTTCTCATTCAGAAGGACATTTTTAGTTAAAATTCATACACTTTGAAATCAGCTCCGGAAGTATATGAGTAGTTTTTCTAATATGTTATTCGATATTCTAAAACACTATAATCAAATCAGGTGTCTTAGTTTCATTGGAAGCTGATGACAAAACTCATCTTTTCTCATTCATCTTCATCCTTTCCCATTCATCTTCAGCTTCAGTCATATTTAAATTTTAATCTTTTCCTCATCTATGTGTTTTTACCTTCTATACTATCCCCACACTAATATCTCACTTTCTTCCTTCCTTTGCTTCTGTGGTAGAGTATCAACTGTTCAGAGCTGGGTTTTTTTCTCCTAATCAATGACTCTCAGGTTCCAGGACCCTGAAGGAATACTTTTGGTACATGGGGCAAACAGCTGTTTTTGCGAGTAAGGCCTTGAGTAATTTCAAGAACATATTCCTGCAGGTGAAACTGAAAAGTATCTCTCGTGCTAGAAAGAGAATATCTACAGCAGTGACTCTCGGGCTTGGAGAACTGGAGTGCCACTTCATCATTCAATAGAGCCACAAGCTAATTATTCTTCTATTGAATTATGCTGTTGCATCATTTCTGAGTTACTATCAGAAAACATTGTATGGTGATTTAACATCTTGTTAGATCTAGGATAAAAAATGTGTAGTAGGAAAAAATAAGAAAATGGTGGGTTTACCCTGGGTACTTATCCAGCACAGGCAGTAAGTCATCATCATTATATTGTGCATTTTGAATTTCCAAGCCCTTCATTTCCTTTTGTTAGGAGCCTTCTTCAAAGTGCTTTTAAGTTAGTGGAAAGTTCCTGCTGAAATATACCAATTTTGGAACAGACACTAAAAGAGTTAAAAGAGCATAAAAGATTGAGAACCTTAGTCTGAATATCTAATTACTGTTTTGTTTTTATCCCAATGATTTTCCTCATGCTGTGTTAGATAAATGCCTTTCTTGTTGTTGTTTTTTTTTTTTTCCCTGAGGCACTGTGGCTTATATGGTCATGTTGTCTGTGTGATACTGAGTTGGTCCATGTCTCCACAATATCACTGAACCCTCTGGCCAATTTCAATCAAATCTGACAGAAAATGCAGAAGTCTGAGGATCCTACCAACACCATGAGGAAAGACAATGAATATAACACTTTTTTTTTCTCATTAGTTACTGAAAGAAGGATGTAATATGAATTCACTCCACATAAAGCTCACAAAAATCTGAGAGAGACACGGACAAGGAGGGAGAAGTGAATACCTTGAGACCTGAAATAAAAAACAAAGATTCATTTCAACATTACCACTCATCTAATGCCTATAAACCCATTTATGAGATAGAAAATCATATATAACCATCCATTGCTCAATTTTTTGTTCACAGAATGTTTTCTTTGAACACCAGTTTGCACAAAGGATACTTTTGACCCCCTATCATATAAAGGAAATATAAATATAGTAGACCAGCTGGTTCTTATGCATCAGCAGGTGGAAGTAATTTATTAGCATTATTTGAACTGAACCTGAAAGGCTTACCAAGTCAGTTATGTGGTCCAAAGAGAGAAAAAAGTCAATGGCAAAGGTCTATAGGTCTTTCCTACTGGAGAAGAGGAAGATCAGGAAGCTGAGAAGTGCCTTTAGTGGCTTCTGGCCTGTCTCTGAGATCAAACTCACCTCACAGAATTCTGGTATTAAACTAGGATATACTATGTAAGACACAGGTTCTCTATATAGAGAATAAAAGAGTCGCTCTGAAAGGAGAGTGGGGCCATTGTACAAGATTTGGTGAAAAACGTGAACTATAGAAATTCACCAAATCAAAACTCATTTAAACTAGGTGATTTATTTTAGGTTGGAGAAAAAAATGGAAGTCTTACTGTTTGCACCTGGAAGTTCATAGGAAGGAAGCACACCCAAAAATGCACTGCAAATCTGTTGAATAGGTTGAGACTGCTCTAACAGAGGAAAAAAGATAGGGAAAAAAATCCACACAGTTCTCAGTCTAAATAACTTGAAAAAATTCCAGATGTAATCACGTCAGTGTTCCCCAGCAGTTGGAAAAGAAATCCAGAGACTTATGAAGAATGGCCGAGGTACCACGTGGATGGAAAATACGCTTGCTCGCCATTCAGCATCTGGATTTCATACATCTGGTAACTAAGATGATAAGCCTTCTGTTGGGAGACTTCTGTTCCTTGTAAAGACATTTAAAGCAAGATTCGTCTCAGTTAGCTCTAAGTGTTGGTTTAGACAAAGATAATTGGCTCAGCTCCCTTTGCAGTCAGTGTACTCAGAAATGCGCTGCTCTGGAGGGTGATTCATTTTGGCTGCCGTAGAACCCCCTGAATCACACTGGAGACACCTCTGTGATAAACGAAATAGCCTCAGACTTTGATGATTGTTAAAAGTGTGAATCAAATTTGGATAACTGTCTTAGCACCAGAGATACCTTTAACCTGTTTCTCTTTACCTAACCAGTTAGACCTCCGTCAGTCTGGCAATAAAATCACTTTTTCATTCAACTTTGTGGTTCTTTGTTTTCTTCCCAATTTGCAGATCTCCTTATCAAACTGCGGAGATAAGAAATGAGCACAGTATTCCAGTTAGAGTTATACCAGTGCTAAATAGACAACTATTGCAATTGGCTTGGTCTGATTTACTCTCTCTGTATGTTCAGTTTTCATACTAATCCCTTTGACCTCTTGATGAAGTCCTTTCCAGAATCCGCCATTCCAAAAGTTGAATTTTCCTGCCCTGTAATAAAGGCTTAAGTTCCTAATTTCTGTTAGTAAAGCTTTATATTTTATAATGTATATTTGTATATATATACTCTCAAATACATATAGATGTATATATTTATGTGTGTGCGCAGTTCATTTGTCAAGTGACCAGTTCCAAAGGCTTTTTTTCCCTGTTTTTTAATGCTCTCCATTAAGAAAACCTATTCAAGGACAATTTTCTTGCTCAAAAACACTCCTGCTTTATGGGGATGTCTCAATTTCATTTCATTTTGAGACCTAGTCTATTTTGAAGATAACTTGTTGACTTTATAGTGCTCTTATTTCTTGAAAAAAACATTTGTGAGATCGGATTGAATCTTTGGAAGTTTAAATATTAGATGATCAGAATTATCATCATCACTCTTCTCTTATACTTTACAAAAAAGCATCAAATTACTGTAGGTCTATTTTTATAAACCAATTTTATTTGATATTAGTTATATTACCTTCCTTTAATTCTATTTTAATTAAATCTCATATTAGCCATTTTATTGTTTGCCTTAGGTTAACTTTAAACTGACAAAAGGACATTTATCAGGGCATCCCATTTTCCTTTCTAAATGTTTCTGTACATTGAATTTTTTCCAGATCTTTGGGGATTTTTCTGTGCCACAAGACTCCTTATTATCCATTACATTACAGAGGAACCTTCACCCAGCTTTTTTGAAACTCTTTAATGTAAATACTGAGATTTTGGGGATCTCCTTCCTTCTTCACTTTCTTTATAATTAGTTTTTGAAAACAAAGTATTTCATTTCCATCACTCATTGACCTGTAAACAACTTTTATCTTTTCCTCAACCACAGGGCAAAAAGACACTGATTCCTAAGCACAAATCGATTAATTTTTTTTTTTTAAGTTAAGTTGTTATTTTTTTATTCTCCCTTGTTCGCTGTATCCTTATTTAAAAGGTTATATCAACTTATTTTAACAGTCTAGTCATGTAACTCTTCACACCAGGTTTCAGTAATACCAACTAGGTCAAATTTATGTTCATAAATGAGCAATTCTAATTCCCTGTGTTTATTATCCAGGCTCCAAGCAGTAGTATATAGGCAATTAAATAATTTCTTCTTCTCATGTCCTTCAGTGTCTTGATTAATTTGGTTCTCAACATTCTGATTTTGTTCCTGCTTTTCACCCTTTCTTTTTCCTCAGTTCAACACCTGCCTAACTATAATAATTTAAAATTATTTCTTTATACTAATAAAGTTTTAATCAGAATAAAGTAATTGCCCAAAACTAAAACTATACATAAGTATATACAGTTTTCAATTAAACTCTCATCTAAAAAGATTTTCATTCCCAGGATAATTTCTGGTCAGAAGTACAAGTCTAGGGTAGCCACTAGTTAGGACATGTATTCAGTTTGGAATACAATTTCCCATAAGAGTACTCTAATCTGCAAGAATTGTTTTATTATCTTTTTAAAGAAGTCAACTTTCAGTCTTTCTCATTAGGGGTTTTCCAGTTGGCATGTTTGCTTTCATATGTGTTTAGTTCTGGATGTACAAATTAAGTAATGATTTAAAGTGGAGTCTGATATTCTATGTGATATAAGAAAAACATTTGAGCCAATACAATTTGGGCTTTTTTTTGGCACATGTCACTCACAGTCTTACCTCATTTCAGTACACATACATAGAAATACGAAACTTTCAACCAAACATGACATAAAAAAAAAGTTTTTAAATGGGAATTTTGTCTTATAGGTAAATAATTTTACATTTCAGTCTTTTCTAGATGGCTTACCTGTTCAAAAGGTTGGGGTTTTTTTTCCAATATTTGAAAGAGAAGTCATCCAAAGTTTAACAGCTCTGATTTAAAAGAGTATACACTCAAAATTGTTGACAAAGGATTTTAAATTTAGGAGGAACATACTTACACTGTTTTTCACCTTCAGAAGCTCGTCTTTTATGTGTTTTATTTTTACAAGACAGAAAGGATCCATGAGAAAATTAGATGGGTAGTCTTCTGTTGTAGCCTTCTTTTAAGGTCCCTGAAATTTCCTACATACATTGTGTGACATTCTAGAAGCATCTCAGTTAAGGAGAATATACACCATCAGTGAGAGCTAAAAGACCTTTGCATGATAACTTCAGAATTTTCCACAAGCTTTTATCAAATCTCTAGGGCCCTGGTCTTGGATGTCTTCAGGGTATCCTGCTCTTTGTGGGTCAGAAAGCAGTTTTTAATCTATGTAGTAAAAAATATCTCACAGACTTTGTCTGACTCATTCAGATGGGCTACTCATTTTATTGGGACTTGTGTAACATCATTATCAACAACTGTACTTTATATTTACATGTTTCCAGTTTCCTACTTAGCAGTGTCTTTAGCCTGTATTCCTCATTTTCCACATTGAAGAACTATTGAGACCAGAAATGTCCAGGTATACAGAATTCTTGCTGGGCCTTTACATTCTGATGGTGTATCTGCTCACCAATCTATCTCTGGTCATAGAGAATGGTCAGTGTGTTGTTTATGCTGTCAGCCTCCCACTCCAATGTTTTCCTTGCTCTGTTGTTTTTTGTTTTTTTTTTAATGGATTTTCCTTCCTATATTCAGATAATAGTCCTGGCTTGCCCAAGAATATTTTTCACTTTATCTTTCTTCATCAAAGAGATCTTTTGTCTGCTCTTCCAGTGTAAAATCTCTTTGTTTTGAACACAGTTCAAATAAAAAATTCTTTATGTTTTTGAGAATAAAATTAATAAATGGCTTCACTGTTTGAAGTCAGAACTAATATCTCACCACAAGGTAGCACAGTATTGTGCATAACACTGAACTGGAAAAAAAATCATGACCTTTTGCAAAATCATCTGTTTGATTCCTCATAAATTCCCTTCACAATTGGCTTATCCAGTTACAGCAAATCATTTGTTCTACCCTTTTATAAACAGTAAGGAATTAATAAATGATAGATAGGATCAGAAGTGAAATTAAGACCATCTTTCACATGCCACTCCCCATTTCAAATCATGACAACACCCCTTAAAAAAATCCTGAAATGGAAAGGAATCATAAACAATACTATTTCACTAATGCCCCTTAAGTTAATAGTGGTTTGTAAACCACATTTTTTGTAGGGAAAAACTGTGTTCGGAACGAAGCTGATTAAAGAAATATATACAACTCTGAAGGAGATGCTGCTACAGTTAAGAAAATGTGAACATTTGTTGAGGAAACAGGGAAGAGAAAAGCTGTTTCTTAAGTGCTGAAAATATTCAAAGTCTTGTGTATGTTTGGTCTCATCCAAATGTAATTTGAGAAGCTCACTTTTAATCTAGTTTGTGCTCTGATGATAACAGCTTCAATTTATACAATCAGAGACATTGCTGAGTGACTTTGCCTTCCCCTACATCAAAGGTAATTATTATTTTTATAGTTCAATTAGCAAACATTACATTTCTGTTTTCCTTGCAAAGATGGCACCACCTAATTTAGCAATAACATACTTATCCTTGATGCCCTCTCAGGGACATGATGTTATTATAATAGACTCTTCTGGACCTATTGATTCCTGGGAGCAAGTTTCCTTCCAATTTGCACCTTTCAACCCTTTTCTTTAAACTTACACTAATAGGGCAATTTGCCAGTTGTAGATCATAGCCTGCATTTTTTAAAAGAGAAATCTATACAGCATTTTGCTCCAGAACAGTGCTTTTATTACCTTTTTTATCTTAATGACCAGAAAGACAAAAGATGGGTCTGTCTCTTTGTATATAGATCTCAGAAAGAGATGAGTTTCCTGTACTGTAATAATTATTTTCCTGAGATTTCCAAGAATGTTCATGTCCTGTTCTCAAATGAAACCAACAATCCCCCCCAAAAGGCATTCCAAAGCAGAAAGAGAAGGAATATTGCACTAGGCCAGCTCCAAGGAGATTTACCTAGTGACTTTAAGACAGAAATCAAAATATCTTACTTATTTACAGATGTTAGACATTCGATCAGCCACTTCTCAAGTGAGCTTTCTAGTCACTCATGCAGGTGAACATCTATCAGTCACTCAGTCCTCTACGTGATGATATTGTTTCCTAAAATGGAACAGTCTAAGTTTCTCTTGTATATTCTTAGACCTTAATAAAGGATGCTTTGTTGCTCTGTCATCCTTGGAGAGTTAAATGTAAGAGAAAAGAAACAGTAGAGGTCACTCAAATTTTGGATGGACTGAAGCTACCTCTGAAGAAATAATACCTGTCTCCTCTGACTGCTGACTAGGCTAACTGGATAGAAACTATGATGATGATGACCCTTACAACAAAGAATAAAATAGCTGGCATAATTACCTTGGTGATTAGAATAATCATCCGGGGCTTGAATGTTTTTTTCCCTTGACCTGATTTAATCAGGAACAGGTTTTTACTTTATCTTTCGTAATGTAACACCCAAGCTATTTTACTATGAAGTGGTACCTTTTTCTAGAATTTGAGTTTTGCCTATAAATTCCACTGAGGATCTGAGATGTTTCTCGTAATGAAAGTTTAGTTGAAATAAATATGTCTCTGTTGGAAATTTATGACTCTAACAAAATATTTTCTCATTAAAGAATCTGTTTTCAACTGGGGGCAGTGAAAGGAGACAATTCCAAAACTCAAAGTCCTTAGCAGTTTCTCAGGAGGCTATTCTGTGTTCTGCAAGAGCTGGTCATAATTTATGTTTGCCTTAGGTACTCTGTATTGTAATTTTTATTTTCCAGACTCCTGAGATGGTGGGGAATCCTGAGGAATGTTGACAGCCTGCTTCTTGAGGGTCACAGAGACTTCATATTTTTCCTAACAGCAGTTCAGCCAAAGGGTGTCTTACGCTTCCCTTTGTCGTGGCACTAGCAAGATAACCTGGTGTTATCTGAGAGACCCCCACCACCTTGGCTCTGCCTTAACCTTTAGGCTCCAGCTAAACGTGTTTAAGTAAGTCTTTGTCACGTTCCACTAGAGCATGTTTGCATTGATTATGCACAATTATACCCTTGCATCATGGCAGTTCACCTGTGCATACTAGCCCCTACCAGAGTGATTTATTACCAGCTAAATTGTTCCTAACAGAAGCCTGTTTATCACTGTCACACGTGCAAGCAGCAGATATGAGTATCTGTGTGATCAGCCTCTGTGTGTGTGCGCACGTGTGTGTGCATGTGAAGGCACACAGACTCACGGATGCTTCTGATTAACTCTGTCAGGTCCACCCCCTG
The DNA here is from genome assembly GCF_003945595.2 of Pipra filicauda. Classification (NCBI taxonomy): domain Eukaryota; kingdom Metazoa; phylum Chordata; class Aves; order Passeriformes; family Pipridae; genus Pipra; species Pipra filicauda. Next base: position 500,569 of record NW_024104084.1, on the reverse strand, counting down.
TTCTCTAATACCCATCACTGCTTTCCAGTTTCATGCCATTTCTAGGACAAATATTGGTAGTTATAGAAATCTCTGTTGATCCTGCTGTAACTTTATTGATCCCTTTCAACCTTCATCCATATAATGTCATTGAAGAGGTTCTTAAGGAAACAAGACCATTAATCAGCACCCCAGTTAATTAAAGATCCACAATGACATTGGAAACTTTCAGAAATGATGGAAGGACCCTGGAAAAAAGGGACACTTTGACTTTCAGGAAACATGCTTGCTCTAGGTTGTTCTAGCACTTCTCTCTCTGAGATTTTAAAAAGATGGTACAACTCAAGGCACTTTTTAATTCCTCACAGAAAATTATCCTTTACTGTTTTGTGCCTCTTATTGCTCTTTTATCAACAAAAAAAAGGGTGAAAAATGACATAGTAAAGATTTGTTTCATACCAAATTTTAAATGAAGATACTGTATGAAACATTAAAGGTATTACTGCCTTAACATTTTATGAACCAGATCTTCCGTTGAAATATAGAGTCATAAAGTGGTTTGGGTTGGAAGGGGCCTTAAAGATCATCTCTTTCTGTGTCAGGGGCGGTTTAGGTTAGATACTAGGAAAAGGTTCTTCACCCAGAGTGTGGCTGGGTACTGGAACAGTCTCCCCAGGGAAGTGGTCACAGCACCAATTCCGACAGAGCTTGAGAAGTGTTTAGATGATACTCTCAGGCACAGGGTTTGACTCTTGGAGATGGTTCTGTGCAGGGCCAGGAGTTGGACTCAATGATCCTTGTGGGTCCCTTCCAGCTCAGCATATTCTGTGATTTTGTGAATCTACAGAGGATAGGAGCCTGGATGTGCTATTCCCCACCCTTGCTTTCTTTGGCTTCACAGCACAGTATCCCTCCGAGTTTTTGTTTGGGTCTACCTGGTTGTTTCACCTCCTGATGTGATGGCTGTCAGTGATCCTTGACTGTAGTGTCAGACCAGTGAGCACATCAAAGTGCACATCAAGGAGTTGGTACTGTTTGGTGCCTGGTTGACAATGCCAGTTGAATTGTGGAGGATCTGCCCTTTAGACTTCAGAAATGATCCCTGAAGATCAGTCTTGCTACATGTTGATGGAATGTATATGTCTGTGATGAAGGAAGCCTTCAGGGCAAGGAGTAAAGCTGTTGCTTTAACCTGTACCTTTTCTGTGACTAAAACCATACAGACTCTACTTTCATGTTGAATGAGGCAATGCCAGGATCTGGATCCAGACTTTCTTGAAGTCCGTGAAGAGTCTGGATCAATTTGACCTGGATCTATTTGATAAAGGTGTTCCCATGGTACATTTGGCAATGGCTTAAAGTAAATAAATATACTTTGTTCCTTGATGCATTAAGCGATCAGCCCAGTTCAGCCCAGTTCACCCAGTGGCCTAGTCCTCTAGTCCTAATCCTCTGCAGCCAGAGCGAAATATAGAGGATTACTCATTCCAAGTCTGAAATGAATGCATCACATCCATTTTGTTCGCAAAGTAATTGACTTTTAACTGGTTTTAATGTACAGATTGACAAACTGTGCTGCCAAAATCTTATAGCTCCAGAACTGATGAAGTTTTTTGAAAAACTAACACTGAGGTTTATGAGCTTTGGCAAAATCATCTACCATCAAAGTGTCAGAACTTCTGAGAAGGTCGATACTTCATAGCTAGCTTGATACTGTTCCAGATAGTTTTAAAACCAGCTTATGTTCTTTTTGTTCAAAATGGCTTGTTCAAAGGTCTAGGGAATCATCAAAAGTTGGGCAACTAAGAATGTTGGTTTTGTTCTGAATACTCTATAACTACCATATTTATAAGCTGGTATTACTTTTTTTTTATTGTCTCTATATATATGTTATAGAAACTGACAGGAACTTCGTCTCTGGAAATCCTTTAAAAAATTAAACTTCTCTGCCCAATGGGCAGAAAAAAAAATTCCCAAGCTTGCTGTCTAGGAGTATAGGAAGAAAGGTATTTGAAATCATTCTAAAGTATATTCTGCATGGCTACAGTTAAGTATCTTTGAACAGATAGGATCTTTTCCTTCAGGGCTTCAAAGACACATGAAAGATTTGAAAACTGGGCAAACTTATATGCCTAACTTATGCGGATTAGATTCCACTACAGACCATTACAGGTAGATAACTTCCTTTTATTTGAGTCTCAAAGAAAGTAATTGTCACAACTTTAATGTTTTTATCTAAAGAATTTATTTGAAATTTGCTTTGTTCTTGGTGTGAAGGAGCTCAGACTGGCCAGCCTTTCATCTGGATTTACAATAGCCATGTCTTTACTTAAGAATTAATATTGACTGGCTAAGGACAGATGATTTATTGTGTAATTCTATAATTATTTCTTTTTCTGTATTAGCTAATTTGTGCTATGGAAGTAGAGAGATGCTATACTAGCAGTTAATGAATTTTTGTCTTAAAAAAATATTTTGTTGAAAAAAATATTCAGAAACACTCAAAGATAGAAATACACATCTTCCATGCTGCATGGAAAAATATATCACAAACAATCAAAAAACCCTAAAAAAAAAAGCTCTTTGAAAAGATAATTTTTAAAAAATCTTTGTCTAAATTAATTAGCCAACCTTGGTAGAAAATAAAATATTTTTTAGGTAATATTCTAATCCAAATTCAAAGACTTTAAAGTTTCTGTGTTATAGACGTCTATATTTTTCCTATTTATCATAGAATTACAGAATCATTAAGGTTGGGAAAGATCATCAAATCCAACCTTTGACTGAATACCACCATGCCCATTAAAACCTGCTATCTAGACCCCATTAGAGACTATGCCATTAAGTCCAGTTCCAAAACCACAATATAGTTCACACAGTTGTGCAGACACCTTGCAGAAGCTTCTGAACAGCAAGTTCATTGAGCAATCAATTAGTTGTGTAAGCTCTGTAGTTAATATATAAGCATCTAGTGTCATAACTCCAAACTAGCTGCAGCATCAGGGCTTCATTGGGGCTTGAAGATACAATACAGGGCTTTCTGAACACTTGTATCTTCTGATATCAATAGGACATCTAAAATGTCACTAGTCATTCACAGTGTTTGAACTACATCTTCATGACTAGATGTCAAGTAAGAACACCGAGAGTTTGAACACCACTGTAAAACGAATCACACAGATTTGAATCTGGTACTAAATTCAACACAGTGAATTAAGTCTTTTCACTGTCTTTCAGGTCATAATGAAAACTGAAGTTTGCCCAATTTATATTTTAAGAGGCATTGAATATTTCCAGCCAGGGCTGTATTCTGAGTTGTCATCTTCATGGTGAGTCTTAATATGTAAAAATTAATTCAGTGAGAGACTAAACTGTCTTTTTTGGGATGATTTTTTTACAGTGCATAGGTCGCTTTCTGGTTCTACTGTGTTCTTGCAGAATGAGGACCGTGTTAGAGAAGTAATACTAAATAATGTTAAATAATAATTTTATGGCCTTATAACTTGCAATAATTTCCTGGCACAGAAGATATCAAACATATTAACTTAGAAAAGTAGATGTCTTTTCTTGGAGTGAATGAATGATGTTTCATTCTAATTTTTGGTACATTCTTTAATTTTGTCTTTGTTTTGTCTGGGGCACGTGCAATTTCCCTCCTATATCACAGGAATGGCATCCAGTAAGCTGCATAAAGGTTTCAACAGTTAAGTGATTAAATTAAAGTTCTTTAATTTAAAGTGTTATTATCTAGACTCAGGATAGAGAGAGAAAGAACTCTGTTGATGCAGTGTAGATGTGAAGTTTTATAGCATCAGTGTATAGAGGGAGTGATATAAGGAGGCCATTACTTACTGTGGGAAGGACAATCTTCTGCCAGTAATAGCTGTTACTCAGGAAACAGACACCACCTGCCTTGAATCTATGACAAAGAATTTGTTGGACTCCAGCTCCTAGAGGTAGTGGACTGTAAAATATTAGTAAATCAAATTATTAACATTCTATTATTAAGTAGAGATATTTAGGAATTCATCTGAAGATGGCAAAGTATCTAGAAAATGTGAGGACAAGTTGAGGACTAAATAATAGATTAACTTAAAAATAGAATAAACTCAAGACAACATTTGCTATCAGGAATCTGGAGTAGAACGAGAATGCCCCATCTGAGTGCCTTATCCACAATTTATGAGGCATCCTACCAAAAATTTGCAAAAAAGCAGTGGGAGAAAAAAAAGTAACAGCCAAGGAGAATGTAATTTGGAGATTTTCTGACATTTCTGCAGGGTTGTTCTACTTTCTAATTATCTATAGAGAAACATTTTCATTACTTGAACAGAGCTGATTATCGACCTGCTCCAAAGTCAATCAAAAGTCAACAGAAAGATAGAGCGACATTTTTCTCTGTCTAGAAAGGCTAAAAAAACTGACCTTCTTTCATATGTTGATTGTAACACCTGAGCATCCTTCGCACTAATTGATTTACCTTGCAAAAGCTTAGTTCCCCCCATGTAGAAAGATAAAAGACACATTAACTTGTCTAGACTATGGAAAAAAACCCCCAAACATTAAACCACTATAAAACCATTTTGACAGAGGTAAACCAACCAAAGTTTAGACTTTATGTCTGCTTCCACCCCACCCCACCCCACCCCACCCCCTTAGGCTAATGGAAGGAATCATGTTTGTGTTGTAGTTGCAGAGCTCATTCAGTCATCCCAACTCAACTGAAAACCCAAAATTCATTAATCCCTTGAAACCTGATTGTTTATGAACATCTGTACCTATTCCGAATTTTAGGTACATATGGACACGGTTTTACAGTGGTTTCTCAGAATAATTCACAGTGATTAAGGAATTAAGGTACACAGTTTTTAAGCTGGATAATGCCAATATGTGTCTGGTGAATGAAAAGCATGCACAAATGGTCCTTCCTTCCTTTCTTCCTTCCTTCCTTCCTTCATTCCTTCCTCCCTTCCTTCCTTCTTTCCTCCTTCTCCTTTGATTGCTTAAGTATAGCTTACACATTCAAATCAGTACAGGTCTAAGACTACAAACTAGGAAAATTAAGGAAAGAATATAGAAATTTCATCCCTTTAAGGTATTCATATGCCATGTGAACAGCTGAGGTGATAAACACTGCAGATATGACAGCCAACCAACCAGAAACGTCACAGTAGCTGATGTGTTCCTTTTACACAGTAGTGATTTCCTGGCCCACCGTAATTCCCTGAAACATAACAGCATGCTTTACCTAAAGAATTGAAAGACAACCTTTTTAATAACATATTATGACTGTGAATAAATTTTTGAAGTGGTATAGGTTCTCGGCTGAAAAGGCAGACCTCTAGCAAGTTGCCTTCCAAACTGTAACTTTTTAGAACATGGGCTGAATATGTGTCTAAACTGCTTCCTGTTACGTATTTATTTGTGTCATGGTTTAACCCCAACAACCTCCAAACCATTTGCTCACTCCCTCACCAGCAGGATTGGAGAGAGAATCAGAAGGCTAAGAGCTGGAAAACTCATGGGTTGAGATAAAACCAGTTTATTAGGGAAAGTAAAAGCCTCACACAGAAGCAAAACAAGCCGAGGAATTAATTCACTGCTTCCCATGGGCAGGAAGATGTTCAGACACCTCCAGGAGATCAGGGCCCCATCACATATAATGGTTACTTAGGGAGACAAGCACCATCATTCCAAACATTCTCCCCAGTCTTTCTTCCCCCCACTTTATACACTGAGCATGATACCATAAGGTCTGGAAGATCTCTTTGGTCTGTTGGGGTCACTTGTCCCACCTGTGTCTCCTCCCAGCCTCCCATGTTCCCTCAGCCTCCTCCCTAGCATGGCAGTACGAGAAACAAAAAAGGCCTTGGCTCTATAAGCCCTGCTCAGCAACAACAAAAAACGTTATCAACATTGTGTTCAGCACAAATCCAAACCACAAGTTAACTCTACCCCAGACAAACTAACACAATTTGATAAGGGCAGGAAAGGAGTTTCGCTGTAGTTCAAAAGTCTTTTGCCATTCAAATCAGAAATTAAAGATTTTTCAGAAGTAAATCCAGCTGAACGGTCTCCAATTGAGGACAACATACTTTTAGGTGATTTTTTTTTCCACTTATGTAGTAGTTATTGAGTTGAATACAAGAGTAATTCACTGAATCTTACTGAAGGTGTTGAAGTAGATGTTGATTTGGGTTCTTGAAATGAGGTTCAGACACAAAAAAAAATACAAAGAGAATAGGTATAATGATGGCAGGATCAAAACCAATTACACAGAGTTAAAAAGGTGGAGTGTTTGTGCTAACTTGCTAATACTTTGTTTGAGTAATAGCTTGAATATTGAGTGAAAGTGTACATCAATTCTTCTCAGCAATCCTCTTTTCCCTTGCTTAAGTTTAAAGGAAGCTAACCTAGCAAAGTTAAGAAAGAAGAGTGCCTGTGGCCTCTGTTTGTCCTTAGAAATGTTTAACATTGCAAGACCTGTCCTTTCTTCCCTTTCTCCTTTGTTTGTTTAAGAGGGCTTCATTGGATTTCTCGCATATCATGTCGCTTGGGTTTACAAAATATTGGCAAAGCTTTATAATAAGTAGCAAATCATTAGTACGTGCTTTGGTGTTCATTGTAATACAATTAATCATCATAAATTTGCTTTGGTATATTCAAGTGGATGAAACAGCTAATTTCAAAGACAGCTTAATTCAGAAAACCGTCCAATTTATTATCATACTCTCACCTTTAAGGGCACAGAAAATGTATTGTGCACGAGCTACATTGAGTAGGTATTATTAGATACATGATGGACAGGATGGAATAACTAATCAGTCTAGCATTAGTTTCATATTACCGATAATTTATTTACCACGAAAGAGTAAGTAATGAGACCATTTAAGTTGCTTCTGTTAGAGCTATAGTAACCTTTCTAGAGAAATGGAAGGGAAAGATATGTTTGGCATTCTAATCAGACTTGGTTTAATGGCCTACTACAAAGCTTATTTATTTATTTGTTTATTTGTTTGCTGCTTTTGCTGAAGTCCCATGGGAAATTCAGTGGGGAATAAAAAGCAAGGTCTCACTGCCAGCTCTGTACCATCATCAGTGAGGAAAAGTATGGCAGCTGCTCCTCTGCCTGAAAGGAGGTTGGTTACATGTATGTAACCAATCTGTGGCAAGATGCAGTCAAGCAGAAACTCCAGAAGGGACTCTGTGACTTCATTAATATAGTGTTCAGGCTTTTAACTATGCATTTTAGAATGATCAACTTAATTTCTCCATGATCTTATTCAAAAAACTTGCTGAAAAATGTGTTTTATTTACTTAAAAATACTTTTTTTTTCTAGAATATCTCATCCTTGCACATCAATAAAACCCCAAGCAGGATTTGGAAGGAGTCTTGTCTCTCTGTAAGGTTTGTTCTGAAGAGGGGGACCCCAATTTTACCCTCTGATTTCTTTGCAAAATTAGTATTCATGTCAATCTCACTATTTCTTAATAATTTTTAAGAATTAGTCTGCCATTTCAAAGGTTTGTGATTTTTTTTTTATTTTTTTTTAAAGGAAAATAATTATGGTTCAACTCTAAAAACCCCATAATCCTAACAAACCTGACTACCAGTTGTGATTTGTTTCTTTTTTTCCTTTGGTTTGTTTGTTCATTCATTTGATTGCTGGTTTGTTGATGTGGTTTTTTTGAGGATGTTTTATAATGGACTAGCTTTTATGGTCACATATTTTTTATTTAGTCCACACTGAGTGCATGTTGACAAGGCCTTCACATCCTTTCTCTTCCACATGTGTAGTAACATTAGCAACAATTCTCTACTTATACAAACTTGTAAGATAATTACAGATTTTCATATATGGCAAGAACTCTGTGATGATCCTTAGCTGTCCACCCAACTACTAGGCATGTAGTTAATGGGAAAGAAAACCGCATTAAATTAAGAACTGAAGAGGCTCCTGTCTTCTTCAAGTGTTTAAAAACAAGCAGAAAGCTTGCAGAGAGAGGCCTGAGGCATGGAGGTGGAAAGCACACCATCAGTACTGACACCTTTCCTAGAAAAACAAAGCAAAACAAAACAACCAATTAATCAATTAATCAGTCAGGATGTGATTCTGCAGAGAAATGCTAAAACTAGGATTATTCCTCAAGGTTAGTCTCCATCATTCCAATGATTTGTCCCTGTATGTAAAATAGACCTGAATTTGAGTCTTCAAATTTTGTGCATCCTTCTGACATCCAGTGTTTTATGTATATTAAACTGAATGTTTAAGAACATTGGAATCACCATGCTGGATGAGGACTCCAGGCACTAGTTGCAACACATGCTTTGCAGACTGAGGAGCTATCTGCTTGTATTTAAGCAAATTCTGCACAATTAAATGGTCTCATTTGAACAAAAGAAAAGCAGAGGAGGGGGATAATGATCTAGATAGATAGGAGGGATGGGAAAAAAAAATCTTGCCCTTGGACTTTGATTAAATTCACTCATGGTCATAGCATTTATGAGTAACATATATTAGGTTAGCTAGGGATATTTATTTTCCCCATATATACTACCTAGTGAAGGGTAGTTTTTTTGAGATTTTGTGTATTTTCTTCTCAAGTTTACTGTTCAGGTTGACAATACTAAATAAAAAAAATAAATATAAATAAAAAAATAAATATAAATAAAAAATAAACATTAAAAGCAATCAACCAAAACCAACCAGTCAACCAAAAAAAAAAAACCCCAAAAAACCACCACCACCACCACCACCAAACTTCCAGAAATTAAACAAACGGAAAACAGAAGATAAATATCAGGATATATATTGTCTAAGATGACATTAATTTCAATAACCAGCTATATATTAAGGAAAGTGAAGGTTTCTACATGGAATGGAAATGTCAAGGTTTTCAATGTATATTTTACCCCAAACTGACTGAGTCTCACCTCTATGCGCTGTTGAGGCCACAGCATGCACACCATGAACGGGATTAATACTGAATAACTTTTACCATCTAAAAAGTATCATTCATAACCTTGTAATTTGTTACAACTTTAATCAATAGGACCCTTAAGAAGATTACTTTTTACTTTCTAAAATGTTTGTCTAAGAGAGGTGGACAAATGGCCTCTGGAAGGGACATTCTCACGTTCAGTCCTCACTGACTTGAATGGCCCAGTTGTGTGTGTGTGTGTATAAAAAACTGAAGTTAGACAAAATATATCTCACCCTGGCCATGCAGCCAGGGAAGAAATCTCAGTTAGGAAAATGTTGAATTCCAAGTCATGCTGATAATTTACAGCAAAACCCAGAAACTAAGGACAGACACTACCATCCTCCCGTCACGGTCTAAAGATCAGGTGCCTAAACTTACATTTTTCTAGCTGTGATTTATCTCTGAGTCTGTCCTCAGAGGTTCAGGAGACAGTAAGCAAAAACTTTAGGTTTTTGCTTGTTTAGGTTAATAACAGACTGACTTCCCAACTTTGAAACTAGAAACTTTTCTCTCAAGCTGGCCTGCCACTAGCATGAAGCTCTCATTTGTGTAATCATGTCATTCTTTCCGTGATTAATCTGATAATCTCAAGTATTCTCACAAACACACACTAACCCTTTCTATTTTCATAAGAAGGGGGCTACATCTGGGAAATTCGTTAAGATTCAAGCAGCCTCAACCAGGTTATTGATTATCATAAGAAAAGTCATTAGCATTATTGAATCCTCTTTGTTATGACAGTAATCAGTAGCTCCTTCCTGGATTACTGGGAGCATTTTTGAAAGGTTTATGGCTTACTACTGATGTAGATAAATGTTTTTAGAATCCATGGTTTTGCCTTTCATGAATAAAAAGGTGATTGAACAAAGGCTGCATTCATCATTCTCTTTATCGCCCTGAAACAACAAGTGTAATTTATAAACCAATAATACTTTTTTGTAGTGTTATACACATGTTCTAAAAGAATGGATCAAATTAATGCAGGCCCAGAAAACAACGCCATCACAAGACTAATACATCCAAACCCTTAAGGGATTTGAAAGAATCCAACCAGCACGGTGACTTTGATAAGTGCTTTGTGGTTTTTTCAATTTTCATTTATTTCCCCCCCCCCCCCTCATTTTAGATATAAAATGATGGATCTCTTATACCATTACAGCAATTCTCTCAACATTAATATAGACAATAAATGCTTATCCCTGACTAATTTTTCCAATAGTGAACTTAGGGAGTCTACATGTATTAAAGAGCCTCTCTGAAAAGGTATATGGTTGTGTAACTTGCCTGGATGCAAAGAAATATCTAGAATAAAACATAACTCCATCTCTGTAATCTCTTGAGAGGCATCACTAAGTACATCCTCCTGCTCCAGAAAGGGGTACTCTGTTTTCTACTTAGGCCCCTGAAAAATTCCAAACTAGAAATGAAACATGCAGACTGTGTTTTACAAAAGGAACCATTAGGTCACCAACTCAGTGTCCAATGTGAATCTTCCCCCTCCTCCACATCAGACTTTAATCCTCAAGTAACAAGCTCTTAGCTAATACATAACATTCACTGAGGGCAGTCAAAGTACTGAAGAAAAGACTTGAGAGACACCAAAAGAGGAAGGTCTGCCAGAACAGCTCAGGATCACATCTATCCCTTATTCAAGAGCGTATGGTTCAGGGCACTTCTCCTGGCAGCAAGAATTAAACTGCTCATGTTAGGATTAAATTCCTTGACTTTTAAGGACTAACCATCCAATTTCATACGATTCTCTGTTTAATTTTTCTCATTTCTTATAAGTTAGACTTTTTTTACAGAGCTGAAAGTTTTTAATTTCTGTGTCTAGTTGACTTTTGTAATGCTTTGGTTGGTAAGAAAGAAAGGCCTCCGTGTAACTTAAACTTTTCTTTGTATAAGTGATTTCAGACAAAGGTGAAGTCTCTGTCTTCCTTTTGGCAAACTAGAGAAACTGATCTCTTTATGCCTCAGTCTGTAAAACTATTTTTCAGCCCTTAAATGCTGTCTCACATATCTCTTTGTTACAGATGGTAAATGTTATATTTTATCCACAGGATCATATGAGATGGATATATCCTCCTACATCATTCCAAATACAGAACAGAAATATATACTGAATGCTTCTGCTTTTTTCTAGGTTCCTATTTTTGTTTTTACCATCTGCAACTAGCAGACGTTCTTATTTGTTCATATTATATTTTAAAATATTTTTTCTTTCATAATCACCATTAGTCAAGAGGTTTATTTTTTTTACTCTCCTTATCTGATGTTTATATTATTAAACTGGCAATCCATACTTTTTACCATGTATTTCCCTATTTCTGAAACTTTTAAAAGACTTTCAAAACGCAGACTTTCACATCTTGTTTTAGATAGAATGACAACATCATAAATCTCTTTTCACAGTTTCTGTATTTTGGAATCTGACTACTGATGGACAATGTGGAATATACTTAAATAGTTTCAATGTTTCTATTTATATTTTGGCTTTGCAACTTCTGGCAATAATTATTTGAAAAGAATTATTTTTCTTGATTTCAGGCTAGTTTTAAAAATAACTAGAAAGATATTACAAAAAAAAAAAATAGAAAAATCATAAACTTTAGTACCAATAGACTGCTAGTGTTCGGATCAGCAAATTATGTTTTTTATAATCTGTTATGTTAAGATCCTGCATTAAATTAATGAAAGTAAAACATGTATTTTTCTATTGTAAAACAGCTTTGGGTTCTTCATTGTACATCATTTTTGACATTTAAACAAGAGATCTGCAATAACCATGACTATTTTAAGATTTTTGAAATTTTGGTGTAAATTAAATACCTCACTTAGGTATCCTAAGTGCCATTCTCAGATGCATCCCTTAATGGATGCACAGTTAAAGGTTGTGTTTCTTGCATGATTTTTTTCTAAAGGGATTTGTCATAATAAGGAGCCTACAGGCTGGTTTTAATTTTTAAGTATGTGCAACTTGATTGTCATAGTATCATTTTCCCTCATTTACGTTGCTTTAAAACCCTCTTGATAATCCTAGAAAATCTATTAATTGCTAATGCTATCCTGTGTAATGAGATTACCCTAAGAAGTGTTTTGAAAGAATAACAGGCAGCAAAAAGCCTTTCAAAAATATATCTCAGAAGGTTGTTCCAAACCTGTGCCAGCAAATGTAAAATTTCCCCAATTCAAGTTAATCAAGCCAATTTTGACTGACATAGGACAATCTTTAATTAAACTAATTTTGTCACATCACTATCTCCTTCTTTCAAGATGAATTAAAGACTAAGATATGCCCGCCTGGAGAGATTTAAATACAAAGTTTGTCCATTGGCAATAGTGGAGTTCCTGTTTACTCCTCTAGCAAAAAGATGTGGTGTTTTCCTGATCCATCCTGAAATACCTGAGAATACAGTCACGCTTGAGCTGGCAGATACAGACTATGTGGCACAAATAAAGGTTCTTTTAAATGTTTGGAGTTTCAGATATTTTGAGGCCAAATGAAGACTCATCCAGTCCAAAGTTCTATGGGGAATGATTCACCTCATTTACATTAACTGGATTAAAATTTTTGGTGTCTCACCAAAATTAGTTGTCCTGTGTCCAGTTTTAGTTAATGGAGGTGAATTGGCATAAGTTGCCATAAATTGGCACAGGGTGATTCTTTCAGTGGTGAGAGAGAGGTATGGAAAGAGCTGTTAAGTGCAGTTCCCTCACTCTCATCATTGTTCAGAATTGGAACTTAAACAGCTAGTTTGGACCAGGCCCTTATTTTTGGATGGTTAAACTGGATAAGATCAACCCCATCTCCAACAATTATGACTTTCCTAATAACATATGATGCAATTCCTTTCCTCTATTGAAGCATATATGCCTAAGAGTCTAAAAGTGCACTAAATAATTACATTGTGAAACTCCTTGCTTCAGGATGCAGCGGTTATTGCAGTTTCATATGTATTACAAAAATGATTGGATATGGTCATGGAAGAGAAATTCAATGAAATCTGTTAGATGCAAAGAAACAAGCTCTAGGGAAGAAAGTGGTGGGGGTTTTTTGGGTGGGTGTTTTTTGCTTGTCTTTTTTTTGGTTGGTTTTTTTTTTTTTTTTCCCCTGAAGATCACTGCAGCTATAAGAATATTATGCACAGTATCAGAAAATGTATTTATTTCAAAATAAGATTCTTTCCTGAGACCCTACTGCATGTGTGAGAAGGGATATTAAGCTAAGCGGTTGCATGTGTTCCCATGTCATTATTTGTACATTTTAAGTTCAGATAATGTGGAAGTGGTGGTACTAATTTTAAATTAGAATTCATGGGCCAGTGCTTTTTACATAAGTTTGAGAAAATAAAAATATTTTCTGTATGCTTCATCACTGGGAACCAGAAAGTGAAGATAACTTGCTTGCTTTGATCGAATGAGATAAGTGAGGTGCAAAAAGTACAGTACATGAGATTTTTTAAAAATGTGACAATCTTAGTTTCAGAAAATGAAAGTAGAAAAGTAAGTACCAGTGAAAGCTTTATTCAAAATTTGTCTCTGCTTTCTATATTAGAGATTTTAAAGGACATCACAACTTCTTATCCTTTGGGATAACCCAGAGAAAAATCAAGAAAACTTGCACAATTAACATGAGATGAAGATTTGCTTAGATATAGATCTTGGTCAAATAGGAGAGTAATCAGGCCCTTATGCAAATATTTGAAAAAAAAAATGTTTAAAAAAAATCTGAAATTTGTTTTCATTCCACTGTAAATGTAAAATAAAACTTCTTGATTTATTACTAAAAAAACCAACTGCTCAACTCTGAAAAAAAAACAAAAAAAAAAAAACAACAACAAAAAACAAAAAAAGAAGTCAAAAAAGCCCATAACAAACCAACCACCAAAAAACCAAAGGGAAATATATAAAAAAAAAAATAGTGATCTTAGATTATCCAATAGCCCATGACTAAGGACAGTTGCACATGGGAGACGTGAAGCTTTTTGATCAAATTCTCTCAAGCCTTGAACAAGAGTGACACTAACTTCTTTTTTTGTCGGAAAGTCATATTTTGAATCTCTGTTTTCTTCTAAACAGTGTTCTGGGTACTCTGCTTCCTTTTGTCACAGTATTTTTGTCAGTAGGTGTGCGGTACAAGTAATAACCTGTTACTACAGGTTGCATATAAAGATATATATTTAAATCTGGATAGATCTTGCCATTCAATCAACCTTTTGTACAACCATTATGAGCCCAATACACAGCCTTTCTAATCTTCTGAGCACATATCCACATATCTTTTATGCATTAGTCAAAAACAATATATATGAATAAGGAGATTAACTGTAGACAAAATATGGAGTAATTTGTGTTCTGTTTTTTTGATAAGTTAGTGAATATACAGTTTGTCTTATGTTTTTGCTGGCTCTGCATCAGGAAATAAATTATACATTGACATGATTTGGTTAGGTAGATCAGTAATGCACTTAAGTGTACATCTTGAAGTTAAACCACTAATGTACATACCTACTCTAACCACACCTTTACTGTTTGCTGACATTCAGATATTTTAGACCCCTGTGAATTAAAGAATGCATATAAATAATTTTTTTAAAATAAAATAAAAAAAAAAGGAAATTCTTATGTAGTTTTAACTACTACGCAAAAGAGTACTTATTTTCAAGGATTAATTGTTTTGGGTTTTTTCATTTGTTTTGTCTGTTTGCTTGCTTATAAATGCTATCTGCAGCTTCTGCTGCTGTATTTAAGATCCTATCTGACTTGCCCGATAAAGTTTACTGGTTCAATTTGTCTTGATATACGATTAATAGTTTTGTTAATTTTCAGTTCATTATGAACCTCGTCCAATTATATTTAAATCAGTTGATTCGGCAAAAACTATTTCTTCCATTGTACAACTGAAAGTAATTCCCCTTGCCACCAAACATTTGAATTTCAAGTATTGTCAGTGATTGAATTATAGCATCACATCTCTTTTAAGCTTATCTTTGAAGAAAAGATATTTCAGCAAATTTACTAAACCCCCAGTTTCTACAATATAGGCACAAACAAACTGTAACTGATTTGGATTGAAATTAGAAAAATGCCTGTACTTTTCAAACTTTGTGCAACTGTTTCATCCATCAGGTAAATTACAACCAGTGTAGGAAATTCTCAGAATTCTCATGTAATAAAACACCTAGCAGAAGGCTTTCACTTGCATAAACTTTATGCTTAGAAATGCATATATATTTTTAAATGAATAAAAGAAAAAAAGGAGCAGCTTTTTTCCCAATGAGAGCTATTAATATTTTATGTCTCACTGAAGAGCTGCTTCCTTTTCTCTTTCTTCTTGACACCAGAGAGGCTATTAGCTCTTTATTTTTATGTCTCCCTTTTCCTCACCCCTACCGTGCCCCACAACCCAAATAATAACAACAACAACTTCAATCTGCCTCTCCCTGGTTGGGACACCGTACTTGCTATCTTTCCACTTTATTAACTTAAGCATTAGCTTTTTGAAGCGAGTAAAATTATAAATGACATGTAATCCTATGCTGGGTGGCAGAGGGCTGCTTTCTGAAGCCGTGATTGACTGAGGTGAACAGGGAAAGGGAAAAATTTGTTCTGAGGGTTGCAGAGTGCCAAGCGATATGTCATGGCCTCTGGCAACAAGAGCAGCATTGTATTTATAATCAGTGCAACATGCTGAGAGGGCAAATTAAGCTGCAGGAAGCCCAGCTGTGGCAGTGACATAAGGGGCCATACTTTACTCCATATCCTTTCACAGATGTTAACTTGTGCTGGAGCCACAGCTCCAGCGATGGATTTCAGGTCTCACGGAACACAGGCTCTGCTCACGGATGAGGAATCACTCCTTCTGAGCTCGTGTGGCATGGATCCCTGTATTTCACCAAGCCATTTAGTTCTATAAATCCCAATGGCTGTCTAGGCTTATGAAAACTGTTCCAAAAGAGGTTGATAGACCCCACTGTAAATTAGGTTCTCTCTTCAAGTTGGGCCATAGTAATAAAATGAAGGTTAGTACGAAGTCAGACCTAATAAAACAAATGTCAAAATTATGTCAGTAGCAAAATATGGAACTGACGCATCTCTAGGACTTCAGAGATAAATATCTGCTGGTGATGCACTGTAGGGTCAGTGCCTGGATCACACTGCCTTTGAAAGAAGGAGCACAGATTTTCTGTTCAAGACCCATTTTTACAGTTGTAACTCATGTTGGGATGAGGCTGAGGTTTGGATATGCAGCCAGTCCACTTGTGATCTTTCTGCTGCACAATACAGCATGAAT
This sequence comes from Pipra filicauda, assembly GCF_003945595.2. NCBI lineage: Eukaryota > Metazoa > Chordata > Aves > Passeriformes > Pipridae > Pipra > Pipra filicauda. The sequence continues at coordinate 484,311 of NW_024104084.1, read as the reverse complement.
TTTAAACCCTTTGTTGTCAGCTAGCTTTTAATCTCCACTTCAAAACCTGAGAGACAGGGAAGTGTTAGTGGTATCCAATGCTGTGTTAGTACTTGGAGAAAGAGAGGCCAGAACTCCAATAAAGCTTAAGGGAACAAAGTGAAGAAAACCCCTGTTTACTCCGACCTAGAAACTTGTATGTCAGTGGTAGCTGAATGTGAAGTGACCTTAAAATTCTTTGAAAATCCCACACCTCAAAGAGACTCTTCAACTCAACCAAAACAAATTCAGGTTGGTTAATTTTACATCAATGAGTCAAGATCAAAGTCCTCTTAGCTGAGATTAGAAATATTGAAGCTTGAGATATCAGCCCCAAACTGCATGAAATCCTAACTCTCTGAGGAGCTTTGGTGTTGGACACATTGTTAAAAATATCAGTGATTTCACCAATTACTTATAAAGAAAGAAAGAAAGAGATGAGAAGCACTACAAAACTGCATTTGAAAAGAGACAATGAACAGAAATTCTTTAAATGTTTTACAAGTGACCCAAACTATATAAATAGCATTAAAAAATTAAAATTAATGTATAAATATAAAATAAAAAATATAAAGCTATTAATGAAAATAAATGATAATACAGTCTGGGTATTTCTCATTGTAGTGGTTTGAACCTTGTTTTCCCCAGAGGTTAAGAGAAGTGGTAGACCCCAAGGGGTGGAAACCCCTGGAAGTTTTGAAATTCTGCCCAATGGACGCTCCTGCAGAAATGTAAACATATCACAACCAGACCGGAAAAGAAGAGTTGTAGTTTTGGTTGTGGTAGGAGAGCTGGCCATGTTGTAGAGCCACGAGGAAGGGGCTCTGAGCCCCTTGGGGCCTCTGGCCCCCTCCCAGCCCCTGGCTGGGGGCTGCAGGGACCTGGAACAGCATAAAGCTGGGCTAGGTGCCTGTAGTTATGCCGGGAGATGTTTTCTCCATGGGCGCAGAGCAGCAGCCGACGCTGACCAGAGAAACGGTGGCGGAGAGCCAGAGATAAGAACCTGAACTGAAGGAGTAGCAGAAACAACATGCAGCACGGCAGAGGAGACTGCTGGAAGGAGAGCCGAGGAAAGGAGAGCCAGCAGCTGAGAGCTACAGAGTTCTTGGGGGTAAGACTGTACCACACTCCCCCAAGAACTCCCTTGAGACCCCTCTTGGAGAAGAGGGACATGGACTCCTATTTTGGAGAGCAGTTTTGGACATGCAGCACCGGAGAGGGAGGAGCTGAGAAGCTCAGAGCGTCCCGGAGCTGGACCGGGACGGCCAGATGGAATGCGGGGGGAGTTGACCTTGGCTCTCCCCCCCTTGCACTGCTGCCACGGTGGCAGCCTGAGAGACAGGGCACAGAGGCCCTGCAAGAGATACCAGACCGTCACGAAGACCCCCCTGTGTCTTCGTGATATGACGTGGTGAAACGACCTTGTCTGGGGTTACGAAGTCCACGGAAGACCCCTCGGTTGTGAGGCGATGGGGCCGGGGGAGCTTGAATACCTCCCTCGTGGACGCTGGCAGAAAGCCAGCTATCAGCTGCTGCATGAGATGAGAAGAAACCTGCTGCCTCAGAAGATGCTGCTGTTCAAAGACTGGAAGGGATCTGTCCTTCTTTCCCTCCTGGACTTTTATTTGGAGGGGAGAAGAGATCTGATCCATTGTAAATACTATATGTCATGGTAGAGATAGTTATGATCATGTGTATAATGTGATATGGTATTTATTTGTACAGTCATTGTAATATATTTCCCTTTCCCCCATTTTGAGTCTGGTGTGTTTTGTCTGGAAAAACCCATCTCACATTAGGTTGAGATGTGGGAGGGGAGATGGAGCTAGGGAATTGGATTTTGGGACTATCTCAAACCATGACACTCATCCATCTTGGTTCAGGCATGATGTTGACTAGTTGAAAATATGTTTTGTATCCTGATATTAAGGTTCTCCAAATAATGATAGCAAATCAGAAAAGAATCCAAGTGTTTTAGTGTATTAAGTATTATTTTGAATGAAAATATTAAAAAATGAATTTAAAACCTTTCAAATTAACTGCAAAATTTAATTCTTTCCAAATAAGAAGTTAAACCTCCCCAAATTATTGGAATGACAGTTTTCAGAAGAGAAAATATGAAACTATCAGCATTTCTTGCAAGGTTTTTTGAAAAGTTACATTCTGACTTTTCTTGTGCAAATATTTGGGTTTTTTTCTCAAACGTTTAAATCTGTATAGGCTTTAGTCATTCGGTCTACTCTTATGATTGTGATGAAAAATTTGAAAAGGAAGAAGCTGTTATTCCAAGCTAAGTATTTGTCAATTTGCTTGGGGTTGAACCCCAATAATCTTGAAACATCCTTTACTTTACAATGTTCTTAGAGCCTTAAGTAGGTTTTATTTTTGTTCTTTCAATTTGCCTAATTTTTATAAAAAATTCGCTGATTTGTAGCCATTAACTTGCTATAAATTAGACTTTCATGTTCTGCAGAATATGTACAGTTTTGAGGCTGCAGAACTTGACATGATATTTAAATCCCATTCACACTTCGCTTTCACGCTACCATTTGCCTCACAAGACCTGCCTGGACAGGTGTTCATGTATCTGAAACACTTAGACCAAACTAACTAAAGCGGGGCTCATTGTTGAAGGTGTCAGGGGCTCTTTTCTTGCAGCATCCATCACAAAACACCATGGCTATACCAAATTCTAATTGTGCAGATACCAATCTCTCTGCTACCTGTGAACTCTCTGGAATCAAAACACATCTGGAAGTTTAATCATATCTGAATTTTCAGTACCTTAGGTAAGGCAATGTTGTCTTGCATTCAAACATGTCAAAGAAAATAAAGATCTCGTTTTGTCACAGACATCAATTAACTTATTCAGATGGCATTTAGCTATCATCTAAAGTAGTTCTATGGCTCCTATTAGTGTATAGTTTTAGATATTCATCTCCACAGGAGTTTTAAGAGGCTCCAAGAAACTGTGACTTAATTTTATAGAATCATTGAATATTCTGAAGTGGAAGGGACCCATCGGGATCATCGAGTCCAACTCCTGGCCCTGCACAGGACGTCCCAAGAATCCCACCCATGGGCCTGCGAGTATCGTCCAAATGCTTCTTGGACAGGCTCGATGTTGTGACCACTTCCCTGAAAAGTCTGATCGAGTGCTTAACCACCTGCTAGGTGAAAAACCTTTTCCTGATATCCAACCTAAACCTTACTTGACTCAGCTTTGTGTTGTTCCCTCAGGTCCTGCCACTGGTGATCAGAGTGAAGAGTTGGGTACTAGGCCTTCCACTTGCCCTCGTGAGGATGTTGAAGATCACAATGTGGTCTCTCCTCGGGCTCCTCCTCTCCAGGCTGAACAGACTGAGTGTCCTCGGCCGCTCCTCATACGGCTTCTCCTTCAGACCCTTCACCATCCTCCTATGAATTTAATCAAGACACTAAAATAAAAATATAGCCTCCTTGGACTCTGTTGTCAGGACAGAGCACGACTAGGTGTCTCCAGAAGGTTGTTTATCTCAGAGACAGGGCGAACCATTTCCTGGACTTGCCTTTTTCTCCATCAATTATTAACTGCTATGGGAATTATACTCCAATACAATAGGATGGATTTTTTTGGCATGTCTAAGAAACGTGTGGCACAGCTCATGAGGGAAATAACCCTCCAAAACCACTGCTTGTTTATAATGTTTCGCTCTGGTTTCCTCTTCTTACACTGTTCTATCGACTCTGTGTTTATTTTTCAAGTTGTGTTGGATTACTCAGTAGCTGAGACTGAACTGTATTTAAAACCATGAAGACAGTTTTTCCATATGATTCTGTCTGCTTTGAGACATCCCATAATAGTCCACAACTTTGTTCCATAAATAAATCAGAAACAAATGAACACCATTCAATACACTTTAAGCTCCATTTTTTAGAATGAATTCAATAAATATATCCATATTAAAAATCTATTAGGGAATGGTAGAGAGTGATGTTGTACAGATACTAACATGAGTAAATATACCAAAAAAGGAATAACAATCAACATCATAAAAAATTCTGTAAGAAGATTTTTTGATGGCAATGTGTTTTGATCAATATTATTTATTTTAACTAATGCCCTGATTTGACAAACTGAAATGAAGCAGTCAGCTTACACTGATATTTCCATTTCAAAATGACCTTCAAGAAAAGCCATGCATTTTTCAAACACAATAAAAACGGTTGTAAAAAGTTGATGTACATTCCCCTTGGATTGTTTAATTTTAAGATTTTTTTGACATTTTTACTTTTACAATTCCAGTCTGAATAATTCAATGTTTATTCATTCAGTGATAATATTTAAGTTGTGCCATGTCTTAGAATGGAGAATCATTTTTCAATGTTGGCATTTTTGCATAAAAGAAAAAAAAAATGACAACTTTTTCCCCCCGTTTTTTTTAATAGCGTTTAAGGGAGAAATTTAAAGAAGAAATGGCTGAATGAGGAGATTAAGTTATGTAAAGCAAAACAGTGTTTCTCTTATATCTATAAACTACTGAGCGCAGAAGCATTTTCTGTCACAGTAAAGATTGCCTTTGATGTTGACCAAGCAGTCCATTCATCCAAGATATATGAGGTCAAATGATGATATGCTCAAAACAGTGGTGATCCATGAATTATTTGAATGTTAATATTATATTAATATTGTCAATAGACATGTTTTCATGACAGTTTCAGATTTTTATTTTATTTTATTTATTAAATACCATCATGCCTTATCTTGAACCTTAGATATCAAGACAGGTTTTTGATTAATTTTACCAGTGCAAATAAATAAGGACCTTTACCAATTGTTGGAGTATATTTGAGGTGGTTGGTTCATTTGGAACAATTAGTTTGGTGGCTGGCAAACTTCAATATTTTTGAGGATCCACACAAATTACTGATATACCTGTTTTGATATTGTGTTTTTCCTTTTTAAAAATGTACTTTTATTCTTTTAAGTACAAAAGTAGACACTTAATTTCAGTTTAGCCACAAAAAATTTGAGATGACAAGCTGTGGTAAGGTCCATATATCTGCATATGAGTAATATAATTTTTTTTACTTAGTCCAGTCTTAAGTTGTAGAATGCACTGTATGAAAAATGGATGCACAATTTCAAAATGAAGATAAAAAGGCGATTATTGAAGGAAGAAAGTTGTAATGAGCTGTGTTCTACAAAGAAGCCATTTATGGCTCAGAAATTGTGCACATGAACCATTGATGTCTGTGAGAACACATCAGGAAAATGTGTGTCCTAATCTTATTTGCCTCGCCGGGCAGCTGCGATTCGCCAGTGCTGGTATTAGGAATTAGGACTGGATATGTCTTGGTGTGACCTGCTCTGACTTCTCTTCTGCTCAGTCTTCTACACACTCCTTGAAGGGATCAGAGATCAGACCTTTGCTTGTTCACACCTTGGCCTCTCTGTTGTCACTGCCCACAGAGGTCTCAATTAACAGCAATTTCAGGGATAGCTTGAGTGATGGGCTCCCTGATGGCTGAATTCTCAACTGATCAAAGTCATCGTAGATCCATTAACTACAACACAGCAATGCCAATTTATACCAGAAGCGAGTAAAGCCCTGAGTTACTGAAACGGGTCTGTAATCATTGAATTCATTTTAAATAGGGTAGCAAGAGGCCATTGTGATCAGAGAACAACAACATTTGTTATCAGTTGTTGTGCAGGAAGAGGTTGAGGGCTGAACCCTTGGGCAGAAATGGCATTCTCTTCAACTTATTCAAGTGACACAGAACTATAATGGGTGTAAAGAAGGAGTTTCATGAGAGATAGACAGACTTCTGTAAAAGTTTGTTTAAAATAAACGAGAAAACTATATTCAGATGACAATAATTAAGAGACCATTTTTTAATATTTTGTCATATCTAAAACTGACCACATTTGGATGAAAGCATGTGGGTAACCAATTATCTGAAATACTTTACATTAATTTTTTTTAGAATATTTTCTGGTATTCCTTTCTTAATCCCTTCTTTGAAATGTGTTTTCACTTTTCAGTAAGAAATAAATAGAGCAAATAACAAGTTGTGTGGATTTTTTTCTTGCTTGAAAAATAATGCTGAAGGAATTGTTTTGCAGTTGAAAATTAATGTAACCCATTATGTCCAGGAAATTTCTTCAATATATTACTTGCCAAGTCTTTGGTCCTCGCGAAGAATATAATTTTAATTTATCTCATTTTTCACAACTGAGCCAATGATTGTTTAACCTAAAGTGCCATTGTGACTAAGTAGAGAAATATCAGGGTTCTTGGTCATTTTATTGAAGCTTTGCTATTAAGTCCACTAGGTTAGCACTGAGAAACACAGAAATTGCCACTTCAGAAGCAAAAAGTCCTAGAGAATGTAACAGGGGATGAAAACATTTTATTTGGCTTTTTTTAACACTGCTTTTGAACATTAAATAGAAAATTGTATGTCTTTTATAAAAGTCAGAAAGATGGATAAAAACAAGGTATAAAAAGGTTATAATTTTCAGTTAAACATCAAGAATGTTTGGAATTTATTTATTATATATTTATGTATTTGTTACCCCTTGCATAAAATTATTAATATTATTGCTTTATTTCTATATCCTTCTCATGAAGGTCTTACAATCCCTAAGCGAAAATGTGGCCCTAATGTTAACTCTGGAAACTGTAAAGTATTGTTGATTTAGTGTACCTGGTTAGTACTTTCAAATTTCCCTTGAGGATGTAGATAAATGCCTTCTACTAAGTTTTGTGGCTAGGGTCCCACCGTAGGCACTTATGATTGTGTTCAGCTTTATGTGCTTTTAGCTGGTCCACTCAAACTAACAACTCAGGGCTATAGCTCAAGTTAATTGACAACTCCAACCTGCAATTTTTTGTTAATACTCTGAAATTCACCTATGGAAATTTAACTCTTCTGACAAAGTAGTTATAAAAATGTTCAACTTTCCATCTGCTGTATTAGGAATGGTGCTGTACATTCCCAAATCAGAGGCAGATTCTCTTTGGAGTTGCCTTTTCCAACCTAGCTAAAAGTTCTTTACTTAAAGTAACAGAATTATATTAGACTTTGGAATGGAGAAACCATAACATTTTCATGATTTCTAAGTGAAGAGGGACACACTCTTTTTGTGGTTCTAGGTGCACATCTAAAATTCAAAACAACAAGAACAGAAAAACCTCAAAGAAAAGCTTGATACAGAAATGTAACATTTTCAAACAATGCATTTAAATATTTTGATTGATTATAAAAGCACTGAATAATCTAGTGTAATGAGTTTCCCTTTTTCTTGCAACTCAGCATGGCAAAGATTTGGGACTGATGGAACAAACGTTTGCCAGGCTATTTCTTACCCAGCCCTGTGCATTAGGTGTACAGGGTTTAAGGATGCAACTCTTTGCTCTCTTTGCAATCCACGTGTACAATAGAGAAAGAGGTTACTAGTCAGAAAGTCTTCACAACACCTTGTTGTTCAGCTGCTGTGCATAGCATAAGAAAACCTACAAAAAGAAAAGAAAAAAACCCAAACCTTTAGTACCATTGGCACTAGACTTGAATTAACGAGATTTGTAACGATGTTGAACTCAGGTATGAGCAGAAGATTATTCCAAGAAAGGGCGAAAAAGCCATCTTCAGTTTTGCAAAAGGATTTTAGATGTCTGGGACATTTATTAGAGTGTAATAGATCCACCTCAATGTAAGAAACTGAATCCTTTACTGATCTTCAGGGCAGCACCAACATGAAAGGGACTATCTAGGTTTGCTCTGGACATCAATTTGTCTAAAGGCCTCATATATCATCTGGAGAAAGGGGAGATGGTACAGGTCACAATCTTTTTTTTTCTTCTTATCATTAACTGGAATTAACCTTTTTTGTTACCAATCAAAAGAAAGCAATAAGTAATAATACATAAAATAAATTATAGTTATAAAAATGAAGACATTTGAAAAATAAGGGGAGAGAAAGAGATAAAGAGCAGTTGCTCATATTTCCTTCATGTCCTCCTGGAAATAAATAGGTAAATTTTAAAGAATATATAAATCAAATATGAGCAGGAGAAAGGAAGAAAATCCATGACAGTGAGAAAAAGAAACAGAGAGAAAAAGCAAATATGCCTAAACATTTGATGCAGACTTTCAAGGCCAAAAAGGAATTTAACAGCCTTTCAGAACAGAAATTGTGATGAAATTTGATCTTTAACCACGCTAAGTCTTAGGGGTGCCTTTTTACAATAAGAGCAAGAAAATGCAAATGAATTTAAGTCAGATGAAAATCTTTGATTACACAATGCATTAGTCAGATCCACAGTTAGATTACAGTGATCAGTTCTGGTCATCACATTACAACATAAAATATTGAAACACTTGACAAGGTAAAGAGACAGGATATGAGTTTGATCTTAGGCTGTGATTATATTATATTAATGACTTCCTATCATATTACTGGCTTCTCCATCTTATCAGAGAAACACCACTTCCTAATTGAGTAAGAAGGTAGTGAAAACAAGCAGAATTTTAAAAGCTGTTATTATTATTATTGCCTTTTCAACATTTTTTTCTTAAGCCTTATGTTTTGTCCTTATTTAAAAAAAAGGACATTAAATTAGGCTGTATATTTCAATTGGGATACTGTGATTCACTGATCAATAATGCTAAACAAGAGTAGAGCATTACATATGCAAGATATTCAGTCAAAATATCTCATGCTGCGTCCCAGGAAGAAGAAGCCATGCACAAACACAATAGAAGGCAGCTTTTAAAAATGAAGACGCTGTGCAAAGAATATAATTCCATTCCCTGACAAAGTTATATTGAGTGACTTGGTTACTGAAGCCTTGGTAAGTCGCACTGTGAAATGTGTAGTGCCTAACCTGTTTTTATCTGTGACTCTGCCTTTTGTCCTCTCGCATTCACCTATCAAGAGAAAAAAGATGCATCATGGGGTAAAGCATACCCCAAGTCAAAGGTAGCCAAAAAAATCTTTAGCCTTATAAGGATTTTTTACTGTTGATAAAAGAACAAGTAGGTGACAGTCTCAGCAGAAGGAGTTACTCAGCCCACCTTTGAGAATCTGCCCTATATTAAAGCTCCATGTACTGTGATTCTCCTTGCTGTGAAATTTCTAAGAAAAAATCTCAGGGTTAAACCAGAAAAATAACATTCAGGGCCTTCAGCTCCACTACCCTTTTTGTGGACAATCTTCTACTACTTTTTATTCTTTAGTGCTGCAAGAGGATCCTGGTAGCACCAATGCTCTTAGACCAAGTCTGGTCAGAGGAATACATAAAAATAAACAGATGAACTTGCTCATTTATACTCTTCCTGTAACTGGGGAATTGGATTAACTTTTTCTGGAAATATTATACTTGAGAAGTTTTAGGAGACTGTGAAATCAAAGTTGCAACTTTGTCAAAGGGGATCTCAATATTTTTTTTTTTTTCAAGACAAGAATTAGAAGCTGCTATAATAGTTAGAGAAAAGTAATCAAGATCTGAAAATTATCGTGTTACATTGGGCATTTTCATCATGTATTAACCTCTTCTTATTATTAACTACTTCTACTTTACTTCCTCTTTTTTGAGGAAAAGCAGTTATTTTCCTTTGACTCTCATAGGAAACTGGATACATATCCTTTATAAAGAAACAAAGATTTTCTTAAACAAGAAAACTTTTGCAATGTAACATGCTTCCTATTCTTCTTGAGGTAGTTCATCAAAATAATTTGTAGTTCCATTGTTTATATACGATACAAAGTCTTCATGCTGGGAAACATAAAATACACAAAGGTTAATGTTAATCTTATGGGTATCAGTCTCTGTTCAATAGGCAATGGAAAAGCCTATTGAAAAAGAACCTCCAGAGGGTGATTTGGAATGCTGTCTGGACTCGGAATTGTCCCGCAGGGAGACATAGCTCTCACCATCACTGTATAAGAAGGCTGGGAATTAACCATACTAGTCTATGTGAACATCTCATGTTGTTCCCAAAATGGGGAGACAAGAACAAAAAGAGGGAAAAAAAGGAGAAAAAAAACCTAAAGAGCAACAACCCCCCCACATCATAACAGAATACAATCAAATGGATAAACTAACTCTTCTCTCTATGCCTTATGTTCAAAGATACGTAGATTGCAAAGTCAGGTGCTTAAACATTAGTAAATTCCTGTCAGAGATCATCTCCAGCTGATTTAGTTATCTAAAGTTACTTCTTGTAGCAGGAAGGAGATGGATTTTCTAGGATCACCTGATGAAGTAGAATCATCATCATGGCTAGGCTTCGTGAATGAAGATTTGGGAAGGGCTCTACCCACATTTCCTACGAGCACGCTGGTGGCTAAAGAGGCCAGTGCGAGACAAACAAATCTGGTTGCAAAAGGCACAGCAGAAAGACTCCTTAGGTGGTATTGGCAAGACACAATTTTTTCTGCGTTGTCTTTTCTCCTCGAGAGTGATCCTGCGTCCATTCTCAAAGAAAGCAGCAGCGTTAAAGATAGTGTTTTTCTTTACTTCTCAAGGCCATTGCTCAGGGTGCAGAGAAACCACACTGGAAATCAGTCGTACTTATAGGGATTGATCCCTTACAAACAAAAGATGATCTCAGTGATGGAAATAAGAGTGTACCAGCACAGATTTACCAAGGGGTTAAGGGCACTGAGAACTCTCCATTTTGAGTGTCATGAAAAAGCTCATCTTCGTTACCGCTCCATCAGATCTTAGTCCACTCAGCATCAGTGAAACCAGTGCATTAGAATCTTTGTTTATTCTAACCGAACTTAGTAGATTTCTTTATATTCCTTATTCTATTATTATTATTTTTATCTTTGTCCATTATAGTCACAGCTGTTGTCATTTCTCATTTGCCTGTTTTGTTTTTTTTTTCTGTCACACTGAACCACACTAGAATTCTGCAACAACAACTGAAAAAAACCCACCATGTTTTTGAAATATAGTGTTTCACATATTATTTCTGCGAGTGTTACATTCTGAGTTTTTCTTTTCTGGGGAAAATCGTAATTCACAGTCTTAGCCTGGAAAGAGGAAAAAAATAAAATCTCACAAAGGTAGAGAAACAACAGGCAGCCAAGCAGCACGTTGGATGCTTAAGATCCAGAAACAACAGGCAGCAAGCAGTACAGTGGATGTTTAAAATCCAGAAAGCAGCAAGTGGTACAGAGGATGTTTAAAATCTTTTCAAGCACAATAATTCTTTCAGATTTAGTTTATTGTCACCTCTGGCTTTTTTGGGGTTTATAGGTCTGGGCTGCAATGGCAACATTTAAACTCACAGGAAAGTAGGCTCATGGGGAAGAAACAGTAAACACTCTCCATTGTCCTACCGAGTGTTGCTGCACTTGTATGTGGGATTGCAGCAGCTACTCACTCAATATTACACCCAGTGAGGAGCCATCTGGGCTCCAGCCTGAACTTACTCATCACCTGGAGAATCTGTCCAAGCACAGATCAGTAACTGAACTCCATGGGGTAATTTTCTGCCTCAGAGTGGCAGACAATAGGAAACAATCGTGCCCATCCAACTTTCCATGATTTCCACAGTTTCCTCCTAGGCAGTGTGGCACAGTCCTGCCCCTCAGAGTAGATAGTTACAGGTCCCTAAAGTTTTGAGGCAGTCTGCAGCACATACGCTCAGTGTCTGTGAGCTGTCTCCTGTTGCTTTATTTCTGCCACGAGTCCCACTGCAGGCATTTGACTCACACACAGAAGCTGCAAGGCACAACTGGATAGAATACAATCCAATAAAACAACCAAACAAACCAAAGAATATAACAGCAGGAGAATAAATATTCCATGGAACTTGTGCCAAGGTTACATGTTTAACAGTTTTCCACTTTATTGTCAATTATTTGAATCTCATAGAGTGAGGGCAGACATTTTTATAGCACTTTCTGTTTAGCATTGGACATTTGAAGTGGCACAGCAGAAAGGAAGGTGAGGTTTTAGCTATAAATTGTGTTTTGCAATATGAAAGCTGCATAATAATGAACAATATAAGTTTTTTTCGATTTCCATTTTTCTTCTTTACTCAAGAAAGGACCAAATCATTCTGAAAACACATTAGAAGTCAATGACAAAGTAATAGAAAATGCTGACATTTGGAAATATCTTTCTGAGAAAGTTCTTTAAGTGCTAGTTTTCAGAATCTATTCCACCCATGTAGATAAACCTGGAGGCAAGGAGCACAGGTGATGTCCTTCATACTGATTGAAAAATCGAATCTCATTAATATGAAAAGACCAGCGGCTAAATATTTTTTTCATCACCAGAATGCTAGCATTCTTTCTGATTTTTATTTAGTAGTATTATTATTGATAATAACTGTCAGTGATATCTTCACATTTATATAGTGACTTTTCTCCCAGAAGGTCCCAGTGCCTGGACACCAAAAATCACTTCCCTAATCATGGGGATGCAGCCTTGATTTTTATCTCTGACCTGTGATGCTGCACGGCAAACAAGGAGACAAATCCCATGAATACTAAAGCATTTTGTGCAATTCAATTTGCTCGTGTGAGCAAAATCTTCAGTTTCAGACTTTTGTACAAAGAAAGAAGTGAAACAGCATAGCCTAAGTTGGAGTAGTTCAGAAACTTCATGATGTATCTTTCCTATTAAAAAGTTAAGCTGGCATTTAAATATACATCTACCTGAGCTGAGCTTTTCTATCAAAAAATGAGCTGTTGCCTCACACATGTCCTTACCATATATTGGAATGAAGGAAGACTCTCCAGGGCATCCACAGCCTCAGCTCAAGGTCAATACCTATGTGACCTGGCATGAATAACCCACTACATTCTCCACTGAATGTGTAGGAAACCAAGCAAAATGAATTATTTAAACACACAGACTTTAGCAGTATAAAATTAGTTGAACTGGTTCTTACCTTAGTCAACAATATAATGCTCATAATCCCTTTTTAATGACTGCAGATCATATGCAGGACACTTCACAGGGATACACACACTCATGAACACGTGTGTGTGTGTGTATGTCTATTTATGCAGACATTTGCAGTGATTATAAATATACAAGCCTAAGATGCCTAGAAAAGTACTTAAGAAGACTACTTCACACAAATGACTCAATTTGGAAAACCTGAAACTTTTCTCAAGTTTCCTATCTGGTGAAAAAAATATATGCAAATATATGCAAATATAACTGAGTAATGAGGAAGGAAAAAGAAAAAAAAAACAAAACAAAACCAGAAGGAATAAAAAAAAAAAACCAAAAAAAACCAAGAAAACAAAACAAAATAAACTATCAGAAGATCCCTCAACCCCATATCATGACAAGAAAAATATATAATTATAAATATCCATTTTTTAGTTAGATAAAATTGGTTGACATATTAAGCATAAACAGCTGAAGTGTGTAACCTCTTCAAAACTTATATTTTATAATGAAAGCTTTTTCCCTTTTTTTTTTTTCCTACTACTGTTTAAATCAGACCGGTTGCTATTGCTCAAGGAAAAATACATGATTCATGAAAGAAAAACTGCACTACAATAAGGAACTTGAAACTGAGCGTTGTTTCCATTGAACTGTGAACTTGAAGTTGAATGCAAGTCTTGAGCTGACTTGGCTGTAGTTGTCACATGAACTTCCCATTTTGTAGAAATATTAGAACATGGGGAAAAGCACTGAGAACACCTCTGTGCCTGAAGGAAGAGGGCAGGCTGCATGCAAAAGGTTTGCTCTATTTGGAGAAAAAAAATTAAAATATTGGAGAAAAAAAGATAAAACATAAACAGAGGTAAAAGTACTTGTTTTGTTAAAATAATATGCGACTTAAAAACATTGTACTTCAAAACCAGAAGGCTGAATCTTCTGAATTTTTTACTACTAGAAAAGAATTTCAATGGAAATCTCAATTTTGCAGATTTATTTTTTGTATATAAATACAGATAGACATACAAGCACACATCTTTAACAGTAAAGTAGGAAAAAAGAGAAGTAACTAACTCAGTTAATAATCCTTTAATATTTGTGTAATATGATATAGTTACAACAAGAGACCTGTGGAAGATTCCTATACGAGCAGTTCTTTAGTGGTTAAGAAAGCACTTATTTTCAGAAACAGTAGCATCTACAGCAAGGTTGGGGAAAAGAATTAAGAATGGCAAGGCTAAAGTCAGATGCAGGTGACATTTAGGGGTATATTTGTATAATAAACTTGCACAGAACCCTGAAATTGCCTTTTTGAGGCTACCGTAGATGGTCTGACTAAATCTCTCCTGTGAACTCCCAGTAATCCAAAAAGAGTAACAGCTCAAATCACTTTTATAGTACACTTAATGTAAGCACATCCAGGATCACTCTTTGGCATTTATATCAACAGGAATGGAACAACTGTCCTGTGAAAGGCTCCATAATGCTTCAGAGCAAGGTATAATGCTAAGACTGCTTAGTGAGGGGGAATTCCTTGAAGAAAACCATCCCATGAGCATTAACTAAAGTATCTGTGCATCTGTCATTGTTTAGTTTACTATGGTTGACTTAGAATTTGGGACTGTTCTACTAATACAGCAGAACTGGCAAGAGCTTGTGGTTACATTGTGACTTTGACCAAGCCACTCAGGAAAAACCCTTAATGTGAGATTTGGTATGGGAAATAGTTTATGTTTCAGAGGGAGTGATGGAGAGAGAAACACAAGTTCCAGAGATTCATCCTATTTTGAACAGACTTGTCAACAGTAAACTCAGATCATTGCAATGAAGGCTACGCAGAGGAGAAAGAAAAATGGAGTCTTGGGGCTCTTTTGGTGCCCAGAGAACACTGAGAAAGACAAGAGTAAAGCGAGCAAGAAATTCAGAAAATAGAGAGGACAGGAAAGTGATTTGAGGAAGCTGTGTTTTGCCAGAATGGCATTTTTCCTGGTGGGCTCCTGTTGTGGTTGGCCACCATAACCTCAAACAGCACCAGAAGCTGAGGGCAGAGTGGCCAGAAAATGGTGCAGCAGAAAAAGACCCCAGGGTGCTGGTCAAAAGTAGTTAAATTTGAACCAGCATTGGGCTCATTTGGCCAAGAAGGCCAATGGCATTCTGGCTTTTTTCAGAAGTACTAGGACCTGCAGGATCAGAGCAGTGATTGTCCCCCTGTGCTGCACAGTGGTGAGGACACCTCGAATCCTGGATTCAGTTTTGGGTCTCTCACAACATGAAAGACATTGAGGTGCTGGAGCATGTCCAGGGAAAGGCAACAAAGCTGGTGAAAGGTCTGGAGCACAAGTTTGATGAGGAACAGCTAAGTCAGCAGGGGATGTTTAGCCTGGAGAAAAGGAGGCTCAGGGTGACCTTATCACTCTCTACAACTTCCTGAAAGGAGGTCGTAACAAGGTGGGGGTCAGGCTTTTGTCTCAGGCAACAAAAAAGTGACAGGCTGTGCCAGGGAAGGTTAAGGTTGAAATTAGTAGAAATTTCTTCATGAAAAGGTTGTTAAATATTGAAATGGACTGCCAGAGAAGTGGTGGAGTCACCATCCCCGGAGGTGTTCAAGAAATGACTGGACATGGCACTTAATATTATGTTCTAGTTGACAAGCTTGTTGAGGGTGGTGGTGGACTCGATGATCTCAGAGGTCTTTTCAAACCTAAATGATACTGTGA
This sequence comes from Pipra filicauda, assembly GCF_003945595.2. Lineage (NCBI taxonomy): Eukaryota > Metazoa > Chordata > Aves > Passeriformes > Pipridae > Pipra > Pipra filicauda. Next base: position 468,671 of record NW_024104084.1, on the reverse strand, counting down.
TTCTGTGATGATTTGAGGGGTAGAAAGAGCACTAAACTCACACTAAAATCTATTTGAAATGTACTGGCTCTCATCAAAGTAAAATTCTGTGGCTTGTTGATGGACAATTTACCAACAGCTGCTTTCCAACCCAGCAGCTATTCAGATAAACAAATTACAAGAAGATAGGAGGGGTAAGAAATAGGAAGAAGAAAGCGCAGTTCACAGGCAGCACTGAGAACAGGACATATTGTTCTGCTGATTGTTCCTTTAAGCATGGATAATCATGTACAATGATGTATTCATTTTAAGAGGATTCTCCATGTGGAAAATGTTCTTGAAAGGTTTAAACACCGTGAATGATCCAAAACTCATCATAGTGTCATGGGAATGGGGCAACTTAGAAAGCTGCTGTACAAAAGGCAATGAGAAAAAAAGCAAGAGGCAAGAGGGAGATTGCAAAGGAGAAGAGAACTTTGCAATTTGATGCAGACACACAGTCTTGACTCATGCAGTGAAGGTTAAGCCATCTTTGGGACAGAGGAAAACATCTTTCAGGATGTTCTCTTTGAGTGATTAAAAGTATGGTTAAACTGGGGTGTCTGCAAGTACGAGAAGTAAAATCTCCCAGGGCAAAAAAACTAGCAAAAGAATTTGTGCTATTTAGGAGATGTCCTGAGGAGGAGACATAAAAGATTCCAATGTGTACAGACCATAGAACTCCCTGAAATCGACAGGTATGGTTCGGTTAAATACTTTGTCCCTTTTTCTATCAGTCTTCTCTCCTCCATTTCCCCTCCTCTTTTTTTTGTTTATTTTTTAAATCCCCTCATTCTTCTCCATTTTTTCCCTTTTTTATTTATTTTTTTTTCCTTTTCTTTTCTTTCCTTATCTATCTGAAATCAGACTGGGAAGAATCAGATATGACAGTAGCAGCCCTATGCAGAAGCCAGAGACAGTGAGAAGAGGAACACTACGGAGTGAGTTCATGAACTGCATAAACAAAAGATGTTTAATTGACACTCAAAAGACAGTGCTTTTCATGATCACCTCTGCTTGAGGAGGTCATCACTTTTCTGAGGAGCAGACATGTCATATTCTTTGGGCAGACCATTCCACTTCAGCTGGGATGGGTTGGGGGGAATTTTCTTGCAAGTTCCCTGAAAGCAAAAATCATCCTGTTATTTTTAAATCAGACTCCTGGCCTGGGAAACTATAGACCAATGGGTTTAAACTTAATAGTAAGCAAGGTTTTAGAACATACTTTGAGAGAAAATATTAAAGATAGAAAGATAAAAAAGAAAAAATAGATGGGTATACCAAAGAAAGAGTGCCAAACTGAACTGATACCATTCCATGATAAGATAACTGATTTTTCTAGAGAAGTGAAATGTAATAGATCTAATCTGCCTGGAGTTCAAGAAAACATTTAATATGGTCCATGCTAGAAATTATTATCAAAGCTAGAGGGGATGGGGATTAGTTGAGGAGTTAGCTGAGGAGCTATAGATGTGTAAGGAGCTGGCTGGTGAATTATCAGGGAAGGGTAACAGTGTTCTTGATCAGATAGGCTAGAACCACTGCTCCCTTTTCATTATTTGGAAGTGGGAGTATGTTATTTCAGACTGCTGGTGACACAAAGTTATACACTTTGTCAACACAGAAGGAATCAGAGTGTTGAAGAAAGTAGAACTAGAAAGAAGAAAGTAGAATTAGAAATAAGCATATTAAGAAAAGCAGTGTCTTGTATTGAGGCACAAATTATCTCATTTGTAGTCTATGTTCAAAATGCTAAGGAATAGTAGAAGGGAGAATAAACAAAGAATATAAGCTGTGTGTTTTAGCCCAGCAGAAGTTGAGGATTACTAATGTGAAGTGATGGTGATGATGATGATGATAATGATAGTAATAATAGTTGATAGTAGTAGTAGTAGTAGTGAATCCAAAAGAAGCTTAGTTGCCATTTTACAAGCCAATTGGTGACTTTGTGTGGTTCCCCCATTCTGTTTTGAATAAAGGTATTACAAAAAAGTAATTTAAATTGAACTAGAACAATTATTTGGGTATGAAGAATCCATTCTTTGAGAGAGGAATAAGATACCTCATTTGATTTAAACTGGGGAAACAAGGGCTTAAAGAAGTATAATTTTTTCTCTATATATACATTGAGATGAGAATATTGGGGTGGTTAAGGAGAAGTTATGCAAGCTAGAGCCATTGTTGCTGTAAGAAAATGATCATATTAATTTTTTCACAGACATTATGGCTGAAGATTAGATTTACAGAAAGAGAAAGATGGTTGCCTGGCATGAATGGCTGCAGAAAGTCAGGATCATGAAAGTGAAACCTCAGACACAGGAATGGCCTTGACAAATGTGGTGAATGATCTGTCCATTACCTTTAGCTTACTTTGCTGGTACATTACACCGTCAGTGTTTGGTACCTAGTGGACCCTCACAGGAAATAAGTTAGACAGCAGCACATTACTATGTTAGTATACAATCAAATGTATACTCAGCTGAGTATATGGGTTTAAAGATGAAAATTCACCCAGAGACATGTAACCACCTGTCTTCACTCTCCTGGCAATGTCACCGCACCTGCAGACAGGTTCTGGAAATTAAATTTTTAATTGCTACATACTGCATATAAACAGCCGGAGTCCTTTGCTCTGCTCTCCTCTGAAGCAATGAAATCACAAGAAAATTACACTGGGTTTGAATCATTGTCGCAAGTTAGTAAAAGAAAAGCATAAAATGGAGAAGCTGAGATACAAAAGATGAGATACATTTAGATGTTGTAGAAATGGTAGGGGATGGGGGGAAAAAAAAAGTCATATTAAGCTGAGATAAAAAAGGACAAATAAAGGTTTTTGTAAGCTTTACCCCAGGATGTAATAGCAATGTTAGTGTTTTCAGACTATAACCTTTTCTGAGATAGAAGGTAGTCAAATACACGGGTTCAAGTCTGTTTCTTTTCAGCCTTCCTGTGTGGCTGCAGGCTAGCTGCTGCAGATAAGGTATACAAGGAACCAACTGGATCCTCCAGCTTCAGTACTGGACTACCTTTGATAATTCTCAAGCTTCTTTACAGCAAAGTGATTTTTAAGCCAAGTGTCAGGTCTGCAGTCTACCAGTGCAGGAACTTCATATGCAGTAACTTACAAAGCCCATGTGCCCAGCAGGCAGCAGAGAGGAGCTAGTCAACAGGAAAGCTAACTCCAGGAATGTATCTAAACTCTCATCCCTCTCTAAGGTGAAAAACATCTGAATTGACACTTCACATAAGCAATCTGATCAGAATCTGATCTGATCTGATCTGAGATGAGAAAACTGGGATATCTCCTGATAGAGGACGGCTGATGGACAACTCGATGCACTGATGTGATTTGTCTCCTACTGCAGCATGAAAGTCCACAGCTAGTCAATACAAACACCACACAGACCTCTAGAAGCTTCTGTTAAACCCTGCTCAAAGGCTGCTGCTGGATTAACATTGTACTCTTTGGCCTTATGTTGGTTGAACTGTTGACTACAATGCTAATTTTAGGACACATCTGTGGTCTCTTACAGGTGGGATAGAACCAGCCTTAAAATACAAATCAGTCATCTATCTATTTGAAGTTGAAACAAATGGGCTAGGTGTCCTCAACTGATCTGCATTGAGCTTGTACTGCTGCACGAAGAAGGAATAAGGTACTAAGGGTAGTGGAACTGCTGTTCTGAAATCAGAGAATTTTTTGAGGTGGCAATGAGAAAATTTTTGCATACTCCCTTTTTGCCTTATGAGCACTCATGGAGTATGGGATCCTTAGCCAAAAGAAAGTAAATATACATCATTCACTATGTGGAGGATTCCATCAATAACACATTATGGAATCAAGTCAATTATGGGGTAGAGGAGTTGATCCACTCTCACCGCACTTAAGAAAACAAACTTAGAAGCACCAAAAAACCAGTTTAGAATGAGCTTAACCTTGTTTTATCATGGCTGGGCTTCGCGAACAAAGATTTGGGAAGGCTCTATCCACATTTGCTACAGGCACGCTGGTGGCTTATGAGGCCAATACGTGACAGACATATCCGATTGCAAAAGGCACAGCAGAAAGACTCCTTAGATGGTGTATTCTGCAATACACGGTTCTTTCTGCGTTGCCTTTTTTCCCCGAGGGTGATCCTGCGTGTGTTCTCAAAGGAGACAGCTGCGTTATAGATGGTGTGTCTCCAGGCCTCCCGATTGAGGCCAGAGTAGACCAGTTGTGGTGATCAATATGGCCAAGGCTGAGATGTTGTTTCAGGGAGTCCTTGTATCTTTTCTTCGGGGCTCCTCTCTTGCGGCAGCCAGTGGCAAGTTCACCGTAAAGCAAGATCTTAGGGAGGCAGTGGTTGGTCCTTCATCCTGGAGACGTGCCCTGCCCAGCACAGCTGTGTTCTCATCAACATGACCTCAATACTTGTGATAGCTGCTTGCTCTAGAACAGATGTGTTGGTCACATAGTCTGACCAGTGGATGTTTAGGATTGTACAGAGGCAGCGTTGATGGAAGCGTTCTAGGAGACGCAGGTGGTGGCGGTAGATGACCCATGATTCGGAGCCATATAAGAGAGTAGACAGCACTATGGCTCTGTAAACACTGATCTTGGTGCTTTTCTTCAAGTGTTTGTTACGCCACACTCTTTTGTGGAGTTTTCCAAAAGCACTATATGCCTTTGCTAATCTGTTGTCTATCTCTCCGTCAATCTTACCATCTGAGGAGATGAGGCTACCGAGGTAATTAAACTGTTGGACTGATCTGAACTCTGATTGGCCAATGGTGATGTGAGGACGATGGGGGACTTCCAGAGGTGCTGGTTGATGGAGGACCTCTGTCTTCTTTAAGCTGACTTCCAGTCCAAAGAGCTCAGCTGCCTCTGCAAAGCAGGATGTTAAACACTGCAGGGCTGCTTCTGTGTGGGTAACAAGGGCGGTGTCATCGGCATAAAGCAGCTCCCAGACAAGATGGTTTAAGGTCTTGGTGTGGGCCTTCAGATGCCTTAGATTGAATAGACTTCCATCAGTACAGTAACGAATGTAGATACCGTCCTGATCATCGAGGTCTGCTGTGGCCCTTTGGAGCATCATGCTAAAGAAGACGGTGAATAGGGTAGGAGAGAGAACGCAGCCTTGTTTCACACCATTCTTAATTAAAAAGGGCTCAGAAAGTGTGTTGCCATATCTGACTTGGCCGTGCTGATCCTCATGGAGTGAGATGATCATTTTAAGGAACTTGGGGGGACAACCTAAACGTTCCAAACCTTGTTTTATAGTACAATGTTTATAACCCCTCAAAATTATAAACCTTCAGATTCTAGAAATTAACCAGTGTTGGAAAATTCTGAATTCCTTTCTGTATCTTGAGGACATGAATAATTTCCTGATAATAAAAGACATTTCCATACTAGTCTCCTTGCACTTCAGCCCCCTACTCTGAAGAGCAGCAGAAGAAAAAAACGCCCTACTTCATAAAGATGTTGTGTAGAGAAGCTTATAAATTATTGAGATCTATTCTGGTACAGAAAGGTCATATATGTATGTGTGTCTGCATCAGAGGTAGCTAGCTAGAATTGATTGCTACATGAATAAACATTTACAGCTTCAGGCCCTGCAACAGTTATTGTCCCCTCTCTCTGCTCTTGTCTCTAAGTTTCTAAGTGGTCATGTCCTGTACGACTCTTTGCAGACTATATATTGAAGAGGGCAAACTCTTGCTATTCTTCTCTGCTGTGCACTAAGCCCTTTCTGCCCCCATTACTGTTTGATCTTTTACAAGGTTATCCTGGTATGAATTATAGGATGTAATTAAGGAAGATGGTTTTAATCCTTCTCTTTGTAAATGTACAATCTATTTATACAAGAACCAGCTACATGATATTGTGAATTTCGTACAGCCTATAGCTGAGGGTGACCAAACCAATTTCTCTGGATAGAATAAATCCTCCTTATCCCCACCCTTCAAACTTCAAACTGAACTTTATCCAAACATCATTTTCTCCAATTTAGAAAAAACTGCATTCATTTTTAAGTTTCATTTTCATATGAAAATGCTGTGAAATATATTGTTCTCATGCTATTTTCAACCATAAATTGAAGTGGAAAGTACCAGAAATACCATGAGGAAACTCACTCCTGGACTGATCTCCAACCAAACTTACCTGGATAAATTCATAAATGGAATTATGTAATATTTCTGGGAGAACCCACAAATGCAAGGGTGTACTTTGCGTGGTAACAACAAAGGTCTGGGCAAGACACAAAAATAAGAAGTTACATCAGAAAAGATAAACCACTGGCCTCTTAAGCAAAACATGACTGAGCTAACCGAATCTGAAAGACTTCAGATAGTGACAACACTAGTTGAGCTTAGATTGCTGAGCAAGGGAACCCTGTTGTGCTCTATGCCACTCTATCCCTGAGTGTTCACAGTGAGTGATCTAACACTGAGTTTGTATAGTTAATCTAGTTGTGCCTTGTGCTGGGGTTTTACTGCATGGAAACTAAGGCATTTTGGGGGATGACACATGACCTAGTCTCATCCCAACAAGTAGTCAGTGCACTATCGAAGTGTGCACTTCAATAGAGTTGTTCCTTCATCCTCCGATTTATACAGACACTGCAGTAACACCTGAACATAACTTCTAACTTCTTGCAATAACGTTTAGAAGCATCATCCCCATGTTAGGCATTATAAAACAACGGGAAAAAAAACCTGTGCCCCCAGATCTTCAATTTCACATAAAAAAGTAACACTGAGAAGGAGATAGAGCAGTGGGAAGTGGTTTTGAATCCTATCCTTGGCATCTTGCCCAGGCTGTTTAACAGCTCTATTTGCACCTATTGTCTATGTTATTCTTTTCTGCCTGCACTACTGTGTAATAATGAGGGCTGAGAGTGCCCAGGCCTTCATCAGCTTGGCTCTTCAGCCAGGGCTGCAATGATCCCATCTCTGACAGTGCAGGGGGATTTGTAAAACACATACCTTACTATGCTACACATTCCATCAGATCAAAGAAAGTTTGTCCAGAGTGTCCAGAATCCTTGACACATTAGAGGACAGACTAAAACTGAAGGTTGGTGCAGCAAGAAGCTGTTGTACTCCTGCTTAAGCCGTGACAGAGAACATGTACGGACAGAGCTGGGCTAGCTGGGGACTGATATGCTGCTGATGAATGCTGAACATCTGCTGGAGGAAAGTAGGATGATGCAGTGACCTCTGCATACCTAAATTCTATAGAAATGAATTCTAAGTCCAAAGAGACACCACTGATTCTGACAGAATTATTCTTGATGCATAACCATGTAACTGAAAGCATAAATTGGCCTGACATGTAATCTGCTTTGGGATGAAAGGCACTATTTAAATGGAAGATGCTATTATTATTATTATTATTATTTCCTTTCTAGGGCTAGTGAAGCTCATAGCTTTCATCTTCAACCAGATGAAGACAGTGAAAAGAGAGTGATCTTTTATTTCTTTAATGATTAAAAAAAAAAAATTAATAAGATGTAAGGATGCCATTCAAAATAAATGTCAGTGGGAAAGGGGAAAAAAATAAAAACAAACAAACAAAAAAGGAAACAAGAAATCAAGCAAAACTGGAGTAGATTTGACCTCAAAGGAGCTGAAATTGAGTTAAAGTTTACTACTGAAGTCAGGTTTCCCTTGGGGGTTAGGCTGCCATTTAAGCTATTTCTTCTCTTTTACTTCTACAGTATAATTCCCCTAATACAGTGCTATAGGTCAAAAAAAAGCTCTACTACAGCTGGGCTCCAATTTCCATTTACTAGCATGAAAAACCTCCCCTTGTATAAAACAGCTTAGTATTATTTTGTGGAAAAATTGGCTCCTAAATACTACCTTACAGAAGAAGAGGGTAACCTGGTAGTCTGAAGCAAAAGCTACTTCTTCAGTGCACGAGCTCTTGACAGATTATTCTCCTGAGTCTGCTACAAACTCACTCTGTGCCTCTTCATCTGAACTTTGTGCTCAAAAAAAAGGTGCTCTCAGTATATCTGGTTAATTTTTATAAGATGACTGTTATTTTTATCTTTTCTTCACCTTTCCTTGTGCTATTTTCTCTCCCTCCTTCTCCCCCCCTTCCCCTTCACACACAGTCACACACAAAACCATCTCTTCTGTCGAGATGAAAAACCACACAGACTGGTGACTGATTGGACTCTGCCAGAAGCATAATTAAGCAGCTTTTAGACTCGACATTGATAATGAAGGAAAGGAGAAAACTTACACTAATCAAGCAAACAAATAAACAAAAAATATACCGGAAAACTCCACGTATATGCCTTCTCTCAGCTATGATACTTCACAGTGCTACTTTTAACAGCAGGTGATAAGGAAGCTTCAGACAGAACAGTGATTTTTGAGTTGATGGTGCTCCTTTAAAGACACACATGGAGACTATATACCCCACTGTGCTGGCATCAGCTTAATTTTTCCTTACCTTTCCTACTCTGAAAACCAGTTTGCTGCTGCCATAGCATAACTCCTGGCAGGGTATTTGTGAGAGAACTAACTTCAAACTCTGATATTGTTTGTCAAACTTGAGGCAGAAGGCAGGAGGCAGAAGAGAAGGTTGAGCCAGAGATGGGGGCTGTTCTACTTGGGTTTGCTGGAGCATTTTTGATGTGGAAGCACAGCCCTGAATTTCTCGCACCCCAGAAGGAACCTGAGACTAAATTTAAAGATGTGTTTATAATCACCTTTTTCTGTGTTTCAATACCTGTTGGAAAAAGAAAGTTTCTGAAACACCCACACTCTACATGTGAAACTATTCTAACCTGTATCTTCCTGATAAGTCTATCTAATTGGTCTTCTTTTGGGTTGACCCATTTTCTTCTTTTGCTAAGATTTCTTTAAAAGGTTGGCATGAACATACTAAAATCAGAAATATATTTATTTAAGAACCAAAGAGACAGGCTTTGTGTTTCTGAGTCTCAGATACTTCATTGTAGCATATTTTTACTGCTCTGTTATTCCTGGTATCTATCAGGTTTTTTTGGTTAGGCCCACACACTGCTTCAACTAAAGGATCAGAAATCCTGCCATTTTGAACAGGGGACTACAAAATCAGAGTCTTGTGCTAAAGAGACAAGAAGGCGAGAGGAGGACAAAAAAAATAAAAAAAGTTCTGTTTACCTTTTGCCTCTGTAAAAATCACATGGTCTCACAGCATTTCAACATAGGGCCTGGGAAGTCAGCAGAAGTGATCACAAGCCAGGCTTCCAAATCCTGAATGTCCTTGTTATCATCTTGTTTGTTTGTGTAACGGGAGCAATAATATCAATGAACCTGTGATCATCCCTGGGAGTCAGGTGGTGACGGCTCCACTGGCTGTCCAGAGTTGGTGGTGCAATAGTCATTTCCCTCCTTCAACTGGAGAGAGGTGAGTCTGACTGCAGCTGGAATGCTCTGACAGCTGCCAGCTAATGGTAGTGCTGATCATGTACATTACACCTTCTTCCTTGTAAATTTTCTATTAACCTTGGGAAAAAGGGTGAGCTGGAAGAAAGCTTAATTTGATGTTCTGTTTACAATTTACAAAGACATCACAATAATACCAATGCAAGTATGATTTTACATGTAACTGAGGTCAGATGTACAACTAGCAAAGGCACAAGTACTGATAAGTAAAATGCACACTGAGCACTTGGTTAAGTCACCTCCCTGAGACACAGAAAGCATTTCTCGTCTGTCTGAGGTTACTCTATTTAAAATCAAAAATATGCTTCTTTTATTGTTATGTTATGCTATCTTGATTAACAGTGAGGACCTGAAACAGGTAAATAGAAAATTCAAGACTCTCTATCCTGGTCTAAAAGACTGGTATAAGTATCTTTAAGGTATTTTGCCATTAGAAACTTCAGAGTAAAATGAAAGTTAAAAGACTGGTCTTATTGAAATGATTTTGCAGGATATGATGTGGATGAGGGCACCATAAGGCATTTGGCTAGACTTCAAGGCTGAGGCCAAGGTTCATGCCTATCTGATCTTACGGCTCAAGTGTAGGTAAAAACCAGACCAAACAGCTGGTGATTCTATATATGCCTAATATATTTAGGCAGTACCCAAGAACATTTAAAAGTAAGTTTGTTGAGGTGATCACTGAACAATCTATAGATTTTTTCAAAGAATTTTACAATAAGGCCAACATGTCTTCTGATTTTTTTTTTTTCCAGTATTTTTCCATATTTGCTACTTTTATTCAAGCTGCTAGTTAGCAGTCATACCCACAAATAGTTGTGATATTTTCTGTGACCCTCATCAAATGTCTCATTTTGACTTAGGAGAAAAGTTGGTTTTGCTTGTTGGTTCTTAAAGGTGACACTGATTGAGAGTCACAGTTGGAGCACATGGATTCAAACCATAAACCAGACAGGGATTCTTTCCGCAGTGCAGAGTTATACTCAATACCACAAAGTACTGTGGACACTGAAAGATTTTGTGACTTCTGAGGGCAACTGGGAAAAGTGTTGGAAGAAAAATTCCAGTTGGAATGAAATATGAAGATTCCATATTTGACTGTACAACTCTCAGAGCTGCAACTTATTAATGTATGAGAGACTAGGTGGATGTAGTACCAGTGACCACATGACTGCTTTATAAGTACCCTTTATGGTTATCTGCCATCAACAAAACTTCAATCTGACCCAATAAGTTCGTTATCCTGTATTGGGAAGAAAAAGGGAGAGAGAGAGACAAAAATTACTTCACCATGCTTACAGCCAAGGGTAGAAAATTAACCTTGATTGATGGAGTTGCAACTGTGTTCCAAAGCCAAGGACCATCCCTCATTGCTCATGACTCATGATAACAACTGATGGAGTCCATACAGCTGCACTTTTCACTAATTTGTCTTTGTTACATAAGAAAGGGCAACAAGCTTTGGACCTTCCATTTTTTCTAAGGTTCCCAAGCCTTTCAGGCAACTTAATTTCATGTGGTGATTTACGGTTTCCCAAAGTAAGTAAGTGAAATTTTAGGGGCTTGACTAATTTTCCTTTTCGATTTTTTCCTTTATTTGATCATGGAATTCAGAGCAAAACCTATGAGGGTGAGGGAGAAAGGAAGGAAAGAGCCCCAGGCAGCACCAACAGAGTCAGTCTCATTTCTTTAGTTCCTCTGACACCAGTCCATCCAGGTTTAACTGTGTAGATTTGTGTTTGAAAGCAAAGTAGCAAACAGCTACTTCTTGGGTGCTGTTTGCATGAGCACAAAATATTCTATGTTGCTCTTTTAAAAGGACCATGTTTTACACAGGATTTTAATACAAGCGTCCAACAAGGTCAAAAATAGTGACCCTTTGAAATGGAAAGATTAACATTTTTATAGATAGGAGAGGAAAATAGGCAACTTGCAGTGGAGCATGAGAATTCTATCTTGTTTTTTCTTTCTTTTTTTTTTTTTTTTGCTTTACAACAAATAAGGCTTATGGATTGCAAAGAGGAGACTGCCCCATTAAAAAAAAAAAAAAGTCTTTTACAGTATTTTCCAATTTAAAGCTGCTGCAAGTAGCACTCAGGATCATCCAAGAAAAGTCTGACTCACTAGTTTTTCAATTTAGTTTGTTAATAGCCTGCCTTTCATAAAAGCATCAAGCACAATAACAAAAATACCTAAATCAATAGGATGATGCAGCAATGCCTCACAGAGATGATATTTTTGAAATAAATATATACCATTCAGCCTGGCCTGCTTGACATCAAATTTATATACTCAATAAGAAAGCATAATTAATGGTCCCAAAATGTATTTTCTTTCACCTATTTCACATTTCAAGAAGCTGAGGGTTTTGTCAAAAAGAGGGGGGGAGGAAGAATGCAGAAAGTGTTCCATTCATAAATGAAATGAACCCATTAAAAATGGCTTTCTTCCCAGCTCCCTACCAATGTCTCCTGGGGACTGGTGTGTATTTTATTAAGAAACAGAAGTGTGGAACGTGCTTGCATTTCACAAGGTCCGTAGCCAGGTGATTTATCTTCTCTCTTTTCCCTGCCAGCTCACTGGGCATTCACTAATTTTGAGGGAACAAAGAGGACGAACCAGGAGCCCCTATTTCCTATTGATGTCAACATATCTGTACTAGGGTCCACCCTGTCTGTCTACCCCTCTGTGGACCTATAATCAAATTTAATTAGCTATTTTGATTTTTCAGAGTTATCCAGAAGCTTCTGAAAATTAGGCAGATTGTCCCATGTGGCTTGTAGAAGAAGGAAAAAGTGTTTTTGAAACAAAAGCAGTTTGGTGCTTAACAGACTTGAAGGATTTTGAAAGTCTCCCTGTTCATTGGGGAAAAATTTGAGGAGGGGAAAGTGCATTGACATTGTGTGTCTTCAGGCAACTCAAATAAGACCCTCAGTTATTGTCAAGTCTTCCATCTTAAGCAAAGCACAGGAACCAGAGTTAAGGTCATTGACTAAACAGCAGAAGAGGTAAAATTGCTACTACCATTAAGCTCTTTACTTCTTTTCCACTAGGAGATTAACCCTTCTAGAGCAAATTCAGACAACGTGGTTAATTCCTGGCTGCACCAGGACCCACTGTGGATTTTGCAGGAAGTGCCACAGCCCTGTTGCGTTTCTTTAAGTCAAGCACAGAACCGGGAGCTGAAGGGCAGAGCCACAGGCTCATCCTCCCTTCTCTCTACTCTACTGTGGTGGCAGCAGAGTAGGGTCAATATCTCTACTGAGGGGAAGTGGAGGGGCAGGCACTGATCTGTTCTCTGTGGTAATCAGTAATAGGACCCGAGGGAATGGCCTGAAGCTGTGTCAGGGGACACTGAGGTTGGATATTTCACCCAGAGGGTGGCTGGGCACTGGAACAAGCTCCTCAGGGAAGGGATCATGGCATCAAACCTGCCAGAGTTCAGGAAGTGTTTGGACAACACTCTCAGGCTCATGGTATGATTCTTGGGGCTGTCCTGTGCAGGGCCAGGAGCTGAATTTGATAATCCTTGTGGGATTATTTTAATCTAAAATGCTTATTACTATTTTCAAATTCCAATATATCAAATACAATAAGTAGTCTTATGGTAAGAATCTGCTTTAAGTCAAAGAAAACAGAGGCACACAAACACTCACCACTCATTTGTGGAGAAATGCAAAAAATCTAAGGGGTTTAACTCCTAGTCTTTTTCATGAAACATGGCACTGGTTTGTATCTTTTGGGAAGAAATCATAGCATAATAAAATAAATCTGAGTTCTCATTCACTTTTCATTCATCCTGCAAATCAAACAAATAAGCAGAAAAGCTCAGTATTCCCAGAGACTTGTGCCTGAGAAAAAATGAAATAATCAGAAAAGGAAAAGAAAGAAGATCTTCAGGATTTAGTCCTATGCTTTATCACTGAGCAGGTGTTGATTTTGTTTTTCTTTCTCTTCTCTTTCTTCTTCTGTTTCTGCAGCATTGTCCCAATATCTGGTTGATACCAAACATAGCAACTCATTCATTATCCTAAATATCTTCTGAGCCAAACTCCACCCATAAATAGGGTTGCACTGACTCATAAATCTCTGTGGCTGAATGCCTGAAAATGCATGTAGAATTCACCACTGGGTTTGGACATAATAAATAATGAAAAATGAGTCATGTAGTTGCCATATTTTGTAATGAATTGTAGCTTCACAAAAGAGACAATGGGAACTATCCCGAAACTTGCAAGATTAGATACACCTACTTAAAAAAGGGCTTATTTATGGTGGAATGAAATAGTCTTTGTAGAATTTTCCTTGTCACATAATGACTTAAATACATCTCATAGGAAGTATCATAAAAATAAAATAATAATAATTTTAAAAGCTGTTACACCTCTGCCTTTCCTAGAAAGGATATAATTAAATTTGAATTTTCGTTAAACATTTTCCCTTATCAGGAATAAAAATTTCCCATGGGATAATATCAGGTCTAATGAAACTTTGGCTTTGAAGGGGAAATATTTTTATCTTCATACAAATAGGAAATTTAGATTATACTTCCTCTTCAGATTTTATTTCTCTATTAAAAACGGTTTATGAACATAGGATCACAAGCAAAATGAAACACCTTGATATATTAAGATAGAGAGTTCAGAGGTTTTTTTGTTTGTTGTTTTTTTTTGTTTGTTTGTTTGTTTTGGTTTGGTTTGTTTATTTGTTTTTATTCATTTTTGTTTGGTCTGTTTATTTGTTTTTTGTTGTTGGGATTTGGGGGGGAGGGTTGTTTGTTTAGGTTTTTGTCCCAAAAAATCATCATCCTGCAGAACATTTTTTGAAATCTTATGGGTTGGCTTCAGATCCAAAACTGAACAATAATTATACAGCTAAATGAATAAGACAGAATAACGTTATATCTGTGGAACCATGATTGCTACTTTCAGCTAGTTCTACTAGATATTTCCAATGAAGGCTTAAAACCACAATATAAGTGTCATTAAAATGCCATCAGTTACAGTCACTAAACCATAGAATCTGATGTACTGCTTTATTTCTCTGTGCCGTATCTTTCATATTGCGCTGTGGCAAGTGTTGACTTTTTAATTGCAGTTGCAGTATGTCATCTAATTGGGCAATATTGCAGTAAGGAAGTTGCTTCCCTGAATCCAGCTGGCAGTTAATTTACACCCAACACAAAAACAGCTGAAGTTCATGTTCTTTGAAATGTAAAAAGAATGGAAGAAATAGCCTTCTACTACAGACAATCTTGGATTGTCTATGCTTTTATTTGAAATTTAAGACTCGAACTCCTTCATTTTTAAAAAAGGGTTTGGAGTTTATTCCTACCTTTAAGGAGAAACAGGGTGCTATGTTTCAGAAATTAACATTTGTGTCAAAATATGAAGTTGTACTTCTCATCTTTTTTTGTAGATTAGCTATTCTACTTAAACCAGAATGTGTTCCAAAAGTCATCTGAGGTACTGAAATCTCAGAAGCCAGCACAGTGCACCTGATTTCAAGCCTACAAAAATCTTTAATTTCTAATCACTTAGCTCAGAAGTCAGATGAATTAAATTGATTGGAATTTTGAAATGCAAAAGTTAAAATGGTGCCTAACTAAACACTTGAGAAAAATCTCCATCCTACAAAAGAGAAAGAAATTTGGAAATCTCAGAGAGATCAAGTTTCCGTGTTCTACATTGGTGTGTTTTCAACTTTAGGCATAACAACCAGGAGCATTCACATTCTGGGCCCTGAGCAGCAGAAGAGGCCGATAATTACAGCACTCTCTCAAGAAGCAGAAGTGCAGGGCTCAAGTGTGCATCTTTCCTGTTGTGAGGGAGGTGTCTAGTTAGTCAGGGAAGGTTTGAGAGTTAATAAGAATTAACTGAAACAGCAGCTTGAAAAGAGTAGCTTAAACACCTTTGCTAATGTCCTGGCTTATAACTTAGATAGTCTTCTATAAGCTGTGTTTGCAAAAGAAACCAAATTAACTGCCCTGAGACCTCTTAGTGGGATTTTCACACAGATAGCAGTTCATATCCTTCTCTAGAAAGTCTAATTGTGATTTTATTGGTCACCGCAAAATTCGGAACAAGTGATCTTGATAAGTATGGGACTTGAGTGAAGTTCTTTCATCTAAAAGTGGTAAACTAATCTGGAACAGACCTCCAGAGGTCATCCGGTCCAACCTCCTCTTCAAAGCAGGTTCGATTGGAACAAATTGTTCAAGCCACACATGTAGGTAAGTACTGGATATCTAAAAGGACTGATATCCCTCCATCACTCTGAATCAGTGTTTGACACCCTTCCCAGTAAATTTCCTTCCTTATCTTTAATTTCCTATGTTACAGCCCCTGTATTGTTGTCTGTTCTTTTGTACCTCCAGGGGCAACCATAAGATCTCCTGAGTCTTCTCTTTCTCAGGTTGACCAGCCCTGTGTCATACATGGTAAGCCACAATCTCCTGTCCATCCTGGAGCTGTTCTGCTAGACTTACCACACTTTCTTAGTGTTGTTCTTTTTATGGGGAAGCAGTACTCTGAAAAAGTTCCCTCATGTGCCAAATGGCGGGGAATAATTACTTCCCCAGGACTGCAAACTCTATTGTTGGTGATGAGACCCAGTATACAGTCAATTTCATCTGTGCAGACATACTACCAGCTTGTGTCCAACTTTTTGCCTGTCAGGTTCTGCATCTCAGGCTCTGCAAAGCTGTTTTTTATCTAGCCAATACCCAACTTGCACTGGTATGTGGGGTTATTTCGTCTCAGATATGATGGCAAGCCAGACAGGGCAGTGGTCTCAACAACAAAGGGCGCAGTTCCAGAGCACCCAACCAGGGACAGTGGAGAGGGTCCAGGGAGGGTAACAATCCAGTGGTCGCCAAACAGGTTCCTCCCAGTGCTGACACAAACCTAAGGAGAATAAGCAATCCAGGTCAGGATCAGATCTGGAGACAGTAACCTGCATCAAAATGGTGTCTCATGAATACCAGTAAAATCCAGGACAACCAGCCATGCCTGACATCAGGCTGGGAAGTCAAGTTTGTAGATGAGCATCCAGGAAAAGAACTGTGTTAAAAGGGTGCATAACCAGGCATGGGCAAGACTGCAACACAGTGTAGCAGAGCTCAGACAAGCCAGAGCAGTGTTGGGAGCCCTGGATTAAAAGCAACTTTGAAGAGCAGAGAGCCCCCACCAGTGCTTCACCCAAACCCTTTTCACAACAGTCTCAACCAAAGTTAGACACCTGAGGTGCATCAGAGAGCTGTCCTTAAGTGTAGGCATCCAAACTAAAAGGAGAGGAGAACTCACTCAGAGAACTGAGACCGCTGAGCATAACGATCTGTGAGGCAGCATACTTGGTGTAAGTGCAAGTAGTTGCCCAGAGACCTCCTTGAAACTCCTGACTTTGCGTCTGATGTCTGATTTCCAGAAGACAATTTTGAAACCTCAGAGCTCATCGGGAGAGTTTATCTGAGAAAAAAAATCTTTTCCAATTTCTTTAATGTTTGTTAAATATCTTACCTACTGGCTATGCTTCAGGGGTGTTTTAATTAGCAAGACAGGTTTTTGCTGCGGTTTTCTTTTTGCCTGTGTCTACAGGCAATTTTGAACTAACAAATTGTAAGAGAATATCCTGAATTTAGATAAAATTCCCAAATCTGTAGGCTTCTCCTTTTCCACTTCACCCTTTAATTCCAAAGTACAGTTTGAGAAGTCGAATTAAAGTTTTTTATCACTTGATTGTCTGTCTGTCTTGTATGTCATGGTGATAAATGCAGAATGTCCTGGGAATCACACAGTTTGCACGATGCAGTGGGATATGAATGATAAGGAATAGTCTGCAGTAGTGTTCAGTGCAGCTGAAAGTCCAAACATTAGTGGCAAAATAGGATATATAGTCTTGAAGACGAACTTGTAACACTGATTATGAGAATACAGGGCCACATAAAAAAAAAAAAAATTGAGCTACTCGAAAGGTTCTGTTGTTCTTGGTGTGATACAGAATCCTTTTTAAGCTGAACCTATTTTAATGCGAATCCTTAAGCCACCTATAATCTCATAACAAGACTAATTCAAAATAACAATCAACCTAATCTGGTGTTTAGTAGAATCAACTAGGAGATTAAGGTTCCAATTTATAAATCACTTGCATATACTACCTACTTCCAGAATCCTTGAAAATTACATGCATACCAGTTCACACAGATCTTTAAATCGGTGGGTCTCCAATGTCTCAATGTGTTCCTGCACTATAAGCAAATTTCAGCTCAGAATATCACTCTGTTTATTCAGGCAGTTGAAGCCACACAAAGAAATAAAGGAAGCAGAGATGATGAAGAGAGGAAAATATGTAGAAAGGGGGAGAAATATTTCATTATCAGTATAGAAAATATACAAGTTGTTTTAGCTTTGGGGTGATTTTTTGTTGTTGTTGTTTTTGTTGGGTTTTTTGCTTTTTTTTTTTTGTTTTTTTTTGGGTTTGGTGTTTTTTACATTGACAGGACCCCTGAACAGACTGGTGCAATTACCAGAAGGAAGGAAAATAGGACATCAGTATCAATAAATGTCTCAGAAAAATGGATCTCCCAGCTCGCATAACGTAAGAAATGTCTTGAGAATGACTGGAAAACTTTTTGGTAGTACAACTGTGAAACTCACCCGAAACAATTCCAGTTCTGAGCTCTTCCAAGAACTCTAAAACACTTCTCCACAGCTTTCATAAAACAACCAGAGATGAGTCTCATAAAGTGATCTTACCAGGGTAAAGGTTAGTACGGTAAGTGCACCATATCAACAGTGGGAAGAACAAAGTTGATTTTGGACGTGTATTTGATCTATATTCACAGTTCCTGTATTTGGTACAATGAGGATCAGAAACTAATATCAAGAAAGAAAAATAAAAAAAAAAAAGAAAGAGTTTGTAAATGTCAAAAACTTGTATCCTACGCATTGTTGACTGTTCGCTTTTCTTTTATTTTCCTTTTTTTGCTGTTCTGGTTTTTTTGTTTGTCGTGTTTTGGTTGCATTTTTTTCTTGTTTGTTTTGTTTTTACCTTTTTAAGTCAAATTCAAACCCCAGGTCTGCTCTCAAAAATTCTGGTTAAATATTGACACGGTACAAACTTTGAAGCTATGTCTAATGACCCATATCTTCATAAATTCAGGTCCAGGATTCATTAGCAGTTCCCATTTCTCAGTTTCTATATTATATCTAAAATCTACATTGCCTGAAACTGGGGAAGGAGGGAAGCAGCTAAGAGGAAGGAGGGAAGCAGCTAAGACCTTTGTCTTTGCAGTTTTTGTGTGTAAGGAAGTTGAGACCTACTTTAGCTTTTTAGCAGAGTTAAAGGGGGCAACAGTCTCTAAGGAATTCTGATGTATTAAAAATATTTCAGAAAGAACACCGTTCTAATACAGTCCTACTACCCAATCTAAATGAAGATACAGGACTCTGATGGATCACAGAATCATAGAAAACTAGGCTAGAAGGGACCTCAAGGATCATCTGATCCAGCCTATCTTAGAAAAAGCAGAGTCTAAACAAGATGGCTCATCACCTTGTCCAGCTGAACCTTAAAAGTATACAGCACTGGGGAATCCATCACTTCCCCGGAGAGATTATTCTGATGGCTAATTTTTCTCACTGTACAATAAATTATTGCTCAATTATTGCCCCAAAATGGGTTACTTGTCACAAAAAAAAAATCACAATAAAAGAAAGGAAAGATTATTGTGAAATATATTTCATCAGTGGCCAACTTTCTTTTAGAATTTAGAACTTCAGGAGATGTTCTCCTGCAAGTTGGCATTACAAATCACAATCTAACCCTTATTCTTTTTCAGGGACATACAGGGTTAATTGCAAGCTTGATATGCTGTGTTTTTATAGCTCACTGTTTCCTAAAATGTTTGAACCTTTTCAGGCTCTCCTCCATTCTTCAGGCATACACTTGAGTGCTTTCCACAAGTAAATATTGGTTTATCCCTAAACCAAAATGTCCTATCTATATACATTTTGCATAAGTGTATATTGATAAATAAGCTAGCAAGTGTATGCATTACACATAAGGTATTTCTTATAGAGGATCTGGATTTTATAGAGTGTAAAATATGGATATTGCTCTATTTATCTTACTGTAGTTTCCCGGAAAGGTGACAGTGGGTATTAGAATGCTATGCTTCATATACATGCTGGAGCACACTTTTGCCTTCCTTTACATGGAGAAACCCAACAAACCACCTAAAAGAGAGGGTAAGAGGGAGATAAAAGCAAATGTAAAAAATAAGTCCATCCTATAGAGTGGTGTAAAACAACATGCCACTGACTAGTAATTTTAGTTCAGCTGAATTCAATGGGTGTTGTTTCTTTCATCCTGATTAGGAATCATAGAGTACATGAAGTCATACAAGACCTGCCATTTTGTGTGGCATTTTTTTGTGGAGGCAGGGGTGGGATGGGAGGTAAATGTGGATAGGATGCACCACCATACAAGAGTACAACATTTCAGATGGCTTTCATCTTATCTAACTTCAGTTAGCTTCATTATAGATGTAGTTGGATTCCAGAGACAAGAGATTTTTTAAGGAATAATTTATTTGACCCACTTTAAAGAACTATTCTGTGATAAATAAGTTGCGCCCTAGCACTGTATAATTTTTCTAGGGACAAACAACAGAGATGGAGTTTTAATAGGTACTTCTTCAATGTCCACATTATAGAGCTGAATCCTACTCCCTGAAAGAAGGAAGGTAGACAACTCTATCTTCCTCAACTGTCTCAGTGAGAGCACTTGATCATGTCACTAATTCAGCTGTGAGATTTTTCTCTAATTAACAGGTCTCATTTTATGTTGCTGAAAGGGGAATGTTATATTCTCTAGTGGGATCTGTGCTGCTGCACCTCCAAAAGCCAAGCAGACATCATGCAAGCACCTAAACACATTAAGGCATGGTATTGTGGGCAGAATAAAACCCTGTACAGTTGAATTACAGAAAGTATGAAAGACGTATTATAAGGCAGGACACTAACAAATTCCTTCTATATGAAGCCAGTCTCTGTCAGAACATAACTTCCCCCCCCCCCCCCAGTGTCTTCTCAGTCACTTTTACGTTCCCTTCTGCTTAAAATGTGTGACAGATAGGAAACCTGGGTGACAGCAGCGTTTGATGTTGCTCAGAACTGCTGCTTGATTTTGAAGGATCATCATCAAAAGAGATAGAAATTTGCCCATCCCAGATTTGACCAGATCATGCCTTTATTATTTAAATAGAGTAATTACGATCAATAGCCATGGGCAAGATTCCCATCACCCTGAGGACTGTATATTCACAGAAAAAGAAATATGTCTCCCTGTCTCAAAGAGTTTGTAAGATATTACAGACAGCAGGCAGGCGAGCAGACTGTAAGAAAATGATGAGAGAAGAGTAATTTCCATAATTGGCAATATACTTTCAGCCCTTGGGCAGTGTGACTATTGTCATGCTTACTTATTTAGTTATTGGCCTTGAAGCCAAGGAAGAAGAATAAAGGAGGATTCGAAAGAGGATAAGGAGGCAGATTTGTTTCAAAGACATCCCCAACAGCAGTGAACATCATTTGATGAGGTTGTTATACCTGAGATGGTAAATGCTTGCTGAGCCAGTGGACCCAACTGCTACCTAAATCTGGCAATCTACCTTTTTGATACTTCTCCTGTTTAAACATCCCAGAGCTAACAAGTCTCTGGCAACAGTCCTTCTCTAAAATATCAAGAGTGGATGCAATATGTTGGTGAAGTGAAAGCATGTGCTGGTGAATCTAAAGAGCACATTGGTGAAGTTAGACATGGTCTAGTTTTCCCACAAACTCACCTAGACAAAATTACAGAGATTTGCTTATTTTCCATTTGTTTTCTGTATATTCCAGTGGGCTGGCTCATGATCCTCATGTTTTTCTCCTCATCCTAACTAAAAATCCTTTCTGATTCAGTTACTTGGCCGTAACAGCAAGTAGTAATTTCCCAACCTTTCCTGCCCTGACCCTTTCTTAGAAAGCGCTGCTTTTTCATTTCTTGTCTTTAAAATTATGACATCATGGCTGGGCTTCGTGAACAAAGATCTGGGAAGGCTCTATCCACATTTGCTACAGGCACGCTGGTGGCTTATGAGGCCAATACGTGACAGACATATCCGATTGCAAAAGGCACAGCAGAAAGACTCCTTAGATGGTGTATTCTGCAATACACGGTTCTTTCTGCGTTGCCTTTTTTCCTCGAGAGTGATCCCGCGTGTGTTCTCAAAGGAGACAGCTGCGTTATAGATGGTGTGTCTCCAAGCCTCCCGATTGGAGGCCAGAGTAGACCAGTTGTGCTGATCAATATGGCCAAGGCTGAGATGTTGTTTCAGGGAGTCCTTGTATCTTTTCTTCGGGGCTCCTCTCATGCAGCAGCCAGTGGCAAGTTCACCATAAAGCAAGATCTTAGGACACACTTCTTTGAATTGTTAGATCTCATGAAATTTCATAAGCAGGTAAACCGTAGGCAGAAAAGGACTAGAGGTAGGTGGGACATGGGAAAATTGTGCAATGAAAATTAACGGAGAAGAATGGGAGGAGAAACAGGGAACAGGTATCAGAAGGTAAATGTCTTTAAAAGTGCAAAACACTACTCTCCAACACTATACTGTCTGGACCTGTCCTTGGACAGGGTACTTTGACCTGTAAGGATCCAGCCATGTTACTTTCCCCTCCAATTACGTATAGTACCTATTAGAGTTGTAAAGTAAGCACTACATTTCTGACAAATTCTGTATCAGTATTGCTTTAAAATAGGTTCAGGCTTTTTCCCCATTTCATGTTAGACATTCTTCAAGCCCAGCAGAATTTAAGACTGTGTTACACAAATTTAGTAATCCTAAGTGGGGCATAGTCTCTAAACTAGCAATTTGGCATCTTCTATAGATACAAGGCATGCTCCTGGCAGATTAACCATGATTTATACAGATTCCTAAAAGAGATAGGAACCACTCTCTGGAGGTGCCATGCATTCCCAACAACTAGAAAAAGCCCAACAAAAAGAGTCCACATTGAATTCTCAACTTTAAACATCATAAATGTCATAGTAAGCACCTATATGTAATTCTTGTACTCTATACATGTGGCAGGGACTGCCTGTGATTAAGAAAAACAGCTGCCCAAAACAGTGTGAAAAGCAAGACTCATCCCTCTGTTTTGTGTTCCTTTCTGAGCACCAATCATCCTACCAACCTTGGCTGATCCAGGAACCATTTTTTTACATCCCCATGACTCTCCTGTCTGCTGACTTAACAGCAGCAGATCTCCTAGTGTTGCCTCTGTCTCCTGACACTTGTGCCTTGCTGTGCACTGTTGCAAAGGTTTAGCTGCCCCTAAGCACATGAAAGGAAAGTACAATTGCACTTGTGTATGTGTGTGCATTACTATTCTTCCAAGGATTGCAATGCTTTAATATTTTTGGATTAACTCATGATCAAACATTGATGAATCATGGTATTTTACTGAAAAGCACAATCCTTAAGTCAACCACCTAATCTAAGAGAAGAAATTAAACTCTAAACCAACATAAACACATTACAAGTCATTAGTGTAATTAAAAAGGAATGTATAATTAAAACATTTGTGTATTTTAGCTCAAATTCATCTGCGGTCGGAAATTTTAATGAACTGTTCATCAAAGAAATCTCTGGAGTCTGAGGATAAGTTTAGCATAACAAGAAATTGAATGTTTTCTTCTCTTTGGCATAGGAAGCTCTGTTCCCACTGGCTTCGAAAACCAAGCTGTCATTGGCTCAAGCAAACTAATAATGATTCTAAATGGTTATGATCGCTTCAATGTTTGAAACTGATGTTATCTTTTTTATCCCTTAAGAATCATGTTTTTCATAATTACTTCTCTTTTGTCCTTTCCTTAAGACAAATGATTTTGTAATTAGTGATGAAGGAACCAGTGATCACTCCAAGACATCTGTCAAGTTGTCATGAAGTATCTGTCCCTGTAGCTATATTTAAACTTTCTGTTTAATAGCCTCTTGCTTTATTTCACCATTACATCTCTGCGGTATCATAAGCAGGATACCCTAATGATCAAGTTCTATAAAACACAGAGCAATTAGATTGTAAGACATATTGCTCCCATGAAAGTCCTTCCTTCTCATAACGTAGCTCCCTCTCTTCCCTTCCTTCATCATCCTCCAACCCCACACCTTCACTTGCAACATTCACTAGCTGTTATTAGACAAGACAACTGTGTCAACAGCTAGCCTGATGTTTGGCCATATTTCTATCTTTGAATGCTTATTTCAAGCATCTTTTGAGTATGCTTGTTGGTCTGAAGAACAGCCTCATGAGTAAAATACGACAACAGTATTACTGGGGTTTAGAAGATCTGCACTATCCATTTAGGTCTACACTATTTTTTCTGGAGTGACCTTAAACTGTTAGTGATATTCTATATTCTTTCCCACCCATCCCCAGGGCAGAGATTGTCCCATTTTGAGTGTGTCAAGGCCTATGGGAACCCGTTCCTGGTAGGATTCTCCAAGGGATACAGAACTATACAGAGAGATTCATAATATTACTGTAATGCATATCAAGGCAAAGCAAGGATATTATTGTGTTTTGTAATATTTATTTCACCCTGGGGTATATTTTCAACTCCTGTATGCCTTAACATAAATCAGCTTGTTTTCCTCTTCCTCATGTTTAGACTCCAGAGTATTACTCTTTGTCTTAAAAATGGTACCGTTCCAGAAATTATTCTCTAATGAGGCAGGAGAAAAATACCTTTGAATATACCCAAATAAAACAAAGAGATTCTGGAACAGGGAAATATATTTTAAAATGAAAAAAATAAACAATAGTGTGTATACATAGTGACACCCATCAGTGTCATACTAGATAGATAAATACATAAATCAGTTGACCATTCAGCAAAGAAAACATTCTAAATATATAGGCAGCTCTATGCTGTGACAACAACAGAGATAGGACATTGTAGACAAAGAGTTATTTTGAATACTGTTCATCCAAAATGACCTGAACTTTCCAAAACACTTTTATCCTCTCTGCCTCTCTCTGAACCCTTGAATACCAAGCTAGAAAATATCTTATTTTGCAGTTCTTTGTTGTATACATTGAGTTATTTTTTTCCATGCGTGTTGGTACTTCCTTCACCCATTCAGAATCTGTTATTAATAGAAATAAGGGAAAAAATAGTCTGAATGATTCAACCAACCAGGTGGATCCTTTTACATCTAAACAGCTGGTGCAAAGTAAGGTGAGAAGAACAGGTATCAAGACATTTTGCTGTTAGACATTGTGACCTGGTCAATGAAAGGGGCTGCATCTATTATTATGCAGACTATTTGGCACAGAGAGTGGAAAGGAGAAAGAAGATTCATTTACCATGCCTGTTTATTAATTAACAGGATTGTGTAGGAAATGTGAGCAGCACTCCAGGTTGTCTTGTTCCACCAAAATTTTTCTCCTCCTTGCAGGCATTTTTAGGTGAAATCTTCAGGCCTCTGTTTCATGCATCAGATGAGGCAAGCAGAATGTAATGGTTCCTTCAGGCCTTGAATCTATGGGGCAAGTTTCAAAGTCACATATGGAAATGAGGCACTCAGCCCCTTCTGACAGGGAAGGAGAACAGGGCACCTCTCTCCCCACTGTGTCTTTGAAAATTTCCTGCTGTATTCTGTGAAGTTTTTTTCTATTACCAGCTAAATTTCCATAACCTTCAGCAATGAAATGCACAGACCCTCTGGGTGAATGAACTGTGTAAGCAATTTTTTCAACTTTATTTTCAGGTTCCCATGATGGATCCATTAGTTACTTCCTGATGCTTGGTTTATTTACACAGAGATCAAACACAGGCATTATTGCAAAAAGAGAAAAGGGATGGGAGGAGGGAGGGAGAGAGAATCCAGAGATAATCGAGACAAAAGCATCGTGATGAAAGAGCCAAGCTCTTTGGAAACATGAGCTTCAATTTAGCCTCAACAAATCCTTTTGTCTTATCTGGGAAGGCATATATCCATGCATACACACAGTCATATGCACACTTAGACACATATACAAAATGTTACTTATTAAAGTGCTTTATACAACTGATGCAATCAGTCACACAGCAAAAACTGTCAAAGTCAATATTTTCAAGATTTCTCCAGGGAATTCAGGCTGTGTAAGAGATGTATGTTTTTCATTAGGGTTTACACCAGCATTTGGTGTAATTAATCCTAATGTTTCAATCTTCACATAATAAGCTTATTCAGAAGAATAAAGTATTGTAAAGTAGTGGAAAGAAAATCCCCAACAGAAGCCGTTGTTCATTATACATGAAGGAAGGTTATATTATTCTTTTTATGGTCTTTGATTTTACTTTCTTTCCCAGAGTTTTATTCCCACAATTTTAATATCTAAGGAAGATCCAAAGGAGTCAAAGGTCTGACTGTGTTAGAACCTGTATAAAAGCATAGTCTGGGAGACTCCCTATTGAAGGAGCTGCAGTATACATAGGCAAGAGGTTCAGAAACTGAGGTGGTTTGGTTGCTAATATCAGGCCAACATGGAGGTCTCAGAAAGAGTTAAAAATGGAAACTAGGATATACTCTGTCTTTCAGATGTCTGCTCTTTGGTCTCCACAGCCAACATAGACATGACTTCTTTAAGCATATTTGCTGAGGTGTTCCGCAGTTGTGTAGCCAGTCTGAATCACAAAACACTTCTGAGATGGAGTTCATATTTTAGAGAGATTACTGTGAACTGTGAGCTGTAGGTTGCTGTGCCTGTGCTGCTACTCATTCCTGAGCTAGCTGGGTTGAAGATAACCCAGTTACACCTTTTCAGGAACAATTTCTCTTCAGACTGAAGGGTTGGTTTAGTCTATCAGCCTTACAAGACATTTCCTCTCCAGCAACACCATCCTACTGAAAAGCTAAACTATACAAACTCCAGCAAATTTAGAATCTGACATCGAGTTTATAACGGCTGATACTTCGAAACTTTCTTAGTGAGGAGAGAAAAAAATCAATCACCTGAAAAATACTGCTATGTACAAGTTAATGCAGGTATGACTTCAAGGACAGTCCCAACACCTTCACTTCATTTCTGCAAACATTCCCACTGACTAGAAGCTTCTGTTGTCTTTTCTTCAATTTTCCACTCAAAGGAAGACCAGGGAGGTTTCCTGCTGTCTACATGACTATTCTACTCTGAATGAGGATCTGAGCATTTCCTGCTCCTTGCATAGAACAGGGTATATTTCCAAGTGCACATGTGGAAAGGAAAAACAAAATATGGATAAGAAAGAAATTTCTATTTTACTTTTATTTTACTTTTTTTCAGATCTCAACAGTAGGATTTACATAGTTTAACTCTTCATGAATTTGAGCATAGGAAAGATGAAGGCTTATGCCTGAGATATTTACTATTTATTTTCAAGAACCAAAGACATATTTTCTCACAAACTCAAAATTTTAAATGAAAAAAAAAAGGAAAGAAAAGAGAACCAACTTTTTATTTGTTGGTGTCTCCTAAGCTAAGAAATGTTTTCTCTATTGAACTTGGCTAATTTAACAACAAAAATAAAACATAATAATATATTTTGTTGTTGTTGTTGTTTTTGTTAGAATTGTGAATCATCCTGATGGATCAAAAACATTCTTTCCAGGAAAAAAAAAAAATCAAACAAATAAACAAACAAGAAACAACACCACCACCCCAACACAAGAAAAAAGGAAGGAAAAAAAATTAATAAAGAAAGAGTACCTTGTACTCTTTTCTTGGCCCTTGTGTTAATAAGGGTCACTTTAGTCCTCTCTACAAGCAGTTTTCTTGTTCGGAGCTTTTTAGTTTTTGTTGAATTTTCTTTTTCTTTTTCTTTTCTTCCTATTCTCTCATATGAAAGAGACTGTAGTAATGCTTCAACCAATCCCCAAAGGTCTTTACAGATAATTTCCAGTTGCATTACTGATTTATTTTTGCTTTGACCAGATGGCTCCAAGTTCATGTGACTGTAAGGGAGTGCTTTTGATTACCCTATTTATCTCTCCCAGTGCTCAATTTAAGGGTCAAACCTTGTGTAACACATTTGCCAGATAAACTATTCAATGCTTCTGCCTTTTGGACACCATACTTCTGACATATGCTCTGTGCTTCATTAAACACAAAAGTTATTAGATTTAATAAATGTTTTTACAAACTCTGTTTGTTACAAAAGATCTAAGTTTCAAATTTATTTATTTTATTCACATATGGCTAGTGAATTGCTTTGGCTTTATCACCTGGAAAAATGGGTGAAATTGAAAGGCAGCATCCTGAATGAGACAGAGGAGGGGAAAGCAGAGAAGCAGAAGCTGGGATGTTTTTTGTTCTTCTTTTTTTTTTTTTTTCCCTTGATATAGGTTATAAATGAAAAGCCGAGCAGAATGTTTTTAATGAAACCAATAAAAATGCAAAGGAAGATTTAATGTTTAAAGTAACGATAAATCAAAAGTGACAACTGAAATGCAATATTGCACCATGAGATTGAGGAAATAAATTCATCCATAGGGCAGATGTGCCTGCTGTAAAAAAAAAAAAAAAAAAAAAAAAAAAAGGCAAAAAGAAAAGAAGAAAGTGATAAGAAAAAAAAAGACAAAAAGAAAAAATATTTTTAAAAGTTTTCATCATTACTGCAACAAAGTTAATCTTATGAAATCAAAATAAACTGTAAGTTGAATGGAAATGGCTCAGGCACATCCCTGTGGAAACACACACAAATGTATATTCATATATAAGTGAACATATACGTATATATTGGAATAAAAGTCTGAGGAAGGTTAAGTCCAACAAATTTAAGAATAAAAAGTCTCATAAACATATTCATAACTTATTTCTAGTATTTTTATGGATAGTAGCATGAATAATTATACAAGACAAATAGTGGCTCTGTCCCACTACCTCGGCTGAAACCTTCAAAATGAGAATTAATTACTTGGAGGAAAGACTGTCTTGTAATAGCATTGCTTGGGACTAGGACCCCTGTGATCTGAATCCCAGCTCTGTCATAATCATGCTGTGTGACCTTGCAGGATCTGCTCTGGCCTAGATTTTTCGTAGCTAAATTTAGGCAATTAACTCAGGTGCCTAAGTTGGTAGCTAAGCAGAGATGGCTTCCTTTCTGGTCAATCAAGTTCCATAATCAATCAAGTTTTTAAAAGGACTAAGTTGTACTTCAGACCTGCCTATATTTTCTAATAACTAAGGAAGAATTCTAGAGGCAACACTTACTGAAGCTGGCAAGAATTAATTCTGATCTTTAGGTGCAATCCTAACACAATTGTTCCAGCTGAATTGGACTTTGTTCAATAAAACAAGATAATTTGAAGGGGTTGGAAAGGCATCTGATGTTTTTCAGTGCGAGTTTTCCTCTCATCTAACTTCTTTTATTTAAACTAGGAATAAAATAGTGATGGGGTGAACTGCAGTCAGGGTTAAAGGGGATTTTCCTCAATACCCAGTAGAAGCCTTTGCAAATCGTTATTGTCATAGTGCACCTCTGAAAACTATATTTCACCACTGATAAACTCCCACATATAGTTCTAGTCCTTTTCAGAAAATGGATTGTAAGGTGTGTTGTTTCCCTCTAAGGACATAAAAGAAATTGAGAGAAGCTCAGACTTAAGCAGTCTTGCTTTTGCCATCCACGAAGAATTTTGAGTTCTTACAAAAAAACCTCACCTGGACTTTGACCCTCCACTTGGGAAGACTGAGCCTCATAGAAAGAAAAATATTCTCCTCATGGACCCCTCTGATGTAAAGAAAGGGGTGGGAAGATCTGGAGATCTGGAGACAATCACCAGACATTGAAACTGTGATTGCCTGTCTTTGCACACATGGATATGTTTCTACATGGAAAAAAGAAAGGAGTTAGATCATGAGGGAAGCAAGGACTGATAAAAAGAGAAAGAGAGGAGAGAAAGAAAGAAAGAAAGAGAGAAAGAAAGAAAAAGAAAGAAAGAGAGAGAAAGAAAGAATGAAGAAAGAAAGAAAGAAAAGAAAGAAAGAAAGAAAAAAGAAAGAAAGAAATCAAGTTATATCTGGACTTTTATTTTTTTAAATAACCTTGTACTCCTTTACAATTTTCACTTTAGAACTTCTCCCCTCACTTTTTTCCTTCTTCTTTTTTTCCCCCCCCCCCCCCCCCCTTCATTATTTTAATGGCTACATCCTTGCTCTGATGTGTCAATGGTTGTGGAAAATCCTGTGAAGCAAGGGCTTAATGAAATGGCAGCTGGAACAGAGGGATAAAGTTCCTTTAGAGCAGCTTCAAAGGGGAGAGAGGGAGCAGCGTTAGAGAACAGAACAATGGTGCAGAGATGCTCATACACAGGCCAGGCACATCCAGCTGGCTGTTTAGACTCGGCACCCTAATGAGGCATGAAGTGAAATGGGTAAGTACATGGTAGAAGAGAGGAATGGAAAGGGGAAAAAAAAAAGAAAGGAGAAAAATATTGCTCCTATATATCACAACAAAATAATTATATATTAAAGGAGGGGAAGAAAAAAACAACTAAAAACATGCCTGTTATAAAGCATGTGTTAATTTTTTGATCAAAACATCATAACTGTAAAAGTTAGAGTTCCCTTCCCTTCCCTTCTATTCCCTTCCCAAACCTTCCCAAACCTTCCCTTCCCAAGCCTTCCCAAGCCTTCTCAAATCTTCCCAAGCCTTCCCAAACTTTCCCTTCCCAAACCTTCCCTTCCCTAACCTTCCCTAAACTTCCCTAATCTTCCCTTTCCTAACCTTCCCTAACCTTTGCTTCCTTCCCATTTCAGGTTTTGTAGTATATTACCCCAATAATTTTCATTCAGCTTTGTCAGTATTTTTTTTTTGTTATTGTTATATTGCTGTTATAGATGCCATTTCTATTGGTTTTATTATTTAAATGGAAATTGTGGTAATATTGCTGAATGAAGACAACCCAAAAACTGTACAAATAACAGTGAGATATCAATAGTCTGAACTATATTAAGAAATAAAGATGACACAAACACCATTTATGTCAGTCCAGCTGTGAAGATGCCATTAAAAAAAGAGAGAAACAGCATTACTGTTATGCAACTAGACAGAAACCTCCTCCTTCTACAATGCTGTAGGCAACGTTACCAATTGCAGAGCATCAGCCTGTGCTGAATCTCATACCTGCAATACCAAAGCTTTGATCCCCACCACTTGAGTTAACTCTGCCAAAAGGAAACAATCTCAGATTCTAGTCTTCAAAGTGGAGTAGTCATAGTCAATAAAATGTTGTCCTGACCTACACCTCACAGAGCCACTCAGTGTGCAGTAATATTTGTAAGATATTTCCAAAACTCTATAACATATTTATATTTCAATATTCATTAACAATATGTCCAGAAATCTCAAAAGTTTCAGCTACATTACATCTACAAATAATCTGGGGAGCCAATTAAATACACTTATCTGAACAAGATTACAGTATTGAAGAAAAACCACAGCCCTTCTGACATATTACTCTTACTGGTCTAAAACCTGGAATGATGCAGTTAGGAACCAAACAGAAGACAGATATTGTATGTGTTTTCTACAGAACTGCGTTATCTCATGAATACTTGGCAATCCCTTCAATTCAGGGATACAGGCAGGGAACATTTATAGCAGATTTGGTTTAGACTGCAAGGGCTGGACCTTAAAAACTATTCATCACTAAGTCTAACAACAGATTTGAGTTATCAAGATTAATCTCTCATTTCAAGTTCAATTAAGAACAAGCATAAGCTTGTCTTCAAATTTATTTATTCCTAATATTGTCACTGCCTGGACACGTGCTTAGGCAAAGACCAGATGTGAGCTATCACCCCTATGGTGGCAGGTCACAGACTTGCTATGTACTCTATCAGGTGTTCATCTGCCCCCTCCTTCTGGTCAGCATGGATTAAGTCAAGACCCAGCTGACATGAAGACCTCCAGGGTTGCTCTTCCATGTGCAGCAAAGACATTCTATGCTGGAGATACTCACCTATCTTTTTATATCTACAAAGCAGATGAATAATGCAAGTTAGCTGAGTAAGCTTCATGGTTAGCAGAGAGACAAAAAAGATTGACCCCTCTAGTTTGCTGTAGACCAGAATTGTGTAAATACCTTAAGGATGGGTGTGGTATATAAATGGTTATTTCTTTTCATTGCCTTAAGTAACTCAAATGTTAATGTCTGTGCTGTCAGTGTTTATATTTAACTTGAAGTCTCTTGGCCCTTATGACACTTCTTGATAGGGTTTGTCTTTCCTCTTCTGCGTGCTCAAAAGTTTAGCCCTAGGAAGAAGAGGCTCGTTTACCTCCATTCCTTTTGGGGGCCAAGAAGTTTAGCTGCTCACTCTTACTGTCTGTGTCTTGCTGGGAGGTGGCATTTCTTTTATGGATGTGTGTAACGTCTGGAATTGAAATTT
Source organism: Pipra filicauda (assembly GCF_003945595.2). Taxonomy (NCBI): domain Eukaryota; kingdom Metazoa; phylum Chordata; class Aves; order Passeriformes; family Pipridae; genus Pipra; species Pipra filicauda. The sequence continues at coordinate 436,758 of NW_024104084.1, read as the reverse complement.
AGCTGAAGGGTTTTTTTCTTTATTTTTCCCCCCATCCCTCCCTCCCAGCCTTACTTTTTTCCCCTTGCTTTCATGGACAAAGGTAAGCGTGAATTTATCCTTGTCATGCGTGACAAGATTTCATTTTTTACTCTGCAGGTGGTAAGGATGGAGGTTGAAATGATGATGCAGCTTCTCTTCACCTCAGTCAGGAACAAGCTGCCTGCTATCCACACATTCAACATTTCTTTTTCCTACTTATTTTCTGAGCAAGTGCTGTATTAGTGGAAAGAATCAGAGGGACAAAAAAAAAAATAGTATGTATTATTTCTCTTCCAGTGACCCCAAACAGTCTTCATGGAGATCTTTTTGTGCTGGACTATTCACACATGGTTAAAGTAAATATAGATATCAGTTACAGCAGTTAATAGAATTTATTTACATATAGAGTGTATCTAAAAAGGAATTTATAAAAGGGGTAAGGATTGTTAAGTAATATAAAGCAGAGAAATTGTATTTAAGAACCTGTAGCAAACTCTATCTGGTTTAGAGGGCTTTTATCAATTTCATAAATTGAAAGACAAAGCTTTGATCAGGATTCTGGTTGTTTGAAATCTTTCAGTCTTTCACATGTAGCATTTTTCTGGCAGCTTTCCTTCATGCACATACACAACAGGAATGCTATTCTAAATAGACTGGAAACCAGTTCTATGTTTTATAGACCTTACCCTTCTTGTAAAAATGATGATAAAAAGAGAACTTTCATAATTTTCCAAGTGGAAAGCTCTGTGAACTTTAGGCCCAGATTAACTTCTTTTCTTGTAAGACTATGGTCTAAATCATCTCCTGGAAGTACTTGTCTCTTGCTGCTCACCATTGCAGATGCCTAAGACAACTGTGATACCTATTTTAACATTTTATAATAGTATTTGAAAACTGAGGAAAATAAACTAGTTTGTACTGAGATTTGTGCAGAGTTTGAGTTAGATCCAAGAGTTTAATTGGAATTTGAGCCATAAGGACAAGCTCCCTTCCTGTTCCCATGCTGAAAAATATAATCATAATTAAAAAAAAAAAATCAAGAAACCTCACCTGTAGAGATGAAAAAAAGCTAGTAAATCATTGCCTTAGTTTTCCAATTTAAAAGCAAGACTGGATAAGAAAAGAGCTGGTTGCTTATAATTCTAGTCCTTAGGCACATTAAGATATTAAATAGTAGGGACACTGGATGTTTGTGCCAGTTGGCTTAAGTGCCAGAAAAAAGGATTTTTGGCACATTCGTCTGCTAGCATAAACGTAGTGTCAGCTGATAGTTTAGAACTCTCCCATGCCTTGAATAAAAAGTTACTATGATATCCATTTCCACTGCAGAGTAAAGCGCCACCATAACTGAAAAACACACAGCTCTTCCATTTATTCAGAGGAAAAGAAATAACTAACTGCTTCTGAGAACATGCAGGCTAGTTACTTTTCCATGTTGGCTTGCAGACCTTTTGAGGGACAAATGTAAATTCAAGATCCTATTCCATGTCCAAACACTTGGTTATGGAGAAGAGCAGTAGTGTTTATAATCCTGACTTTAACAATCTTAGAAGGTCTTACAAACCCCTGTAGACCTGTTATCTTCAAGACTGTATGTATCTTGGTTAACCTTGGTCTGTAAATTAAGGATAATTACCTCCTACTACTCAGATATCTAATGTCTGCAGATACCTGGAACCTGAGACTGATGCATGCAAAAGTATAGCAAGGCCAAACTAAAAGACATAGGCACATGGCAAACAGCATGAGGAGGGAGGAGGCAGAACAATAGAAGTAAACATCATAAAATACATTATATCATGAGTGAGGGAGTAAGTCTGTCATTATTACTTTAGAACTACAGGACTGTAAGACCCTTCATCATTTCTGTAGTCATTAATAAACATCCTGTAGTTAATATGAGCTTTTTCCTCACCAAACTAAATCTATCAATTCAGTGTTTCCCATCTACCACGGGGGAGACTGGAGAGACTGGATTAGTGAAATGAGTTTGGAAGAACACTTAAAAGGCTGTGGAACAGTTTACGTACAGAAAAATTGTAACAGTCAAATGTTCTGCAGTATATCACCTTTCCACTGATCCATCCTGCCCCTTTCTTTGTCTCTAATATTTGTCAAAAGAAGAAATACACTCTTCAACTGAAAGGCAAGTCTGAACCCTCTGTTAGCATGAACTTGCTACAACAGAGCAGAGGGAGAAAGTTAAGTCTTGATAAGGGCTGAAGTCTGAACATTATCAGACATTGCTTCTTTACTTTTGCTGTCCCTTTCATAGAACCATTAAAGTTGGAAAAGACTTCCCAGGTCATCAAGTCCACCACTAAACCACCTCCCCAAGTGCCACATCCACAAGCTTTTAGAACCCTCCCGGGATGATGATTCTACTGCAGCCCTGGGCAGCCTGTTCCAGTACTTGACCAGCCTTTCAGAGAAGAATGATTTTGTAATATCCGAAATAAACATACCCTGGCACAACTTCCATTTTCTCTCATTCTATCACCCCTTACTTGGAAGAAGAGACTTATCCCCGCCTGGCTACAGCCTCCTTTCAGGAGCTGTAGAGAGCAAGAAAGTCCCCTCTGAGCCTCCTTTTCTCCAGCCTAAAGACCCCCAGCTCCCTCAACTGTTCCTCATTAGACTTGTGCTCCAGACCTTTCACCAGCTCTGGACTTGCTCCAGCACCTCAATGTCCATCTTATCATAAGGGGCCCAAAACTGGACACAAGATTCAAGGTGCAGCCTCACCAGTGCCCAGTACAGAGGGACAGTCACTGCCCTGGTCCTGCTGCCCACACTGTTGCTGACACAGGCCAGGGGCCATTGACCTTCTTGCCCACCTGGGCTCACTCTGGCTCATGTTCAGCCACTGCCATTCAGCACTCCCAGGTCCTTTCCCACCAAGCAGCTTTTCAGCCCCTCTACCCCCAGCCTGAAGCACTGCAGGGGGTTGTTGTGACCCAAGGGCAGGACCTGGCCTTGTTAAGCCTCACACAACTGGCCTCAGTCCATTGATCCAACCTGTCCAGATCCTTCTGCAGAACCTTCTTGCCTTCCAGCAGATCAACACTCCCACCCAACTTAGTGTCATCTGCAAAGTGACTAAGGGTACATTTGATTCCCTTGTCCAGATCCTTGATAAAGATATTAAAGAGGGCTGGCCCCAGTACTGATCCCTGGGGAACACCACTGTGACCATCCACCAGCTGGATGTAACTGCAGTCACCAGCACTCTCTGGGCCTGGCCATCCAGCCAGTTTGTTAACCAGCAACCATGTAAAATAAAGGTATGACATTTAGTGTGATGTTTGGTTGAAGCTTCTGAATACTGGGAATGGTCAGAGGCAGATTTTATTTCTATCTTTCTCCCATTTCCTCTCAGCTTCATAAAACTTGGATAGCTTTTCTATGTCTGTGAGAGATTTCACCGGCAGCATGTAAGACATTTGCTGTACACTTATCTGTGCACTTCTCAGACCGCCACTAATATTTAATTCATGTCTTCAAAACACTGATGACGTTGTGAAACTAAGAATAGACCTCTCATATGGAGAAGCTGCATGTCACGTGTTAAATGGAAATGTCTGAAGGAACTTAGAAAGTACATAAGAAAATATCCTGTCTAATAAAATCTTAGAACGCTTAAAAATTAATACTTAAAAAAACCTCCAACCCAACCAACTAACCAAAACCCACACACCAGCAAAACCCACTTCAAAGACTCAAAGAAGTGGAGTTAATTTCTCATAAATTGTTGGAAGTTTTTCAGTAGAATTTTCACATTGCATTTTGATCAAGACTTACAGGTTTTGCTGTATAAGTCTCAAAGCGATTTCTTTCATAGAATTATATAATTATTTGGTTTTGGAGAGAACCTATATATCATCTAATCCAAATTCTTGAGATGGGTAATGATATTTTTTGTTAGATTGTTTTCTGCAAAGCCCCATCCAACCTGGGGTTGAACACTTCCAATGGTGGGGCACCCACAACTTCCCTGGACAACCTGTTCTCACTATTCTCCTCATAAAATAAAAAAAAAACTTTCTTATGTCCAATCTAAATCCACTCCATTTTAGTTTAAACCTCTTACTGCTTGTCCTGTCACTACAGGCCTTCGAAAAAATTTATTATAAGCCCTCTTTGCATATACTGAAATGTTGTAGTAAAGTCTCCTCATAGATTTCTCATCTCCAGATTGGAAAAAAACAAAAAAACAAAAAAACAAAAAAAAAAACCAAAAACCCTGACTCCCTCAGTCCTTCTTTATGGGAGAGGTGTTCTAGCCCTCTGGTCATCTCTAGATCCACTCTAACAAGTCCATGTCTTTTCTTTTTTTTTTTACAGAGGACACCTGAACTGGGCACAGGTGGGGTCTCATGAGAACACAGCATGGGAGGAGAATCACCTCGCTTGATGTGCAGCACATGCTTCTTTTTATACATCCTATGATACAAATGGCTTTTTGGGCTGAAAAGACAAAATTCATCCACCACTGTGTCCAAATCATTCTCCACAAATCCGGTTGCAGTCAATCCATCCCCCTGTCTGTATTATACTGGCAATTGCTGCCACTCAGGTGCAGAGCCTTGTACTTGGCCTCACTGAATGGCATGAGGCTCACATGTTCCCACCCCTAAGCCAGCCAAGGACTCTCTGGATGGTATCTTTCACTCAAGGGAATCAGCAGCACCACTCAACTTGGTCTGATCTGGAAATCTGCTGAGAGTGCACTAAATCCCACTGTCTTTGTCACTGATGAAGACATCAAATAGTACTTGTCCCAGTACAGACTCTGCTTTCTTTGAACAGTGTCTGCATGTATGTATGCATGCATGTGTATTCATGTATATTTCCTGTTTATCTAAACTTGTTTGGCAGTTTTTGTCTCTGTTGGGTGCTTTTGCAATTCTCCAAACCAAACCACATAACTGAAACCAGGGAAGAGGTGGGGTAGGACATGCAGGTATTAGACTGAGGGTGAACGAAGGAAAGCAGAGGAAAGAAGGAAAGAAAATGAAAGTGATTGCTGGCTCTGGATACCAGCTCAACAGTTAGTTGCTCAACACTGACAGTAATTGCGTATTTGCACTTTTGGAAGGCATTAGAGTATTATAAAGGCAAAATTAGGAGAGATAGGAGAAAAGATTGTGTTAGGCGTGAGTTGTTGAGCTTGACAAGTCAGACAGTTATTGAGTTTGGCTTACAGTGTAAGCCTAACATTTCTCCCAGGAGGAAAACACAGGGGAAAAAAAAAAAAAATCAACACCACAGAAAAACCCAACCCAACCCAAAACCAAAAGAATGACCCTCCTCTAAAGAAGATCAGATTTAGATCTTTTCCCTAAATAGATTATTAAATCACACATTTTAACCCTATCAGGTATCATACTGATTTTTGAGACAAACAAACAAATTCAGAGGCATTTAGAATAGTCCAATTACTTTTAAAATATAATTGTAGTTACTATTGTTAGCACAAGCAGGAATTAAATAACAATTATTCTTGATGTCAAAAACTGGCATGAGGAAAACAGATTACCCAAATATTAAATTCTCAGAGTGAAGTAATCTGAAAGCATGCACTTTAGATACTACTCTGTTGGTCTCACTAAGTTCTTGGTTAGTCAGTGCCCTCAAGGAGTTCAGGATCTGACTGCATCCTTGGATATATAGGACTCAAAGTCTACAATGAACAGATTGTAAAAAAATTACACAATATTGGCCCATATATAATGCACAAGATGTTTTTGAAATTAGAACTGTAGACAGGTTGATGGCAGTGAGCTTTGTTTGCTTGTTTTACACAAATGTTTTTAATGTTTTATTATTTAAACCTCACACATAAGAAAAATCCCCCCAAAAAATCAAGATTATGAAAGTTGCAAATCAAGCAGGTATAAGTAAAAAAAAAAAAATAAAATCCAGAATTTAAGATGCCATTATTGTGTGGTTAATTAATACAACTTATGCTGCTGTACATAATCAATGTTATTTTTTTGCATACAGTATTTGATTGTTGCTTTCTACTTTGTCATTGCTTTCTACTTTAGCAACATGAGAACACAGACAGGAAGCAACCTCCTAAGTAAATAAAGCCAGTCTTCTGAGCCTACAGACACTAGGTAGTATAATTACATGCATAAATTTACTGATTTCTTCACTGGAAAGGTCTGTTCTCCTACACCGTCCCTAGAAGGCTCTTCTGAAACCTCACTGCTCTAGCAATTTACAATCTTCTTCATTTTCTTTTTGGCTTAAATTTGTTCATAGCCAACCAACCCTATTTATTCTTGTGCCAACACTGCTTCTAGATTAAATAGCTCATGTCCCTCCTTGGTGAATTCTTCCTTCATTTATTTATAGACAACCATCATATCCTTCTAAGTCTTCATTTTTCTTGGGTAAACAAATCCTGTTTTCTTATGTCCTCTTCCTTGACAGGCTTTCTGTCGTTTTGATCACTGTAATAGACCTGTTCCACACTTGGGTCAACTTCAGTTCATTTTCCTTTTTCCTTTACAAGTCCTGTCTTTTACATTCTCTAATTAATCTTATGGCCCTTGAGATGCTTATTCATGTCCTTATTTTTTCAATCCACCTCTATCTATTGTCGTTTTTCCTCTCATACCCTAACCCTTTTACTAGGGAGACGGAGGCTTGATTTTTTTCAGATCATATAGCTTGAAAAAATTCCAAACTTACTCTACATTCAAGATCCTCATCTCTTAAGTGCAGGTACCTTCCCCTCATTCATCAGAAACTGCCCTGTAGAAATCGAGAACTTTTGTTAATGACCTCTGTTTATTTAGTTTCAGTTGAGTCAACTTGCATTCAGATGATCCAAGTTTTATTTAATTTTCTCACCAGCACATACATAATACCCTGATTTCATGTAAATTAAATATCTTTACAACTTCTCCAAAAAGGCAAAACAAGGAAAACCTCATGACAGTCTGTATATAGCTGTGTCCGAGCAGAACAAAGATTGTATGATCTTGATGATGTGACAATTCAAATCATTAGGTGAAAGCATTTCTCATCCGCACGTGGAGAACTCATTTTTCATTACATGTGGTGAACCCAATCCGCAGTGTCAGTTTTTCCCAAGATGTCGGTAAATTATTTTTATAACTTAAAAAATGTTACAAAATGTAAACAGTGACTAAAAAAACTAACTAGAAATTAATTTACTGTGATGTAGCCATATTGATTGACAAACTTAAAATGTGATTTTGATCCCTGGGCTTTGAAGTGTCAAGAGTTTCTTACAAAATAGTGAACTGTAGAATCAATCTGCCTGGCAACAGAAGGAGCTCAGCACTTGCCAGAGGTGGTTATAGCTTCCCAAATGCAATCTTTCGTGTCTAATCTAAAAATGGAATGATTCCATTCCCCGTTATCCTTTGTTCCCCACTGCCATATTCCAAGGTGCAAATGTAAAATGACTCCAGGAAATTATTGTATCTATGCTTCCAGCTTCCATACCATGCTTAACTACTCAGGTGCAGCGTGCACAGACATAAGTAACTAAAATAGCAAGAGGCACATTGTCTAAATATTTATGGGCTTGAGTTTCAAAAATGAAACATCTGGGATTCTTTGGTTTGTTTGTTTTTTTTTTCTCTTTGACACTACTTTTCAAAAAGAAAAAGAACAAAAAACAAGAAGAAAAAACCCGGATACTCTTCTGTTTAAATATAAATGCTGACTTTCCAAAGAAAGAGAAAAAGCAAGAAAGAGGAGTAAGGGGCATTGACACCCTCAGGGAAAATTTCATCTCAAGAGAACTGACCTTTCAGAGAAAGCAAATTAAATTATCTTTCTCATCTTTTACTAGTGCTGTGACATCATTAAAATTCACGTTATATACCAGCATGCTTTGTTTTGTATTCATAACCTTAAACCAAAATTAATCAGTTGTCACATAGAGTTAACATATTTTTTAATGGTGCCCAAGCCAAAATATGCATTGTCTCAAGAAGACTACCCTTTTTGTAAAATAACACAAACATTGTAGGGCAAAGTGTTCCTCCTCTTGTATCAATCTTTGGAAAATCAGTCCAGGACATGTTGGGTTAGGGATGAAAGGGTTCCTGGATGAAATAAGAACAGTAAGTGTGTTAAAAAGTGTTTAAGAAATAGGGTCCCCTGAAGTAGTGAGGCACTACCACTTGTGTAATACTTGGAAGAAACGAAGGGTGAGACCAGTAACCTCTGGAGACCTTTGTTATCTTTACCAGGGATCCTTTCTATCTGTCTGCTTGGCTCATGAATGCCCTGTTCTCCTACATCAGCTGTTACTGTAATAGTCACTATGGAAAATCTCAGTAAACTTAACTTAGTGTATAACCTCCTTATTTGGGAACTCAGTTTAGGCTTTGGATTTCCAAAAGAATAGGACATTGGAGTTGGTGAAACAATCCTAGTACCTCAAGTGCTCGGGCTGTTCATGTAGTCAATGGAGAGAACTGAATATTATGAAGATAAGTAAGAAAGTCTATGTGCAAACTCAGGTAGAAAAAATATAAAAGGAGAAAGATCAAGAAAAGAAAAACCAATTCCCTTTCAATAAAAAATTCTATAAGTAGGAATTCCAGTTGTTCTCTATTCAGTTCCAGTCTGTTAAAAAAAATAAAAAATGGAAAGAATATTTTTTTTAGTTGTTTTTTTTTTTTTGCGGGTTTTGGTCATGGTGGGGGTTTTTTTTGTGGTTTTTTTTGTTTGTTTGTTTGTTTTATTCTGTTTGGGTTTTTGGTGGTGGTGGTGGTGGTTAGTTGGTTGTTTTTTGTTTTGGTTGTGCATGAATATTTGAGAGACATATAAAGGCAGACAGATGGGCAGAGAGAGAGACCATAATATGTGTTTCAGGGAGGATACTGCTACCGTGCCTGAGCATTTCAGTCTCTCAGTTTTGTGAACATTATTTTATATATCCATACGGCACCTTAGTAAAAACGTAATAACACCGTAGAGTCAAAATATATCACCATAGAAAAATAAAGGAAAGGAGATCTGAAGAGTTTTTCCCAAAGTAATCCCCAGAGTAATAAAATATGTCAATGAAGAGCTCCGAACTGGGTTAATGCACCTACATGTCCAGATGCCTTTCTTCATAACATTGTAAATAAGAAAGTAATCCTTACAATATAAACTTGACTTCTCCTCGAACTAGGTGTTTATTTCTTTTTGTACAAGAGTCTATGCCCATTCACATTAGAAAAATATCTTTATTTTTTAAAATAAACTAAGAAATAATATATAGCATATGTCCTACTGATTTAAAATATTTTTTCCCCAAAAAAGTAATTTCAAAGATTAAATTATTCAATTTATGCTGTTTAGACTATCTTAAGACTAGGCCTTTTCCTTTCACCTGTATGCATAGGTTCTTTAATCTCACTAGCCACAAAGATTTTATTGTGGGAATAAGAATAATATTTTCAAATCCTTGTACAACACGAGAAGATGTTCAAAACCAGGCAGATCCTGAAGATGTTTCACTTGAGAAAGAGAATGTGGGTTTTGGTATGTTCTGAATATCTTTTGAAAATCAAGGTATTTGAAAGTGTCACAAAAAATCCGCTTCCCCAGATCATCTCTCAGTAATCATTGCCATTGATTCAAAATAACATCTAAAAACTGGGGTACAGGAACAAAGTTGAGAAGGAAGGATGAGTCTGAAAAGCTAGTCAGGCTATATTCAGTTCCAAGAAAAAGAGAAATCATACAATATTTAGCAATTAGTAAATGCCTGGCAGTCATGGAAGTGTTATACAATCACCAGAGTGGATTTCTGAAGAACAGTTCATTTACTTCCCACCAGTACCAGAGTAATGAGTTTTGTAAGAAGAGGAGTACCAAGAAAGAATGAATAGTTGACGAGCAGTGTAGTTCAGATTCACTACTTTTGTTCACTCTCTCTTGTCCTGTCACTGGATACTGCTGAGAAGAGTTTGTTGTCTTCACTCCTCCCAGATATTTACACCTACAGGTAAGATCCCCCATGATGCTTCTCTAGGCTGAATAGTCCCAGCTGTGTCAGCCTCTCTTAGTATGACAGATGCTCCAGTCTGTGGCCCTTCACTGGACACTCTCTGACGTGTCCTTGTCTCTCTTTACTGGGGAGCCCAGTGCTGGATACCAAAATCCAGGAGTATCATACCTATGCTGAGTAGAAGGGATGGATTATCTCCCTTACCTGCTTGCAGCGCTCCTACCCAACACAGCTCAGCTGCATGTTGGCTTTTGCTGCAAAAACATGGTACTGATTAATGGTCAACTTGTTGTCACCACAACCATCAGGACTTTCTCTTCAGAGCTGCTTCTCAGCTGGTTATTCCCCAGATTGTGTTGGTACATGGGGCTATTCCTTTCCAGGTGTAGAGAGAAAATAAATGCTCAGCCAAGAAAGACCAGTGCATTGAAGTAGGCATAGTCAGCTACATAAATATTGCATAGGAAACAATGTGATTTTCTCATTCATAAGAAAGGGATATGACTTTACAATCAGTTGAGTCGCAAAAAGAAAATGGGGAGGGGGAAAACTTCATATTATTATATGGGCATTACTTATGGAAAAGAGTATTGCAAAGAAAACATATGAACTCATCCCTCAATCCTACAACTTAGTGTTGCTACCTATGATATCCATTGTTTCCTATTTCAGGCTTTTTTTTTCCTAAATGAATTAGTTGAAATAAATGGTTGGTTTGTGTACAGAAGATAGAGAGGGGCAGTGGAAACGGTTTCAAGTTAAAAACGGAATAAGGAAGAGGACAATTTGTTCACTTTATAAGTTTTGGGCTTAAAAGCTCAGCAAGAAGATTCACTTGAGACATAAGAAAAACGTTTCCAAGGAAAAGAGGGATGAAGCACTGAAATCAGCTGCTGGGAAGGCTGTAGAGGCCTCATCACTGAATTCTTGAACAGTCTCCTGTTCAAACGATGAAGGAAGATGTGATCCTACCATTGGACAGACGAATTAGTTGGTATCTTGTGATCCTGCACAGCCACACTTTGATATGACTCTAAGATTATATTACATGTGAAAACATATGTCCTTAAAGATAAGCATAGGTATGAAGGTTTGCAGACTCAAGTTTTATAATATCACAAGAAATCAGGAATATTGGAAAAAAAAAAATCTGAAATCTTAGATGGATAGTCCCTCACATCTACGATCCTGTAAACATTTACTTATTTGAATCAATCTCACATCACCGAAATCAAATTACTTGAATTATTCAAGATCTAAATGTGCTAAAATCCATGTGGGTCCTGTTTGCAGTTAGTTTATGCCTATTAGGCACTCCAGCCAGCAATAAAGAAGAAAGCATCTGGGTACTTGCCAGCTAGAGAATGGCATTGTGTTCACACATCAAAAGCAATAGAAATAAGGCTTCATGTGTTCACGTTTGCATGACAACACCTTTTACCCCCCTTTCTATTTAGAGCTGAAGCTCTGAAGATTCCTTTGAAGAGAAAGGGAGAAAGGATTCTGAAAGTAAAAATATTGATGATTAATTTAACCCCTTAAGCTAAAAGAAATCATGTGTAGGTCAACCTCTACTGAATTTTGAGCTACATCTTAACAGAACCTATGAAGAAAAGGGGTACAAAACTGAGCTATCCAGTGAGAGCTTTCTTTTCATGTATGATGCACCGATGCAAACCAGGCTTCCACTGCAAAGGGCTTTGAATAATAATAATGAAAGTAATTTTCCTTTATATTCTTTTTACTCACTAAATTCCTATCCTAGAATAATTGAAAAGTGAATTTGCTATTCATAGGTTTATCATCCTCTCTCTCCTCTCTCTCTTCCACAAACTTGCACAATATATTGATGTTTACCACCCCAGTTCCCTCTTGCAACTCTAAAAAAAAAAAAAAAAAAAGACATTTTTATCATTACCCAAGATACTTCGGTATTATGTAAACTGGCTCAGCATTGTACGTGTGTGATTTTAAATGTGAGAATAGTTAGAGTACAGTCATCAGCACTATTCGAACACCTCTAAATTAAACTGATTTTTTTTGGTGAATGTGGTTAAGATCCTTGTTCCTCAGCCCTTTTAAGAAATTTTTAATCTTTCAGGGAAAAAAAACAACCAAAAACGTGATTCTGCCCCTCAGCCTGTACTTCCTGTGGAAAATACTCTTTAGTATGCATATATACAATGATACACATACATTAAATTTTGTTGTTTGTATAACTTTGCACAACAGGCAAATAGGTTCAAGGGACCCACACATCTGGTGATTTATGATGAAGACCATTGCACCAGTGAAGCCTCCTGCAGCCAGTGTTGGAGTTTACTACCATGGGTTCCCAAAAAGAAGCAGAACCATGTCATGTTACTGTTCAGAACACACAGATAAATTCTCCCGATGCAGAGAATGCTGTTGTTCTGATTCACAGTGGGGAAATGTTACTCCCCTGTGTTTTTAAGAGATCTATCATAAGGAGAGCTCTGATCCTTGCAAAGTTCCCAGTTTTGACATTGATAAGAAAAATTATAATCATAATAATTGCAAAATTACAGTAATGATAACAATAACAGCAATAGGAACAGCAGTGGTGATTTAGTGTGGTGATTTATCTCTGATGATGAGGGTAATAATAATAAGAGAGAGTTCTCTGTGAAAAATTCTGTACAAAACGCATGTTTCACAATTGCATCTTTTGTTAGGCTTGAAAATCTACTGGCAGCACCCCACCCAAATATGGTTTTAATATATATATTGACTGCACCGAATAAAAGTGAATAAATAAATAAATGAACCTGTTTGAACTTATATGAAATTTAACTGGCCTTCTAGGCCTGTGTTCTTGATAGGCATGCAAAAACCATGACAGTGTTAATGGCATGTTAATATATTCTTAAAAGGCTGAGAAAGTTGCCTTTGAAATGATTTGAAATTAAACAGAAAAAAAAAGGGTCGGGGAAGGAAAAGAAAGAAAAGAGAGGGGAAAAGGAAAGAGAGAGAGAAAAAGAAATTTATATGGAGAGAAGCAGTTTGATTGTGGGGTTGCAGCTAGTCTCTAAGGAGAAGGACAGAAGGACTACGAAACAGCTCTTTCCCTTTATCATGCAAGCAATTACTGGCAATTTGTTCTGGCCAGTAAAACTTCTGATATTATCATGGTTGCTGAGTAATTTATCATCAAAGTTTAATGTGAAAACAGGTGACTGTGTAATCACCAATCTAGGAACAGAAATAGAATCGTTATTATTTCTGCCTGAAGAGAGGGGTTCTTTTTTTTCCTTTTTTTTTTTTTCTTTCCCTTTCTGTCAATTGACTTAACGGCCAAAAGGCTGTTCATCACATCACCATGAATTATAAAACCTCTATTAAATATTCATAAAAGTTTTGAAATGAATGTGTGATAGAGATGAAAGCCAGGCTAATTTAAATACCTACCAGACCTGTCTTAATTACAGAGGTAAAATGAGATATAAAAATTAGAGCAGCAAGGAAAGGAAAAAAAAAAGTTGAAACAGTTCATTCCATACATTATGTGCATCTTCTTTTCAACCAGTGATGTGTAATTTGTACAAATGCTGTGGTATACCAGCCTAATGAAATAAATCAGTTTTTAAGTTCCATGTTTTTTATACCAATGGGACATTTTTTGGCTCTATGGGAAGCGACACTAAATGAGAATTTGTTTCTTGGTATGCATTTTTGTGAGTGTGTGTGGGCATGTGTAAGGAAATTGTTCAATTAACTTTAAAATAATAAAAACAAAACAGTCACGAGCGTCTGCAGGTGTGAATCTGAAACACAGTACGTTGGGAAAAGTTGAAATGTTTCAATTCTCCCTGTAATAAATAACTAGGTATTTGCTCAGTCTCCTGGTCCTTATTGGACAATATGTGCGATGTTAGAAGAACAGAATTGTCCATGAATAAGGGAGACCCAGGCTTAATTATTTTTAAAATCCGTTGGGAGAGCACCAAAGAGCTGTTTTTGTCAATACATACAGTGATACACAGAATCAGGCCTTTGCACAAAACAGCCTGTCAGCTGCACATGGCTGGAAAAAAGAAAAACCTTCCAAACTAACAAATCCAGGACTCACAGAGGAATACGCACTGCAGAACTGCCCAGCCAGACTGGGATATCTAAGTTGTGATTCCTTTCCTTTAGATGTAGCATGTCATCAAATTGGTGATAGCTCTTATATTAGGCATCCAAAATTTTCTGTTGTTTGTTTAGAGAAACCAGGCTTTCTAGTGCATGAATTATCTCATCAAACCCCAAATAATTCCTAATTAAATGAGATTTTTTTCTAGGGAAGTGACCTGGGTCACAGGATTCATTGTAACAAATATGTAAAGGTAGGTTTGAAATCCTTGTCATAGGTATAGTGCAGTGTGATGTATTTTTCCAGCCTGGTAATAAAATGAATGTACAAAGACCAAGAATGCAAAATGATCTACCTAATAATTATAATTATTTGTTTTAATATTCAATGTTGAGATATTTTGATGAAAGAACACATTAACATAGTTATGAGTACGACATTGTGACATTTTCATTTAAAAAAAATCTTGTATATGATAAAATAAAATTAAGATCACTCTTGGGCAGGTAGATAGACTTCTCAAATCTATTCCAACCCTTTTCCTACATCACTAGTCTTCTAAGTAGTAGCAGAACTGCTACTATCACTCCAAGTACCACACATCCTCTTGCTACTACTACTGTTAAACTACTGTTACTCCTTTTACATCACAATATTAATTCATTTTTCTAGTATTGAGAAATCATCATAAGTTCTATGATAAATTAAGCATACATTTAAGAAATGTTCTGGCTAGAGATGGTCTCAGTTATTCACATAACATTTTCCCAAGCCAGAATTCATGATGGAGGAATTCAGCACAATGTAAAAAAGAAAACCAAACTTCAAACCCTTTGAGAAGCAAAATTCAACAGAAAAAGACAGCTGAAAGTTTGTATTCATAGTTATCTTATCTGGGACATGCAATCTATTTAGATAGAATTGACATATTTTACTTCATTATCCCCCATGTCTCTGTGATCGACAGATTAAGTTTGGCTAATAGCAGGACTTGAGCTGATTTCATAATTAGCATAGTTCTATGTCTCCAAAAGTTCTTTGTTAGAATTGATATGAAAGAACTAAGGTTTATAAAGAAAAGGGGAGGAAAGCTTCACTGACATCCTAATAATTACAAATCTGGACTTCCATCAAACTAAATAAAAAGTCCAGTCTGCCTTGATTCCAGGGAAAATTAACTGGATAACTTTAATGAAGTGCAGTCTTTGTTTTCATACATCGCTCTATCTTGTTTTCTTCTATGAAGAATTTTGGAATGTGTTTATAAGATCGTGGAGCTGGCAGAGTAGTTCAGAGTTAAAAAAAAAAAATAGTGTTCAAAGCTCTCAGTCAATATTCAAAGTAATTTTGAGCTAGTCTCAAATGTAAAGCAAGTCTGTCCTACCTGTTTGCTATAATTTATTTTAGTTTACTTCCTTGTTTGGTTCTTGACTGGTCCTGTGAGACTTTTAGTCTTATTGCTAATACAGAGGCAGATCAGGTAAGAACCTGAATAAATGACCATCAGCAGAAAATAACTGCTGCACTGATTCTCTGGAGGAAACTGAAAAAATATCCCTGGACAAGTTTTTGTAGTATTTGCATTCTGTTTCTGACTATCAGAAAACTTAGGCTAAGGGCTACTGACTGACTAAATTGCACTTCAGTCTCAATTTAGCAGACACTACAGAAACTTTAAATATAAAGTTTGGTTAAGACAGTTTTCATGCAAACATGTTCTGATCGAAGCTCACTATATGCAGCATCTTTCCAAAGCAATTTCAATTTGAAGAGCTATAGGTTTCAACCAAGTACCATGACTGTTCTGAAACACAGATAATGAAGTCTCAGGATCCAATCTGCCACATATGGTCTGCCTTGTCTTGTTCAGTCAACACTGACTATTTTGCACAGGTCACCAGAAATTACCAGGAGGCTGAGGAAGTGACTTCACACACAGTTGACAAGTGGTTACAGTTTTTTAAAATCTTGATCTGAAGACACAAACCCTACAGTATTTTGGGGTGGGACTGAGGGAGGGAGGTAATGAAATACCATTAAAATTAGTTGCCTACAGCCTTTTCTTTTTTTCTCTCTAGCCAGATGTAGTTAGCTGAAGTCTAACAAAGGTTTCTGCAGCAGGTATTTCATCTGTCATATCAAAACATTTTCAATACCCACTACCAATACGACACTAAATTTTGGTCTCCCATAAATGTCAGCCCATTTGTAATTTTGGGTTGCAGTACCACAAAAGGGAGATGACAAGCTTGTATTTCGCACTTGCTATTGAAATGAATAAAAATGACTAGTCTCTTAAAAGAAAGGGTATGCGGGGGAGTTTATGTGGGGCTGTGTGTGAAAGTGTGTGCTCGGGCTCGCCTGTGCTTTTCAGAAAGAATATTCTGGCAAGCGTGTGGTGATTTGCAAATCTGTTCCCATAGAAATTTCACCCAGGGTGTTTGAAAGACTGAAGCTGGGCTGTCTTGCTAATATCCCCAATTAAGGTGTGATATTAGCAGCCACGCATACTTTGGTTGGAGGTATTGGCGTGAATAAGAAGGACCTAAAATGGATGAGGGAACCTGAATGCAGTGGCAGGGATAAGATCGGGGATAAAAATTAATAGGAGATGGAACTCTCTCTTCAGCTGACACAAATGGATACTGCTGGAAAAAATAGCAGGCACTCATTCATAATGATCACCACCTAATTGGAATCATTCTTTTGGATACATATCTTTAACAAAATGGTATGTTTAATAGAGATGGTAATGCAGTGCAGGACGTGAGAGCCACTAGACTGACTGAGCATCTTACTGAGCTGCATAGAATGTGATGAACACTTATTTGGATTCCACTTACAGGTAGACCCAAAATGAAATCTCAGAAGTCAATATTTTATCACCATCCCCTGCCTCCATAAAAAGGAAAAAAAAAAAAAAGAGAGAGAGAAATTAATAGGAAATGTGCATGTGGTGTGTGTTGGGGTCACTTTTCTGCTGTGTTTAGTTTCTCCTCTTAATGCCAGAAAAGAAATACGTAGTTATATTTTTCAGAATTTCCCATTCAAAATATAGTATTTAAAATAAGAAAAAAAAGGCAAATAAAATGTCAGTTTAAAAGAGAAAAGTATAAATAGATTTGAATTTTTGAGGCGTAACATGCTTCACAGAAGCTGGAGTATGGAAACCTTTGTGAATCCAGGGTGGTATAACAGTGAGGTTTTTCATTGAAGTGTAAGGCCCACAAACAAAAAAAAATATTTTTGACTACATGGTATACTTGGTCTGACAACTGTCCCTATAAAATGCAAACCCAATCTGGGCAACAAGGATTAGAACTAACACTCTGAAGTATCAGCTTCTTACCTAATAAACTGTGTTTCACAGTCATTCTCTTTCCATGGACCCTTATTTTTTTCCAAAGGTACTCTGTTTTAGTACAAGCGTTGAAGAACACTCACCCCAAGACACAATCTCAGGAGAAAGTTGAAACCAGATCTACTACTCTTGTATTACCCTCATCTAACAATGACTGATCTAGAACACCTGATCTAATTAAAAATGTCCCTACCTGTGGCAGGGGAGTTGGACTAGATGGCTTTTAAAGGTCCCTTCCAATCCAAACTATTCTGTGATCTCATGATTCAGTAATCACTTAGGGTAGAATAGGTGTGTCTAATTTAATGCAGATTTCTAAAACTAAAATATAAGTTGAGCTGCAAATAAGTAGAGGTAAATTTCCTACAAACCTTCATGAAAGAGGTATTTATTAAGTGATCATTAAGAATGGTTAGTTAGATGTGGTGGGTCTACACTGTAGACGTCTGAAGCAAGGTCAGATGATCATTGAGCTTCTATGTAAAAAGCGATTTAAAAATTGCCATCACTTCTATCCTATAAAGTGATCTTTATTTCTCTTAAAAACAATAATTTAAGCACTTTACTTCAGAAAACAGTTTGGATTAATGAGTTGTTCTCCTTACTGGGAAAGGTTTCCTTACTAGGAGAGAGTTGTGCCTCAGAGCTACTTAAACACTTAAAGCTGTGACATTTGATTGCAGATTTAATGCCAAATTGACACATTCAAGTAGCCAAAATTCTATACACTGATTCAGTCTCTACCTATACCAGGAAGTTGAATAAGTCTTTCATCTCCGAGGTAGAGTAAAATCCTCTTTTTTAAGTAAAGAAACTCTTTTGACTAAGCAGTGTGAATATTATGAGGTTAATGTATTTTGATGCAAAAAGTAATAAACATCCCATATATGGAAATATAGATATATGGATATCTCTCCATCTATGTATGTAAATACATATGAAGAAGAAAAGGTCATGATTGTGAAGAAGCTTTTTCATCCATCATGTAGACAGATGACTGGTCCTTGGCATGAGATTTATTTCTCTGAACAGACATGAGAAGCTACTGGATGTGGCATCAGTAATTGCTGGTTGTAACAAATCAAAGAGTGAGAAGCTGACAAAAGCTACAGATTTGGTGATGGGATGGCTGGATTTCACAGGCAGGTAGAGGAGTGTTTTAGAGAAAGGGCCAACCCTCACAGAAAATTACATGGGAGTTCTGGGGATATTTTGGAGAGCAGTTTTTCAAGTCCATCACTGCTACCAAATTAGGCCAAGATTGACTTAGTAGGAAGAACAGAAACACCAAATTTAGATGCCAATGCCTCAAAACTGGGACCAGTAGGGAAATGTAATTAGGAGTAGGTTGTTGATTTCGGAAGAGACCAGAACAGAAAAATGCTGGGGTCAAGAATAATATGAGAATTACAGAACCACAGAATATACTGAGCTGGAAGGGACCCACAAGGTTCATTGAGTCCAACTCCTGGCCCTACAGAGGACCATCCCCAAGAGTCACACCAGGTGCCCCAGAGTATCATCCAAATGCTTCTTGAACTCTGTGAGCCTTGGTGCTGTGACCACTGCCCTGGGGAGCCTGTCCAGTGCCCAACCACTGTCTGGGTGAAAACATTTTTTCTAATATCCAACCTAATCCTCCTCTGACACAACTTCAGGCCATTCCCTTGGATTCTGTCAGAAAACTTGGGGGGAAATGGAGGAAAAAGGTGAATAAAAGGAGCTGATGGCATGTAAGCAATTATCTGCTCAGTGCTTATCTGTCTTATATAAGCACCTGATCACTGCTCACAACATTTGGGCTGATGCAACCAGTGAGCAGAAGGAGAGCAGCCTTCAGACCCAAGC
The DNA here is from genome assembly GCF_003945595.2 of Pipra filicauda. NCBI lineage: Eukaryota > Metazoa > Chordata > Aves > Passeriformes > Pipridae > Pipra > Pipra filicauda. The sequence goes on along the minus strand of NW_024104084.1, from coordinate 417,438 downwards.
TATGAGCTGGTCACTGGATGAGGGACCCGGATTCTGAGCCTGTACTGAAACCCTGTGCTAATAGGGTTAAAAGGTCTGTCAATGCAAGTGTGCTTGATAAAGGCATTGCTCCCCTTCTTTGCTGCTCTGTGTGAAGTGACTGTGCACACGTGTACACCTCTGTTACCAGCCATGGCAGCTGCGGCCTTGCTTCTAGTAAAGGAGACTGCTAATCCTGGGATCTTGAAGTCCTGACTGCCTTAAATCTCCTGTGACTTTTGGTGGATAAATATATTCTAGTTCTAAGGGAAACTAAGGGAAGGTGAGCAAATTAATACTGTACAATTCGGTTTTTTGTACTCTTTTTTCACACTCACTTCCTTTGTCGTCTGCTGCTTGGTTTACTTTTACTGTGGCATCAAAGCTTTATTTTGTGTTCCTTTGGACAAAAATGAGCTGTGTTGTTTCCAAACACACATTGCCTTGGACTTTGTTCTGACATTGATGCCAGTAGCCCTAATTTATTTGTTCCCTTAATCTCTGAAGCTAGTCCCTTTTCTTCCCACTTTGCTTGTGTTAAAGTAAATCTGAAGTAGATACTTGTGCTCTGACTCCCTTCTGTTTGTTTTTGGAGGCCTCCAGGATTCTTAGAAGGATTGGACATAGAATTAGAAGGAATTTTCTATGCTCTGTATTCATTTCCTGGGAATAACAGTGGACAGCACTGCTCGTGTGACATTCTGAGGAAAGCAAGTGGTGCTTTCCTCTCCTCAGGCAGACCACATCTTAGTAACTGACTGTTCCCACTACACAGGCAAATGAAGTGCAAAATAACAAGCTTTTTCACATCTGACTACACAGAGATGTAATCTTACAGGTGCTGCCTCTTTGTTTTTTTACAGGAAGGATGTCCATCACCCTTCATTAACAGGGCAATTGGCCAAACAAAGCTCAGCAGCTACTCCATCTGCAAACCAGGTTTCCAGAGATGCAAAACAACACAGGTGTTTGTTGCCTCTTTTGGTCTTCCCAAACGTAAATGTTTTATGCCCTGTAAGGTACTTCCAACATGCCCTGGAGAGATTCTCCTAAAACTGAGATGATGATGTGAAGTTTGTGGCCAGGAGTGTTCACTCCACCTCACAGCCCTGTGTGCCTTGAAGATTTTCCTACCCTGATGGTATCACATCTACATTACTAGTCCTAAATAACATAGGTGAAAATAAAAGAGGTTTTGCTTTACCAAGTAGGAGAGAATAAAGATTGAGCCTGACTTGTGAATACATCTTCTCTTTCAAGAGTAAAACATAGAACTGTTCAGTACATCAGATGAAATTATCAGCCATCTGTGAACGGAGCATCAAAGACACAATTAAAATACCAACATGAATTCTCTTCAAATAATTTATAGCAATGCTTTGTGCACACATCTCTGTTCTTCCCTGAGCTCTAGACCTCTCTGTAGTGATATTTTAATTTGCATCCAGAATATTGGGGGGAACCAACCAAAAAAACAGTTAATAATAATAATAGGAATAAAACAAAAAGTAAGAATGAAGACAAAGGTTTTATACAGGATATAGATATCTTGGTTTTCATTTCAGCATAATAGAGAGTGGAAAGCTCAGTGGCAAGGTTACAGAATGCACCTATCATCAAAAATAGCTGTGAGAGCAACAAGGTCAAGGGCATAAATGGGTGCCCCAGAACTTTTCTGTTACCAAGAGATATTGGCAGTGATGTTGACTCAAAGTAAAAACTTTCTTACTCTCTTTCTCTCTCTATTTGTCTTCCTCTAAAAGGAGTGAGAACTTAAGAAAATTATTTCAGAAAAAAAAAAGAAAAGATGAAGAAGAAGGAGTTACTGTCACAACTTGCTGGTTGCACTGAGACAGAAATCAGAAACAGGAAAGAGGGGAAACAAGCAAATGCATAAAGATGCTGCTTTCAGCCATGTTGTTGGGTAACCGTGGGTTTATCAAATATTGACAAACATGAAATGATTGTAATCAGTCACTGTCAGAAGAGAACAGGTACCCTCCTCTCTTTTACAAATGATCCAATTAAAGGAAACATGTTGGCTATAAAAGTCAAAATCAACAATGCACTGTATGCTGACAGCCCATCCAACATATAAAATCAATAGTGCATTCTTCTTCTAGCCAGCACAAAGCAACAGTAGCAACTTTCCCACCTCTTTAGTCAAATATGACACTGTATCAATCGATCAAAACTTAGTATTTATTGAACACTGGCTTCTGAAGAATGCAAAATGTATTGTTCTTTCCTTATTTTATTTCAATAAAGTTTAACTTAAAGGCATAACACTTGAGAGACCTCAACTATTTTATTGTGGTTAGATATAGCTATAGCTAGCAGGATAGATAGATCTAAATATATATTAATACATGGTTCTTGGGAAATAGATTGTATATACATTCTTTGCCTGAATGAGAATAAAAGTATTTCTGATGCAGGTTTGTAAGGTTTTATTCCTTTTTTCTATTTTCTCCTTTGTCTTTTTTTTTGCGCTAAAATTTAGCTGTCTTTTGAAGTGATGTTTGTGTAGAAAAAAACTTTCTTATCCCACAGAGATTTCATCAATACAGGAAGACATGATTATTCTGCTGAAATTGAATCTGTGTTTGTCATTCTCCTCCGTCCTTGATACAAGGGAAGAGTATTAAACATGACTGTATGTCAGCACATGGTCAAAACTAAATCCACATTTAACTATGGTGTTGATAAGAAATACCTTAAGTGTGTGTTAATAGTTTTTGATGACGCTGAGTAATTACAGATCAACTAAACATTAGTTTAGGTAACTCCTTTCTGTTTACACTCACTGGTGACTGTAATGGCTCTGTGTTTTTGTAGCAATTTTCCCCTTTCTTTTCACTGGGGATTAGAAATTCCCGAAGACAAGATTCAATTAAAATGTTTCAGCAATTAAATGAACAAGCAAACAAACAAACAAAACTCTCCATAGCTTTTTTCATTTAGATGTAAGGAGTGTTTTGGTTTCTCTGATCTGGTGTATTTCTTTTTTTCATTTTGGTTGGAAAAGACCTTTAAGATCATCAAATCCAACCCCTAACCCATCACTGCCAAGTCTACCACAAAACTATGTCCCTAACCACCACATTTACATGTCTTTTAAATACCTCCACAGACGGTGACTCAACCATTGCCCTGGGTAGCCTATTCCAATCCCTGACCACACTTCAGTGAAGAATTTTTTCCTAATATCCGATTTAAACGTCCCCTGGCACAATTTGAGGCCATTTCCTCTAATTCTACCTCCCCTTACTTGGGAGAAGACTCCTATCCCCATCTGACCACAAACTCCTTTCAGGCAGTTGTAGAGAGCTAGAAGGTCCCCCCTGAGCCTCCTCTTCTCCAGCCTAAACACCCCCAGCTCCCTCAGCTGCTCTTCATAGGATTTGTGCTCCAGACCCTTCCCCAGCAACATTGCCATTCTCTGGACATGCTTGAGTACCTCAATGTCTTTCTTGTCATGAGGGGCCCAAAACTGAACACAAGAGTCAAGTGCCGAGAACAGAGGGACTGCCCTGGTCCTGCTGCCCACACTATTGCTGACACAGGCCAGGGGCCATTGGCCTTCTTGCCCACCTGGGCTCACTCCGGCTCATGTTCAGCCACTGCTGTCCAGCACTCCCAGGTCTTTTTCAGTCCCTCTGTCCCCGGCCTGAAGCACTGCAGAGGGTTGTTGTGACCCAAGGGCAGGACCTGGCCTTGTTAAGCCTCACACAACTGGCCTCAGTCCATTGATCCAACCTGTCCAGATCCTTCTGCAGAACCTTCCTGCCTTCCAGCAGATCAACACTCCCACCCAACTTAGTGTCATCTGCAAAGTGACTAAGGGTACATTTGATTCCCTTGTCCAGATCCTTGATAAAGATATTAAAGAGGGCTGGCCCCAGTACTGATCCCTGGGGAACACCACTGTGACCATCCACCAGCTGGATGTAACTGCAGTCACCAGCACTCTCTGGGCCTGGCCATCCAACCAGTTTGTTAACCAGCAACCATGGCATGCAAAAGCTGAGCTGAGTAGTAAAAATAAAGGTATGACATTTAGTGTGATGTTTGGTTGAAGCTTCTGAACACTGGGAATGGTCAGAGGCAGATTTTGTTTCTATCTTTCTCCCATTTCCTCTCAGCTTCATAAAACTTGGATAGCTTTTCTATGTCTGTGAGGGATTTCATTAGAGCTGTTTTGACCTGAGGGCAGGACCTGGCCCTCTGCCTTGTTGAACCTCACCCAATTAACCTCAGCTCATCAATCCAGCCCATCCAGATCCCTCTGCACAGCCTTCCTACTCTTCAGTAGATCAACACTCAAACCCATCTTGGTGTCATCCTCAAACAGACTGAGGGTGCACTTGATCTGCTTATCTAGTTGATCAACAAAGACATTAAACAGGTGTGGCCCCAGTACTGAGCCTGGGGAACACCACCGCTGATGAGATGTCTGCTGAATGTAACACTTTTCACCACCACTCTTCAGGTCTGGACATTGGCAAGATTTTTAGTCAGGGAACAGTGCACTCATCCAAACCATGAGCAACCAGTTTCTCCAGGAGAATTCTGTGAAAAAATGATGTAAAAGGCTTAATTAAAATCCAGGTAGAAACATCCACAGTTTTTCCCTCATCCACTGTGATAGACAGAGATGTTAGTCAAGCAGGACCTGCCTTTCATGAACCCACCCTGACTGGGCCTGGTTCTTCCATGTGTGTCAAATGGTGGCACTCAAGGTAATCATGCTCCACGACCTTTCCTGGCACTGAGGTCAGAGAGACAGGACTCTAGTTCCCTGGACTCTTTTTCCAACCCTTCCTGTAAACGGGCATCACATTTGCTAATCTCTGGACCACTGGGACCTCCCCAGTTGACCAAGACCACTGAGAATGGTGGAAAGTGTGTCAGTGAGTTCTTCTGATAGCCTCCTTGGTACCCTTGGATGTAACCCATCCAAATCCCTAAATTTATGTGTGTCTACACAGTACAGCAGGTCACTGATCATTTCCCCTTGGATTATGGGGGCTTTCTCCTACTCCCCACCTCCATCTTCCAGTTGAGGGGACAGAGTACCCTGCGGAAAGTGTTCTTGCTAATGAAGGCTGAGGTAAAGGCAGCATCAAGTAGCTCAGCCTTTTCCTTCTATTTTGTCACTATCTTTCACCCTGTATCCAATAAAGGATTGAAGTTCGCCTTAGTCCTACTTTTTTGCTGATTTCTTTTTTCTTTTTTAACAGCTGTAGACAGACTAAGTTCTAGTTAGGTTTTGGCGCTTCTAATTTGCTCCCTGCACAACTCCTTGCAGTCTACTGGAGATGCCTGCACCTTCTTCCAAAGGTGATACACTTTCTTTTTTTCCCCCGAGCTCCAGCCAAAGCTCTGTTCAGTCAGGCTGCTCTTTACCACCAGATCATCATTGGGCACATGGAGATGGGCTGCTCCTGAGACTAACATTTCCTTCTTAAAGCATGTCCAACCTTTCTGGACACCTTTGCCCCTCAAGATTGGCTCCCAAGGGACTCCATCAACAGTCTCCTAAATAGGCCAAAGTCTGCCCTCTAGAAATCCAAGGTAACAGTTCTGCTGACTGCCCTCATTAGTTCTCCAAGAATCAAAAACTCTGTAATTTTGTGATTGTTATGCCTGTGACAATCTCCAACCATCACATTACCCACAGGTCCTTTCACTGTTCACAAACAACAAGTCCAGGTAATTCCTGATTCAAACAGAAAGGGTCTTATCTGCTTCCAATATCACTGGAAAAACACTTCAGCTGGGTTCAATCAGACCCTAAGACAATCAGACTTTTTATTTTCATTGCTGAAATTCAGAGTTCATAAATTATGCACATCTCTGATATAATGGACATTGCCTAATTTCTCACATTGGCTGCTTGATTGTCATTTTACTTTTAAATCACTAGCTTTCCCAATTACAAGGCAAACCAGTTCATAAAATATTGACGTCTCAAAGAGACCTGCTTGTACCAGTTGAAGAAATGTATGTCTAATTTTAATATGCCACTTTCCTCTTTCCTAAGAAAGGGGATGGTTTCAACAAAGAAAGTGAATGACTTTTTCATCCTTTGTTCTCATAAAACGAAATATTAAGTTGTACATGTGTTCATATTAGTTTTATATCTTATAAATAAAAATTGCTGTTATAAGAAATGTTATTAAAGACCATGTTTTTATAAATAAAATATATCCTGTAAATATTCAGTAAGATCAAGGTTTCACAGTATTTCCACCCATTAGATTTAGAAGAGAAATAGTTTATAATCTGGGCACTCTAAAAAATTACGAATCAGGTTCAAAACATAAATAAAAGACATGGTTCTTCATAGCAATGAACGTCTCTGGCATAAAATCCCTGAGTTTTCACAAATTCGAGGTAAAACTGGGTAAGTTTCCAGCAGATAAATCTGTTACAGGTTAAAAAGTATATAGAAACCATCTGTGGGTCAAGAATTTGCTTTGCCACAAGTTTTCCATTGCTGGAGGAATTTCCATTGGTGGTATCATGAATGTTTACTTCTTTTTTTATATACCACCCTTTGTTATCTGCTTTGGCTCGGGTCACAGCCTACTTGCAAAGCTAGATGGACTTCTCACTGATATAATAAATAAGTGCTAATTTCACAAAAATAAATACTGTTACTCTCAGTTTGTTAAAACTGTGCCCAGGAACGGAGAAAGTAAACTCTGAAGGTTAGTCACTAACTGTTATTAAAGATTTTCAGCGGTTTTCGGGTCTTACAGATAAATGTAGCAGTTACTTTGATAGAATATAGCTCATTTCTCCAAAGCATTTTATTTCTTATTATTTAATTGTTTATCCAACATTTGCAGTATATGACATGTCAAGGGAATGTATACTCTAGGATAGACCAGAACCTGTTTTGTTTCTTCAGACTCTAAAAATTTAATATGGACATTTAATAACATTTTAAAAATGCATCATAAAAACATTTAAATCCCAGAAAATTGTTTATTTTCAATTTTTTCTTTTGTGGAAAGTGCATCAATACTTCATGAAGTATCATATATCTATATTTACTGGTATGTTTTAACTATTGCTAGACAATTATTATGGGACAGGCTAGTCTTCAAAAATTATAATTTTAAATGGTTGCAATGAGATTTATGTGGTTTAATACAGTTCAGTGAAAAAAGCTGTAATAGAAAATCAGAGATGTAGACCACACCTCTAAGAAGCAAACACTTATTCCATAAAACAGGGAACCGAGAACAAAGTTTAAGAGTCTTGAGAGATAATCAGTTCGATCAAATCCATTCTATAAAAGGTCTTGTGATACAGTCAGATGTATCCAACAGTAAGCAAAAGAACTGCTAGATGCTTATTTTCTCTTTTGATGTGAATGAAAAAGAAATTCTGTCAAGCACAGGCAAGATAGTGGCCTGTCTTTTCTGTATATGATATTTTAAAGGTTGACATTAGAATATGATGTCTACTTTTAGTGTTCATGGTTCAGGATGCTGAAGTATCAAAAATAGTTCAGAATCGTATATACAATTAAAATACAGCCAAGAAAATTAAACATGGATTAAATACAGACTGGAAAATTAAACCTACATTATGACCAGCAAGGACTAAACTTATGCAACAGGTTGAAAAAAAAGCAAGAAGGTGATTTAAATAACTTCACACTGGTACTTAAAACTGGAAATATCTGTGATTTAGACGAGGGTAAGAGTAGCAAGCAGAGTCTCTCTATTCCTGATATGAGCAATATTGTCTTCAGGTCTAAAAAGACCCAGAGGAGTGTGTTAATGCTTGCCCTGGGGTTCTCATATCGTTGTAGAGATCAGAAAACTGCCGAACTATGCTAGGACTTTCGTCTGACCTCTATTTGGAAGCCATATACTGTGAAGGAACCACTATACTCCTGAGTATCTCTCTGGGATGGAGTGAGGATGCAGACATGATGTCCACCTGAATGTAGGAACTCAAAAATGCAGTCAGTCCAGAAAGCAAATGTGTGAAACCTTAAAACAATATCACATTGAAAATGGTTGGTGCATTGTCACTTAAAGAATTGGTGATGATATCAGGTTTGGGTTTTTTTCCTTTTTTTTTCTTTTTTTTTAACTTTTTCTTTTCAAAAATAAATGCCTTCACCTCAATTTTAAGATCAATTAATTGTTTCTGTAAATTAGCGGGAGTCACCTGTTCATCCTCTATTTCCATAAGTACTTAAGAGGAAAAAGAGGAAATAATAAAATTTGCATTTTTTTTGGTAGACTTCTAGTAATCAGAATTCAGCATAAATATGTTGTTAGTAAGAAAATACTTCACTATAGAAAAGTACCTAGCAGGGTCTGAAGGATTTTTTTCCTCCCATGCATCACATAACTTCAAAGCACGTGTTTCACAAACAAAAAAGAAACAAACAAAAAAAAAAAATCAAGCTAACAAACAAACAAAACCCAACCAACCAACCAAAAATAAAAACAATAACAACAAGTCAAAACCCCTCAGTCTGAGATTGATCATGACTAAAAGGGTACTGGGTGACAGAGAATCCTTTTAAGCTTTTGTTTTGCTGTGATGAGGCAGAGTCTTCATGTTGTTCTGTGTTCTGGCCTCTCCTGCCCTTTGCCTGTGACTTAAACTTCCTTTAGGCTGTTATATTCAGCCTCACTACCACTGGGATTTATAAAAATGGGTGGGGTTTTTTTTTGTTTGGTTTTGTTTGTTTGTTTTATTTTGTTTTGTTGGGTTTTTTTTGTTTGGTTTGGTTTTGGAGGGCCAGGGATGGGGAAGGAAACTAAAACGTAAATCAAATACATAGAGAAAGTCTGTGAGATAGGATATGTGAAAAATAAGATTGACATCTAATAGTTTGTTTCTGACTTTGTTGTGACTTGTACTTGAAAGGTTGCCATTTGGAGGCTTTCTAATGTGGCTACAGGTCTCTGCTGATTATTTAGGGGAGTATGTAGAACACGGAGTTTAAATTTTAAGTCAGAATACCGAGCCTATAATACGTAGACTGGACCCCAGCTGTCCTTAACAAAATAAACTTCCATTGTTCTTTCTTTCTGTATGGAAAACTGTCCCATCAAACTTCAGGAAAATTCTGACAGCGATGCATGGACTCCAGGTCTCCTGACTTCAGCAGCAGTAATAGTGTTAAAACAACTTTAATGACCATATTATCAAGTTAGCATTACTTTGACTTCATTTGACAGGCAGCAGCATTACTTTCAATATTGGCTTTAATCTTCTTCTGTGTCAGTCACATTTTCTAGGGTTCCCTCTATATGAATGTAGATAATCTCTCAATATGATCTGTTCTACTCTTTATGCACAAAAGTTTTAGATATAGCTTAATTGCTGTTTTGCTTGTTTTGAAAACTCTGCCAAATCATGCTTCCACATCCAGAAATGCAATAAATGCTTGCCTCAAGTCTAATCCTAGAATTTAGATGAAAACCAAAGATAGAATTCAGACTCCATAGATTACAGAATTTCAACCCATTACTCTGTGATGAAGGATGTAGCACATTTTTAAGGTTCATTTATTTCCTCATGTACTCAATCTCTGCATCAATCTGAACAATGCTCTACCTTTGCTGTTCTTACTTTCAGTTTGTTTATAAATAGCTATTTGATGTTCTGTTTTTCCTTTTTGTTCTCCTAAGATTACCTATACAAAAAAAAAAAAAAAAGTTTTCTGAACAATAAGAAAAGTTAAACTCTGAAACAGATTGTCAAATGACTTTGTGAGGTCTCTACAAGATTTTTAAAGAAGTTAAAAAAACCTATGAGTCAATCCTTATTTTAGGATAGAGGGATAAATCGCATGTCCCTTCAAATTGTTTAGTTTTTTTTTTTTCTCCGAGAGCACTCGCCCCACATGGTGACTGATGTACTAACCTATACAAACTAAATACCAGAGAAAAACTCTGTTCAGTTCCTTTTCTTTTGCATCACTCTGTATTTTCATCCTGATGCTTATGTTTCTCTTCACGCTTCTTTTCTTCTGCTGGTTGAATGTTATCTGAATGTCTTTAAATACAGGATTTTAATCTGTTAATTAAGGGAGCATTTGCTCAGTTGCATCCTTGCATTCACAGTTAATAATGAAGTGGGCTTGGTGTTTTTTTGGTAGGACAAATTTTACCCCAAGCACGTGACTGAGTCTGCTGTTTTTGCTTAGGAGTTGTTTGCACACATTTTGCTTTTAGACTACAGACAAATATATATGGATTACAGGGATCTAGAGAGAAAGAAAAATTTCTTTTCTAACCTATTCTTGGGTATACTTGTGGGTTTAGCTGCTGTAGCTGCCTTTGTTTATTTTGCGTCCACATTAATTACCTTATAGTGAGAGAAAAGTTTCTTCACCTCTTAGTCTCTGGTTATTTAGTTGGTTAAATCAATGTTCTTCTCTTTGGACTTCTCAAAGTACCATCCAACCCCTTTTAAGTGGATTATTAAAGAATTTATTTCCTGCCTGCCTGATCTGGTAGTCTTCTACAATGAAGTGACTGTGTTGTTGAAAGGGTTTGATCTGTAGCTGTAAAATTTAAGGTTCTCCTTATACTGAGGTTGGGGGCACTCTGAGATGCTCAAGCATTTAAAAGTTGTGAATTTTGGCCATGACACTGTGGTAATACCTCATATTGTGGGCTCTTTTTGTGACAAATCCTGGTAATATCTGAGTAAGCACTTAGACTGTAGAAAATACATTCCTTCTCAGTCTTTTTGTGTCTGAAAGGTGATGATTTAGACAGTCAAACATGCTTTTAACACACCAAATTCATTATTAGACCATTTTTTTTTCTGTTGAGTTACTTACACTTCTACAGACATAGCTATTATTAATGAAATGTGAGCCATATGTGCTGTTCTTTCCCTTTTTTAATATATTTAAAGTGACAAATATAAGCTCAGCCTCAGAATTCATTATCCTAGAACTAAATAAAATTAGTATGTAAGAATAGCCATAGTGTCTAAAAACAAAATGTGAGATATACCTGTATCTTCTCCACCAGAATGACTGGTCAGGCATACCTGGGAAAATTTATAAAAAAAATATATACAAGCATACGCCTTCATTTAATCTGTAAATCAGTAGTTTATCACCTGTCTGTGATGAAGTTTTCTTTTTAATCACCATAATTAATTTGTACTGATGGAGTCTATATAATCTGTTTTATGGTGGTGAGGGAAGGGGAGGTAATGATTTCTACAACAACAGTTAATCTCAGTGAGTCCTATAATTTATTTTTCCATTGATAAAAGACATGTGTTTGGTTTTGTTTCAGACAGATGGCCTGACAATTCTTTGAGTTTTCCTCTTGCTGCTTGACCAAACCTTCACTTTTTGAAGTCAGTGGAAGGACGTTATAGATGCCTAATTTTTTCAGTTTACATTTATGTCTGTTCACACTTGAAGATGTCATTAAAGCCATTACTGAGTCAGTGGTTAAACGTAGATTCTGTCTAAGTCAGGCTTAATTTAAGCACAGGAAAAATCTCTCTGCAAGTAGTGGTCATGCCTTTTGCATATCTGTTGGATAGAGCTGAAGAAGGTGATATTTTAGGGGAAAAAAAAAAAAGCTTTCTTATTCACTGCCTGCAGGATAGAAGTCCATTTAACATCTATGGCCAAAACCTAAACTTTTGTCAGTCCATCAGACTTACGTGCCTGTGTCCAGACCTGCCCGGTGCAGAGACCCTGGTCTTTGGAGCTCTGTTGGTTTGCAGGAACCCATCTGTAGCAATCAGGTCTCTCACAGTCAGTCTGTGAGCTTGGCTTGTTTCCTTCCCCGCACCAGTGCATTTCTCTCTCCATGCCACAGAGAAAGGAAGCGTGTTTTTCACAAAGGGGCAAATGTGCTAGTGAAACAAGGATTTTAGGGAAGGAATATAGAACACCTGAGCCTAATGCCATTTTAAAAAGGCTTTGAAATCAACACTGTGGCTTCTTACAAGCAAGAAAAATGTTGAACTGTCATGGGAATCCTAGAAATCCAATACATACAGCACTGGATGTGTTGCAGCATTTCACCTTATGCTAATTATTATAGGTCCTAAGACCTTTTGCCTCTAGGTCAGAAAAATGAAGAGGACATGTATACTGAGTAACAGGGGTTTTTATATACCACCAAAAAAGTGCAGTCTTTTTGGCAAGACAGGTTATAAAATATCAAATATGTATTTATCCATCCTTTATATAGGCAAATAATTAAATTGGATAGATAAGCAGACTGTTAATTGCAGTGCAATGATATTTTCTGCAAACAGTGGAAGAAAAGAGGGAGAAAGAAGGAGAAAGCTAACCCTTTAAAGATGAACACAGGGGACAGACTAAGATGATTTTGTTAAGTGCTATGCTGGACCCATTACGGTAGTCTTCTTGTAGCAAACAAACCAATAAAATGCAGGGAGGTATTGCTTTTAGCAACCCAGATAAACCTTCATGCACCTTGAACATGCCTAGTTTATTTCATACCAGTCTTTAAATTTTCTATACAGGTTTTAAAACAGAATTTATGTTTCTAAATGCCGTTATTAAAAATAAATCTGTGGTAATCTCCCCAGATTCCTCCTCTGTACATGTATTTTCTAAGGTGAGGGAGTAGGGAGGGCGTAGTAGTGTCCTGAAGTAATGAATAACATATTTTGAGTGCACAGACTCTGCTTTGTCTAAGTAGAAACGCTTTATAATGTTGGTTAAGGAATGTTGTCTAGTGGCTTGTGTAGTATTTTCATGTATTTGCATATTTTATGATGAGGGAATAGTTGAAAACATAGATACAAATAGAATCACACAGAGAAACCAGTAGGGAAACGAAAAAAAGAAAACAAACCAAACCGAAGTATACCACACAAACACACCACATACACAATAAGGTATACCAGTAAAATATATTCCACAGAAGGGAAACTGGACCAGTGCAGGCCATTTATTTTTCATTTTTCCATTAATTTTAATTATGGAATTCAAATGTATTACACTTGCTTTAAAATTTTATGTTATGAATGCACGCCGAGAGCTTTGCAAAAGCACATTTCAAACAATTCAATTTCCAAGATCTGTGCCTAACAAGATACAGAGGAACTGGGAAAATATCCTACCTAGGTTTAAATTATTAATATATTTTTCATAATTCTCCATTATCCTTCTTGGAAAACAGCACAATTCAAGTATTCTCGAGTGATGAGGTTCTTTTTTTTTTGGGTTTTTTTTTTTTGCTTCCCAGTTTCTGTTTTTACTTCCGAGTCTTACTTTTCCCCTGTTTCACAAGACTCTTTTTGCTGCTGACATTAACCGAGGACATTATTCACCTAGTTGTATATTGAAACTGGAATATCTTCCTGAAGCCAAGAACCACACTGTTTTTCCTACGTGTAAACAGGAGTGGATAAAATCAGGAGTGTGCATTTACCTCCCCACACATGCATAGCTGCAGGTGAGCCGACGCATGCAACCCACACCTGGGGATGCATGGACACTCTGATCCACACGGTTTACACAAACATGCTGGAAAGCTTCAACCCCTGGAAAAGGATGCCTGCATGTTCCTGAACACCCAGCTCTGTTACATTAGTTTTAATAGTATAAAGAGAATATGCAAATTTATACATACCCGTAATCATACAGACGAAGGGCCTCATTTGCATACCCTTCATAATTTAATTTAATTTTTTTTTTTTTGTCAAGAGTTGTGAATGCTTCATGTTTGCTTTAATCAGAATGTTGACATTTACACTGAAGCCAATTTCTCTTTTTCTATTCCATGTTTTGTTTAACCGTGACAAGTGACAGCAAACTGGAGGGAACAGACTTTTTAAATTGGCTCTTTGCCTGGAATGCATCATTTCGCTTGTAGCTATTTCCCCCCCACCCACCCCCTCCCTGCTAGGCATTGCAAAAAGAAATGTGAAAACATACTCTGCGAACACAGGAGTGAGGTGTTAGTGCTTTTAGATAAAGATTTGTGTTGTATTTCAAAACTAGATTGCTGTATAGTTTCAAGCTATTAGCAGGAACCTATTACACCATCGCTTTGGGTCCTTGGAGAGATGTGCTTAGTGTATTTCAGTAATTCAAGGCAAATAGAAAACCTACATGTGAAAATATTTAATGGCAAAGGCACCAACTGCTCAAGGCTGCTGGAGAAAGGAGGCATGCTTTCTGTTAACTCTTTCCTTGGGTTTTTCAATGCAACAGCTTCTGCCGCTCTCTCCAAAACTCTCAATAGAGCTCCAGTCCTTTGTGGATGTAGGAGACTAATGATAATGAGTTGATTTTCTCTGACTTCTTCAGTGCTATGTGTGTGTAGCTATCTGCTCACCTACTCATAGTGCTTCACTCTGCTGTCAATCTCTCTCAGCATTCAGACAATTCAAGGTACATCTTGAATGGGAAAAAAAGTAAACTACACTAACCCCAAATTTCTGTTTATCAGAAAAAAAAAATCAAAGATATAAAATAAATAAGTAAATTAATTAATACCCGCCACACTTCTATGTCTTAATCCAATAGTAAATTCAAGCCCAGAAGTCAAGTTTCCTCATTTTAACTACTATGGGTTTGCCCATCACCCAACCCTTTAAGTTATCTTTCATTCAGATAACATTCTAAACATATCCAGGGCCACTCAAATGCTGTAACACTAGGTCCTTTTAGCCACAGGAAAACAGTCTTAATATTAGTAAGAGAATTTCTGGAAGATAAAGAGAATTTTTCTATAAATACCTTTTTTTTTTTTTTTTTTTTTTTTTTTTTTTTTTTTTTTTTTTTTTTTTTTTTTTTTTTTTCTTTATATACCTTTTTTTTTCCTTTTTTTTAATTTTCCTTGGATAAAAATGTAGAAACTAGCCAACTCCATGTTAGAGGTCCTCCCCAAACTATAATTTAAGAGACCTCGCATGGACCATACAGTGGACTGACTTGCACAAACCTCTAAGTATGAAGACTGTTGTAGCAGTAGTAAAAAGAACTGACTTTTTTTGAAGATCAGAATCCAAATCAGTAGAATCCCTGTTTCAGGATGATATCAGTTCCTGCCATTATCCATATCAAAAAACTCAGTCCTGAGGCACTATTGTAATGAGATCCACTGCCCATTGTAATGAGATCCCAAAATACCAGGTACAAAACAGGAATACAGCACATAGGGGACATTGGAGATGGTAGAGAGAAGGGGTGAGATATAAGATGGAATCTTCTCCATAATGCGACTAAACAATTGATGGAAGAGTTTTCAGTGCTTTGAACATCACTTCCCATTTACTGTGAGTATAAAAGGCACTGAGCATACATAGCCCTCTGTATCACAATTGTCTGAGTGTCAGATGTATCCATTTTCCCTTGTTAAAACATATATATATGTATTTAGATTAAAAATACACATATGATTTCTTAAAAATCTGCTTATTGAATACTTCTGTAACAGCCTTCACATATAAAAAGATAATGTAGCTGACAGATTATGACAGAGCTAGTAGAAAAAAAAAAAAAGAAAACCAGACTGGGGGAAAACATGCTGTGTGTTAATCAAAGCAAACACCTGAAGCTGACAAAATAACAACTAAAGCAGCAAAATAAATATAAACCAAAACTAACAACAACCAGGAAACAAGGGACCAAAGTGATCTTGCTTACATTAGGTGTGAGTCAGGAGAACACACGACTCTATCTATCCTTTATATTTGTTTGCATTTGTAATATATCCATCTGTGAGCTATGTACAATAAACTCAACATTTACTCCTGAGCCAGGATTTTTCATGCACTGAAGCAGAGCTGGGAGAGTTTAGATATCTTGGGAGTAGAATGAGAGAGAATTAAATACCTAATCACTCAGTCTGTCTGTCTACCTGTCTGCCTGTCAGCCTAATTGTTGGGCTCATATGCTGAGTAGCATTCTGCTCTACAAATGAGTCAAATCTTTGATCTTGAAAGGGAACCTAAGTTCGGGGTGGGGTCTAGGTCTCCAAAGTCATTTCCTGGGGGGAAATATGGCCTAGGAAGTTTTGGGTGCATATGTTTACTTACTTAAGACTCTTTTCCCTAGACATGCTGCACAGAGTCAAACTGTTAGTGAGGAGGAATCGTATTGTATAACCACTGTAATTAACCATCATCAAGCACTGATAATAAATGATTCATAAGGTTTTTCAGACTAATAGCTTGAATTTATTTTTTTTTTCAGAAAAAAAAAAAAAATTGCAACATTTTTAATCGGATCACACATTTTTCACGAAAGTGAAGTAAACCTGCAATTAAAAAAAGATGTTTCTAGGTGAACAGAATCACAGAATAATGGACTGGCTGAGGTTGAAAGCGACCCTGGGAGGTCACCTGGTCCAATGCCCCTGCTCAAGCAGGAATACCTACAGCAGGCTGCCCAACCATGTCCATATGTCCAAGGATGGAGTCCCCCAAAACCTCCCTGGGCAACCTGGGCATCCTCACAGTAAAGAAGTGTTTCCTGATGTTTAAGAGGAAACTCCTGTATTTCAATTTGTGCCCATTGCCTCTGGTCCTGTAACTGCACACCAAGGGCTCTGTCTTTTTTTGCACCCTCCCTGTAGCTATTTATATACATTGATAAGATGCCTCCAAGCCGCTTCTTCTTGAAGCTAAACAGTCTCAGTTCTCCCAACCTTTCCTCTTATGACAGATGCTCCAATCTGTTGATCATTCTTTTGTTCCTTTGTCAAACTCTCTCTCCCTTGACCAGTGGATAATTTGATATGAAATGCAAAAATTGAACAGCCTGAACAGGAGGGATGGATCCAGGATAAGAACATTTTAGGGTTACAATAATAGATCAAAAAAGGTGCAGAAGTTATTTTATCTGTTTAACAGAGAAGAAACACACACAATTGCTAGGCAGAACAGTGGGAAGCAGACAAACTGTTTTTGCCAGATTAGAAATAGGTGCATGCCATTCTAATATCAGGCTTTATTCACAAGCATATTTCCAGGAAAAAGAAGTTTAAGTCCATTCAGGCATTTTACTGTCCGTGTCCATTCTGCACTTCAGGTAAGACCACCAGCTACCAATCTGTTACAGTGGGAGGGACACCCATTCAGGAAAAAAATAAATTAAAAGAATAGCCTAAATTCAGGAAAGGGATTGAAGCTCAGAATAACATTCAGTACTCCTAGGGGGGATATGGGGCTCATCCTCTCCTCTTACTATCATCTATATAATGCAGGGTCCTACCAGTCAGCACTGAATGCACTGAATTTCCTAGCTGACCCACTGAGTATAGGCAGCACAAAAAGTCTTGTCAGCCAAACAAGTGAGGCCAGATATCTAACTCCCCCTTGGACTTGGTTTGGAGTAATAATTTTCCATTTAGGAACTACTTTCAGAAGGGAACCTGATCCTTCCATGTGAAATGTTATAAATCTCATCCAAGGAGGTGTGTAGCAAGTCAGAAAGTGCTCAGACCTCAGAGGACTCACACTTTTGTCCCTTTCTTTTGTTTCAAAGGTTCAGCTTCTTTCATGTAATTAATTTCTGGAAAGTTGTTCATGAAATAAATAGATAAATAAATACTGGGAAATTTCTCTTTCCCCTTAGGTTTTCAGTTTTGAAGCTCTCATGAACAGCAATACAGTTTATAAGAAAATTGAGATGGCATGAAATATATATCTTTTTCTCATTTGTTATCATTAAACAATATGTGTTTTCATGGAGATATGACACTTCCGCAAGCCAAAAAATATTTCAGTTCTTTCTCCCTCCCCACATATTAAAGAGGACGGTTAGCAACTGAGCATGGTAACAGAGATGTGACCTTTGAATCTCTCACTTGATGCATAGACAACTTATGCTGATAGATACTTTCCAGCGAAAAAGCATTTTTCCATAAATGAGAAAGCCTCTCTTTCATAGGCACAAACAAGTAAGTGCATAGAATGAGCAGTTTAGTAACATTCCACCCCATTAGATGAGCTTCTGTAACTGGTCACATATGTATTCTTGGTCTGCACAACATATGAGCTGAATGCTATTTTGGCTAAAATATTGTTCCTAGAAGTTACAGTGTACTGAGAACGTACATGGTTAGTTATAGCAGCTCAGCTAATGGAGATAATTTCTGAAGTTGCCACATATTAATGTTTGCTTGGTAGTCATCTTGAGGGATGAGAAATTGTCTTTATCCATGAGTTTCCAAAACATGTGGGGCTGCTGTTGCCTATTCTAATGTAAAAGAGCAATGAGTTTCACGCATAGGAGAATGACAGGTCTTGCTGACATTATTTTCTAGCCTTTCCGAAAATCTCCAGCCCTTCACATTTACTCATGACCTAAAAATTAGCCCAAATGGTGTCATTTTTCAGCCTGTTCCCACCATTGCCTGGGGTTTTCTCTAGAATGTCAAGGCCTTATTCCTCTTGGCCCTGCAATTTGTGTCATCAGTGACATCCATACGAAGTGAAATTCATCAATCTCATAGTGAACAACTCAGTACAGTCACCAAGACATTTCAACTTCATTCTCTGTTACCATTTTCTTGCTGGCATCATAGAAAAAGGTAAGGGGAAGATGCAGCTGAAGACATAGAGAGATTGGTACCCTCTTCCTCTGTGTTTGTAGAGTGCAGGCTGTCTTCTTTCAGGATTGCTCAAACTTTCCTTATGCTAGAAGCCTGAAACAGCAAAAGCAGCAGCTAAAGAGATTCAGGTCTTTTGCCCTCGTTTTGCTTGCCTCTCAATCCACCCATGTTAGGCCTCTGAGGTGCTCTCTAGCTAGAAGTGTAGGTTGAAGAGAGAGTAAGAGAAGCCTACTCATGGAAACTAAGAGGAAAAGTTATAAATAACTTTTTTATTATCTTAAGTTCTGTGCGTGGGCGTGATTCTTCAACCTTGACCTTGGTTTAAATAAAAATAAAATTAAAAAGAATCAGCTCTTTCTTTACAGCAGACTTATTATGTACCATCTATAATGCTTATACAGTTCATGAAAGTAAATTTGAAAGGGAATGAAGGAGACTTTAACAATGCAGAGCAGTTGAACAAATATATAACAATTCCTTGAATGAATGATTGGATGATACCTAATAGCAGGGAGTTTGCAATAGTACAAGATTATCCTCTGATAATTCTTCAGTTCTGACTGTGGCTGTCTGATAATCCCCGAAGCTTCTAATCTGCAGGATCTGAATCCATAAAGAATGACAAAAAAAATCTTTACAATCAATTATAGTTACTGCCACAGAGCCATTAGTGAGCAGGTGAAACAAGTATGACCTTTTTAACTTCAAAGTCATGTCAGAAGGAAAAAAATATACATAAAAAATCTCGATCCTCTTGGAATTCAAAATAAAGTTGTAGCAGTTTTTAATATAAAGTTTATTGGTTTTCAAGTTCAGGAGATAGTTTTCTTTTTTTTTATTTCCCTCTAGACTTCAATTTGTTTCCTTTTGTCAGACAATCACATAAATTCCAAACCTGACACCAGAATGTATTCATTTAATTGGCAGTTAGATGGACAAATTCTAGCAAAATGGTGAATGGTAGGGCAAGAGAGAGTCTGTGCCCCATGTTTTAAACTCCTAAACCCATTTACCTCAGTCACTTTTCCCAAACTCAAATTTAATCCTTCAAACCTTTGCTCAAGATGTTTTGTTTCCTGAATATGCTTTCAGTTATCTAACTTGGCTCTGTCATTTGATGAGTGGCTTTGTTTTCTTGCTTCTACTTTCAATGTATTTTATAGCAGGAAGTATCTTCCTTTTTAGTTCCGTAACAGTGAAAACGGTGGGAAGAACCTTCCCTGTAATAGTCTGTGGAAAGCAAATCTAGAGCCATGTAGTCCACAGCTGCTGCTCTCTGACTCACTTTTCCATTTAAGATGCAGTTTTGTAAAACATTGAAGGTGCCAGCAAGGTATTAAGGATTTTTTGTTTGGGACTTCACGATAGGAACTGAAGCTTCAGAATTCAGGAATTTGTGTAAAATTTGTCTGTACCTTCCCCAACATAAAAAATACAGAACTGTATGGTAAATTTAGCTTAGTTGGTTAGTGTTTTGTCTTGTTATCTGCCTTTATCAGGTATTTATCAACAAATGCCTCTGAAAAGAACATACAGTTAAATAGAAATAGCAGTTTCACATGCAGAGCTGGATCATAAGATATAAAATACCTAAGGTACTGAAATTACTGGGAGATAAACATTAACATAAAGTCAGTAGCTGGACCTAGATGGCTTGCTCAAAATCAAATGAGAGATCTATGACTATCAAAGGAAAATCCTTAATTTTGAAGCCATAGATAAACACCCCAAGACACTCAACTCTACTCTGAGCACCTATATCTGAACAAAGTAGCCCAGTATTTGGATTAAAAAAACCAGAATTGTGGGACACTTCCTTTTATCTGTTACCTATCAGAATGGAAAGGGTAAATTTTTTCCCTCACCCTTACTGTGGAAAGTGAGAGACTCATACACTACCACGGTTTGGTTGTACCAACACTGCATGCACTTCCTTGTTACAAACAGCTCTGGTTTACTGTAGCTTGATAGAGATGCACACCAGAAAGATGATGGACACTTTATCCAACACACATCATTGCCTTGATTTGTATTCTGGCAGAGAATGAATAAGAAACTAGAGATGCAAGAAAAAGGACGAAGACAGAAAAAAAGCTAACCCCTGGCCACCTCCCTGACAAGATGAGATAATCATGCTGTCCGCAAGAAAAGCCCTTCAAATGAACAATAATTTAAGTGCATTTCCTCCTTGAAGTCACCTTGGCACACAGAAATACTCAAGTCTAAGAAGAACAAGACATCAAAGGGCACTCATTAGAAAATGTGACTTTTGATGGATAATTTAAGTGACAAAGTAAAGTTAAGTGTTTGAAGCAGAGAGGTCTTGTCAACATAATGTTTTTCACAACTGCAATAAAATTGGAGACTATATTTTGTGACGCTGCAGAAACTTGTTTGCCAACAGCTGCAAATTCAGTTGGCCAATTCCCTGCAGTTTTTAAAGAAAATATCCTGTCCTTCAGTCCAACACAATCAGCACCCCATTTGCAGGTACCATGCAGAAGGACATACACTAGAAAAAGATTAAAAGTTAGAGCTGTATTTTCATTGTGAGATGCTCCATGGGTTGCGGACTGAGTCAAACAGGAAAAACTTCTTTCCAGCTTGCTGGTGCTCATGACACTTGATGATCTGTTTAGTTCAATGGGGATAAAGGGATTCCTTCATTCCATTAAAAAAAAAATTGTAATACAACAAAAGTTTATGGGGGATAACATAACAACGGTTTGGCATCTCTTTTAGGGTAATAATTTTGATTCCATCTGTAGCTATTGAAAAGAAATTCAGTTTTCTATAAGGTTTTCCTCTATACTTGCCATACCACTTTGAGAAAGCATGTGTGACCTTACAAAAATGCTTCTTTCTTAATGATGATGCTAGAGTAATTCTGGACTGTTACCCAGACAGCTAGTACGAATGGACAAAACTTCAGTGAGTAAATGAATTCCACGTACCTATATAGAAACATTTTTCCTTTTATGCTCTGTTTAATTTCATTGAACATACTTTGGTTTAAGTCACTGATGCCTTGTAGTACTGTGAATTTATCAAAGTTGCTATGTGAGAAGTGGAAAGTGAAGTGGCCTACAGACAGAAACTGAAATTCACGTAGCATTTTTTCTCTGTCTCCATTTTAGAAGCATGCTGGGTAGCATGGTCCAGAAGTAAGTGATGCTCCCACCCGCTGCTGTTTGTAGAGCATCCCATCCTTATTTCATGAGTCAAATCACAACCCATTGGCTTGGAAACAGAGCCCCCAATGATGCCAAAAAGACCTCGATCAGGCTTCAGGGTCAGCATGATCTTTCAGTTGGATTGCTCATACTCTTCTATTCTGCTCCACCAGTTTTACCTGGCTTTTCCCACTCAAAGAACTCTCCTATCTGAAGCTTTGCACTCAAGAATCTAACAGATAATTTTTAATATAAAAAGCTCATGGAATTAAAATAACTTACTACTTTTATTACATGTATATGAAAAAAACCAGCATTCACAACAAAAGTCATAGTCCATGTTCATATTATTAAGTGAAACAAAAATATATTTTTAGAAGTATTCAGTGACTCTTTAAATTGTGGCAACAACATCATGAAATCAGCTGGAATTGAAGATTAATTGCAGTCAAAAAATTGTCATCCCTTCTTCTGAGAATGTTTTAATATTTGAACTCCAAAGCTGAAAGTTACTTTAAAAAATAACATTTTTCTTCGTAAAAACTACAGAAGCTTCCTAAATACAGGAAAGAACTGAACAAAGATAACCTAAATAAGGAATGAGAAAGGAAATTTAAAAAAGGCCTGAAGCTAAATTAATTTCATAAATCCTAAATCAAAGGAATATACAGAGATTCTTACGGGGAAAAAAACCAACTATAACCAAACCTGCCAAAACCCCTTCAAAATTAAATGACTCCTAGCACAGATACATAAAGAGCTAGGTTTAACATGTCAGCCAAACTGGAGAAGTGGAAAACTAAAAAAGCCCTTCCATATCTGAGCAGAAAAGTCTGACACATTGTGCTGAGAATTTTCTCTTGAGTTCTTATTGCATTGAAATAAAAAGCAATAAATCGCAGGATTAAAAAAAAAGAAGATTGGAACACTAGTGCCAATAAAATTTACAAACTCAAATAAAGGATTTCTCCATCCTTCTAAATATCCTACAATAAACTCATAAAAATCTAGTTTCTTAAACAAGAGGAAAACGCTTTCATTTATCATACTCACTATGTAAAAGTCATTGTTTCAGAAGCTACACTCTTTGCTTCTGATAAGGCTATACTATTACTTTCCAGCTCAAGTCTTACCTGAGGCCCACAGTAATGCTTATTACATATACAATAGAGCCAAGGAATGAGTGAATTGCCTCAGTGAATACCTGAATGAACTAGCTCAAGCCTTTAGACAAACTTTTAGATATATCGGAAGTCACCGCTCTTTCTCCTTACTGAAACTTTTCACACTTCCAAGTTCCAGAAAGCAGAAAATTATTAAAAGATGTTCTTCCAGTATGAAAACTTGATCATCTATTTTTACCACACTATCATGATTTTTCTATGTAAGAACCTTTATAAGAAAAAAAATGCCAGAGGGTTCTTTTATTTAGTAGAATAGGCTAGATTAACCAAATTAGAAAAGTAAAATCAGGTGAATTAAAATAAAAAATGAGCATATACCAAGGAAAACTGCACAAAAGTGGCTTTTTTACCACTTTCTTGTTCTCAGATCAATACTGAATGCCTTTCTGGAAAGGATGTTCTAATCAAAGACTACTGGGCTCAAATGTGGAGTGAAGCATGAAATTCTCTGACTGGTGCTACACAGAAGGCTGCTGTAATTATTTTTTTTGTTGCAAATGGTGAATATTCCACCTAACAGGGATGTTACGCTGGATTCACTATTCAGATAAAACAGAACTGGACAGGAATGTGAGAGCTGTAGCCTCTGCCACAGTGACCATGAGTTATCATTGAGGGAGAAAAGGAAGGTATTACCAGTGTAAAGATCCTGTGTTTCAGGAGAGTAGGTTTAGGCAATTGGTATGTGTGAAAGCTTGAAGTCTGCCCTGGAAGACAAAATCTTCAAGGGCAGCCTCCTTTAAAGCACCAGAATGATCCATCTTGATCTACACAAAACAGGCAGTCATGGCCAGAGGCCAGGTTAGCTGGATGTGGAACTATGAGTAATAATACAGAAATATTGTCCAGGCATCCAAGGATTGAATTAAGAAGGCCATATCCCAGCTGGAGATAAAACTGGTGAGGAATGTCAAGGCCAAAGTCAGTAAGAGAAAGGAATACTTTCAGCAAGAGGAAGAGTAAGGAAGACATGAGGTTGCTGCTGAAAGGACAGGAGTCCTTGTGCTGGAAAAGTTAGGTACTCAATGCTTGCCTCAGTTCCTACTGACAAAGACTAATCCCAGGTTTGCACACCTATTAGTAAAGTTTAAGGCAGAGAAGTACTACCCATAGCAAAGAAGAACTGAGAAAGAAACATTAAATAAATGGGATACATAAAAGTCCTTGAGTTGTAACTGGACCAAAGCACCCAAAGGTGCTGAGGGGACCTGTGTTCTCATTGTAAAGCTGGTCTCCAGCATCTTTGAAAGATTATGACTATGAATGTGATAGATAAATGTCATATTATCTTTGGAAAAGGTAAGACAGATAATTCCAGGAACTACAACTTCATCCCCACTACAGGGAAAATTATGGAGCGAAACCCTTAGAGGCTACTGCCAGTCATTTGAAGGACACGGGAACAGTTAGCACATATCTATGATGTGCAAAACATGCTTGACCTACTTGATTGCTTTTTGTGATGAAATGACTGGTCAAGAGGAGAGTAGTGAATGCTATTTACCTTGTAGTAAGGTTTTTGAAATTGTTTCCCAAAGTTTCCCTTAGAAAGACTTTCTTTCTAACCTAATTGCAGAAATACAGGTTGGATGGTTTGATTACAAAGGTCTTGGTGGGGGGGGGTCCAAAGTAGGAAGCTCATGCCATTGCATCCTCCTGGGGAGTAGGTCATACCAACCAGTTCTGTGACAGATGTTCCTCAACTTCCTCTGAAGATGAGTTCAGGAGAGGATGGCCAAAAGAGAAGGTTGGAGTATATTGCCTACACATTAGTCTGGAAAAGAGAAGAATAAAGGGGATTATTCTTCCAGCTTTTAGCTACAGCCATGATAGACATGATAGAACTTGTCTCCTGTCAGAGATACACACAGAAAGGACAGGAAGCCATGGTCCCAAAATGCAGCAAGGGAATTTTTCACTGGATGTCAGGGAACACTAAACAGCATAGTGATAAAAACTGTTAAGCAATGAAACAGGTTGCTAAGAGACATGAGAAAGGTCTTCATCCTCGGGCATCTTCAAGCCTTGTCTGAAAGAAAAACTGAGCATCTTGATCAAGATTTGCAGCTCTTTCTCTGTTCAGCAGATGGTTGGATGGTCTTCAAAGATTACTTCAAGTCTAATTCTGGGATTTCTTTTGACTTTAAAATCCATGACTGTTACTTTCTGATGGAATAATGAAGAGTTTAGAGCATGTTGAACTGTTTTTATGGGGAAGGATTTTGAATGTAAGTGTCAGCATTTTCTGTCCTCCCTGTTAGTGGACAAAACAGATATGCATATTCACATTCACGGCACTTTAGTAAAATCAGTCTTTAGAAGTGCCTATATCCATGAGCTGTTCAGGATAGATAATACTACTTTTCTCCAAGTGTAAAAATTCCTTTAAGTGGGAATCTTAGTTGCAAGCTTAAGGTTAGTTCTGATAAATTAGACTCAGGTTGAAAGGTGGACTAAATTAAAGGGGGAAAATTGGTTTCAGAATAAATGTTTAAGTGTTTCACTAAGAAATTGAGATAGTGTAATAATACAAATAAAATAAAATATTATAAAAAAATAAAAAATAAAATTAAATATTTTCTATTAAGGGTAGCTAATTTTTCCATGGCATCTTTTATTCACACATTTATAACTTGAGATCTAAAAAGGATTTTGTAATCTCTGTGTTCTGAGTAGCTGTACAGTTGTCTTCGTTCTCTTGCTCATTCTTTAGCTAATTTTGAATTTGGTCATAAAAGAGAAAATATCAAAGGTGAGAGTGCATGTCCCTCATTGTGGTGACCTGCTTTGTTTGTTGTTTTCTTTTCTCAGAAATACTGACTACATCTCAATGGAGAGTAGCAAAGGGGTCCCTCTACCAAAGCTCCATATTGCTGTCCCAAGGCAATTCACGTTACGCATTGTTTACTCACTTGATCCCCCTAACAATTGTAGATTTAGTCACCAGAGTCAAAGAAGGTTGGAGGTCTCCTCAACAAACTCAGTGTGAGTTTCTTTTTTTCCAAAGATGTTTTATGTCAGCTTGTATAGACAAAACCCTTCATCCAACTGTCTATACTGAATCAAGGTCATCTGACATTTAATTGCATAATTGCCCAGAGGGGAAAAAGTCATTTGCGAATAGAATATTTTAAAATTAACAGATGCATACATTCAGGCAGCTGTAATGAAACTTCAAGCTGCAAGATGCATCCCTGCTTAGAATACAGTGGTCACTTATTTATTTAATTTTCCAGTGTACAGTAATAATAATGGTAAGCATGGATTACATATTATTATTTGAGGAAAACGATACCATGCTATCAGTTTATAGTGTGATACACTTTAGATGTAAATGACAAAACACTGGAATGGAAATTAGGAGATCTGGATTATATTTATGGCTCTACTATAACCTGCTCTATGAACCTTTGTTAAATCACAACACCTTTTGTTATTCCATTTCCTTGTCCATATTTATCTGATAGTTTGTTCAGAAGACAATTTTCTTGTGCAGGGAATTTCTTGTTAATATATCTCAGTGCTTATTTACACATCTTTTTAATTACTTTGTTTTAATTATTTTATTGTTAAGAAATAGTACTTGTGAACAGAGTGGTATTACACTATGTGTAGCCTATATAAATCTGGGACAGGGATAGGGTTATTCTTTTTGTTAGGAGCTGCAGGAATAGAGAGAAAATTGAGAATAAAAGACAATATTGTACCTTCAGCTAAAACCAACCACACGAACTCAGGAATCACTAATATATCTATTTTAGAAAATTCAACAGTGACTGTGGTGAGACGATAGCTTAATAGTCAGGTCAGGAAAAAGGAGATCATTTAACTTTGAATACAGTTTACTGAAGGAGCCACAACCACTTAGGGGATTTTAGCTGTATCTGAATTTCAAATGCCTCTAAATTTCAGTTCTGATTCTACACAGAATAAGCTTCAGCATGACCCCACCCTTAGCTTTATTGTGTCAGGCATTCTTTTGATCTGATTCTTGATCCCCATTTTGCTATAGGTGTTTATGCAAGAAGCAAGTATACAGTGAATGAAAATCATGACCTAGGCATAAATAGCATATTTTGTACCTGAAACAATATTTATCTTGCACTGAGGTAAGTGGCAGCCAAAAATATAAAGAAAAAGAAAAGCATGAATATAGGACTCGATCTAAAAGAGTCAATGGAGTAAGCAAAGGCAAGGTCCATTAAAAAATTGAAAAAAGTCTGCCTAATTTTATCAACCCAAATATCAACCCAATTAAATTTCAGTTCAATTCTAGGTAGCATATCAGTTTTTCAATTCTGGAGGTGAAAGATCTGTTCCACATTAAGTAGATAAAAAATTAAATGTATTTCATGAATCTTTCTTCCTTCTTCTTATTCTGTTCATATAAGAACAGCAATACTCAGTCCAGTCTGCAAATGAAAACTATAATTCAAAAATAGCAGTGAATAGGGGGGTTTCAGACCAGGGTTGATTTAAATGGATTGATGTAAATGGACCTCCATCAGGTCCTGATTCAACAAAGTACTTGAACATGTGCATTGCATTTAGCACTTGATCAGTCCCATTGCTTACCTGGAGCAGAGCTTTAGATGCATTACAACTCTTTCAGACCTATTATGTTGGTCTCCTACTTGCAGGGAAAGAGTCATTCATAAACATTAGCTGAGGTTTGCTCTTTCGCAGAAATGGACCAGCAACTTTTGAAGTGCAAAGCCAGATTGTGAACTGTAAATGTGTAGCAGCTGATGTTGAGAGGCTGTGGATAGGCTGTTTTGTAAAAGGGGGTAATTGCAACAAGTCGGACAGTGAAGTCCGCTAATCTGTCTGGCACTGGAAGCTTTCAAAAAGTGATTCTACAATAAAATCCCACAATACAATTGGGAGGAAAGAAAAAAAATACAACTTAGGAAGTCTGAAAGGAAATTCAATCAGAAAAATGTTTTTGTTTAGAATTTGAGTTTGTTTGTTTGGGTTTTTTTTTGGGGGGGGTTGTGTTGGTTTTTTTTTAAAATTATTTTTATTTTTATTATTGTTTGGTTTTATTCCAACAACTAATTAAAATAATTTTTTCATCATGTTTCCAGTTTCTCATAAACTTAGAACCTGATACCACAAGACCAAGACTTTTAGAAGTTCTCAACCAAAATGGTGGAGTGGTAAAAGGTACTATCAGTTTCAATTTGGGATCAACATAATATTCACAGAATCATAAAATCATAGACTGGCCTTGGCTGTAAGGGACCTTAAAGATCATCTAATATCAACCTCCCTGCCATGGCCAGGGACACCTTCCACTAGATCAAGTTGTTCAGAGTCCCATCCAGCCTTGCCTTAGAACACTTCCAGGGATGGGGCAGCCACAGCTTCTCTGGGACACCTGTGCCAGTGACTCACCATCCTCACAGTAAAGAATCTTTTCCTAATATCTAACCTAAACTTACTTTCTTTCAGTTTGAAGTCATTCCCCCTTGCCCTGTCGCTACAAGCTCTTGTAAAAAGTCCCTTTGCATCTTTGCAAGCTCCCTTTAGGTACTCGAAGCCCACAATTAGGTCACCCCAAAACCTTCTCTTCTCTGGTCTGAACAATCCCAATTCTCTCAGTTTTTTCTTGTAGGAGAGGGGTTACACCCCTCTAATCATCTTGGTGTACCCTGAAGTTATGATGGTCTCTATATATTTATGAAGGGGAAAAATACCTAAGACAACATATAAAAAAGACATTAAGCTATTAGAGGGAGCAATGAAGGACTGGTTGTGGGGTGCTTAGCTCCTTACTAGAGCTAGCCCCTGACAGCTTGGAAAAGCTGGTGCAGTAAATCTCCTGGGTAGTATGTACATTTCCTCAAAGTAGCCACCCTCCATCTCACCCAAAAATACCTTCTCTATAACTTAATGACTCTCTGTATTTATATTTGAATTTATAAATACTCTGTATTTACAGCCTCCAGTTTCATACACAACATTTGGTTACAATGCAACTAGTGCTTACATATGTATTTCCTGTATTTAACCTTTTATCTTAAATCATGATGTAATCAAAGTTACAATTCAGCCAGTCTTTTGCCCAAATGAAGATATTCTTGTTGGATAAGGTACCATAATTACAATATATACCTACATCAGAAACAAGTAAGTAATAATTCGCTCTTCTATTACTGCAAACAATAATGCCACAACTCAAAAGAAATGCTTTACATAAGCATTTGTCTAATAACTGAGAAGAAATGGAAGAAAAAGTTATATTAATTTATTTGCACTATAATGAACATACCACATCATTATTCTCTCTTTTCTTCTTCTTTCCTTTCTTTCTCTTTCTTTTCAGATTTTTTTTCTCCTGATTCTCTCTCTTTTTTCTTTCTTTTTCTTTTTTTTTTTTTTTTTTTTTTTTTGTTTCTTCCTAAAGGGGCGCTTGAATAGAACTATCTGGTTTAGAAGATGAGGCTGACTGATTACTGTAATTCATAGGGCCTTAATTAGCTGCACAAACCATTAGCTACAATTAGACTATTATAAAACACTTGATGCGCTGTGTCAACCATGGGGGCTCATTTATTCTTGTGGCAGGGAGGGGAGGGGGGGAAGGGGAAAAGAGAGCACTGTACAGCCAAGCATGCTAATAAAGAATGATTTTTGATTTAAGATGTTGCCGATAGTGCCTCAAAATTAATCTCAATAGCTGTCTAATTTGTGTCGGTGGATGGTATATTTATTGTAAAATGACACCAAAGCTAAATGAGTTACCTGAAGCAGGACTGCTAATGTCAGCGCCTGGAGACGCAACTCCATATGCCGTAATACAGCAAGGCACTGGGGCTGAATACTCCCAGCGGAGCACTTTGCTTCATCTGTCTCTGAAAATGCAGCAACCTGACTTACACTTTATGATCCTTAAATAATAATAATAATAATAAAAAAAAAAAAAAAAAAAAAAAAAAAAAAAAAAGTAGATATGAGAAACAAATTCCAGAACGGTTTTCAAAGGTTAGGGAGTTTACAAGGGCACGGTGCAGCCAAAAACCTTACTGAAATTGGTTTGGGTGTAGACCATACGTAAAAAGTGGAAATTATGAGATTTGCCTTTAAAGAGAAAAGAGAGGGGAAATAATACAGATGAGGAGGATTTTTCTAATGCGCTTAACACAGTGAGAATGTAAGTATGACATTCTTTAACTTAGAGATGCCTTTTTTGTTTGTTTTCCTATTGTATTTTCTAATTCATATTGTATTGATCCAACTTTCTAGTTGCAAATTGCTGGAAATACATTTATAGATTCCTTTAATTTATTTCTTTTTTTTTTTTTCTTTTTACCCTTGATTAATTTCCTGCTAAGCCCCTTTGCAATAGAAAGTCAGGAACTTAAAAAAGGAGAGATTGGTTCGATAATACATGGCACTTGGTCTTTTCTGTACCATGCATGAAAGTATAAAAGCACAGAGGGGAAGAAAGCAGAATCTGTAGTTAATATGTTAGATTGGGACTCAGAGACCTGAATTCTGTTCCTGTTGTGCCCTACATGACCTTGGGCAAATCCATTTCTCTGTGCTTTTGTGCAACATGGGGACAGTCACACTTTCCCTCCTATTATGCTTTGTTTCTTTCAACTCTGGGGCCCAGATTCATGAAGCTAAATCAAGGTAATTTATCTTGATGGACTAGAAAGTAAGAGCTGAATTACCTCTGTGGATCAGGATCTGAGCTTTTTGGGGCAAGGATTGCCTATAGGTTTGGGAAAATATAGTACTTGGCATGTGGGACCAAATGTCATTTTGAAACTCTAAATCTTCTTGCAAAAAAACCCCACAACATGCTGCTAATAGGATGGAGTTGTTACACTGCATACACTGTGATTAACTAACTGATGATCTTCAGTGATGCTGCAGCTGCCAATACACTTTGTACTACCCTCAACCATTAATATCTCAGCAGAAACAGAGCTCAGAGTGTCCAGCCCCAAAATTACAAGCTTCTGTTGCTGGAGCCAAAGGAAGGTGAGTTACTGATAATTGCAGTTTAGTGTCCTGTCTCTCACTTAGGATGCTAAGTACTACGTCTTATCCAGGAATCAGAGACAAAGAGTTGGGATATGACCCTCATCTCTCTAGTTACACAGTGAAATGCAAAAGTGAAGTGACAGATAAACCTTACCTGACTCTGATACAGAGGTGGCACCCACGATTCTTCACATACAGAAGTCCCCTAGAGCAGGGTACCGTGATATTGTCTCTTCCTGTGTCAGTCCTGACTCTTCCAGAGTATATATCACTGTATGCATCTAAAAAGTGACAGCCCTAACCTCTCTCCCTTATTGCAGTCTTGAAAATGAAGATTTCTTCTTTGCACATCCAACTGCTGGAGAATAATATTGACATAATTTTAATATTATACCCTAAATGAATGTGTATGCTGTATAGTCGTCCATGTGGCAATTTTTGTTAAAGTCTCATGTGGAAAACTTAGTCTCACTTGACAGGAAAAGCAAACACCCACTCTCCCACTCATCCAAGACATTATGTAATGTAAAAAATTCACAGAAACAAAACAAAATTAATAAGCACCAAATAAAGCATTTTGTCCTACATGTATATGTGAGTGAATATAATAGCCATACACATATATGTGGATCTAGGCATTTACAAGAAAAAGTTCATATGACTTATGACCTATCTTCCATCCAAAAATCTAAAAAAACCCCAAACTCTGTTGCAGTTTACATACAATCTGTTAAAAAACCTCAATAATTTACTTATGGGTTTGGAGCTACGGTAAAGGTTGAATTCAGAGAGAATTCAATAATTAGGAATTAATTGTAAAAAGGAACAAAGTCAGATAGGGTTGCTATATTATAATTGTAGTGAAAGATAAAACAGGATTTTCTGGATGATGAAGGAAGGATCAGTCAAGGATGACCAAGAGCTTGGTCAATCTAGTAGCATGATTGCAATTAACAATAACACTCATAAACAGAACTCCACTGGGGTTTGAGGAAATACCCTGGCCTTATAGCAAACAAAAAGGGTAAGTTCTGCTGTAGATTGGTGAGATGGGACAGCTGGTATTTGCAAAAGGAAGAAATGTAGTCTTTTGCTTTAGGACTAATTATCAACATATCTTCAAAAGTATCCACGGTCCACGCACATGACTGCGGGGAAATTCTAAGTAAATTGACCTCAAATTCTTCATTATATGATACCAGGAAACAGCCTAAAGGAAATAGGTGGGGTGGGTGACTTCTCTGACAGAAAAAATAACTCCTCTAGGATATGAAAGTATATTTAAATTCCGTGGTCTTATTATTAATTTATTAAACATTCATTCAGTGAGTATTGAACAACCACTATCCAAGCAGCAGTTTGTTCAGATCCCAGTCGGTCACCTTCCAGTAATGATGACATGAGACACAGATGCCTCAGGAGATGTCCCTTGAGGAGTTTTCTGAAGCCCCCTTAAACAGGATGCTTACACGGTAGCAAGATTGGCAGCTCACTGTGGTGGCTTTTTGGTCTTAGCAGCAACAGAACAGTGAGAAAAGCCAGAAACAGTCCTAACCTACTCTTTTTCAGCCCCACATGAAGTGACTTAAGTGTTTCTCTGAGTATTTAAGAGTCCTTTCTATGATTTCTTAGGTTTTGGATTTCCATTTCTGGAGCAGTGCCTGTTTGACTTGAACAACCCCTTCAACACAGCAATTTGCATTTTCCCTCCCTTCTCCTTTTTCTGTCAAAGGCTGTACAGGCCTTCCATGACTGTTATGTCTATGGCATATCTATGGGAAAAGGAGATGAAGGATTTCAGGAGGATGTTTTCAACAACTGAAATGGCAGGCAGGCATTAGATTCTTATTAAGGATCCATGTGTGCTGAGGGCCTTCAAAAGGCTCGGCTTTAATTTCCTGGCTTGTGGAGTTAGCATCACCATGTTTTCCATTTTCTTGCCCTTTTCTCCTAATGTTCCATTCAATAGTTTAAACTTACAGTTTTATTTTTAGTAGTTTGGTTGTTATGTTGGGGTTTTTTCTTTTTTTTTTTTTCTTTTTTTTTCACTCCCCTGGGAAGTCCAACTTATATTGTAGACGGTATTACTTAGTGATTCATCTATAGTTCCTTCTTGAACCAATTCCTGCTTGTTGCTTAGGACTTACAGATGTTTTGTAGAGATACAGTAAAAGGCAAAGAGTTCTCAGCTTCCAACAATAAAGATTTTAAAGTCATAAACCCTCCAGCTTCTGAGCAAATAATGGAGCATTCACACAAAGAGAGCAGGTGGGAGGGGGAAAGATTGGGAAGAGGCAGAAAAATACCGCCTTTTTTTTATTTACTGGATTTGACTTAGATCTCATAAGTTCCCTTTAATGTAATATTATATTTTTTTCTTTTTCTAAAGGAAAAAAAATCTCTCAGATCAAAATTTATCACAGTCAAAGTAAAAAATGTAACAGACCAGCATAAAACATTTAACAGCAACAGTTAATAATGTATACCATAAAATATTGCACTAATATATTGACAAATACAGTAATAAACTATTAATGTGATTGTGCTTCATCAGTGCAACAGCCCTTCCTCCTTGTCTTTCAAACAGTTTGAATAAAGTCTCTCCCCTCCAATCAACCATTTCAACATAATCCTTTAAAAACAAACAAATAACAAGCTAGAATTTAAAATAAAGATCCCCAAACTAATTTTCCTGTGACAATATATGCGTATACAAGCTAAAGCAGTACTAATTTTATTCTTAGTTTACACCAGTGTGAGATGAGAACTTATTTCGTAACAACTTAATTAGGAAGACACTGTAACTGCAGTTCTTTCATATTTATTTTCACCACTCCTGGGAAAAAGGCAAGAGCTACTATCACCATTTGCCAGGTGCTGACTGAAGCATAGGGAGAAGTAGTGTCCAACCTATAAATGAGACCTACTTCTGGTGTGACAACATCCAGCTCATTGCTGCAATGTTTGAAGGCAACCAGATACCTGAGACCATCAGAGGCTCTTGAGGACACATATGGTTAAGAGTGAGGCACCTAAAACTGCAGTTCATAACAGACAGTATCCAAAAATCCCTTCAAATTTGTCTTGGAGACAGAATCTGACTCTGGACTGCTGGAGACTTGTCTCAGCTACAAATTCCCTCACATAATTAAACAAGCCAGGTCAGTTCTTTCTCATATCAACTAGGAAAGGTTCATAAGGTTAAAGCACTGTCATAGTCCATGTCTGCTTATGATTCAAGCTTTCCTTTTCTCTGAACATCTAAGAAACCAGGCATATAAGAGATTCTATTTAATGGATGGAACATAAAGGGTAAAGCAGATAACTGAATGAGAGCCCCTTCTTTCAAGTATTTTAATTATTACTTTCATATGAGCTCTGTATCACCAGATCTTATCAGCAACTACTTCATATATCCCAGCTGTCTTATGGAATTGAAATGCTCAGGGAGGATAAGACCTCTTAAAACTACTGTTTCTTCAGTCATGCTTCCTCGTTAGGACTGAGAAGATCCTGGCATGTTGTTGAGGATGGATGAATCAGAAAGAATCTGGTGCCACAATTGCGGTGTACGTGTGCTCTGGTGCCTTTAGCATGTTCACAGACATGTCGTTGCTAAAGCTAGTCTTGGCTTTTCAATACAGAACACCAGATATTTAGTTCATGTGCAGTAAAAGATCACGTCACCCCACGTTTTGTAAAAAGAACACTTCAGACATCTCACCTGAGAATATGTATAAGAATTCAGTTTTGTGGTTCTAAAAAGTCAGTGACTGCTCAAGGAATAGAGAAGTTATGTGTAGGCAAAAATGATAATCTTGTCTTCAGGTTTGTAAGAGAAGCTCAGATAGCATTGTTAATGGCTTTCAGACGTGTTTGGAATTAATCCCTTGCATCTGTTTGTCATCTTCTTCAGATTTAATGACTCGATGCTTTTCTAGGTAAACAAAGAGGCTTACTTGTACATGCTACTTAGAGCAGTATGGACACCTGTAAGATAAAAAGGTGGCTAGACTGAAAACTGTATTTACTATGACTTTTTTGTTATGATCTTTTTTTCAGGCCAAATTCCAGTTCAACATGAGTCATAGCAGTCTGATGTATGGAGTTGCAGCTATTGAGTCTACTTCTGCACAGGCCAGGAAAGAGACAGGTATACTTGCAGCTAAATGCAGACATGAATGTTACAGAAATCTGTATTTTAGCTACTCACTCATCTTCCATTATACTTGGTGAAGAACAATAAATACTTCCAGGTCGCAATTCATTTGATCTCTTTTGGATATCTACTTTGGTGTAAGATGAATCACATCCTAGAAATGCCCACTGACAATGCAGAGCCACTTAGGTGATATCTACATCCTAGACATCTATAATTAATCATGTGAATTCCTCTATAGGTATAAAGATGGTGGAAAGCCAAAGTTAATATTTTAAATCCTTCTCTATTCCTTATGCTAAAGTCACTATAGCCCTTCTGCTCCATAAAAAATAAAGCTCTCTCTGATAATTACAGAGAACTCTTTTTGTATGTAGAGAAGACCATCTTTATGGGGGAAAAAAATATTGCAGGAGTGAAACAAATGCAGGAAACAAAAAAATCTGAATTGATACTGATTGAAATCGATTCTTTTCTTCTTCTTATACTTGATACTGGCTGCTGGAAAACTAGGTGTTATAGCAGATCTAAGACCAAATTGTCAGAACTGGAAATGCCTTCTATATTGCTTGCTTGCATAACACCAGAGATTTGTTCCGCTTCTGTCTTCCACTGGAATCCTCAGAGTGAAGGAGGCAGATTCATAAAACATGACATTTTCTAGCTCAGTCTCCTACAGAAACCAGCTGTCGATGAACACCAGCAGCCATCGAGCTGAACATCTTTACTGTCTCCTGCTGTTGTGTGGACAGCTCTCATGCACGTCACATATGGAGAAGTGTTTTTGTGCTCTTGCCTTTGCAGGTTCAGCATGGAGATGACCTGGGTCAGTCCCTCTGTAATGCTGTGACCAGGAGGTTGGGATCTGTTCCTCGTTTCCAAACTATCCAGAAATCTCACAAGCATTAAAAAGACTTTCCATCTTATTTTCCCAGTCTATGCTCCTACTCTCCTCTTGGACTGAAAAACAACTGGGTTACCAGATCAAACTGATAAAACATCTATACATAGCAGAAAATGCAGGTCAGGGACGGAAATGAGAATATGCATTACAAAGTGTAAAACCAGAACATTTTGATAATTCTGAATTTCGCATTGTTATTGACAAAAATCAAGATATTAAAATTGCCATAAAAAAAAATCATGTCAGAATACTTCTGGGGTTTTGTTGTTGCCTTTTTTTTTTTTTTTTTTGGTGTTTTGTTTTTTTGGGGTTTTTTGGGGGCTTTTTTGTGATTTTTTTTCTGTTGTTTTACGAAAATATCTCTACCTTAGATTTAAAGGCGGTCCCTCAGGACAAGTTTAAAAAATGATGAAGACCATATTGGCTCACATCCTTGCAGAAATAATTTTTATGTATTCCAAGCATGATAAAAAATATTGGCTGTATTTGTTCCAGTCTATCAGGTAAATATGTATATGTGCATTTCCTTTAAAACATTTAATTATTTACTCAGGAGACCAGAACAGCTGTTCTGCCAGGTAAATACATTTTGAGGCAGCTTTTTAAGATGTGTATTATGTTAGATCTATTTCCACTTAAATGTACTTTTTTGTAACACAAATTCTTTTAAAAGGTAAAATCTATTACCTTCAGAGTGATTCTCTTCTATCATGTAAACTTAGATTTGGGGGTCATGCTTTGCATGATAAACCAGCAACAGCAAGATTCTTTGAAGAGGAATTCTCATTTGATCTTGTGGTTCTGAATCTGATGCATTTCATTTGTAAGAGGTACAACAACTTTAACAGATTTTAGTGGAAGTTTCTTTATATACGTATATAACAAAGCAGTTTCCTGTGTAGCAAAGTAACATACAGGAATAAGTTAGCATGAGTAACATGAGTGGACATACAGGACTTGAACTCTTGCTCCAAAAAAATATTGAGTGTGCCGAAACACTGGTTTGTGTCTCAGCATTCAGTCTGCCTTCCAGTTAGAACACTCAGAAAGTGATTCCTTGATCACAGCACACCTTTACAAACTGTTCTAAAGCTGGGAATACCTTTGGATCTAGACCTGTCTTCTTCAGTTTTGTACCCACAACCTTTCTGGGAAAAAATTGTCTTCAGATGAGTTAGATTATCAAACAGGGTGTTATGCTTGGCTTTTAAAGGTGATTTCTCCCCCAGTTGTTTTGCGAAAAGCCATTTCTAAAATTTAGCTTTCCTAATTTACTTTCTTGCTCATTTTCTCTAGTAGTAGCAGGGGATTATCACCGTGGCCATCAGTATTAAATGTATTGCAACATGTTTAGGAGTAATGGTATCCTTGTTCTTGTGGTAGTCAAAGATTTGTAGCAAAAGAAATCAACTTTATTGCACCAATCAATATCTTTCTTCTCCAGACCTCAGGTGCTCAAAAGCTTGTTCTTTTTCCCTTTTCTCAGTTTTTCTAATCAAAATATTTGTTTGGCTTTCTTTTCCTCCAGATTTAATCCTTTCCATTGCCAGTAACTTTGAGCTTATACCTCGCTTTATTAGATGTTGCACAAATGGATGCTAAAAGGAGGAGCCCAGTGCTCCACCTTGTAAGTATTGGTCACCTGATTCTGATTTTTTACATTCATTAACAGATTAGTTTGATATATTACAAGTTCTTTGAGTTATTATGTCACGACCCGTACGGAAAAAGGGCTCAACCACTTCGGAGTAAGAGGTGAAATGGTCCTTTATTGAGGGGAGCATCGGGATTAAATAGGATCCAGAGGGAAGATACTGGAAAAAGGGGAGGAGTTGGGGAGGAGCATGCAAATACAGACCAGTGGAGGAAAAATAAGGGTGAAGATATTCAAACAAGTGATTACTAATAAATTAGATACTGCAGTGCAGCAATTCTGCGCCAGTCAAAAACAAGGGCACGAATAAGGGTAACAAACTCTGAAAGAGACCAACAATCCAAGAGATATTATAAGGTAATAACACTTCAAGCATACAACATTAACATTATCAATAAATAATTAACATTACTAATAAATATAAAGTGCATCAA
Organism: Pipra filicauda; assembly: GCF_003945595.2. Taxonomy (NCBI): domain Eukaryota; kingdom Metazoa; phylum Chordata; class Aves; order Passeriformes; family Pipridae; genus Pipra; species Pipra filicauda. The sequence goes on along the minus strand of NW_024104084.1, from coordinate 379,351 downwards.
CATTTTAACTCCTCAAACAAAGGTAGAGAAAGCACATTCTTCCACAGTGCTGAGGAACTCCTCGCAGATTTTCGTGCTCGCTTTCCACCGCTCATAGATGCAGTCCTCCACCGTGCATTTTTCTTGGTTTCCTACATTATTAACTGTTTTACACTCGTCTAAATTTTGTAAGAAAATGATGTATTATGTATGGGCAGGGATCCTTACTTGGGTTGAGTTGCAAGTAACTGCTGAAGAAAGTACTTTGATAGTAAACTAAAGTACTTTGATAGTTAATTAAAATTGTTTAATTACATAATTTAGAATTCATTAAAAAAAAAAAAAGAGAGAGAAAAAATCTCCACCTGAATGTTTTTCCACAGTTTGTAATCTCACCCAGAATGTTCTGTCTGAAAGTTGAACAATGTTCAAGACATTCCTCTTTCCATTTGAAGTACCTTGCTAATCCATCTGAACAACTTTAATAATAACTCGGCATCATGTCTTTTGCCATTCTCTCTCCACTTTTTCTCTTTTTTCTCTTGGGCTACTATGAGAAGTTAAATGATCCAACAACTTTGTCTTTTGTCACCTGGGAGTGCTGCAAATTTTATTTGGTGGAATCAAGGCATTGGAAAGATACTCTAAGTGAAACACCAGGATAAATTGGTACTTCCCAAATATGTTATGTTCAAGTTGGTTTTCGCAAGCTATCAGTCTCTTCTCAAAGAACAGATTTCTGACCACCAAATCATTGTTCATCTTCAGCAGGTACAGTTTAAAACTTTCTATCTTTTCACCAACATTCTCCTAAACTGTTTAATGTAAGACTTCTTTCTGCAGTTAGCAGAGCATTTCAAACTGAAAGAAATTAATTTGTTTATATACATATAAGTGGTATGACATTTCTGTCACAGGCCTGAAGACCAAAATTCATTTGCTGATATTCATGCTTTAAGAACATTTCAGTAGTTTGATCATGTGCTGTAGTTCAACAGTTTAGAGCTATATAAACCTTCATATTACTCTATATCACAAAATTGATCTCTATTATCCAGACTCCCATCTTTGACATTAGCCAGTATCTGATGTTTCAGTAGAAATATGTAAGAAATCAGTGACTCTTTAATGATATGTGTGTTTCTAAAATGTATTTCTTCCTAATCTCAATGCCTTATTCATTGAAACATCTTTGCTGACCATGGATTGGTCTATGTATCAGATGTGGAGATATATTTAGCTGTCTAAGCCTCTATGAACTTCATTGGAGGATCTAGTATCAAAATAAAGGTTATGTGTTTAAAATCAATTGAGGAACCTCTATCCCCACTACATTCCTGTCCCATTTCATTTAAGTTTGTATAGTCTCTTGGTTTATACAGTTTCTAAGGTCTCTGTAGGATGAGATCTGCAAATCCTTGCTTCAGATACTACTGTCTCTTGCTGTCTTTCCCTCTAGATGTCTTTCCTGCTCCTAGACCTACAAAAGCACTGGTAAAAGGCTACATGTGATTAGACTTCAGGTACACCATGGGAAGACTGGCACCCTCATTTAAATTAGAAGTAACACTCCCAATCTGGAACACCTCAGGGAGGAGTGTATTTTTCTTTTACTGAGTGCTTCAGAGTGCTGTGACTTGCAGAGTCAGGGTAAGGTGAACTTCCAAACAGGGTGGAGCCATAAACACTGGGAGATTTCCCAGAGACTATTTGTCTGCCTCCTAAGTTTTTTTCTGAAGTTTTGCTTCTCAAGTTATCTTGAGGTAATGAGGTCCACAGCAGAGTTGGTGTCAGTTATAAAATAGGCATATACATTTAAGTATGTATATGGAAAGATATTTTCTTGTATATTATTTGCCTAGTTGAGATAGAAATCATAGCAATACACTTGAGGTATTATTTTTGTGTCTACAGGGTTGACTGTAAAGTATGCTGTCTCCTTTGTAAGAAAAAGAAGAGACTTTATGGAGTTGAATGAATAAAAGGAGTTTAAAAATAAGAGTACAATGTTGTTGTTGTTGGTTTTTGTTTACCTATTGTTTGTTTGTTTAGTTTGGTTTGAATGAATATTGAACAGAACTTTGTTTAGTTTAGTTTGAATGAATATTGAACAGAACTATATTCATTCCTTTAAAAAGGAATGAATATAGTTCTGTTCAATATTCATTTTAAATATTCATGTTGTATTGTTTCTTATTTCTAGTGTTTAAAAAATGGCTGCAATAAATTCTTATACTCCTGTCCTTTAAAATGTTTATGATTTAAAAATAAGTCAGAAGGGTTAAGACACAGTCTTTTAATTTAGGTAAGAATTGCTTTTGTAGAAACAAGCTTTTTTTTTTTTTTTATCATACCAAAGGAATTCAGGATCAGAGACAAGCACAGGTTAAAAATAATTTGTAAGTCCAGCTACAGAAGGCCTGAGTGATTCATATAGTTTCAATTCTTCCTGTGAATTTGTCCTTTGCTTTCAATTGTTCTTATTTACATATAGCCTAGTTTCAGAGCAGAGACCTTTTAAACACATCGATAGGTCAATAAATCTATGCTTTTAATAGGGATGTACTTTTGTCCATTCTTTATTTTGGAGCTTTTCATTATACACTGTCCTACATGACTATACACTGCTGCACATGAAATGTTTACGCTGAATTGATTGGTTCTTTCAACACATTTGATTATTAGAAAGTGCAAAAGGGATGTATTCAAGGTTTATAGAGGCATATGTTGACCTTTCTTTGAGAACATAAAGGGCTGATTCTACTGCCATTATCCCCTCTGCAGAGGGGATGCAGAGCAATGCCTGGGAACATATAAACTCCTACAGAACAGCTGAGAAGTAACATTTCCAAGGACACATGACTTGAGGACACTCTTCTGTTATGGATGTAGACTTTTCTTCTTCTTTCTGATACCTTCTTCCAGTTGACCTTGCAAATCATACATAGACCCGAAAACATGGTCCAGAGTCTCGCATCTAATGACATCAACCTCTGCTTAAGCTCAGAATAACTGTCTCAACTTTGAGACACTGCTCTCAGAAATAAATCCTAGGCATATATCCTGTAAGCATGGCCCACTTTGCATCCTGCAGGTATCTCAACAAGTGTACCTACCAGCTGCCCAAGCAAACAGGCTGCCTCATGCCCTGGGGATCATGTTCCTTTCAACTAGGAAGGCTATTGGAGGGTCATCATCACCTGGGAATCCAGTGGGCTTAGTGGAATTTTGTGGTGTCAACAAGATCAAAACCTCCCAGGCCAAGACTCTCAGGTGTGCTAGGGCATCAGCTCCTACTGAATAAAAATAAAAAAAGACCAAACCAAACAAACAGAAAACCAAACCAAATTAAAAAAAAAAAAAGTTTCAGGGTCTGTCTTTTAATATATATGTAAGGAAGTGAATTTCCAATGCTAATTTACAGATACTACAAATTAATCCTGTGCTTGTTATGGCCATCCCTATACATAAAGGGAATATCCTTTATGACTAACTCGAGACCGACAGCAGCAAATTCTCCAAGCTATCATAAATAGTATCTAAGTGCTCTGGTAGAGGAGCAGAGGGGGAAAGAGATGAATATATATAGTTCCCAGTATTTAGCTCCACAGATAAAAGGATAGCAACAACAGCAAACAGAATGGATAACTGGTTATCCTTATTGGGGTGCTTTTCATCCTGTCTTTTAATTATACCCAAAGACAGAGTCACAGTGATTATAACTTCCCCTTTGCCTCCCACTGCTTGACATGACTGAGGCCATGGGATGGTTCTGCCTATAGACACTGTGGATCTACCTGTGCAGTCTGGGATCAAATCAAATCAGGCTCTCAGAATCCATAACTTTAAAGAGTGCAACTACTTTGTACGCTTAACGACAGTAAGAGTTAGTGTGAAGGGTACTGGAAGGAGCTCTCTAACTCTCCTCTGCTGGGTCATACTTTCACCATGCAGCTGAGGGGAGTATCCAGTTGAGAAGTTTCTAATTTTTTTTCAAGGTAAGTCGTGTGGCTAAGATCCCTAGCTATTGAGAAACACGGCAAAGGAAAGCATTATGCTGTGAAAAGTGTTTCTAAAACACTACTGATTTTCTGAAAGGTTCTGTGAGCTAAAATTGTAGTATTGTTTAGTACCTGGAACTGAAATAGGAAAATCAGTGTCAGAATCATTTCCTGTTGGATTGCAGCAAACAAACCAGCAAAATCGGATTCTGTACTTTGAAGCTGCACAGTCTCTAATTCCTTGCTAAACAAAGTCAAAAGGCAAATAATAGACAATATCTCTTTGCCCAATTTGGGGCAAGAGTTTTTCTGTTTTGCCTTCTGCACTGCCAATCTTCTTAGTCCCTCTTTCTCCCTGCTACTTATAGTTTTCAGACTCTTTGTACCACTAAAAACTGGACAACTGTAAGGTTACCTGTGTTATGCTGTGGCACAGTAGAACTTTAGCAGGTCAAAGGAGTTCTACTGTCTTTCGTATTATCACTGTCCCATTTCTCTCACAAGTGTTGTAGTGCATATTCTGGGATACTTTTCCTCAGTCAATCTATTCTCCTAGGTTTATTTTTATATCAGATCATCATCAAGTGGTCTTCGTTGTACAAAGCACTATTCTCAAAAGTGGCTATTATAATTCAGAATACAGTGATGAACACAATTACTTTCAGGTTCATTTAAAAAAAGATGAAAAAAAGAAGAAGAAAAAAGTAAGAAATTCACCTGAACAAAGAAAATCTTTGTAGGAAGGTCAGTCGGGTAAAGGGACAGTTGTTTAAAAAAAGAGACATTGATCTAAGCTTCAGAAGTAGTAAAAATATACAAGAAAAATTGATAACTCAGACTCATTTAAATGAAAGAAGAGAAAATAATTTACTGAAAAATTTTAGGTCTAATACAGTATCAGTAACTAATACTGTTCTAAAGTCATTATCTGATGCTTTTGAAGCAGTAAAACAAGACGGGGACTAATGTTTTTCAGTGACTGGTTCTGAACATAGGTGGAAGTGGGATTTTAAAGAGGAATTCACCATAAGCAATACATTGAGTATTTCTTTAGCCTGATAATTAGGCTGAATTTCCACATATGGCATGGAAATGCAGTACCTCCATTTCACAGATGAGCAATAGAGACATGGGGCATATGAGTTATCTACTCAAGGTTGCAGGGAAGTGTATTTATACTAAATCAGTGCTCAGAGCACTGGATTATGTGCTTTCTCCTCTCCTAAGGGAGGTCAAACAAGATGGAACTAGACTTCATTTTAGTTTCTTAAAGTGGAAGATTGTTCAAATGATAAAATCAATTTCAAAACTGTGTGTGGTGTTTTTTTACCATATGCAGAGGTCTGGACTGGGATTGACAGGCTGTCCCAGGTAGCACACAGCCCAGGAAACTCACTACTTTTACATTTTGACTGTTGTGCTAAAGAAATATCTGTCTGTCTACCGATTCAACATCAGCCATTTCATACTCAGGCCAAATGTACATGAGCTTTTGTTCAGTTTATGGGCAGTATGAAATATTGTGGATTGAAGATGAACTATAAGATCACCTTTCATGCTCAATCCTATACAAAATTAATTAATCAATTAATTAATTAATACAAATCTGGTTGGCTGACCAGTTCAGTATGATGTTAGCCCAGATGAATAAGTAGAAGAGTGTTCCTCTAATTGCTATAAGGAAACCACAGTAATATTTTCCCCACAGATGAAGCGCCAGAGTTCTGAAAATCCTGGAGACCCAGGTCCTCCAGTAATGTTAAGGTTCTCTCAAGATTGTACAACAGTTCATTCACCCCAAGAGGTTTTGGATAATGGAAATCAGTGAAATCTCTTTTTTTTAAACAATGCAATTTCACTGGAAAAAATTTAGCCTTGTCTATCCTGTTATTCTTATATCTGCATTTTCATTCAAAGCAGAAAAGCACAGTGCATTCTATTTTGCAGAAATCTTAGCCTAGAAGTAGGGAGTGTCTGTTCCTGTTGCTGTTTTTTATATCTTTCCTCATTTTTATTGGTAAACTATCAAGCAGGATGTTCCCCCCTCCTGTTTTTAAACAGCTTAAACTGATTGTATTTCAAAAAAATGCAAATGCTTATATATTTTATAGGAGGAAAGTCATTAAATTTGTAAATGTTAGGAAAAAAGAAACTGTGAATGATATTCTGGAAAGTGACGGTATCGTAAAATATGCACAATCTGGTCAAGTTCCAATTAAAAAAAATGTGTTAGCATAAACAACCTTTAAAAATAGCAATGTAAAATTTACGAGCACAGAGTGGATTTGGAAGTTGTCACCACGCCCAACCACATTTTCAGTTCTCATCAACCTGGTTTCTAATTCTGCATACATTTTAGATTTGCTGACATTTTCATATACAAAGAAACTTTCTGTAGCTGATGTGGAGAATCATCGAGCCCTGTACAGCACTGAAGAGGGATCCTTCAGAGGTGGAAGAACACTTTGCTGACAGTTCCATCTTGATCTGGCAAACATTTCCTTTCACTTTTGTTAATTGTTTTTACTACCTCTTCAAACTCCTTGGAAATCGGTTATGTAGGATCATATATTATTTAAGGTTGGAAAAGACCTCTAAGGTCATTGAGTCCCACTGTTAACCCAGAACTGCCATGTCAACCACTAACCCCTGTCTCTATGTGCCACATCCACATGCTTCTTAAACACCTTCAAGGATTGATTCTTCCACTTCCTTGGAAAGCTTTTCCCAATGCGGTGAAAAAATTTTTCCTACTATCCAATCTAAACGTCTGCTGCTGCAACTTAAGTTTATTATTCACCATTAGAGAGTGTTTAGTTATTCATGTTAAAATACCTAACAAAGGGAAGATAGGAGAGATAACTCCAAAACCTAAAGCTTTCAATCAACACATCTTCCTTGATCTGTTGCTCTCTTGTGAGGTTTTTTTTGAGATAAAGAATGGCTAAGCCTTTAGGGGTTGGTAGACTTCCTTTCAGTCCTTTTAGGTTTCATGGAAGTTCCTGATCACTTTAACTCAAATCCTCAGGTTAACATTTGCCACTGTAATTAAATTAAATCACCTTTTCATTCTAAAAATCTTTGTTCTGCTGTTGCATAACCACAAACTTTCCTAGAGCATGCAGATTTCAAATGCATAAACACTTTTTTTTTTCTGAAAACTGAAGTTTTAATTCTGGTTTTCTGTGCATAGTCAAGAGTTAACAATACTTCAATTACCATTCATCAGCATGTTCCTTCATTACTTGGGTATTCCCACTCTAAGATAGGATACACCCAGGGCTATCAAGAGCTTTAGCTAACTAAAATTAAGCTATTACTTAAATTTTTTCAACCTAACATGGAGAGACTAAAGCTGTTCTATGTCATTTATCCAGAGCAAGGGACTATAAGTAAGAAAACTATGACAACATACCTCCCAATGGCTAGACCACTCACCTGAGAGGAGAAAATTCGTGAGCCTAGAACTAAAGAATTATTTGAATTTCACATGAAGCAGTCATTGGGAAAAAACAGTTAGAGTCTGAAATGTGGACTTGAATCCATAGCCAATCTTCCTTCCCAAACAAGCGCACTAACTAGGAGGCAGTCTGTTGCCTTATATTTTGACTCTAATCAACTATTAAAACATGCTAGCAAAACTATAATTCTCCACATGAGATGCTGATTCTGCTTTTCTTTACCCTAAGAGATGAGTTTCAATGCTTTTGTCTACTTTTTTCCCAGTCTGTGTAGGTACAGTAAGAGATGGACTAGTTTTAGCTCTTCTAGGTTGAAGGAGGTTCAGGTACTTTACAGCTAATCTGTTGGTGCCTGCTGAAAAGAAGAGTCTTACTGATAGTAGAAAGGAGAAGATAATCTCATGTCTGATTACAAGATGATGGTAATCAGAATTTTATTTTGTCTAAAAATGGCAATTGATTTCTTTCCAAAATGTCTCACTTCCTCACCTCCAAAGAAACTAAGACAAAATATGTTGATTTTCTAATTCAACACATGTTTATGAACTGGTTTGGCTGACCCAGATTTTTATGTTCTAGCAGATCAGCTATTAATTAGAGAAATATGTGACTCTTGTCTTGCCAAATGTAGTCAGTACCTGTCTCTACTTTTCTCATAGTGGATGAGAAAAGCAAAGACATAAACAAAGAGGTATTGGCTGCTGAATAGAAACCCTTCTTCAAAAGATGCATCTTTTCTGCTACATAGTTATGCCCCATCTTCACCCCCACATAACATTTTTTTTGCTCTGATTCACCTCATTACCTAGTACACCATTTTTTCTTTCTATCCACCTCTTCACTGAAAGGATAAAAAAAATCAGAGAATGTTGTTAACCAAGAGATCTCTGTTTATAACTAAATAAATGAAGATTCCAAGGAGAGCCTGCTAGGAAACACTACAGCTCTCAGTGGTGTACTGTTTTGCTGCCTCTTCACGTGATGAGAGAAATCACATTTTGAAGAATACTTTCCACGCAAGACATTTTTCTTCCTATCCTCCTCATTCGCAGCACCTGCTTCAGGAAATATATATTTTCCACATACTGCTCAAATGAACTAATCTATTTTCACTATGTGTCCTTTTTGGCAAAATATCTACAGTATTTTCTTTCATAAAGACAAATTCTGCTCTTTTGGTATTTTTCCCCTTCCTTTTTCTTTTTTATTAATAAAAAAATATGATTCCTTATTTCCTCCTTAGAGAGAATAAAAAAAAAAAAAAAAAAAAAAAAAAAAGAAAAAAAAAAAGAAAGGGAAAAAAGGCAAGAGAAAGAGCTAGGAAAAAGTAAACAAAAAAACCCACACTGAAGCCTGGAGAAAATAAAACTGAGGGCCAGAAACTGAACTATCAATGAGGCCTAACATCATTAAAAATCTGCCTGTGAATATTCAGTCGTTTAGTATCTTTTGCAATGACAGTTCTACAGAGAGCAGCATGAAGGAAAAAATCACCATTTTTTAACCATTTGGGCTGAAACTGCCAGTGCTGTGTCAGCTAGGAAAGATGAATTATTCCTTTCAGCTTCTCCAGAAGGTGCTTAAGTAGAGTTAGGTCTACGGGAGATCAAGCTTCCCAAACAGAACTATGTTTCTTATCAATGCAGAAACTATTTTGCAACAAGACTTCTACTGTAACTTCTCTATCAGCATGTGCACTATCTATCCATCTTTCCAAGCATTCTTTGTTTTTTTCTGTGAAAAAACAATCCTTCTAGGTGATGAATCTGCAACATCCAAGGCAGATTTCAGCGCTTTTAAAATTTTATTTAAATTTAGTCCCCCTCATTTCCCCAAGTTCTGTATGACTTTTGGTCTTGTTTTTACTGATTCCTGATCTAAATGGAGAACTCTGCCTTAGTCCTATGGCATTTCTCTGGTTTTCAGCACTTCCATACACTTTTTGAGTTTCATCTGAGTATCTAAAACAAATTTATGAAGGTCACTAGTAAACAAATATATAGGGACTTTCTTTGTTGGAGTGTTTCAAGTTTTGGTGGACTTTTTTGGATTTGTTTTGTTGGGTTTGGGTATTTTGGTGTTGGATTTTCATTTATTTGTTTTTTACCAAACTATTCTTATTGTGAAACCATGGTGTAGGTAGTCTACCTCTTTAGTCCTCTTCTGTATAGTTCTGACAAGGTGCAGAGTGAACCTCTGATTCATTCCAATTTCTGTGTTCTGTTTGACTCATTACCTTTCTGTGAATGTTTTAAAAACCCCAAATCTTGAGCCAGGGATTAAAATACATCTGTATATTACCCTAAGGTATTTTATTTTATTTTCCATAATACTCTGTGAATATTTGGTATTTATTTTCAAAGATTGATCCTTGATATCCTCTGAGTCAGTATGGAGAAGACACCAAAATTGGAATTCATAGTTATCTGAAAATATATATGTGAAGGACAAAAAGGCATAAGCTTTTCATCACTCAAGGAGAAACTTCATGCCATAATTACACTAAGAACTTCATCTGACATTAAAATGCCACATGTATTACTACTGAACCCAGAGAGGGAACTTTTATTAAGTGCTGGACTCATGATTTTGTCTTTTAAGGACTGAATTGACTTATACCTAGGATTGTCATGCACCATTTGTTTAGTGCCCTGCTTTCTACTGGTATCAGAATTTGATCTTGTCCAAGAAGCAAAGACTAGGATTTCATCTTATGAAAATGAATTTCTGCTACCTTTATCTTAAAGTCCTTCATTTTGATCCAACTTTCATTTATTTTCTTTGTTCTCAGGTTAGCAACAAAAAGAAGATACAGATTGAAAATGTTGCTTGATTTTCTTTCTAAATGGGTATGCTCCCATAAGATATTTCTTTTAAAATAGAAGCAGGGCAGAGCAGTTCAGAAGGTGAAAAAGCCCAAAGGTGTAGCTATCTGTAGGGAATGGTCAATTGTTGCAAGCACGGATCTGTGATTTTGTACACTTGAGCTAATTCTCTTTTCGAAAAAGCACTGGCAACAGTTAATGTCTGAGCTGGATCCTGTTTAATACACCGCAGACACCTTTTCAGACAGCATCTGTCTTCCCCTGCAGGATGCCAGTAAAGCAGGTAGACAGTCTCACTTCTGAAGTGAAAGGAGCCCTCGGTATTTTTGCTATTGCTTTCAGAAAGACAGATCTCCCGACATTTTAGAATTTACCAAGAGAAAAAGGACATGGAAAAAGCTATGATTTTATCCAGCACTGAATTTAATGATGTTGGTCATGACTGTTGGTCATTACCAATATCTGAGTGCTTTCCATAGACGAACACAAGAGTAGATATGTCAAGAGAATTTAAGGATGCTAATGTTTCTCTTGTTTGGTAACCAGCACTTTTTTCACTTAGAAGGATGTAGTTCCCTTTGTTATTGATGATGTTGTGGTACAGGTCTATGAAGGCATCAGTCAGGATAACATGTACTTGGAAGGTCATATTCTGTCTTTCAGTGTTGATCTGTTAAATGGATGCTGAGAGCCAGAGGCACAGCACTCTGCGTCTGATACCTTCCAAAAATCCAGTGAAGCACAACAGTAAGGCAACACTGAGGGCTAAGAGATCATCCTCAGTATACAGTGCAAACTTCATCAATGGACAAATTCCCTCTTTTTGAATAGAAGACTCAGTGAAAGCACAATAAAATCCATGAGAGACTTTCTCTTGCCTTCAGAGTTCTTGGGATATTTGAGGACAAGTTTTTAAATATTATTGATGCAGATGAGCCTAATATCACTTCCTCACATGAGTCATTAAATAACCTGGGAGAAAGCAAGGATCTCTAATATGATGAGAAATGTTTTCTTTCTTTCACATAAGAACAAGAGGAATGCCTCTCATGGACTATGTGAGTCTCTAAAGACAAGAAATACCAGAAGGATGCACTAAGGCGTAGATAGTGTTAGGAAACTGTAAGGCACAGATAAAACATACTTCCTCCACTTCCATGCCCAAATTCTTCCTCCCTCCACTCGACTTCCCAACGCATTTTCTTTGTTCAAAAACCGAATGTCAAAGCCATTGAAGGACCTCTGAACCATCAAGGAGAGGATCTCATGATCACAACTCTGCAGGGAAATAAGCAGTAAAGTGGGTTATTACACCCATGTCCCAGCCAAAGGCAGAATGGAACATTGGATTTCATGCTGATATAGGACAGAACAAAAGCCTGGCAATGCAGACGCAGCTCGCAGGAACACCAAGGATGGGACTATCTTGGATCAAGCTCAACAAAGCAGATGAAGAATTGTGCCTGATTACTGTATTTGGTTGTGAAAAAGCACAAATGGCTTTAGGAAAAATTGGTTTATCTTTGCTGGTTAGAAAAGCAAGAAAACATGCCAGTAATGCTTTCAGAATTGATATTCTAGAAGGAGTAAAACGTGGGTAATTTCCAGAATCTGATTTTAATTTTACATTTTACATTTAAGCCATATATTAGGTAATATTACTTGTTTAGGTTTGTTCAATAACGGTGTAAAGACTTATGATGCATTAAAAAAATAAGAATTCAGCATGTTTAATTTTTAAACTCTTACTGAAGGTGCAAGTTTTTTTCCTGGTAAATTCAGTGATGAAAATAGAAATTGGATCATAAAAACAATGAGATCTGAAAAATCTGTGATTCTGTGTCCTTTCTGTGAGAATAATGTGTGTGAACTCTCTCACAAAACATATTTTACATATTTAGTAGGGGTTTATAAACAATGCATATCCCTCCATTGTCCAGTCTGAGTCATACCAGACTTGGATATGACATGATTCCTTCTCAATGGACTACCATCTCCTGTAAAATTTTCAACTGTAATTTGCTGTTGCTTGTTTTTTTGGAAGGATATGGAAAGCTCATTTTAAGCAAGTTTGGGAGTAAAAGGGAAAAAACACAGATGCAGGGGTATTAATCTACTGTGGATAACTTATGTATCTCAAGGTCCATATTTTAAGTAAATGTTCACTGCATCATTAAACTTGGGCATTTACAGCATGCATCAAAAATAGAAACTTTGTGCAGTCAGAGAAGGCAAAGGTTTGCAAGGCAGGGTGTAAAATGGCACAATTCCATTGATTTTCACGGAGAATGCAGAGATTTACATCAGCTGGGAGTGTGGCCCACAATCTCCTCAAACTGTGAATATGGAAAAGCAGGAATCCACCTAACTTCTCCTGACTTTGAGAAGGTTACAGACAAGGTTGACAGTGTCAACGCATACAGCATGATTTATCTGGAGTTTCAGAAAGCCTTCAATAAAGTTCCACATGACAGGCATCTGTTTAAGTTAAAAGCTACAGGGATCCAGGATAAGACATGGAAGCGAATAAAGAAATAGTTAAAAAACAGAACACAAAGACTACCTGCATGATGAGCTAGACTGATGCCCGGACAAGGTTGATAACGACAGTGTTTTTGACATAATTGTGTTAGTTCTTGTAGTTGCAGAAGATGTCTGAAAATGTTTATTGCAAAAGGATAAAAAAAAAAAAAAGGTTAAAAAAAAGAATAAATAAAAAAGAAAAAAAAAAGACAAGAAAAGAAAAGGAAGAAAGGCAAAAACTGACTCCAGTCGTGCTTTTTTTTTATAGATTGTTGCAGCATGTGATCAAGAAGGACAGCAGAAAATAAACACTTGCAATGAAGCAGGAAACCAGATCTCCAGCAGCTGAGTGGAATGCAGCTGCTTAAATACAGCCAAGCTACAATCAGCTCCAAGTTGAGAGCTTGTTATGGTGGAGGGAGGGGGATACAATCAGGCTGGATCAGTAGGGAGACCAGGCTCCCCTTTGATCTTCTTTCAGCTTTCATGCATGTGTTAAAAATGCAAATAAAATAGACCCACCATTCTCTATAAATTAAAGGAGTTTTTTCTCCCCCTCAAATTATCGAGCCATATTTTTTCCATATGCTTTCAAACAAATTAAAAAAGCTTGAAAAAAATTGACTTAAATATATTGAATGCATAAAAGTGGGAGTTCTGCATAATCAGCTTCCAAGAGTTCTTAAATCTCTGTATATAAACTGTTTAAAAGTAAATTAAAATTATTCCTTAATGAAATACAAATCTGAAGTCACTTGAATAACTAATCGTTTTATGACCCATGCAGTGAATTTTTAATGCCTGCCTCTACCTGATTATTTTAGATATGTCTGTGTTGTAAATTAAAAGCTACATAAATCATTAATGTGTTGATACAGATCAGTGAGCTGACTACACTGTATCTGATTCCTCAGGACATACAGTGTCTGATTCACCTCACTCCTATTTTATGTAGTCCAGATTTATTCCACATTTGTTCTTGGATAAAACCTAATTTGAAGACTTTGAACGGACTTTCTTTAGGATTTACAGCACTGAGATTAGCTACACCTTATAGACAGGACTACAGTGTGCAAAAATCTACCGCAGGTAAAGAGGCTGTTACTTCTAAAACAATTACTGTGTACTTGCAGAAAAGTATTTTATGCATGGTACTCACATTGCTTTGCTACCATTAATTAAGTCTTACAGTTCACAAAACATTTTTGAGGTAGGTAACTATCAGGATTTCTAGCTATAGCCTGGTAAACAAGGACAGAGACACTGACCACTTGAAAAAGGAATAGATTTGGAAATAAAAGTCAGGTGTCCTCACTTTCAATTATGTACTTTAATGGTTAGGGGAAAAAAAAAAACAACAAAGAAACCCAACAAACTAACTAACAAAAAAACATTAAGCAAAGTCCCTCATGAATAAAAAACACATTTTAAAAGTACAAGCCGAGTCCCTGCAGTGAAGGAGAAAAAAATGAGATTTGTAAAATATTTAAAACTCATGGGCTACTGAAGTTGGCACAAGTTTCAGTGTGGGAATTTGCTGAAAGGAGAAAAACAAGCCCAGTGGAATAGCATTTTAACTTTACCTGGACCAGTAACAAGGATTTGCCCTGTCTTATTGGGTCCCACAATTCCCTTGCATTAACAAGCAACCGTGTAGGTCCACCCCTTCCCCAGTGGAAGTGCTGTTCCTGCTGTTTTGCTTTAACAGCTGCCATGATCGTTTGCCTTGAACTGCAAAAGCACACCTTCTGAATCATATTTGCTTGTTTTGTTTTCTTTGATCTTTCCTTTCAGCTTCCATAAGTGAGTTTTGTTTCTTGACAAAAGTACTCCATTTGTTGTGTGCAGTTAAACAGCCACAGTTTAACTGAAAATCTGGCGTTGGTTTTCAGGTGCATTTTTGCTTTTTATCAGCATGTGCCTCTGGGCTAAATTAGAGCCCAATATAATGAATGTTTCTGATGGAATAGGGCGCTATCGAACAATCCCATTGATGTGTGGGAGAGCATTTACGTGTGATCTTACTGCCAGATAAAGTTTTTACAAGACGAACCCTTTGTCATTGAAATACATTCCACTTTTACTGCTAAATAAATGAAAATAAGTAATTTTGCAGCATGTGAAGATATGGCTTATGAATGTTAAAAGATGCAGTCGTACAGAAAAGGGTCACTTACACGACCCTTTGGCTTTTTCTGTACTGATAATTTAAAAATGAGGAGAATATTTGTAGTAGAGAAAATACCATAGATATTTTAGAATGGATGAAAGGATAAAACCTGCAATCAGGTCAAAATATATTTACTTCTCTTCCACCTGTGTAAATCCAGAATGACTTTACTGGAGTCAACAGTGTTACCTTGGATTTTAAGAGAGTTATTGAAACTAGAATCTGTTCCATTATATTATCAATATGGAAACCTGCAATTACCTCTCTAAAAGATAACAAAGAGCTTGTCAATCCTCTTTCTTTATCCTTGTTTGATCTGGATTGCTGATGTGCTGGGATTTTTTTCAGCACCTGATGTATGTTAATTTACAGAGTATGTTTGTGACTCTTCTTGATAAGGACTCATTTATTTTTGTTTCATTCCTTGTAAACTGACCATGGGGGAAAAAGCCTCTTTAACCCATTTTACACATGTATTACACTGTATACACAGTGTATAACACTACATTGTGTTAATGTGGTATTGAAATAAAAAGCAAGTCATAAAGACTTGCACACATAAGAAAAAAGTCTTTAATAAATTTTAAGTGTACTGTTGATGGATGAAATATGTATGCACCAGGTAATTATGCTGAAGTCCATAATACAAGAGACTACTGATTTCCATAGGAGAAGGAATTAATCACTTTGAAAACAAGAAGAGATAGTTACATGATCTGCTTTGACCTCCTGGATAAAGTGAAGTATAGATTTTTACCCAGTGATCCTTTTGGATGCAACGCAGAAAGTGTGTTCAGCTTGGATTTATAAGCGAGAGCAGTCAAGCTGAGCTGTATGTGGTGCAACCAAGGCCTGTCTCAGCAAGAGCCCTTAACAAGAAAGGTATTAATTGTCCTGGCAGTCAATGGCTAGTGGAGCTCCTTTATTCAGTAAATACTGTTAAAAAAAATCATCTGTGATTCAGAATGCAAATACAAACTGATGAAGGTTATTTTTAGTCTTGTTATAAGCT
Organism: Pipra filicauda; assembly: GCF_003945595.2. Classification (NCBI taxonomy): domain Eukaryota; kingdom Metazoa; phylum Chordata; class Aves; order Passeriformes; family Pipridae; genus Pipra; species Pipra filicauda. The sequence goes on along the minus strand of NW_024104084.1, from coordinate 363,380 downwards.
GCAATGAAATTAATATTCTGAAGACATATATAATGCTAACAAAATAGACCTATATTTGATTTTTCCTGTAATTCCTTATTCATTTGCTTGTTTTGTTTGTTAGTCTTACTAATGGTGTAATGGCTTCTGATCTGAAACATTTTTTTGTTTTGTTTTTTTTTTTTTATTTGTTGGTTGGTTTGGTTTGGTTTTTTGTTGTTGTTGTTGTTTGTTTGTTTATTTTTTGATGGGTGGTGGGGTCTGGGTGCTGTTTTGTTTGGCTTTTTTTCTTTTTTTTAGTCACCTTCATCACGTTGGAGTTCTTACTACTGACTCTTTCAGGTGACAAGTAATACTCTCCAAGCCCACAGTGGAGCAGAGTTTTTCTTTCTGCGGATTCGTGTCTAGTAGCTGACTGCCAATATCTAAATGGCAAAAATTTGAAACTCTTGTTTTGTTTGGGGTATCTACAATATATCTCACATGTGGATTTAGTGATGTGTCTCCAGTCTTTCTTGCTGGGAGTAGCTACCAGACAGACTACCTTGTCTGTCTGCTGCTTACTTTAAAATTTAAGCCCTCCTAATCACCTCCTTGCAGACTATCTCTCCATTGATTATGGAAAGAGCCTATGGAGAGTAGGGACCAGAATAAATCCTTCAAAGTTATGTAGGATGGATCCAGGTCCTAATCTCCCATTAATTAGTTAATGTGAATAATTAAGATAATAGTGCTTCTCTGGGTCCCCAGAAGGTGTGATGGTGGTGGGAGTTAAAGAACAGAACTAAAACAGGCCAGACGATGATTTAACTGATTTTTTAGTTCTGCACCTGCATCTCTAGGGAAACCATTTACAAAATTAAAGTGACTTTCTTATCCGTCAACAAGAATAAGATCAGCAGGAGCAGAGGTTACTCAGAGGCTCATAAGTCACAGAAACAGTCATTCCCTACCCAGAAATTGCATTTTTGGAGGACCATATTTACACCCCTTGTGTGCCTTATCATGGTTATAATGTTCATATATTTACTTTTTAAAAAATATTTAAAGAAAAAAAGGACACTTTTAACATATTTTCATTAATATCAGCTCCTAAATTACTTATTCCACAACTATTTCTCAACATCTCCAAAAAAGTTGCACTCCAATCTATCTTATAACAGCATCAGTAATTTTTTAGGGTTTGGGTTTTTTCTTTTTTCTAAAGAATCTAAATGTCCCCAGGGAGTTTCTATTCCCTTCCACACACACATGTACAGTCCCCTCAAGCACCAAGAATTTCTTCATTCAGAGAATTTTGTAGTGCTCTCTTTCACAATGTAGCACTGGCAAACCTATTAAAAGCAGCATCACACAATGTTCTTTCACACAAGAAGGTGGCACAGAGGATCCTACAAAAACAGAATTATGAGTTTAAATGAAAGCTTGCACAAAGCAACGCTGACAAAACAACATATTTCATGGTACTAACTGAAACTTTGAAATGTTTGGTGTTGATACTACAAATGGGGCAAAATTTTGGTAGCATTTTATTCTCTGCATGTAAGCTGGATTATTTCTGTGAACAAAGCCAGTATGAATTCCTGTTTGAATTCAAGGACCTTTCAAATTCATCTTCATGGGAATTTCAGACATATCTTGTTCCTAGTAATATAGCCCCTGCTTGATGTTTCAAGGCCTTGAACCTTAAATGACAGAAGTCAGTGTAGCTTCAATGAAATAATTTTTCTTCAGCTATAGAGCTGACATCCAGTCAATAGTCCTCTTGGAAGCTCCTGGTGAATATTGGTAAAGTCTTTTGTCAAACTTTTTGGAATAAGTAGCTGTTGGGGGAAATTTCTAAAAGGTAAATTTCAAACCCTAATTCCCCTTGACTTTTAGTGAATGTCAATGAGACTTTGAGTCATAAATTCAGAAATAATTAGTTGCTGAAATAAAAGACGAGGCAGTTAGTGACATTCTGGAGAAAAAAAAAGGGAAGAAAGAAAGAAAGTAATTGAGAAAGTCAGGAAGAAAGAAAGAAAGAGAGAAAGAAAGAAAGAAAAAGAAAAAAGAAAGAAAAAAAGAAAGAAAGAAAGAAAGAGGGAAAGAAAGAAAGAAAGAAAAAAAAACCTGACCAATGTCTATGCAGGTTGCCAAATCCAACTTTATGCTGCTCTTGTAGCTTTGTTACATGAGTAGTATCAAAGTGTCATGATAAAATTCTCTAAAAAGGCTAAAATTCATTTTTGAGACTATTATAACGTTTGTGAACAGTTTAGGATTTATGTTATGCCTGAACTCAGAAGGAATGCACAAAAAAAAAAAGCATTTATCTGAACTGAACATCCTGTTTGTGACTCAATTAATGTGCAAGGCTAGGATGCCTATCTCAGGTGATTCAATCATGGCATCTGGTTGTTCAACAAAATCCCTCTGCCTTTCAGGTGCAACATATTCAGGCACAGAGATACTCAGGTGTCCTGACCTATTCAAGATGTTCCAGGGCACGGAATAATTAACTATTAACTGAAACAGGGTTTTACCAGATTATGGACAAGCTGGCTGACATACATGAGAGTCCTCTCCAAAAAAGAAAGTCACCACAATCGTCCACTCGTTCCTGCAGCTCTTTTGATGTGCAGGTTTTCCTTCTAACAAAGTATTAAGTTTAACAAAGCCAAGTGCCTGATTGCGCACCTGGGATGGGACAACTCTGGTTGTACAAAAAGATTGAGGAATGAAAACCTGCAGAGCAGTGCCCTGGAAAGAGTCCTGGAAATCCTGGTTGATGGCCAGTTGGACATGAGTCAGCAGTGCCCTGGCAGCCAGGAGGGCCAACCCTGTCCTGGGGCCATTGGGCAAAACATCACCAGCTGAACGAGGGAGGGGTTGTCTTGCTCTGCTCTGCCCTGGGGCAGCCTCACTTGCAATACTGGGACAGTTTTGGGCACCACAGTGCAGGAAGGATATTAAGCCTTTAGAGACCGTCCAAAGGAGAGAAATGGAGGTGGTGGGGGGCCTTGAGAGGAAGCCATATGAGGAATGGCTGAGGGCACTTGGCTTGTTCAACCTGGAGAAGAGGAGACTGAGGGGAGACCTCATCAGAGTTTACAGCTTCCTCATGAGGACGGAGGGGCAGGCACTGATCTCTTCTCTGTGGTGACCAGTGACAGCACCCAAGGGAATGGGCTGAAGTTGTGTCATAGGAGGTTGAGTTTGGACATGAGGACAATGTTTTTCTTCCAGAGGGTAGTTGGGCACTGGGACAGGCTCTCCAGGGAAGTGGTCACAGCACCAACCCTGACAGAGTTCAAGAAGTGTTTGGACAATGCTCTCAGGCACATGGTGGGATTGCTGATGCTGTCCTGTGAAGGGCCAGGTATTGGTCTTTGAGGATCCTAGTGGGTCCTTTTCAAATCAGGATATTCTATAAGTCTATGATTTAGTTCTCAATTTGAACTCTGAAGAGAGGTGAACAGGCAAAGGGTGCTGTCCAGAATGGGTGGTGGACCTGGCTCTGTGGGATGCTGCTTAGCATTTTGTGAAACATGTCCACCTATGCTCTGTTTCCAATTGCCCGGAAAGAGTTTCTGATCCAATGGCTGTTCTGGGACATGGGTTAAAGGAACAACTTATGAGTTTGTTGTCAAGGTCACCTGCAAAGGCAGGCCTCTAGCCAAAAATTTCTACATCATTCTAGGGAGGAAGCAGAAAATGTCTCATTTGAACACAGCATTCTCTTGGAGATAAGGCAAACCATCTGAGTGGTCAAATATTTCAGAATGGATTGAGCTGTAGCAAGACAACCTTTGGTACAACACTTTAATCTGTCCTGTGAAGTAACCCAGTGCTACCTCCAGCTCCACAGTTTGTGCTCAAAGGTTTCAGGCAGCAGCACCCAATGTAGGAGGTGACCTTCTCCTTGGAATGGCCTTCCCCTACATCACATACAGTCCTGGTTAATGTTCTCTCCAAGGAGCCTCTGTCACCCAACAGTATCTCCTGCTGCCTATAAGGGCTGGAGAAATATAAACACCAGAGTGGGATGGTTTGGAATCACCACAGAAGGAAGGGAGGCAGATATAAGCAGTGATCTACTTGGCAGTGCTGAAGACAGTTGAAGCCTATGTAGGAGGGACTTGGTGATAGTATGGGGTGATTGTGGCGGTATAACTTGTCTTCCATGTCTTTTCTTGGAGGCACAATATTGGCCGGGTCAACCAGTCTGATCCAGTAAGTTATTCCTACTTCCACTGATTGTTTCCAAAAACTAATGCATACATAATTGCACTTTCATATATCTATTTTTTTTATAATTTCACTTTTAAAAATTATTTCAAATAACTCTGTAAAGATACATGTGTCATAGTTTGAAATTGGCCCCCCTTGAGAGTTCAAGGGGCTCAGGGGTGATTGGGTGCCAGGGCACTGTTCCCTGGAGAGCCAATCACCACTCATGTCGTTCGCTTCTGCTCAAAAATCATATATCACAGCACCGGAAACGGTTGGCAGTGCTGTCTTGGTTGTTTTGCTGTTGGTGTCTACTGCGTGTAGGTGGACAAGGCCAGGGGGTGGCTGGGCTCCCTCTCTTCCCCTCCGGGGGGGAGAGGGGAGCCCTGTGACCCCCCAGCTCAGCCTTTGGCTAGAATTAGAGTCAGCATTTGGAGTGTATGCTGTGAAGGAAGAGATTCACAGCACCTGAGGTAAGAGGGAGGAGGTCAGGCCTTCTTTCCCCCCTCTGCAGCTGCGGGACGCTTGGGACAGTGCAGAACTGAACCGAGCTGCCTGTGGCCAAGGCGAGGGGGCTTTTTTCCCCCACTGCATTTAGACTGGTGGGGGGTGGATTTTGAGGGTCAGCACTTGAGCAGAGCCAAGTGGACGGGCTGATAAATCAGCTCGGTGCTTGGGAGAAGAATCCAGGCGAAACTGGAGACAGGCCAAGAGAGGTTCGGGAGTTGCCTGTTGAAGCTGACCGGAGGCAGCCAAAAACTGGAGGAATGAAGATTCCAGGACGCGTACGCTTGATAAGCTACACTGCAGCAGCCTACGAACCGAGGTGGGACACCGAGAGGGAGAGATAACCAGCAGCAGGAGAGCAAAGACTCAAAGCTATTTTCTCGGACTTCATGAGGAGGAGAGACTACAACAAACAATTGCTGGACTTGGTGAGGAGGGAGTGTTCAGGATCCCAGAACACTCCCACAGCAAAAGACTGTGTTACATATCAGCCTTAAAGGCTGCTCCTGGACTAAAGTTAAAGGAGGGGCTTGAAAGGACTGACTGAGAGTAATGTAATATATATATATATGTATAGTTGCCTTTAGTTTGTATAGTATTTATTTGTGTAAATAAATGTATATACTTCCCCTTTCCCCTACAGAAGCCTCTGGCCTGAAAGTTTCTCTCTGGTGTTAGAATAAATTGTTGAGAAGGGGTGGAGGAAGCCTAAAAATTAGATTTTAGATTTCTAATGTATCTCAAACTGCTACAACGTGTTACATGGTCACTGAAATCTATTTAAGCTTCTAGAAATTTTACATACAGTTTTTAGAATATTTCCTTTTCAGGATAGCAATTAATGTGTTGCATACTGTTTAATTCATATCACTGGTTTTAAACAGACCTAATTCTTCCTCATATGACTCAGCTTTACAGCTTTTCTAAAAAAAAATCAGTTTCAGACAAGGTGAGGGAATATTTATTAGGGTTATATTGTTAGATACAAATGACCTCCTAACAATTATAAGCAATCAGGAAATTGAATTTCAGTTAAACTCTATAAAAAATTACAAAGTCTTTCTAATTTGGGTGGTTTTCCTGAAGAAACTAAAATTGTAATTCATTAGAATTCGTATCAAAGAAACCATGAACAAAATTTGAATTCTAAAGGAAATACAAGTAATAATAATAAACTGATGATACAACGGCTGACATTTAAGCAGTAATCCTTACCACTGAATGTTTGACACTGACATAATTAAATGTAATTTCAGTTATATAACCTAAATGAAATCCAAGGTGTACAATGACAACGCATCTTTTTCACAATATTACATTTAGATAAATAGAAAGTATAATCAAAAGTGGTTTGCATTTCTAGTTTCATTTATTTCTTTATTTTATTTTTTAAATTTATATAAGATATTTGCTCATCCACACTGCTTTTTTCAAGTACTTCAAGTAAAGCAAAAGCTTGAAAGATTTCAATAAGCTCTAGCTCAAGCTTCGATGAGTGTGTCAAATTTATCTGCACAGTCTCAGTGTGTCACATAGTAGAAGTGTGAACTTTTATGCAAGTAATTTTATTATTTAATGGGAAAACTTGAGGACCTTATTTTAACAGTTAGGGTAGCCAGCAGAAACTCATGTTAACAGGCAATTACCTTCACTGATCGCTGACAGTAAAACAATCCAAGATGCACTAAAAAATTTTAAAAGAGAAAAAATAAACCAAACCAAATGAATCCAAACAAGTCAAACCAAACCAAAGCAACAACAATGAAACAAAATAAATCCAGAAATGTGGCTAAGTCTATGTTCTTAAATATATTGTGCAACTCTTAATTTCACTTAGAGTCACTTCTTAGGCAAGCAACTACCCCAGAAATGGAAAAATTACTTCTGTGAATAAGTGATTATCAGTGCAAATAAGGAATTCACAGTTTGGCCCAGAGGCTGTTTTTTAGAATTATTACCTCTGAGTGTTAGATGTGATTCCTCAATGTAATTATAAGTTGTATATACAAAGGCCCAGATGAGCCAAATAGCAAACCTGCGTCTCTAAGCCTGTACTTAAAATTCAGCAGCAGTAGTAAGTGTTAAAACTGTGAAATATAGTTGACAGTAACATACAAATACTCAGAATTCACCTCATTTCAGTGCTGTGCATGACACATTTTACATTAATGGTATTTTTCTTATAGATACATACAGAAAAGTTTGTCAGCTCTGAGTGGAGGTTTTGTTACATATTTCCTGGTATGTTGCGTCCAAAACACGCTCTTGGGAGTAGTAGTAGAAGCTAATTTGATTTGTGTCCTCAAGGGAAGCAAATGGATTGTGTGTGTTTCATCCTATCAGAGAGTAGCTAGAATATGTCCTGTTTTTCTAGTGCCATAATGTCAGACTGTACTTAGTGACCACACCAGGAACGACATAGTGGGAATGATTAACTGCTATGAGTTGGGAATCATGGGTGTTGTCCTGCTCTTTAGCTCTCAGAGGGCCTCGCCCATGTGGAAAATTCCTAAGTGGTTGGTCGGAAATCAGAAGGGTTTTCTGCTTTCCATTTTCAGTGTATTAAGTACTGCTTAAAACATAACCCTGTGTGTAGATAGAGATTCATGCATATAATTTCTTCTAAGATAACTATAAATAACAAGAGGCTGGATAATCTTCAAAAGGTTTTGATGAGGTTTTCTTGACAGTAGAGGGCCAAATGACAGCTGAGTAACATTTGTTTTGCTTTTGAAGGGGTGGAATCACTAAGAACTGACGATTCGGTTTTAAGATTTCTTAACATATATTTCTTGCCCTTTCTTTCAAAGTGTTTGTAGTGATGACTTTCATTATTTTGGGATCTTTCTTAGTTTAAACAAGGTGTTGTTTTTTTTTTTTTTTCCAAACTTAATTTTACAAAATAAAGAACAATTATTCTATGCTTTATCAGATATATGGTTTTGTGAATAATATTTCAAGAAAAATGTATTTATTTATTGGAAATGAAGATGTTTGAGAATTTAAAAAGTAGATTTTTAATGTTTGTTTGTTTTCCCAAATCTGCTTAAACAAGCTTTTAATATCCAAAAAACATAAACTTACAAAAAAGTGATATTGGTTCGATACTTGTTTAAAAACCTGTAAAATATATAGCTGGCATTTCCCCATCCATGTTTCCCATTCCAGTTCTCATACTTTGTGTGCTTGTGTGCAGTTATGGTAATTTATGGAGTTAAGCTGCACAGATTTTTAAAGCAGTCTGTTTTATCACAGGAAAAGAATATGTGTCTGAGTTGGGGATTGGAAGGAAGGGCTGGAAAATAATGAGAAAATTTATTTCTACTCAATAAAATATCCAGTCATTTCAAGAAGGAGCAAGTGGACTTCATCTTGCAAAAGGTAAGTCACATTTTGTCCACCTTTCTGCTTTTTTCTTCCATTTCACACTTTCCAAACCTTCAACCAATATGTTGTTCTTGAATGTGCTGTAAAAAGACACTTTCCAAATCTCCAGAAGACTCTTTTAGGTATTAGTATTTTTAAACCAATGAAAGGTAGACAGCCTTTAGAGGATAAGTGTTTACTGTACTAAATTCATCAGAAAAACTAAGGGGAAACAACAAACAAACTACTCAAAGGACTTGCAGATGGAACAGAGAAGTTAACTGTTTGCTAGATAAGTTGGAACAGAAGTTCAGAGAAGCAGCAGCACCTCTTTGAGGTGATTCTTTATTAAAAAAACAGGTGTACAGGACTCTGGTACCCCAGTGATATTAAAAAAAATGGGTAATTTTTGGGCTAATACTAGTAACAAATTAAAAATCCCTTTACTCTTTGAAGTGCTCTAATCCTCAAATTGTTTGAAATGCTCAGTGGTTGTTTTTATTCATTGAAAAACTGTCAATTTCTGTTACATGTCTTTATGGCTTTAGCTCACAGTAATCTCAGTCTGTAATTGAAGAAATTATCACAATTTTGAACAATAACGACTCTTTCGGTATTTGTAAAGGTGAAAATTGCAAAATAAAAAGGAGATTTAGACTCACCTCAGATGACTTTTAGCCATATTATTGAGTTGTCTAAATAAAATATCTAAGTGGGTTTTTTTCTCCTCAGACTGTCTGCATAGTTGATGGAGAGAGGCTGGGATGTCTCAAGATTGATTTCTCTTATCTATCAACTGAAATATAATTTTGGAAATTTTTTTGCCCTCAGTGTTCACCATCAAGGAGAATTACAAAATTATGCTCTTAACTTAAACTTCTATTAGGTGTCTAATGTTAGACAGCGTGAGTCTGGCTTCATTTTTGCCATTCACCTCCTTATTCATAATGTCATTACCCAGCTGATCAAGAATTGGTTGGATGGGAAAATATTTCAGAAAGTTTGACCTGTTTGAAGATAAATAACCACACATCAGCTTTTTGAGGGATTTTTGATCGTTTTGTTTTTTGGGGGCGGGAGAAGGATGTTCTGCCAGAATAAAATAAAATAATAATAATAATAATAATAATAATAATAATAATAATAATAATAATAATAATAATAATAATAATAATAATAATAATTCAACCCATTATATAGATACTTTTTTTAGCCCTTCTATCATTGTCTGAGATGTCTTATCTTATACAATGGTGTTACACAAGTTTTGCTACAGTTCTTTTTTTAAAGGTAGGTATAGCAAAATGTCAGCCATTTGATTATACAGAACTTGCCCTGACTTCTCTTCCAACTTTTGTCTAGTATTAAACAAAACACATGGCGGGATGTTATAAAGAACAAATGCTTTTTCTTATTATCCGTCCAATCTTTAGATAACTTGAGCTTTGTGAATAAACTTTGTTTAAAAAAGAAAAAAAGAAAAAAGAAAAAAAAAGAGGGTGGTTGGGGTAGAAATTGCATGGTCCACTTTAAAATCTAATTCAAAAAAGGTCCCTGTGATTCATCCTTTCCAGCTCCAAGGCAAACAGTGAGATTGGTAGCACATTCATAATTCAACATGGTTAAATGCCAAAGGCCGAACAGAAAGCACCCTCCCGGCCAGTACGAGCAGAATGACATTCATGGTTGATTCAGCTCCTTGCAGCAAGCTGTGTAATTGGAAAAGCCAAGGGAAATGACCCCAGTCTCTGTGTCCTGCTGATGTCAAAATGCATTCGAATCACTCTGACAAGTGGCCAGTTTGGAGGCTTCTTTAGGATACTGAGAGGAGAGGCAAGAGGAGCCTGAAACAGCTACAGCGCAGGTAGGGCACATACTACAGAGCAGTTGAATTTGTGCCTGGGTTTTGAAAGGGATGGAGGAAAACAGGCTCAAAAGAGGACATCTGTTTAGCTTAATTTGGTATCAATTACACTGCATGATATGCACCAATGTGTTTAATGGCACTTGTACTTAATAAATGTGTAGACACTGCTGTAAAGCTGATCAGTGCAATCAATAGGAATGGATAGAATATTTGAAGATGCTGACGCTGTGTTAAAACCAAAAAAAAAAAATAAAATATGATCTGTAGTTTATCTGGTCTTGAAGGAAGGAAAAATTATAAACTAGGACATGTGTGAGTGGGAAGATCTGAAGTTCTGTATCTTTCTGGAGAATTCAGTTCCCTTCAAGGGGAAGGAAAGTTGTTTTGAGTTAATGCCATCTATGACGTATTTTTCCTGTTAGATCAGTAACACAAAATATCATTTAGCTAAACTGTGCCCAGTCAGGACTTTAAAAGTAGGTAGTACTACCTACTTAGTAATAATAAATTATTGATAATACATTGTTATTAATAATAATTAGTATAATAATATCATTAAAAATATATTATTATTAATCCATGCACACAATCTTGCTCAGTTGGAGTTTTCCATCTGTTAAAAGAAGAAAATGAACAGAGTTGAATAAATGAAGAAATTGGTTTCTATTCATTTCTTCTGAGCTATGGACTGTCACTTCCACAGTGAACTGTGGAATAAGGGTCAGCTGCATTTATACACCATTTAAATTGTTCAGATATTTTTTGGGATGGAGAGGGTGCCTAGCAAATTATATTCTTTAGTATTTTCCTACCATGCAATATCAGTTCTTTCAGAAATTTATTATAAAATGTTTCCCTATGGTAATTTAAAGGACAGAGTTTCTTTTTACTAAGCTTGGTTCGTTCTGTGTACAAGATGAATAGCTTTTTCAAGGGGGTATTTTGGTTAATCTGTTAGAAGTTTTATTTTATCCAGAGCATGCAGACACTAACATTTGAATATAAGAATTGAAGATATATGGACTTATGCTTTGTTTACCTATATCAGTTGTAATGCTGATTGTAAACAGTAAATGTTTAATATTTGTTCAGATTATTTTATATCTTTCCTATACTAGTTCAGGTGAAATATTTTAATTTGTGTCATTGTTCAGAAACACAATTCTAAAAAAAAAAAATAGTGTTTCATGTTCTCTAAGTCAGTCCCTGGTAAGAAATAATTTCCCTAAATAACTAAATTAGTAAGACTTCCACACTAGGTGACAGAACCACAGCAAAACACGCATCATATCTGACAAATCTCACTTTTTTTCTTCTTCCTCACATGAATGTTAAAGTGTAAATCTGTATACACATACACATTACCATTGAACCTTGCTTCTCAATAATACTTCATCTGAAGTGTTTGCTTTACTGCTAGAAACACTTTGCTTGTCTTCTTCACCTGTTTATGTGCCTGCAGAGACACCTGATAGCAATACTTGTTTAGTGTTTTACTTACTAGTATTTTTTTTCTAATTTTTCTGTTATTAGGCAAATAATTTTGTGATTAAGTAATGTCACAGCTTTGATCTTGTGTTTTTCTTGCAGACATAGCACATCCGTTACTGTTGTTACCCAAATTATGATGGCCTAAGGACATTGCAAATGAGATGACAGCTATTATCTGTAGAGTGTTACACTATAAGATTGATCCTGCTCCAGAAAAGTTACAAAACACAAAGATGAAGCTCCTAAAATTCCTGAAAAAATGATTGGGTTTGGGTTTTTTGCATACCAGTTGTTCAGAAAAGAGTTAGGATTTCAATCTTGAAAAAAATATATTTTATGTCCCAAGGGTGAAGACTTAGTCTGTCCAGCATGGAACATGCCAAAAGAATTGTAATTAGAGTATAACTAGTGAGACCTCCCAAGACATAAGTAAGCTCAGTGGTTACTCTCTTAGAGTCTCGTTCTGGCTTTGATGTCTATGATCAAGATCTTCATCTGGTGTAAATTGACACAATTCAATTCTAGAAAAGAAATGCATTTACATGAGCAGAATCCACTCTATGGACTATACATTTTTAATAAGGATTACCAAATGATAATTTTTTGTATCCTTAATTCTGCTGAGTAACACATAAATACTTCAAAACACTGAGTCAGTGAAAGAAAGTGAGGGAGACCGTGAAGTGGAGGAACAGAAATGGGCATCCTGTGGGTTTTTTATGCCAGCTCCCATGTCTAAGAAACCTGCATACTCCTGCCAGCATTTCCTGATCTCCTGTGCTTGTCCAGGTGTGCCTGAACATGGTGTGCATTTTTATCTAATCGATTCCTGGTGGGAGCTGCAAGGGAGACTAGAGAAATGTAGCACCTAAACTTATTTTGAATCATCCATCTATTGGGCATCAAATTCCCATAGGTGCCTTTCAGAATCTAATTCCTAACTAGTTGAATGTATTATTCAGAACAAATTATTAGCTCAGCTCTACTCTTAATAATCATGCTTAGCTGTAGCTGAGTAGCATTTTTCATCTTCAAAGTTATTTTCATTCATTGACCAATTCATTAACCTTCTAGATCTCACTGGTAAGATTTCCCTGATACAGAGGTTACATTTTGTTTTTGTTCTAATCCTTCCCATGGCTTTCAGTTATATTCCTTCAGACTTATCTTAATAGCTCTTCATTCACTCACACTCTCTCATGGACAAATTCATCCCTGAGGTAACACGACTGAGGTTGACTTGAGTCAAGTTGCATCACAGATGTACCTGGCCCTTGCTGATGACAACATTCTCCACAAAGAGTCCTAGTAGATGTTTATTCAGCTCTCCACCCCCAGCTATCATTTGGCCAAGCTATACATATTTACTGTCGCTCTTTTCATCTTTCCTCATAAATCAATTCCTCCAGCCTCTCAGTCATGTTGGTTGATCTTGTCTTTATTACCTCCAATTTGCTCACAATTATGTAGTGCTTAATAGCTTTTCTGAATAACTTTAAGTCAAGAATGACACACGGCAGGGGAACGGCAGTGGTTGAGAAATAATTGCAAGTACTGGTGGTGCTCTGGAGAGGGGAAAATTTTGCTGTTGCCAATTATGTTGCTTTTTTACTCCTGCCTAGATGGTAAGAAACACAAGGAAAAAATTAATTCTACTAAATATTTTCATTCAAAGACAAAAAAGAAGAGAAATAATCTTTTTTGCAGAATAAATTTCATAAAAATTTTGATAAACAGTTTTGATTTTCTTAAGAAAATCACTTAAATATATCATATGAAGTCACACACCTGATAACTTTTTGGGAGTGGGAATTATAAAATGTTCATTTAGCCTGAACTGTCTTTTATCAGAGACATCAGTTTTACATTTATTCTGTTCATAATGGAAGCACCAATAAATAAATTTATAAATTACATTTTAAATTACACTTGTCTACATTTCTCTGTGCTGTCCTTATTTCATACCGTAGATATTTGTCATCTCATCACACAGCTTTTTTTATTATCTTTACCTCCATTAATCCAATCAAAATACTTCTAAAAGCTGATTGCTTGCCCTGACTGCTTTCAGACTGCTTTAGAAAACCACATTATACTTTTCTTCACGACAGTACTTTTTCTCATCTTTATCTTTTTCCTCCCCCGGTTTACCCTACTCTGCCCCATCTGATCTTATCTCTTCTCCCTCTGATCACTTCGTCCCCTGCATCAGTGTCCTGAGCTCAGAGGTCCCTGCTGGTTCTCAGGAACTGACTTTTCAGACTCAGCCAAACTATGTCCCACCAAACTTAGTCTCCACAGTGGGAGGACAGTGTTCTACTACCACGCTACGACAAGATGAAACACCTCCTTTGACTCAATCTCTGCCTAGTCTCTGCTCTTGCTCAAAAGGGACACTATAATTATTTTGTTCATGTAGGCATCCGAAATTTTACATCTTACATAAAAATTAAAGTACAAGAAAGAGTTGGAGAGATCAAGAACATCTTTAAGGGAACCCTAGAAATAGTGAATCAAGTATAACTTGAAGTTTGTATTATAATATGATTTCTTTAGATACTATAAAGCCAAATCCAGGGCATTTTTCATAATGAGCCCAGCTCTCTTTCTGTATGTGTATACGAGTATGTAAGGCTCAGTGTGGCATGGGGTACATTATATTGTAAAAAAAGTGTGAGTTTGAGAGAATTGATTTTTTTATACAAAGAATGCCAACTGAGTTTAAAAATATGTTTCTCCAAAGAAAACCAGCAGTGCTGGCAAGTCTATCATATTGATAAATATAATACACGAACAATGTTTCATTTACATACTGAAGTATTTCCTTGAAATTGAAGCCATATGCTTAGTCTACAATGTCTCCTCATCTGTAATCTTTAATTGTCTGAAAAGTGCTTTAATTATTTGAAAAGCAGTGTGTTTGCAATAGCAACTGGTATGTTATTACTTATGCATGAGAAAATTCAGTCATGACTCAACTTGTTTGGGTTGCTAATAACATCCGTGTTAAAAATCCCACCAGGGTCAGTTTGAAAACCTGAGTAGAAAACTCGTATTACTGTTATTATTAATATTATTAAACAGAAAGTTGAAAGGCAAAGCAGAAAGTATTATACATACATGTAAAAAAGATGTTCCTCTGCAATGTTTGATATTGACAGATATGTCTATAAAGCTGGCACACAGGGGGAATGATAGTAAGAGGAACTTTAATTGAATCTGAGCTACAGCAAACTTCTGAAGATTTTGAAGAAAAGCAATTTCAATCAATTAAATCTGAAGCAATTAAATTAAGCACAAGAACAAGGATGTAAAACCAGTAACACTGGAGTTCTAGAAGTTCACCTAAGACCTTGAACTTAAACTCAGTTTTCCAAATTCCAAAGATTTTCACATCTGCAAACACTGGCAGAAGTTTCAAAAGTTTGATTTAATGAAAAATGTTCTAAACAAGTCTTACTTTTGCAATCCACACACTATTGGTAGCTTAGAAAGTCTCTATACTGATAAATGTACATTAAGAAGACATAACAAAGTAATAATTTTCCTGCTTTCTCTACAGTTTTCTTGAGCATCACCTATTGATCACAACTGGAAATAGATGATGGGCCAATTTGTTACATGACATTATCCAGAAAGTGACCTCAAAAAGAAGCTTTTTTAATAAGCAGAACAGAGCTGTCAGATCTTAAAGGACACTTTCCTTAAAATACAAGAGGTCTTGATCCA
The DNA here is from genome assembly GCF_003945595.2 of Pipra filicauda. Taxonomy (NCBI): domain Eukaryota; kingdom Metazoa; phylum Chordata; class Aves; order Passeriformes; family Pipridae; genus Pipra; species Pipra filicauda. The sequence continues at coordinate 348,229 of NW_024104084.1, read as the reverse complement.
CAGGTGTAAGAAATGAGAAAAGGAAGTCAAGAGAGAAAAATGGCAGCATGGATGCTGGCAAAACTAAAGGGTAAGAAGCAAATGCACAGGCAGTGGAAGAAAGGACAACTATCCTGGAAAGAGTATAGGAATGCTGCCTGGCTGTATAAGGATGAGGTCAGGAAGGTCATGGTACAGCTGGAGCTTTACTCGGCAAGGAATGCAAAGAATAGTAAGAAGGACTACTACAGGCAGTAGTAGCCTGATGAGCAAGTCTCATAAAGAGGTAAGAATGTTTCAGAAGGAGGCTGAGGTAATTGACAAAGTTCTACCTCAGCCTTCACGGGTGATTTCTCTTCCCACACCTCTTAAGTGGATGAACCCCAAAATGGGGACTGGAAGAGCAAAGTCCCTCCCACTGTAAGAGAAGATCAGATTCATGATCACCTGAGGAACGTGAATGTACATAAGTCTAGGGAACCCAATGAGATGCATGCCAGAGTCCTGAGGGAACTAGCTGGCGTACTTGCCAAGACACTCCCCATGACATCTGAATATCATGGCAGTCAGGTGAAGCCCCAGCTGACTGGAAAAGGGGAAACATTGTACCTGTCTTTCAGAATGGTAGAGGGGAGGACTCTGTGAATGACTGACCCCTCAGCCTCACCTCTGTGCCTCGTAGGACCATGGAACAGATCCTCTTGGAAGGACAGGGAAGTGATTTGAGACAGCCAGCACGGCTTCACAAAGGTAAAGTCATACCTGACCAACCCAATGGCCTTCTATGATAGAGTCACTACAGCAATAGATGAGAGAAAAGCTAAGGATGTCATTTATCTGGACTTCTGTAAGGCCTTTGGCGCTGTCTACCACAACATCCTTCTCTCTAAATTGAAGAGAAATGGATTTGATGGGTGGACTGTTCTGTGGATGAAGAACTGCTTGGATGATTGCCTCCAGAGGGCAGTGGTCAATGGCTCAATACCAAGATGGAGATCAATGAGAGTGGTGTCCCTCAGGGGTCCCTATTGGCACCAGTAGTGTTCGAAATCTTCATCAATGACAGGGACAGCGGGATCAAGTGCTCCCTCAGCAAGTTTTCACACAGCACCACACTGGTGGTTTGGTTGACACGCCTGAAGGACAGGATGTGAAATTATTTTAACCACGATTTGGCTGCAGTAAATGTCAAATGAGTGGAACAAGCCAGTGTGTTTGCTAATCGGCTGTGACTAAAAATCATAGAGGATTTGAAGAGAGGAGAGACTGGTTGTGGGAGAAACAAGCTTTACTACTTTTATTTTTTGCCCAAGCTGCAGCAGGCACCAATGAAACCAGTGCCTACAACTCAGAAATTAAAAGAGAAAGAAAGAAATGGAAAGGAGGGTAGGGCTCCAAGACTGATTACTGCTGCATAAGCATTTTGTCATAAGCAAAAAAGGAAGGCAGACCAGATAGGGGCCTCTAACAGTGTCAGAGATAAAGAGGCTAAAGTTTAAAAGCACAGAAGTTTAACTGCCAGTGTTTATTTATAGCTTCACACATACAAAGGCACTGCTATTTCAGGGAAACGGCACTATTTTTTATATGTGTCAGTTTTGAATAGTCCAGACACAGTAAAAGTAAAATAAAGTGAACCGCATGTGTTAAGGAACAAATTTAAATAGCAATGGCTCTGAGAATAAAGTGTACATTAAAATAAGGGAAGAGGCTATAGCTCATTTAATTTGCAGAATAAATCTCTGACAAAGATTCCTGTCTGGTGTACAGAGATGATATTAGGAGTTGAGAAAAAGATATAAACCAGAGTCTGATATAATACCTGTGTTGGTGGGTATGTGTGTATAAATACTGCCACTTATCTATCCCACTAACAATCAATCCATCAGTACTACATGCACAATCATAGACAATCACATTTATTATATTTATTAATATACAAAGACTTACCTATTAGCTGTATCAATACTTTATTTGGCAGTAAATTTTTTGAGGCAAGGATTTTTCTCGGTTTTATACAATGCACATATATAGCATGGAGAGATAATTGGTTCTATAATGATAAAAAAGTTGTGCTTCCTTGCCACCTTATTTTTTACTGACATTATCAGAGTTGTTCAATAAATGCCAGCTCTTCACCCTCTGATACACTGCTTTTACTCATTATATGCCACATGATTTACAGAGAAAAAAAAATAGTGGATCATATTAAAAGTATTTTAAAAGTTACCAGAACTTCAATGGAATGTTGTTTTCATTGTCTCTATATTTCTAGAGACAGTTTTCTGGCTGACAAACTATTTAAGTAGTTTGGGGGAGGGGATGAACTTCTTTAAATATACAATATTGTTATTTATGCTATACAATACACTTTCACTCTTAAGAAGACGAAAAAAAAACTATCCCAAAGATCCATCCCTATCTTTTTTGTGGCTAACATGTATGTTATTTACAAAGTGCTGAATTGTATGTAGACTTCTCTATTGATTACAGAGGTACAAAGAAGGAATCTGATTTATGATGGATTTTTGACTCAGGTTGTTTTCCATTGCCATATCTCTGTCAAGGGAAAGTTTAAGTATTTCAATTTTTATACCTCTCATTCATGGAAATTGCCTTTCTCTGGGATATCATAAAGACAAACCCCTCTGTTTTTGTAGTCTGCTGCTGTAGTTGCCCTTAGGAAGATCAAGCCCCAGACTCTGTGTTTCTCTCCAAGAGCCCAGACACATCTCTGCTCACAATAAGTGGACCCCAGCCTTGGTGGTTGCCCCACAGCAGGTAACCAAGGGGAAGAGAGGGCAGCTCAACCCTGTGTTGTAAAGGGGATGCAACTAGCACATTATAGAGCATTAAAACTAGCTCTGAGACATTCAGTAATTAGTACACAGGTTTTCCCAAATTAGGGTTCTTTACTCCCCGGAGCTAACAGGGCAAGAGGGCTACTGGAATTCAACCTGGTACTATCTAGTTTTCCCATGCCTATAGAAGGTGAGATCTGTTTTTTTCCTATCAAGCATCTTTAAAAGAAGGTCAGGAAATTTAAATCTAGAGTAAAATAACAAGCTGGACTTTGATTTAGAGACAAGTGTTGGCTTTATTCTAAACAAACTGTTTATGAACTGAGAATTCCCACTGCATGTAGTAAACTGCCTCAGAACTCTCTTAGAAAAGCTTAGCTTTTTTTCCTCATCTCTCTTATTACAGCTGTTGCTGAAAAATTTGATACAAACAAGCATTCTTGATATTTATCTTCTTTTTTTATTTTTTTTTTAATTTCCTATTTATTGCACATTAATACATCTGTTCTAGAACAGGCAGCAGTCACAAGCATTGAGGCCATGTTGCTGAGAACGCAGCTGCGCTGGGCAGGGCACGTCTCAAGGATGAAGGACCACTGCCTCCCTAAGATCTTGCTTTATGGTGAACTTGCCACTGGCTGCCGCAAGAGAGGAGCCCCGAAGAGAAGATACAAGGACTCCCTGAAACAACATCTCAGCCTTGGCCATGTTGATCATCATAACTGGTCTACTCTGGCCTCCAATCGGGAGGCCTGGAGACACACCATCTATAACGCTGCTGCTTCTTTTGAGAACACACGCAGGATCACCCTTGAGGAGAAAAGACAACGCAGAAAGAATCGTGTATTGCAGAATACACCATCTAAGGAGTCTTTCTGCTGTGCCTTTTGCAATCGGATATGTCTATCTCATATTGGCCTCATAAGCCACCAGTGTACTTGTAGCAAACGTGGATAGAGCCTTCCCAAATCTTCGTTCACGAAGCCCAACCATGAATTTATAAAACTGTTAAATTATTTTCTGGAAAACCAAAACCAGTCACAATTCTCTCATTTGAAAAAAAAAAAGATATTTATCTTATTTGTCTAAGAAAGAGAAAAAAAGCATCTTGGTAATCACTGATTTCTGTGTCTTTATTTTCTCTCAGTTTCCTTATTATGATTTAAAAAAAATTCCAATTACTTTAATTATTTCAACAGAATACAAAAATAACAAAGTCTGAAAGAAATCATCTCAGTTGATACTCTTCATTGTCTTTATTCTTTTCACCCTCTTCTCCTAATGACTTTTTGACACAAAGAGGAGGCTAAACTCCTAAGATTTTAATGAACAGTTATTTTTTCCTTATCTAGTAATTGGTTCCTTTGATTTCAGAGGTCCTGCTCATAAAGTAAGATACAACAAGGTATTATCAAGGATATATTAATAATTAACAATTATCTAAATGACTAAGAATCTTGATTTTACATAAAAAAAGATTAGATTGTTTTAAGATTATATGCTTGAAAAGAAACTAGTAACATTGTAGGAACTCCCAAGTCTAATCTATTTAAATCTTTCCCTTAGTACTGAAGGGGACTAATCAGTGCCTTTTTACCTTCTTAGTGAGAATAAGAGAGCATTATTTGGTTACTCCCCCATTTTCCATCAAGCAATATTATATGGGTAGTAATTTGCTACATGTATGAAGCATAACTCCTTTCTCCCAGGAACAAACAGAAAGAAATGAAATCACACCTATTCAGAGAGACTTCAACCCTTCTGGGATATTTCTGCAGTAGTTCACTGTGCTTCTGACTTTCACTTTGCTCAGGGCTCATTCCAAAATCAATCCGTAGCCTTATATGTGTTTATATAGCATTGTATTGGCACATCTAACTATGCAACAGCACCTCTTTCCCCCCATGGTGACTTGCAGCATCTTGCTGCAAAAGATATTTTTGGGATGGGATTTTACCTGCCAGTTATTCTGGGGTGACTTTGGAAAGGTCAAAGAAATTACTCTTAGTTTGTTCTAGGCAAAAACTGACATACCCATGCGGGGGCAAAAAGAATCCATGTGGATTATACTGACATTATAACACTGATTTTGTTTGTTTGTTTGTTTATATATAAATATGCATGTGTCTGTGTGTCTGTATTTCTCTCCCCCAAATCACTCTTAGGCTCTCACCACAGCCCCTGTCATAACTGAAGGCAGAAGACAGTTATCTCATGACCTGAAGGCATTAGCCAAATTATCATGGATCAGACATCCGCAAAATACAAAATGAGGTTTCATTTGACATAGACATTTACATCAAACATATACAGAATAATTATTTCCACTGGAGCATTGATGAATCAACCAATGGCAATTTAATGAGAATACTGTCTGTCCTTGTAAGTTATATTCCCCTTCAGTTGCAAAGGTGCTAGCCAAGCGCATTGTATCACTCAGTCTTGTCAGAGTAGATGTTCTGTCACTGATTAAAGAGCTGGATGTCCTCTTTAGTCACAAAAACATTTCATGGAATAACCTTGTTTCTGTCTTAATGGATTCTTGCAATGTAATGAAAGGCTCCAAACTGGACTTGAAGAAACCCTCAGAGAGACAGAGAGTGTCACTTCTCACTTAGTCACCGCCGGCAATTGCTGCCACTCTGCCCATAGCACACCTGAGAAGAGATGTACAAGTCATTTAAAAGGCACATTCCGTCAAATGCATAATGGGCAAGAAAAGCATCAGAGGAGTTTTTGCTTCCTTCCCCCTCCCCAGCCTCCTCAACATTCAGATTTCTCAGCTTTGTCACAGCCAAACGAGGGGGTCAGGCATAAGAACGAATGTTTGATACTGCTGTGTGAGCTGCATGTGACATGCCGATGGCACCTTGGTAATCTGTGCCAGGTAAATGATTTCCCAGGGTTTGCAGAGAGGAAGTGGGGAAAAAGAAAGGAGAACTGACAGTGCAGTTTCACTCCACATCTGCTGCCAATTTTAAGGAGTCACTAATTCACAAACTATATGGTAAGCACATTTAACTGTTCTAGCATTTTTCTCATGCTTCATGAAAACAGAGATAATAACTGGTAAACCAACTGTAAAATTAAAAGAACTAGATGTTGCCAATAAAGACCATCATTTCAGGAAAATAAATTTGTTTCTTGGAAGCTGATCTCTAACGTATGCTTTAGGTGCCCACAAGAAAAGCAATTCAACTGGAGAGTAAATTGATCTTGCTCCACTGGTTTATATGAACAGAGCAAAAAATATACACCAACAGGTTATCACTTAATAACTCTTTGTTTCCCTAATATTGAATCAATAGCGGGATCACTTGGAGTCATCAAATCTTGAAGTGCAATGTAAAAAGTAATTCAAGGACACACACCCGTAGACACACACACACACACACACACATGCACACACATGCACCACTGAAGGAATAAACATTTCCAAGGCAGAATATTCCATCACACTTAAGACAATATTGGTCTTTGGAAAATAGGAAACAGCAGCTCAATATCTTCTCACAGAACTCATGGTCCAAAGCATCTGCTAGTATAATTCTTCTTATTTCTGCGGAGGAACTGGTTGCATACCCAGTTACAACTGTGTTTTAAAAAATACACACGCTATGCGCAAGACAATCTCATCTCTCTGGTGTCCAGGGACAGGACTTGTGGGAATGATTGAAAGCTGCACCAGGGGAGGTTCAGACTGGATATTAGTAAGGATTTCCTAATTGAGAAGGTGGTCAAATGCTAGAACAGGTTTCCTAGAGAGGCAGCAGATGCCCTAAGCCTGTCAGAGTTTGGAGGCATTTGGACAACACCCTTAACAACTTTTTCTTGTCCCCCCTGAATTTGTCAGACAGTAAGACTAAATGATCACTGTAGGTTCCTTCCAATTGAAATAATCATCCATTCCCTTCTATTCATAGAGGTAAGCACATACAAATGCTGAAGGTTTTGTTGTTGTGCCTAAAATTAGGTCCATTTTGTTGATAATCTTAAATTCCTTACAGTATTTTTGTATCTAGCATTTGGAGAGAGAAGCCTCCCTTTGAGATCTTTTTCCTTAGAAGAGAGGGGAGACAAACTGTTGGGATGGTCACTGACTAAATTGCAGTTTCTAGAAACACCCTTGGTATGAAATTTTCTCAAACTCCATCAAGGTACCAGATAGGTTCAGGACCTAACCTATTGTATATATTCCCTCATTCCCAGGCAAACACACTCCAAGAATCTCAGAATCCCCTATATATCTGTATAAAGAAAAAAATTAATAAGCTCTCATATTCCAACACCAGTGATATTGGTGCTGGCAATTTGCCAAAGACTAAACTAGGCAAATGAGTAAGATAACGTCTTTATTTATTGCTGACCTGTGAAAAAACACATCCGTGTGAGATGTAGATGACATTGTGTTGGTTATTTTTTGCATACAATAGATAGATCCTAAGTCAATGGCTCAGTTTAATGTTTCTAATATTAAACATAGTGCTACCAGCATCATCATGCCAGTGGTCAAATTTCCACTTCTAGTGAGTGAAAAAAGGAAAAGAAACAGAAAAAAAGAAAAGGTTATATTTCAGGGACATGAATTAATTGGAAAGCTGTATTTCCAATACAGTTGATATTAAGCTTTTCCATTGACATCAGAGCTGTGAAATATAGCTGACTCAAGGGGTAGGAAAATAGAGGAATATGTTTTCCTGACAACTGACACATGGCCTGCTGTCTCCTTAAAGGGCTGCTGGCCATCCACTCTGCTTCCTGACTCCCACAGGCCACCCTGAGTCTCAGCAGCTACGGGTGAATTTCAGCAAAGTTTGGCTGCTCAACCACAGTGCACTTCAACCAGTGAATGGGACTGGAAATCACAGGCGATTGATTCATCTCACTGGGTTCCTACCATCACCTAGCTGGGGATATAAATCAAGTCCTCTATTTCTCTTAGTCTAGAAGGAAATAAAAAGGACTGCAACCCATTTATATTAAATTAAACCCATCTCTGTTTCTTTCTTCTTTTTTTTTTCTTTCAAATTTTAAATAAAGTTCAGTGCTAACCCCAATCCACACAGGTGAAAAAATACATCAGTTCTAGCTTTTCATCAAAACTACTTGCTTTATTAGTTCTGACTTTATCTCATGTTTGAGGAATAAAATGAATAACTGATAATGACAAAAGGATAGCATTTATTTTATGGCTTATGTATTCTGAACACTGTAAATATCAGCAAATCAATCCCTTCTGACTGCCATTACTACTAACAGGCAATTCAGAGGAGAAGAATCGGAGGCCAAAAAGCCACTTTTCAAGGGCTCTACGCAGGAGCAGATATGATCTGATCTTTCAGTGTCCTTATCACCACCATTCCTCTAGAAAAAAAAAATAAAAATTTCCTGAATTCATTTGTCTGCTCATGTTGCACTGAATGGTCTTTCTTTGTGCATGTGTGTAAGAAGCTTCTAGAGGCTCAAAAAGGAGATGATGCTTCCCAGCCTGGAACAGCAACATCATCCAGTTTAAAAAAATCTGTGATAAACACATTTATCCACTAGAGGATGCCTGGACAAGCTCCTCTGGGTAGAAAACAAATTCTTACGCTGAAAAAACTTCAGCGACTGACTGTCGGAGGCACAAGTCTGCGATGACAGTCCTAATTTGCGTGCCTCGTCACCAGTATCAGGACGGCCGATAAAGCAGCAGCGAATGGGCAGCTCTGTGTGCACCATCAGGCATTTTAGCAGGCACTTAAGGAGGCGTCCTGATGCAGATAATGCAAAGCACACAAGGAGTTTGGAGCCACGGGTGCGAAAATCAGAGTGAAACGGGGTGAGACGTGTTTTAAAGTTAAACGGATGCTTCACCCAGGTTAAAAAGTTTAAGCACAGGCTTTTTGCACATAAACCAACTCTATCTCTTTTCCATGAGTTCCTCGCCCGGTTCTGAAGAGTGTTTTGCGTATGGCTCAGCCACAGCTATGAGTAGGGCTGCAGAAGGCAGTGGGAGCTGCCTCCTCAGGAGAGGGGGCATGGGGAACTGGATTTTGCAGGATTTAAACTTACGCTTTTAGAAAACTCTGCAGCATCGGTCCGTACAATTTGGCTTTGTACGACCCCACGAGTTTCTAGCTCTCCTGAGGAATGGGGCTTCACAATAGCTTTAGCTCATCAAGGTTAAGAAATAAGGCACAGAACTTCTACCAAGTTGTCATTCTGTTGCTTTGACAGGGTCCATGCTTAAAATCAGTACTGAGCAAGACAGCTGAAAAGCAGCTCAGAAATTTTCCCCATCTGTAACAGCTCTGCATTTCGAATGTTCTCACCTTAAACAACTGCACTTCAATACACATGACAGCTATTGCTAATTCATTCAGCTTTTGCATACACAACATATTTGCTCATCCTCTGGTGCTACCAAGAAGTTACTGTAAAAAACCCTAAAATCCGAGCCTAAAATCCCAAGTTACAATGTACACTTTAAAGAAATATATACAATTTTTTTATTGTTTGTGCTCAGTCTGTTTATTACCAAATGTTTAACAGGATGAAATTCAACAGATTGAACAGCTAATAGTACTAGGTATTGAATTTACAATTGAACACAGAGTGGATGAGTCTATTATAAAGCTTGTCCAGGGAATGCATTTATGAGACATCCTCTAATCAGCAAAGAGAGGGGGCATGTTTGTCCTTTGTCTGTTGCATTGTGAGTTACTGTTATTCTGAAAGACTGGCTTGTATCCAGGAAACAGCAGATGTGGGTGGATAGAATTTTTTTCCCTTGCCTTTCACTTAAAATAGGTCAGTAACCAAAATTTAATTATAATAAAGATAACCTGAATTGTTTCTTTGACAATTAGAATAATTAATAATACAAGTTCAGAAGACTCCTCTTCCAACACAGTGTATCTTTCTTGACTCTGACTCAGTGGTACATCTTTTAAATACGATTTTTTGCAAGCAATGCAAATCTTGAAAAGTTTCATAGAGCTTTAAATATTTGATTTATTGAGTTGTTTTGTTGCAGGTTAATTCAGCTTGTACTTACCGTCTCTGAATACTGGAGAACCTATGGTGTTGGTTTACATTATAAAAAGGAAACATTTATCTTGTCGTGATATTGATATTTTCCTGTAAAGTTGCGATATTCAACTATTCTTAGTAACACTGAGAAGAGCTGATACCAACAAAATAAGATGAATGCTTACATTTTGTTTTAAAGTAAAAGTCATGAAAATAAAGGTTCATGGCCCCTACTTGATTACATTTTCTTTGCTCTCTCTGGACATCGTATTATCAAATGAAAATGCAGATAATGGGCTATTTTGTTCTTTTTCTGTCTAGATTGGCAAATCATTATCTATGTCCTCTCATCCATCCACAGCACAGAAAAATTATCTCTTAATACTATTCGATTTTCAACAACTATAAAATACTGATATATATGCATTTGTTTTATCCACAGATCTTAGAAATATTTATAAAGAACTTTAATATTAACATTTTCTCTTGTCATATACAAAAAGACTATGACATTCCTTTGACAAATGTAGAAACTGAGGCAGAAAGCATTAAGACTTTTTCAAGAATATCAAACTAGTTTTAGATCTTCAACCAAATTTTTGGGATAACATTGGCCAAATACAGGGAGATCTAAACACAAAGTGACCTTAAAAGATAGTATCCACAGTTAGAATACAACCTTTAAATTTAGCTAGGAATTTGAAAGTATGTAGTAATTGTAATATAAAAGAAGAACTATCTGTATTTAAGTCTCTACAATATTCTTCCTATGTTATTCAGCGATGGAACATTTGATAATGTACTTTATGTAGTAAGGTGGATTAATACATCCTAATAGTGGCTATAGCAATTTGTTTAGGTTGATTGATAAAAACTGTGGGCTTTTTTGGGCACTTCGTACAATAACTTTATGTCTATTATATACAATACAATAACATTGTAATGTTATAATATCTCTATAAATATTATAATAATTATATATAATATTATATAGTTAGATGGTTTAATGATTTTTTAAATAATTATTTTATCTTATATGTTGCCTCACACTGAAAATATTTCACCCACATATCAATATTTCAGGAATGAGAGTTTTGTCTGGATGAAACAAGAATTATCCTCAAGAACATGACAGGCTAAAGCAGAATTACTCTACTGATGGATGTAATGAATACACTTTTTCCTCAATGGAGTAAATATATTCCCAGACATTTTATTTTCAGAATTCCTTAATTTTTTGCTGATCATTCCCTCTTACAACACAGTACTGCTTGTTCTCTGTGCTTGGCTGGTGTTTTAGCACCCTTTTGACTGGTAAAACTCTTCCAAATTCATATAATGAACACGTATTTCCAGGAGCAACAGATATTCCATAAAAACCTATACCTTATTTTAGTTATTGTGTTTAAACTGCAGAGACTGAAGCATAGATGTATTCAGTTCAATTCAGAATGAAGTAGGTTAGTATTTGGGATACAGATCACAGTTTTTGTGAAAAGTAAGTATGGAAGTATGAAGTGTATTCTTAGTTACCTTTTCATTTATATTTGTATATTTTCAGGTTTTTATTTATCCATTTGTTATACTAATGTATGCTTGCCACGGGAAAAAACAAACAAAACAAACAACTCCCTTCTTTGCTATAGCCCATTGGTAGTATAAGTACTGTAACACAAGCAGATCTTTCCAGGACCCTTCCTTTAACAATCAGAAAATCCAAATTTATGGTAGTACTTTAAAACTTCAGTTTTACAGGAGTCTTTCCATTTCTGTAATTAGAAATCTTGAATTGGATTTAAATAATATTTAAAATACCTTTTCCATAAGACTATTTGACAGATTTCTCTAAAATGTCAGGAAGTTTGCCCATCCTCCTACTAGGCTGCAATTCCAAAATCAATGCCTTGTCCAGTTCGAGCCGTGGGAGTTTAGATTTACTTTTCAAGATTATATAGATATTTTAAGCCAGAATTTTATACAAAGAGTCACTCTCACCTTACTCAATGACATCTGACTGGAAAATCACTAGATTATCTCTTTTTTATTCCTCCATCCCCTCCCTGTGGGAGTCCCAGGTCAAAGATTTATGTACATATTTAGGACTAGAATAATCATGTCCAACACCTGATGCATATCTTAGCTCTCTCCCTGCCACCTCCCCTGACAATGACTTCTGCCTTCTTACTGGGAGTATTCTGTGCAGTGACAGCAACAAAATGGATGAACAGTGCGCTGAGATCCCCTGCAATGACCTCGGCCATGGCTGTGTGCCTGAAACAAAACACCCTCAACACTCAGAGGTGTTAAAGCAAGGAACCACCACAATGGGTTCTGCTGTTTTTCAGCATGTTTTTGTTGCTGCTTGCCCAGCGAGCCCTTCAGTCCCTCTCCTCCTAAACTCACAAAGCCTTGAAGTGTTTCCTTAGAAGCACTGTTGTACTCAAGGTGAGAGAACAGAAGCACCTTCTAAAGAGTATGACTGCAATTCTCTATCAGCTGCTGCAATAGTAACATGAACAAAGGAATTCACAGACAGACAGACAGATGAAGAGGCAGTCCAAATTTGACTGCCATGCTATGGGCTTGATTTGTGAAATTAAAGATTAGCATCAATCCAGGGGGAATTTTCTCTGTTGTTGTCAGCATAGGAAGGAATTTCTGCCCGATTTTACTATTATTTAGCTGCTTAACTTGAATCGAAGATAGATAGGTTGGCTTATATTTGTTTCTGAAGTAAATAAAAATGAGGAAAAGCATCTGACACAGCTCAATTAATTTATTGATTAGGACCATAAGAGACCACAACCAATTAACAACATAAAATATGTTACCAACAACTTGTCTATTGTGGTTCTGAACCAGTTAAAAAGCAGGCCAGCTCAGCACGACTTTTCAAGCTGCCTTCGTATTCTATTTCTTTAAAACACATAGTTTTATAGAATTTAATAAACCCCCATCTGCTTATCTTTAGAGCAAATGTACCAAAAAATATCAACGTGTACCAGACACACAAATTAGTATTACTGGCATCCATTTAACAGTTTTGAAAACAGAAACATAAAAGCAAGAGAAAACCATCTAAGCTTAGTACAAGGAAGAAAGACTTTGTATTTATTTAACAGAACCAAAGGTTATATGAAGTTTAATAAGTCTCTTGATGTGAGTTTTGGAAGTCCAGTTCAGAGCTTAATATGTCACAGAAAGGACCTTCATGCACACATTTTAAAATATCCCCCTGAAAATATGTCAGTGGTTAAAATATACCAGGTTATAAAGATATAGGATTGTTTAAAAGATCATTCTCTATTTTTTCTCTATCCCTCAATTCATTAGTGACTGTGATGCAAAATGGAACTTTCCAACATTTTTCGTATCTGCAGTATATCACAAGTCATTCACTTATCTATGACTTTTTAATTGATGTTCATGATAGCTGTGATTTCCAGACACTGAATAGGTCAAAACCTGTGTAATGCCTAGCACTGCACAAAAGGTAGTATATTCTGTTCTCTCTTGATGAAGTTTATAAGGACTCAATCCTTATCCTGTAGCCTTCATTCCATTGAAACCCAGTAAAGAAGCAAGTCAGATGATATTATTGACATTCCCTCAACATGTGAGAGAGAACATATCTTGCAGATTTGAAATGTGGTAGAACTCTGGGTGGTTTTCAAGGCCTTCTCTAAGTGGAAGACAGCATCTCTCTCTGCAGAATGATACCTTACGTATTTTAAAGTACACATCTTGTATCAGTTCTCTTCAAAGTAGAAGGTTATAAAGTAAGTTGTTTGGTTTTTATTGTTTTTTTTTTCTCTGTGTGAGTTGCTCTTTTATTCCCGCTATAATGAACACAAGTTTTTATTCATTCCCAACTTTCTCTTCTGTCCTATCATTGTCCTAGAAAACTGTTGTGTGCCCCATCATACAAACAAATATGTGCTATTTGCTGCTACCATTACAGGAAGAGTTAGTATTATTCTAAAATGTGATTTAAATAGATCCAGTTTCTGCTCTGTATAGCAAATATAAGCATTAATTTGTGAGATAAAATAAAGTTTGGATTTTACTTTCATTTTAAAATGAGATGAAAGAGAAGAGGAAAAGAAAGAAAAGATAGAGGAAAAAAAAGGGGTAAGAAGGGAAGAGAGGATGATGGGATGGAGCATAGAGAGAGGGATGAGATGGGGGAGGAAGGAAGGAAAGGAGGGAGGGAGGAAGAGAGGGACATGTTCATGTCCTTGTGTAACCTTACAGAAACTAGTTTTATCTTAATTCAAAAGAAAGAAACAAAACATCCAGCTAACACCCTTAATTCTTCAAAGAAACCACAGTATTTCTCTACTGTCAGTTTTCTGTTGTTACTGAATATAGCCACCACAAAGCAGAGAAAATTCATGCATCCTAGGCAGAACCCCCAAATCTAGTTTCCATAAACACTTAGAGATGGCTGGTATACTCAGGATAAAACCCAGGTTTACTAACAAGCAAGCTCCTCAATCCCAATTCGAAATATTTCAATTGAGAATATTCTAACCATGATCTTAACATGCAAGGCACACATAAAGTTGACAAAGGAAATTATTGAAGACAATGTCCCACTGTAATTAAAACAGTGGAAAGGCTGAATGTAGAAACTCTCCCACCCACCATTCACCCTTCCCATCTTAATGCAAGTAGAAATACATGCTTTGTAGACCACAAATACCCAGACTGATTAATTACACGGCTATGCAATATTACTCATGCATTCCTCCTGAAATGTCAAAAGGATTAGGAGTGCCACATCTTTCCTCCCAAACTCTAATCTAAAGGAGCCCTGCTGCAATGAAAACAGTGCAATTACTTTCGTACACTGTCAATTTTACAATAGGGGAAAAAAGAGCTTTACTAACAGCAAATAATTATACCACCACTTAATGATTGATTTAACATAGGAAACCCATCTAATTCCTTTTGTCATTGCAATCTACAGTACTAACACTCTAACAATGCTGCCTTAGTGGTTCTGCATTACATTAGTGTTAAGAATAATGCTAATATAAAACATAGCTTAACTTTTTATATTGTTAATCTGCATCAATGCACTCTACTCCCAGTGTATTATGAGGCCTATTAGTGTAGCAAACGTTTGCGATGATACAATCCAGTCTGCAGCATCATTTCAAGAAAGGGACTAGTGCAGCATTTTACACATTTGAAAAAATTAGCCTCCTACATGGCACACAGGAGAAGGGTCATATACTTTCAATTTTATTGCAAACAACAGCTGATAAACTAAGGAGTAATACCCCAGAACACAATTCTGTGTTTTCAAGCCATGCCTACTTTTAAACTGGTTTCATGCAGATGATTGCTTCCTCATCTTGAGGTTTTGAGACAGGGATGGACCTTTTTTTTGATATTATTTGTATATATCAAGGCTCAGTAGTACATTGGGAAGGTCTTTTAAAAGAACACAGGAAGATCTCATTTTATGGTACAGGACTTTGAAATAGTTGTTAATTTCTATTTAAATCCACAGCACTATGCTAGTTGCTGTATGAACTCAGTAAGAAGAAGCACTATTCTGGTAGATATAACCACATAAATAAAATATAGGCCTGGCATTAACAAAAAAGGATAAGGAGCATTCTTGCCTTAATCTTTCAGATTTTGTTGTACTTCAAGTACTCAATTAATTCGGCAGACAGCAAACTTTTCAGAACTACTGAATTCTTCCTGAACAAAAAGAAATCTGACAAGGTCATGGATGTTTTGTGAGTTCCAGATTTGGGCCAGAAAAGATTAATTTAAGAATGTTGTAAAAACTGGGACGTATTTAGTATCTGGTTTAGCAGAAGAACAAGTAGAACTTGTCATGTATTTATCTCATTTCAAAATTCAGGAAACTCAATTGTCTTGCCCATTCACATATTTGATGTAGTGTCAGTGAGTGTTTTAGCTTTTCATTCATCTCTAATAAGAATGAAATGAACATAAAAAGCATTGTAACAGAGTGAAAGAACCGCAGTATCAAATTGTACCCTTGAATATCCTGTCAGAGAGGGCTGTAAATTCTGCACTTTCCATTTCTTGGTCAGAAAACATGTGGGCTAAGAATGAAGGTGTGAAATCATTAGAGTTTATATCTCAGCCTGGCTGTAAGCTTTGGCCTATTTCTTTAGAAGTGTCACTACTTTCTGTTTAACATATCAACCTGCCTATTTGGCATTTGACAGCAGTATTGAATTTTTGCTGAATTTTATGCTTCAGGAAGGGCATAAAGTAACAGGTTTTCCCCTGGGCTCCCCCGTCCACAGCCTCAAATTTACTATGAACTTCAGAAACACTTTGTAATCTCATGTAAATATGTTATTTCCTCTTTTCTGTTGGAAGCAGCCTTTTTTTTTTTCTTTCTTGGCAGGATGGGCAGTGGAGGGTAAGGATTCCCTTGACTCTGGAGAAGTTGCTTGGAAAAAATCCAAAGTAAAACTAAATAATTCTCCCTTTTGCCCTTTCTCCTGGTTTTGGGTGGATCTCAGCACATAAAATTGTCTTTGATGATTTCTCTATGTACTGCCTTGGTACCTTGTTCCTCCTTCATAATTTTACAAAGCCCAGGCTCTAGGCTGGAACTGCACATTCCATTTGGTGGCAAGGGGTCTGAAAGGCAAATATTGCCACACTGAGAAAGTAAATATCCACATTCTTTTGTAGATTCAAAGCCAAATTTTAAAAAGCTCCTTGGGTCCTAAATACCAATAGAGAGCAAGTTACAGGTGAAATACAGATGTTCTCCCAAAATGGATGTCATGACACTTAGCAATACGATAATGAAATATTGTGGAATCCACCATGAACATACTACCATCTGAATACTGTATAGAGCTAATAGGACAAAATGGACATGGAGGATTCTGAACAGACACCAAACCAAGCCAAAATTAGTTAGCGAGGCTAGTCTGAGGAAAAAAAACAACAAACCAAAGCAAAGGAAAAACCTGATTTGTATTTATCCTATAATTCAGGTGTGTAAACCTTTGCTTCTCTAACACGAAGTCTCAGCATCCCCTCCTCACTTCAGGTGTCTGAGGCATGGACTGAAGCACAGGGGTCTGGTGATGCACTCTTAGAAACATGCCCAGAAGACGAGGATTTAGAAGATGGGTTGTTGAAGAGTGTGTGTGCATGTGTGTGATCGAAATGTCTTCCATATGTGTAGGGATCACTTAGGAGAAAAAAGTGCTATACACGGAATGAACCATAATTCTGACTGTCCTCACCAGCCACAAGACAGAGAAGGTTGTTGAGAGAAGACATATCTTAAAGGCCCCTTCAGAGTCTCAAAAGAGCTTTGTTTTTAGGTTACAGATCCAATTCTTCCCTTTCCTCCTACTCTGCTTCACGGCTTTAAGATACAGTAATTCTAGGTTCCACTTCACAGGACACAATTAGATTTACCAATATTTAATTTTAAAGCATAGTATTCCTGACTGCAATAACTTTAGTGAAGGAACCGGGACACTCAGAGCTCATAATTCAAGTAGAATTTTTAAACAGGTGTTCTAAAATTTTCCTGTTGCTGAGACTATTCTTTCCAACCCCTCTTTCACTTTTTCTATCACTTTGTTCTGCCAACACTCAACATCACTTTTTTTTTCAATTGCTTTCAGATTTTGACCCACCAAAATACAAATGCTTTCCTTTTTGCTTTTCTTGACTAGAAGGTTTTGAGTTGTGGGGGGAAAAAAAAAAGTCTTCCTATTTTTTTTTCTTTTATATTTTCACATTTTTTTTCATTCTGCTTTGCATAGATTTATCAGAGGGGAGCAAAGAGTGATTAAATTCTTTACTAATGAGTGGGAATAACATAAAAGATCACGATTACAACAGGATGGATGAGGTAGTATATCTAATCAGTTACTTGGCTCAAGTGCAGGAAATGATAATCATTTAAACTGAAGAAATCCCACCCCACAAAACTGTCTATCTAGATGCCTTCTAAAGAATAAATAAAGTCCACTGGTTATTGCACCTTTGCACATTTCTACCAGTCCTGAGGGCACACTGACACTTTTTTTTTACTCTGTTAGTAGATTAATGTATTCCTTTGCCACCTCTATTGAGATGGCAATTTCGTTCTCAAGTTCTTATCAGAAATACATGATTTTGGCCAAAACAGACCTCTGAAAGTTATGGAGAAATCTGAATTGCAGCACTGACTAGTCTGATAGTAACATTTTATTTTAAACTGCTGTTATGGACACCATGAGTCTCTTTCTCAGAAGACAATAAATATGAACTAGTCTCCTGTGACTTCATTTTTCCTCATGAATGTCCTGTTAGATATGGATTCAAGAATGAAGATGCGCTGATCCAAGGAAGTGGACATGAATATGATAAAATGGAATTTAGGGATCAGAGAAGCTCATAATAAAAGGTTAGCATATGGGGCAGCCACAGCAGGAGGAGATAGAACCCGAGCAAGTACGTGGAGGTCAGAACACTGAAGATGTGTCTTCACACAGAAGTCCTAAGCACAGGCAAGAACAGCTGCAAAATGATTTTGTCTCCTAACACACTCAAGCTGGAAATTCTGGGCCAGTTGTAAACTGTGAGTTATTCAGGCCATTCAGGTGCTATTGAATGAAAGATTTAACACCTCCAAAGGGGATCATGTTGCACTTCCTTCTCCTTCCACACAGTGTTTCTCTGGATGTACTGTTTTTGATCCGTTGGTTCAATTTCTCATGTTGGAATTGCTGTTGATAGCTGGGTGATTTTCTGTAGAATTAGTATTCTGAACTTGGTTATTGAATAGATAGTTAGGTAAGCACTACAGATGATACAAGGAGAACGAAAGGAATGGGATGATAGAAGGAGAATGTAAAGCAGAAACAACTCATTTTTGAAACATTGAGTAAGGCTGTGTCAGTCAGTATTATCTGAGCACAGCTTTAAAAGCCAGGGAGCTGACTAAAGTCAACTCAAAGTCTGATAGTCCACGTGGAACCTGCCAAAATCTAAGAATAACCAGCTAACTCTCATTCAGAATGGAATCCTTGTGTAACACTAATTTTATTTCCATTCAGATCTGAAAATGTGGGTTACTTCCATCATTATTATCTGGTCCAGTAGGCCAGATAATACTGATGAAAGTCACCCTCTTTTAAGTTACATATTAATCAAATGAGAGACTACTCAGGTGACCCATATTAGCTTTATTAGACTGGTCCTTTCACAGACTTAATAGACAAAGTCAGGCAGCAAGAACAGAGTAATTTCCCACAAGGTCCAAGCCTATCCAAAGGGAAGTCATGAAGTACAGCGCAATGACTCCATTCACTTCCAAAATCTTTATGAACAGATTCTCCGGGGAGCTAAGACTGCTCCATAAAATGCACATATTCCTATGCCTTGCAGCGTGATCCCAGCTGTTCACAGTCTCTCCTGCTGCCACCAGGACTCCATCAATCTTTGATCTCATCTCCAGCTGCATGTTTTAGGATCTCATCCTCAAGAACCAGCACAATGCTAAAACACTTCCTCTGTTACTGCTGTCAGAGATGATAAAGAAGAAAATATATAGGAGTCAGCTTCAGCTGACACAGTCCAAGTTCCTCACCACCAAAGAGGTTTTAGATCACATCTACTCCAAATTTTATTTAAATTCTCTGTTTTTAAGGCCATATTTTCTATGCGTGAGGTTGCCAATTTTTAGTGAATTTAGCATTATATTCATACAATATAAGCTAGGACTCCACAGGTCCATCCACACCAGTAAATTAAATGATCTCCAACACTGATCTCTGACATTGCAGTTGTTGTATTAAAATATATTTAGGCAGAGATTCATGAAAGAATGACAGTAGACCTCAGGCAATGTCCTACGTGGATGAGTCCAACTCTTGAGAAGTACAGATGATGCTTTTCTAGTGTCCAGGCAAATCTTCTAATTTACTGGTGTGAGCAGAGAGGACAGTATTCACCAGACTTACCTGGAGAAATGAGAGAAAGAGTTATGATGGCTAAATTATCTTCAATTTTCCTTCAAAGGTACTTAAAATTATCAGGTATAGACCTATCTTTAAATTAGCTACATACAATAGTCAGTGTAAATAATTTTCTCTTTACAGTAGTTTCCTAATAGAAATGGCAGAACCTCTGGTGTTGAAACTGAAAAAGGGATTGAGAAACTTGTGCTTTTGCAAAGCAATAAACCAGTTTCAGTTCTAAAGAAAAATATATAAACCACAATGATTACTTAACTTCTGGAATATTGTAAGTCTTAGATAATGTTTCTAAAGGCATCAACAAAAGGTGGTACAATACAAATTATTACTATTGTTATTATTATTCTTCAGTAACACCACAGCTCTATCCCACCATCAAGAAAGAGCATCAAAAGTTGGCATAAGCTTTGATGAAAATTACTTGTAATTCTCAGACAAAGTTGATGCAGTGATGTGTTACTAAAGCTGAATGATTTTTCTCACTTTTTTTAATGCTCATTAGTAATTAATTTTTCTTATTTAAAGAAGATGAGGTCTTCTTTGCATAAAAATGAACCATGGACAATTTCCAAGGGACCGAATAAGTCTTTTCCTTAGCATGCTTCAGTAAATAACCTGGGTTAGAATATTCAAAAGAGACTTGATCAGAAAGGCACTTCAGTGACTATGGTTAGTTAATTTCTTATGTGATTTTGAGTTAGTTATTTGTTAGGGAAAAAGAGAATTTCATACCATTTCTAGTTAAAAATTAGGGGCCGAAAAATGCCCTGGGGCCAATAGAGAAAAATGTTTAACCTCAGGGCATAGCAGTGCAGCAGTCAGGCAGTAGTAAGGCTCTGTACTTAGATATTCTGTTTTGACAAGCTCATTAGCCACACAAAAAGTTCATCTTTGAGATCTTAGAGGAGTAAAGGGATGAGGAAAATAGAATCCCTCTCTCCCTCCTGAAATTTCTGTATTGCATGTACATGTGTCTGTGGTGCAATTCTTAGCAAATTAAATGAGAACGGCGTCGGGTTTTATTTGTCCTATTTAGTAAAATAAATAAATAAATTAATAAATATATATAGGGTGTCAGCTTTCACCAGATCATTGTGAAAAATGTGAAAAAGTGAGGAAGTTTTCTGCCAAAAATTCATTGATGCTTAGATTAACAACAACAAAATACAGACTCTGGGGCAACTCTGTTAATCCAACATAGAAAAGCTGGGACAGCCTCACCAAAAATTGATCTATCCCACAGCATGAACTTGTTGCTTATATAATTTCTGACTCCAAAAGCTTTCCTGCTACTCAAGTGCACCTAAAGGACTTGATGGACTAAATGTGTCCTGATATTCGGGAATACCTGGTGATATTGACAAATGCTCACTGTAGTCCAGGACGAGGGGGAACCACCCAACTCATTTTCATCTATGACCTGCTGGTATAGTAAGCGTTAATTTGAATGGAGGTCTTGGAAATACAGGAGCTTGCTCATTACTTTCTGTTCTCTGTCACATCTATTCTGTGACCTACAGCCTCTGTTCCTCTGTTTTACTCTCAGACCAGCTGCTGTTAGCTATCATATTTTTTCTCTTTACCACTTTTTTGCTCAGAGTTATAATAGGCAGTTATTCTGAAACCTGTATGATCTAAGGAAGTCTTGCGAAAGGGAGAGTGACACACACGTATGTGTGTAGTGTTGAGGGAGATTACAGAGTGCAAACTAAAGTAATATCTGCATTCCTTGGTATGCTTTAAATTTGATTTGATGCAGAATTATCAAGCAAAGTTATCTGACCTGTGTTATGCAGGAGGAGTTACACAAGGTCCCTTTTGGACTTAAAATCTATGAATCTATAACAGCAATGGCAAGTACGTGTAAGGTGACCTTCCCAGATTCACAGTATGCTTCAGTCAAGAATGTCTTATCTGACTATCCATTCAACAGAAAAAGGGTTATAACCAACAATCTCAAAAATACCTTAGCATATTTTAAAGGCAAACAAGGTCATTTGCAATGGTTCATTAATTTTCGGAGAGCATTTGAGTTTTTCTGGTTGGGTTTGCTGTTGTGATTTTTCTTTTTTTCCTTTTTTTTCTTTTTTCTTTCTTTTTTTTTTTTTTATTTTAATTGCAGATTAAAATGTGGGTTGAGAGGGATGATTTTTTAAAATCTGCTGGGAAAGACGACATTTAGTTATCTAAATTACCTAGTTACCTACATCTTAGGTAAGGGGTCTTGTCAAGAAGTGTCCTGACAAACTTCTGCTTTTTCTGTGCCCAGAAATCATAAGTACATAAAGAGACAAATGCTAAGACACTATTCCCTTGCTTTTACTTCCTTGCTTAACAATAGCTGTAATTTATTTGAAAGAGCACAAGTAATGGCTAGACAGAGTAATGTGTCCTTCAGACACAACCTTAGTAGATACTTAATTCTTACCATTAGTTGACTAAAGCAGAGTGGGTCAAATGCCCCTGTCTGGTCTATGCTAGCAGAAAAAAAAGTGTGTAAACAGTTCCAACAGTGTGAACCATGATGAATTGGGACAGAGCAGCCTGAGGTCTCTGTGCGAAAGAAGAAAGGGTTTCTGGAGGCAGCATGAGGAAGAACTGCAGTGCAGGAAGGCAGAGGAAGGAGAATTATGTCCTTCATTTCCTGCCTCCTGAACACAGAGTGTAGGTGAGAGGATGGGATGGAGGGAGCTCACATCTCCCATGGGATTTTTTTTTTCCCTTCCCCAAGGACAGTCTCTCTCAGGTAGGTGAGTCTCCGGGGCTGAGTGAACTTTCCACGTAGAGTCGCATCTTTCCTTAGAGGTGCTATTTTAATTTCCAGTCCCACTCTACCTCCACTTTAGCCCCTGTTCCTGCTAACACACAACAGTACAGTGCTTTTGATGAAAAGGAGGGCAAATGAAGGGCAGATCTGGTAACCTCAACATACAGAGATGATGCTGTCTCCATTATCTGTCCTCCAGCAATAGGATATATGTATTTGCAGAAAGCAGTGTCCTAGGGTTAGGTAGCTCATTCAGACAAGACATCATGCGTACCTTTATCAGGACATGCGTTGAAGAAGCTCTACTGCTGACCACAGAGTTCAAGTGGATCTCAAACAGACAACTACACTTTGATCCATATTCTTCTCCAGGGCTCCTGCCCCATGCATGCACTACTTTTTTTTCAAGAGTTCAGTGAACAGTGAGGCACCTAGCTCTGCTGTCTAGTAAAAAAAAATAACAAACAACAAAACAAACCTCTAAAAACCAACAAAACCAAAACCTGCACAAACAAAAAGTGGGGACAATTTACTTTATAGACCAGTGTCCAGAGACAGTGAAAACATGAGTTAGTCCACCTCAGTTGGCCAGGGACCAGAGCTAACTCCTTGGCATAGGTCACTAAGTCAGTAAAAGAATATTCTTTTTCTCTGTCTCTGTTTGTCTTGTTCAAGGCCATGAGCTTGTTGCCTTTATCAATCTGCTGCTTTTCTCACCTACCTGCTTTGCTTGCAGTTAAAGTTCCCTGTTCTGTTTTGCAACATAAAAGATAGTTCCTGACATGAACAGGAAATATTGCTCTATAGTGGGATGATGTATTACATGTATGTATTCTAGAATTCTACAGTATAATATATTATGCCTTCTATACTGTTCATATCTTTAAATGTGACCCAAACACAGCAGAATGCATGATTAGCCTATATTAATGTCCTTTAATCCTCCTTTTTTTCTTTTTTTAACCACTCAAGAAAGCCACTTAATAAGGACAGAAAGTCAATAATTAAGATGAGGATTTTGTGGGGTTGGAAAACATAATTTGTAATCAAAAAGGTATTGATGTATACAGGGTACAAAACAGGAGAAAATATCAAGGGTCTCTTCAGGCAGCCCGCCTGGAATTCTGCTGCTTCTGATGTCCTGGAAACATGTCAGGAATGCTGCTGATTATGTGCAGAGTTATGGAGACAGTCTATTCCCTCTCTTGTTGTTCTCATTGCCTGAAAAGGAGAACCTATTATCTCCTTAGGCAAGCCCTTAGTTTGGAAAGGACTTGAGATTAAACATAAGTGGGTTGATGATGCAAAAGTCCCTCATATGCTTTCCTTATTACATCTGTTTCTTATTTCTATTCCCCCCCCCCCCCAAACCAAATACATAGTTACATATAGACACTGATTTCTTTAAAATAGTGAACAGGAAAACTGTCATACTAAACACAGTATGTCTGTACCTGCTTTCTCCAAATATCACCAGAGTGTTCTTCTCAGCACCTACTTTGGAGTCAAATTCCTGATCCACACTTCCTTTCAAACCTGCATTCTCAATGCATTGATAATATAACTTATGCTGCAATCAGAAATGTTTTTCCAAAGGTAATTACAGAAATCTGAAGGTGACTTATCTCACCAACCCCACCAAAAGCTGTGAATCCTAGCAAAAACAGAATGGGAGGTGAACATACACTGACACATGACTATAGAGCAGAGGAGTAAGCAACCTCCCAGAATAATTTCTTCCTACATCTTACTTTTTCATTCTCAAAATAGTGCTGATGCACAAAATAGAGTTTTGTCTCTTTGCATCTCCTTTTCAGTATCTTTTTAATGGACTGTAATGACCGTGAAGTCATTTTATTCCAATGATTAAATTCATTTATATGAAGAGGGAAAATCTAGAAGAGTCAGGACATGGAAATAAAATCTATAATTTCGTACCAGGATAAAAAAGTGATTTCACCACAAATGAGGCAGTGATTTCTGAGATCAAAGGTTCCTTACAGCAGAATCCTCCAAAAGAATATCCTCTCTCCTGAAGAGAGGAGTAGAAGACATTTAGTGAAATAATAAGATGGATGAAACTACTACAGAGTGATTTCTTACAGGTACATCCTCCCAAGCCCTGGTAGCTCTTGATGCACTTAGGGGAAACTACCATCCATTCCACAGTACTGAATAACTTTCCATGGCCCAGTTTCCTCTGGACTTTTCTACTGCCTTTTTAAATCCTCTTGAAGCCTCAGAAACATCCTGCGGTGATGAGAAACTCCATTTAATTGTGTGTTGCATGAAAATTTCATTCATTTTTTTCAGATTGCTTTGTCCAAGAAACTCTTGGATACACCCTGATTTCTGGATTTTAAGGACTAAGGATAGAGAGATTTCTTTCTTTTTTTCATCCTGTACATGACTTTACAGACCTCTGTGAGGTACCTGACACAATCAACATTTTCTCAATCTTCAGTCTTTGACTATTGAGTCCTTTTCTGTACAATACCCATCCACAAACATGGATCATTATTTGTTGCATTTTCCTACATTTGTTTTCCTGAGTCTGATATATCACCTTTTTAGAATCTGTAAGAACTGCAAGGAATATTTAAAACATGGGTGTGCCTTATACTCTTTCTAAGGCAGCTACATTACACCTCTGTGTCCCCAGTTTCCCTAAGTTCACAGGAACTTGCTATTACAGAAGACTGGGATTTAAACAGACTCATTCTCTGTCTATGGGCCCAGAGTCTACTTGTTATTCATCTGCACAGGGGATGTTTTGGCCCTATAAGCACTGGAACAAACCCCCAAGATAAGTAATGTCTGAGGCAGCTGCTTGAGTGGATCCATCATTATCACTCGAATATGCTCTGTGGATAAACAGAGGCCTTCAGTCCCTGGGGCTGCTAATCTGACACCTTTCATGGAGCACTAAAAGAATTCACTTAAAATTAAAAACAATGCACAGCTGTTTCAATGGATAAGTCATGCCATTTGCATGAGGATAATGGATAATCAATATACAATGGTGACACAAATTAAATGTGGATTAAATAGTCATTGTTCCACAGCTATGCTCTGTGTGATTTTCCCAGATACCGTGTGATAGTCCTGTATTTTTTATTATGGCTTCGAGAAAAATGCATTTTCTTCTTTTGGAAGATGCTTCTTCTTTATCAGTCACACTGGTACAAAATAAACAAGTGAAAGTGCTAATTTTCCCTGTTTATCTAGCACATCAGAGTTCACTTTTTGAAGAGTGATAAAAATTATGGAGTGGAACTATTTCTTTTCCTTCTAGTCCTCAGAAATTCTTGGAGCAAGAGATTATGGGAGTGGGCATAGTGAGCTTAACTAATTTTAACATTCTAAAAGTTTTCTTATCTCTGATACACATTTTCTGTAGTTAATATGGAGATGTAGACACTAATCCTAAGAATAGGACATAAGGCAGACAGGATGAATCACTCCCTGGAGACGTCTGTCTCTCTCCACTCAGCACTGAGTGAGCCAAGTCAAACTGCTCAGTTTAGGTGTCCAAATTCTTGGTGGCTACATTTGTATGAAATGAATCTTACTTCTATTTGTTTTTTAAGAGTTATCTAACAATATTCAGATAAAAAAAATGTTATTCCTGTTTTCAGTTTACTCATACAATGATAATTAAATATTTCAACATTGTTAATGTATTTAAACTCACGTTTATTCAGCTTTAGGACACGCAGTTATTCTAATGTATAAGAGTAACCTGAGTGATTTATGAGAATTTATACAGAATTTCTTTGAGGCAGAAATATGAGACTCATGAAATCTTAAGCTTCAATCATTCTTCTCTTTAAACTCCAGTGGAATTTAGGCACTCAGCTCCTGCAGTCTCCTTTGAAAGAATTATATTGTAGTATCCAAAGTTTCACTCAAGCCTCAGTGACAGGGAACATATGAAAGAGGCAGCTGGAAGAAGTTATACACAGGACCAAAGGTGGAATTTAGACTCTGAATATAGCTCTTAATCATTTCAGATAAGTCAACCAAAACCCATAATTAATAACAAAAAATAATAATGAACTTCTGTCTAACATACACTACTTAACTAACCTCAATTCAAATCCTTGACCTAGAAGTATTAAACTCCTTTTCCTATTACTAATCAGATGAGAGAAACACCAAGTGCTCATAGAAATGACTTTTTTTCATTTGTTTCACTGAGACAAATTAGGTTCTTTTCAGTCTGTGTGATATTTTTTCACAGGCAGAACTAATGGCAAGAAACCTCTCCACTTCTTTTTATTTGTCAAAACTTTTGTGGAGAGACAAAAGGCTGGAAAGTGTTAAAAATCAGAATTATTTTAGTCATAGTTCTAAAATTCCTAAGAAATTTTCATCCACGTAACAAAATTATTTATATTGGAAAAGAAAATACTGGAAAACCTTATTCTCTTTCTGTTTACCCTGTCATTTACCTTTTAAAATGGAATATTTCTGGCAAAACAAAAACAAACAATGTAATTTTTTTGGTGGTAAGTCTATGAGCTCAGGGCTTGTCCTTCAACCCGACTGAAAAAGCTTCCCCTCCTCCTTGCTATGTGTGACTACTTAAACATCAGCATTTGCAATAAAAAGCAGCCAGAGACTGAGACAGACTTAAGACCAGATTTTAGAAACTATTAGTTTTGTATTAAAACTGCTTTTTTTGGGAGTCAGCAGTGAAATTCACACTGACCTCATGGGGAACAGAGGAACACCTACACTGTATACCCCTAAATAGCTCATCTCAACTCTTTAAAATACATGTCCTTGCTTGGCTCTCCTGTTTGATCTGTGCTGTAATGGGAATGGTTTCAGCTGCACTGCTACCAGCCATCTCAGCTGCTCACCATTCCCAAAGAATTTTGCTTTTGAGCTGGCTGCAAACTGACATTGCCTTTTTGTAATATATTTATCTGGGTGTTTGCTGGCAAGGGTAGAGAGAAATGCCAGTTATGTAAGTGAGAAAACCTGTTTTACAAGTGAAAATAATGTCTACAATCTGGAAGATTTAAATGAGTCAGACATTAGGATACACATTTAAACCCCAAACCCTGATGACATATTTTAATCCAGCAAATGCTTGCACATTCATGTAATCCTTTGATGATCGCTGAAGAAATGCTCACATGACTTAACTTTTCACGGGGATGACACTTTGCATGACTGCTCCCTCAAATGGGAATATTAAAATTTCTGCAAGGGAAGTAGTAAGCGCAGATTCTTACTGAGGGTCACTAACTGTCAGCTGAAAAACCAATTGTGTGATACAACCTGCACAGCACACGCCATCAGTTAAACAAAACTGCACTGTGATAAATTAAAAGTGGTCAAATAGCCAGCGCTTATGCCAAGCATTGGTCAGAATTTCAGCTGTTTGGAAAATCAGAGTTCAGATCAATGCCCATCTATTGATGTAGGGCTTAAAAAAGTAAAAATAAGGAGCAAAGATTTTAATTTTATTTATTTTTAATGTTGTCTGGCTGTAGCAACAGCTAATTAGAAATATTAAATGCAGGAAGACATCTGCAAGTTAAAATTATTTAAGGCTTAAATGTTAGCATTTGCCAGTACAGAAATGATATGTTAGGCGTGTTGCACTCTCTCTCAGTATGATAGCAACTAAAGTGGTTTAAAATTGGATTCATTTATAAAGCTGGACACCATTAATATCACCCCCTGCATGACAGTAATTCATTTCACTCTGGTTTGTCTGCACAGCGGTAGGGTCTCTGGTCCTTGTATTCAGATCACAGTCCTAATTAAGTATTCATTATAGAATACATATTTTTTCATTTTAGACAGAATATCAAACATTCATGCCTGGTATTAAACTTGTTTACCATTGGACTATTGTTTTATTAATAAACAGTGCCATACATGTCAGCACTAACTTCAGGGTCAAAAAGAGAGCTACATTGAAACTCCACCCTTACATACAAATTTCTTGGCACATTTTGGGAGAAAAGCTGCGACTTTTACATTAGTACCAACCCCTGTGATTTCAGGTGGAGTGGTAAAACCTTTTGAGATTCTTTATTTTATGTTTGAATGCACTTGAAATTTCATGAGGAAAAGCCAATCAGAGGTTTGTGGTGTCAAATAAAAGTCTATGGTAGATATTTAGATTTAGTTTGATTTCAATGTTGGGCTCACAAAGCTGCTTCTATAATACAGCTGCTAAATTCTCCAAATCAAGGAGTCTGAGGAAAAATTCTTAATTCTGAGTCGGAATACTGATTCCTGAGCCCTGTGTAACAAGAGATGGAAAACCATTCTGTACAAATCAACTTGCACTTATAGAGTCACAGGTGACATCATTCTGCTGCACCTCTTTTTTGCCCTCAGGCTTGTCTTAACCAAAACCCACAGCAATTCCTCAGCCCAGCTCCAGAGATGTCAGAGGCCAGGAGAACAGCAACAGTCTCCTCTCTGCTGTGCTTAGCTTCCCCTGCCCTGATGCTCCTCATCTCTTCTTGGCTTGGCCAAGCAGCAAAACTCTGTGTCCCCTTGGCCTTTACAGCATACCTGGAAGGCATATCTTTCCTCTGACCCCCTTTTACAAGCCCATATGAATTGTGAGTCTGTACCTTGCAAAGGTACGTAGTCTTGACAGAAAAAAACTTTCCCAAAGTAGAAGAGAGAAACCAGAGCTACAATTAATATTGCCCAGCTTTGGAAATGTAAAAAGTATGTTCCTAGTTCTCTGCTACAGACTCAAAGGTTGCCCAACAGCCAGTGGATATAAAAAGATGTAACTGTACAGGAAAATGGAGCTGATCAATTTTATATGTGCATCTTAGAGTAAGGTGAATCAAGGGATAATCCAGCTACTCTAATACAGGTTTATAATGTAACTAAAGGTGCTATTGGATGTCTGAGATACTGTGAGAAGGAGCAGCTGTTAGATTGCAAAATACAGACCCTTGTTTCCTTAATCTAGTTTAGAGAAATTCCTTGGGACCTCCAGGAGACAAGACTATGTTGCCTCCTGTTTCATTCATTCCCTTCGTCTACTAGTTCTGGATGGATTGAGGCCAATCAAAGTTATCTTGTCTTAGTTTTGAGTATTGTGTCTCCATTTTCTACATTTTTGTTCTAAGATAAGACCTTAAACACAATAGAGATGGCAAATAACTGTACAGCAGTCGTTGGATTTAGGGCATCTTAAAGTAAGTGTAGACAAATCCCAGTATTTGCCTCTTCATCATTTCAACATGTAGAAGCTCCCAAAAGTCTCGGAGGATAAATTGAGGTAATTCTTATATATATAGGAAAATCAGGAAAAATTGAATAAATTCATTATTTAAACAGAAACTTCAGCTTGACAGCACATTTTTCCAATAGAAAAACATATATTTGTGCCCTTCAGAAAAAAAAAAAAAATCACAAAACCCCACAAAATAGAAACCAAAACAAAATATAAAACCAAACCCAAAAGAAACAATAATTAAAACCAGCCAACCAACCAAACCCCCAAACCAATAAATGAGCAAACAAAAAACCCAACCCAACTTTTAATGGGAGTTGTTGCTTTGGTTTTTTTCCCACTGTATTTAAGAGAAGCTAATATAAATCGAAAGAAGAAACTTTATAGGATGATACAAACTATGAGAAACAACAGTAGTTTGAAGAAACCAAGGGAAGGTATTTTCTGGGTGTTTTTCTGGGAGAATTGTTCAGAGAGTCCTAGACGACTGGCCATGGAAGTACTTTGAGATCCGTTATTTAGATTATTTAAATCTTATTAGGATAATTAGCAGAAAAGGAGAGTGAAGACAGAAAATACAATGTACAGTGCAGTTTTCTCTAGAGAAAGTTATGTTTTGTTGAAAAAGTCATTAAAAGAAATATTTTTGGATGAATGTATAATCAAAAGATAAAATGCTGCTTTGAAATTTTCCATTTAATTGAAAGTTCCATTTACCATCTAGATGGGAGTTTTGATGAACTGAGGTATTCTCATGACTGCTCTATGACACACTTCAGTCAAAAAGAAATACATTAGCACAGACCTACTATTTGTATTGTTTAAGTTAAACTACTTCATTTTGGATTGAACAGGGTAGCGAGCACAGATGAGAAGTTTTGCCGGGAAAAGG
This sequence comes from Pipra filicauda, assembly GCF_003945595.2. Classification (NCBI taxonomy): domain Eukaryota; kingdom Metazoa; phylum Chordata; class Aves; order Passeriformes; family Pipridae; genus Pipra; species Pipra filicauda. The sequence goes on along the minus strand of NW_024104084.1, from coordinate 317,556 downwards.
GACATTAATGAATGTCTAGTGGTTAGAAAAGGAGGAACTGGCCTCTTAATCTGGATAATATGTGCCTACGTCTGAACTCTAGTCAGACCCTATGGGAAACATTGATTTGAATGAGTACAGATATCCTCTGATCTAGTTGCCTAAGAGTCTCTTTATCATCAAAAGGATGATTCTTCCCACCTCAAAATAGATATGTAAAACAGACTGTATAAATTGCATCCTGACAGCTCCTAACACCCTCTGTGGAGTAAAAAAGAAGCCAGGATGATGTGTCCAAAGGGAAAGGATGTTGTAAATGTATCCCAGATACAGATAGGTGAGATGGACCCAAGAGGATGCAACTCAGTTTCCTGGAGCACATATATATTTACACCTACTTCATGTAACTTGAAGACTGGTGTCAGCAGTAGATTAACAAAGCTAGAAAGAAAAGAAAGTAATAGCAATAGAAATGTCTTTATATTACTTTGATTGCAATACAAAGAACATCACAAAATCATAGACTCATAGAGTGCTTTGTGTTGGAAGGGACTTTAAACACCCTCTAGTTCCAACCCCCTGTCAAGGGCAGGGATGCTTTCCACTAGACCAGATTGCTCAGACCTTGAACACTTCCAGGGATGGGGCATCCACAGCATCTCTGGGCAACCTGTTCTAGTGCCTCACTGACTCACTCCACAGGGAAGAGTTTCTTCCTAGTATCTAATCTAAACCTACTCTCATTAAGCATAGTAATTATTCTACATTGAAGATAAAACTAGGAAATTTTGAAGGCAGTGAGGAGATATGAAAGTTTCAAATATTTTCCTACTTTTCAAGACAGAATCACAAGGCATCATAGCCACCAGCTATAAATATCAGAAAAATAAGGTTGCATCTTGCATTCTATAAACTAATAATATTTAAATCACATGTGTTTTCTTGGATTTAATGCTTTTCTGACTCATATTGGTTTCAAACTTGCATATCCTTCATCTGCAGGGAAAAGCCCATCAGCTGAGGACTGTATATTCTAAAATTGGTTTCTTTCAATGTCAAGATAAATAGACAGGTATTGTATAATCAAGAAAGTATGATTATTATTCAAAGGGCTTCAGGAAGAGATATTTAGAAATATAATACTCACACTGATGCCTTTATTCTCATTCTGGAAGAGGAAATACCTGTCCAAAATTTTTACGATCAAATATTTCTAAATTTTTTGTAACTCCCTTTATGAAAGAAGCAGTAATTGTAATTTGGTAATTTGGTTTACTATAAGTAAATTTGTAATTTGGTTTACTATAAGTACTGAAAACCTTTAAATGCCTTTTTAGAGTTCTTTGAAGTACTTGGAAAAACAAGAGGGTTTGGAGGGGTTTTTGTTTGTTTGTTTGTTTGTTTAATAATCACTATTAATTTATTATGACTTCATATTTATTTCAACTTTAAAAATATGCATTTTTTAACAAATTAATAGAAATAAAACTAACATACACAGTCAGAAGTATTTGTCAGTTTGTGATAACAAATATAAATGGCCAGATTATAAGTATATGTATTTACAGAGAATTTCATCATTTCCAAGTCTGACTTCATCTGAATTGAAACAAAGCAATATACTTTCATATTTCTACGAACAAAATGTTCAGGGGAGGACAACAGTTTTGTTTTTGTTGGGCTGAAATGTTTCTATTTGTTTTGATATATTGTATTTTAGTATGTCATACATAAACAGTCAAAACAAAGCACCTGAGAAATGAAAAATAAATCACGTTTTTGAAATTGTCAAAACATGATGTTTCAAGTCTATTAAAATTTAGGGAGTAATTCCACTTTTTTTCAAAAAACAAAATTAACAAAACAGACATGATTTTTGGAGAAGTATTTAGGCCTTGTTTTAACTCCATTGTCTGGCAGAAAAACAGGAGAAATCAGTAGAAATATTTTCTAACTACCGCTGTTCAGAAAGCATTTCTCAGTAGTAACACCAAGCATGGCAAAAGCAAGACATGACCTGTGTTATCTGCTCTCTGCTGACAAGATCTGGTGGATTGAAGTCTTGTGACATTTTCAGAAGCAACTGCCTGTGATCCAGGCAAGAGTTGGATGTGGAATGAATTGACCTTCTAGAAAGCATTCTCTGGTGTTGGGGTTTTGCTCTTTTTGTATAGATGGATAGATAGATAGATAGATAGATAGATAGATAGATAGATAGATATAGAGATATATATATAGTCAGATAGATATCCCACTGGCTAGAGCAAAAGTTGTTTGACATCAACAGTAACAAATGGTGAAATTCTACATGGGTTCTGAAGGAAAAAAACAAAACAAAACAAAACAAAAAACTTAAAACTTGCATTAAAAATGTACCTTTTTATTTCAGGTGAGGTGTTCAGAATTTTGGTTCTTCCTGGGATGGTCCTACTAGTGGAACTCAGTTTATAGACCTCTCTTGATCGCCCAATTGAGATCTGAGCTTCTTGGATTAGAAGAGGAGCTCTTTCAAACCATGATGACTACATGTTTTCTGGCTCCCTTATCACTAGAACACCAAGGGGCAGCATTGCTTTCTCCAAGCCACATTTCATGTCTCTCCTCACTTTCCATGTCTTTGTGGTGATGTGCCACAATCTCACTATTCTCTCCCAGATCAGGTTCATGCTCAAGCACAGAATATGCCATTGAGATCCCCTGTGACAGTAGAAGGCCTCCTGCACAATGGTAGAAGAGAATTTTTTTTTTGTCCTTCATCTGTGCCTTTAAACATGGGAGTGAGAAGGAAATTTTCTGGGCTATTCATTTATAACAGGCAGAATGAGCTAGAAAAATGTCCTAGTTATTGCAAACCTGTGAGAAAAGGATGTGGTTTGAATATGACTGAATAAAAATGAGGGCACACAAACTCAGTGAAGAGAAGAGATGTTACAGTGCTTAACAATAATGGTTACAGTCTCATTTTCTGACAAACTGGTATAGAATATAATCACAATGTGAGCTCCATAATTAAAGCAAAGATAGCAGTGACATTTTTATTGTATATTTCAACTGCTGAGTAAGTTCTTTTTTTTCTATTTTACTTTTTTTTTTTTTTTTTTTAAAACTCATACAGAAACTATTCATTTTTGCAGGCAGGAACAACCCAGCTAGTGGAACTCTTAATTGCATGTAGCTCTGTGCCAAGAAAAACTCCAATCTAGTGAGTCTGTTTTGTTAAGTAGCTATGGTGCAACTCCAAAGCTTGGTTTTGAAGTGAAAATGTTTAGTTATAAAAAAATGCATCCTTCAAGATGCATTCAGAAAACTAGTCTCTTGTTCTGAATGGAATCTATATTGGTTCAATTTTTACCCAAAATACACTGTGTTTTACTGTCTTTCTAAAACAAAGTTAAATGTCCAATTTTGATAATATTGGAGTCCTAAAATGAAAAACAATATGGAGATATCTTTTAACCAGCAATCAAAGTGAATATAACTAAAACTCAACCATCTCCTTTTAGAAGCAGGAAGATTCCTTGACTATTGTATTAATTTATTTCAGTGCTTTCCTTTCTAAAAATTGAATTTAATCTCCTACTCTGCCAATAGTTTGCATCCTGCCTTCAACGGATATGAAAAGACTTAATTGTTTCTTTTTTCAGAAATATTTTTATGTCAAACTTTAAGACTTCAATATATTCTAGGCATTGTATTTCTATGTTACCAATCATGGTTCTATTGCTTACTTTTCTCATTCCACTTTATCCACAGGGCTATTCAGAGAGTTTTCTCTCTTCTGGAGTCTTTCTGTATGAAATAAAGATGTTCTCTGCATAAAAAAAAAAATCCTTTCTTTAACATATCCACAAACATATGCACAAAACCCAAAGTCAATATTAATGAAAGGCACACCTTCCTTCTTATCTGAGAGGAGGCCAGACAACTCAGATGAGAGCTTAGAAGGGAATGAAGAATGAAGAAGCAAAAGCAAAGATAAATTAAATAACCTGCATGACATTATATGGAAAAGATGCAGCAGAAGTGGAGAAAAAAGATTTGGGCTTCTAAATATCAAGCTCTCATAACAATGATTCATGTAAAATTTTCACTGACTGGTCACACATAGCTGAAACTTGATGAAGAGATCTCCAGGTTTCCTAAGCTCTAGTGGATTAGAAACATCCTGAAAATACCTAAAATACCTTTTGTTCTGATGTATTCCATCCTTTTTTTACTGTCTTTCTGAAATCAGGAATCACCCGCAAGTTAAAAAAGACAAAGATAGAAATAAAGGTTGATATTGTCAGTTCAACTGACAGTGAAGATAAATTAATTACTCTGCCAAGAAGTTTAACAAGCTTTTTGATCTTCTATAGTAGCTTCAGAATTGGGGTGTTTTTGTTTGGTTGGTCCTTTTGCTTTGTTTGTTCGGGTTTTTTTGTAGGAGATTCTTTGTTTGTTTGTTTGTTTGTTTGCTTCTGGTATTTCAGCCAATTCTTAATTTATCTCAACTGTTTTTTTCTTTCTTAAAATCCCTTGAGAAAATTCCCAATAAAAGAACAAATCTGTCGCATGAATTGATTTACTGCACAGCAAGATTATGCTTTTAAAGATGTCTCTATTATAGGAAAATTAATTTCTCAAGCTACTTAACACACTTCTAGTAAAAGCCTTTCACCCCAGGGAGTGTAATGAGCAACAGTACCAATGTAGGCACAGTAGAAAGTTTGTCAATCTGTGTTTTATTTCCTGTTTCTAGGGAAAAACTTTAGGTCACAGCATTGGAAATATAGATGCAAATTTCTTAGAACTATCCCAACTGCAATTCCATTTTTCCTCTTGTCTGGTTGCCCAAAAATAGACAGTATGGTGCAAGAGCAAATGCTTGCACTAATTCTTTTTTTTCCTTTTCAAGTAAGTAAATATGAATCTCCTAAATTTTATGGACTCTTCTATGACTCAGAGTACAGGAGTATTCACCATGGCTGAATGATCTGTTCTGAGTACTAAATGGCCTTATATTATATATATTTATATATTCCAAATTTAGGTCCCTTATCTTCTTCCCCAGATGATCTCACAGGATAAACATTGTCACAGATTCATGGAGTCATTGGTCAAAGAGAACATCTGAAGGTCAGTTACTCCAGGATTCAAGGTAGGCTCAGCACCAGGTCAGAGCAGATGAGGGTATGAATAGCCACAGCTGGAAAGTTTACAAGGGTAAAGACTCCAGAGCATCCCTAGGTGACATGTTCCAGTAGTGCACCCCTGGTCTGATGAGAAATATTTTCCTAATACACACCCTGAACACATCCAACCACAAGTTATTACCCTTTTCTTTATCACCTTCTGGAAAAAATAAAAAAAATCAGCTTTTTCATCTCTTTTTCAACTCTTATGTCTTCACCAGAAAAGGTGTGAAGTGGGGCAATAAATGACAATTCAGAAGAAAAAACAATTAAAAGAAAATTGTTTAAAATATCTGCAGTGGAAAGAATTATGCCACAACTACAAGCATGTGAGATCAATGATCTTCATAGTCATGCAGACTCCTCTTGACCCTTCTGTTTTCCAACTGAGCAAGCTGTCTCTTTTCCTCAAAGATACAACCAGAAACCTCAGGATATCATACCTCCTTCAGAACATTCTCAAGTAATTAAGAGTTTGCCAGCTCAGGAGCAGACACTTTCTGGTTCCACGCTCCAACTTTGCTGATGTTGTTTTTCGGATCGGTGAACACTTGCCTTGAAAAGAGTCTGGATCCTTCAGTAGACTCATAGAATCATAGAATAGTCTGAGATGGAAGAGAGCCACAAGGGTCATCAAGGAATGTTTGAGGTTCATGTGTGTGCATTCAGGACCTCAGTACTAAAGGAAAACGACTGGCTGTAAATTCTCTTTAAATGTTTGTATTGTAACTATCACATTGGCAGGCTGTGACATTCACATTGCTGCTGATCTAATCCCACCCACTGTTCAGGCCACAGATTAATCAGAAAAGTTATTAGTAGTCAGAAGAAGTCTACTGCTGTTTGTTAGTGAGGATCTTAACTCCACAATGTCAACAACACGTTTTGTATAATGATTTTAAAATATGGTCAGTGCCTTTTTGGTCTGTGTTAATCCTAATAAAATTAATAAAGTATGTTTCCACTGCTGTTAAGTTAGTGGTGCAGTTTGTCTAATAAAATATGTTTTGCTGTCTTGGTTTTATGGGCGAAGTAATAAACTACAGTTTTCAAAAGCAGTTTGATACAGTACAAGAAAAACCTTTACAAGTTTCTACTTAGATTGTAGTCAAAAATAATAAGGCATAGATTATTTTTAAATTAAAGACCATATTTTAGAAAATAGACGTTTTGAAAAACACTGTGGTTTTCATAATTACACTCAGGTGCTATTTTCATATTCTGTCCTAGAAGCATAAGATATTCATTTGTCAGTTATGGGTGGGAAGAAGGAATATAGATATATATTATGTGCCAAAACATAAAGAGAGCTGTTAATCTGCTGTGATTTATTAGATTCTTGATCAGTTCTTATATGCCCTCCTCTCCCCACTCCTGAGGCAGAACAAGAGCAAGATATTTCCTCTTGCTTATGATTTCTGAGGCTTTATGCCACCTGTGTATTTAAGAGTAAAAAAAAAGGGGGGAATTAACCAGCTTCTGCTCTTTCCCCAAAAACATAAAGAAATCCATCAGTTAAAAAAAAAAAAAAAGAGGATTTTCTTAAAAACAAAAGAACCAGGTCTCCAGATAAAAGGAATCGCAAAGAACAAATCTGTGTCTGTCTGAGGCATTAATGATTTTTAAGAAAATGAATTTAAAGATTGAATAATTCAAATGGTATCGTGGCTAAATTTTGACAGACTCTGAGCTTGGACTTGGTGGAGACTATATAGGTCAATAGTTCTTAATGTTTCACTGGTGGGTTCTTGGTTAGTGTCTTAAAAGAATATTTATGCACATGATTCAAGTTTGGGTTTGGGGGGAAGGAGAGGGGGTTTGATGGTGTAAATAAAAATAGCTTTCAAGTGCTGGATAAAATAAACCAGGATATACCCAATTTTAGACATTTGCAAGCTGGGGACATTCTCTGTGTTCATAGTCTCATGTCTTTTTCTGCCTTCCATGGAGGATTTCACCACCTTCAAAGCTGTGCTCTTATGGTAAGTAGTATAACCATGTTCTTAAACAAATCACTCTCAAATGCCCAGTCAAGTCTCTTAGACAGCTAACTTAATTTAGCTTGGAGATGCTTAAGGTTAGACAAACATATATCTATCTATATATAGAGATAGATATTTACATATGCTCCCTTTAATGCTTCTATGCATTTAGTGCTTAAAATTGGCATATATTTAAATCCCATTGCAGCCTCCTAAGGGATTTAAACACATTTATGTGCAATTCTTTATTGATTCAATTGCAGTAAATCAACAATTTAGGATAGTTTTGTGAAAGTATCCAAGAGGTTTTTTTGCTTGTTTGCTTGGGATCTTTTTAGGTAACAATATTTCAGCCAATCAGTTGGAACATTTTGATCTTTCTATGAATTTTCTTTGAAAAATTGGATCATCATTTCAAACTTGATGCGGAAATCTGACCAAATTTCAAAGAAAATACATATATTACCTTGCACTTTTTATGACACAAGGGATCATCTGTCAAAATGAAAAGTTGTGTGGCAAAGGGAAAAAAAAGTTAAAAATGAGAACTTTCAGGAAATCTATGCTATCTTTTTTGACTGTTCATTTTTATACCTTTTTCCTTATTCAGAATTTTGTGGAGATGAGAAATGAAATATACCTTGAATTGGTTTGGTGATATAAGATGCTTTCCTTAAGACAGGAGATGGTTGCACACTGGCTTTTTCCAGGCTTCACAGTTTAGAAACAACTTTTATATGGTGATAAAATCAAAAGTGTTCCCTGGGCACCAGAGTATAGACTACCTTGTTGCAATGATTTCCAAATTTCTACAACAGCTTTAACAGAAGACCCTTGCCTTTCATCAAAAACCCATTTTAGCCTATTGTACTGCGCTTCTCTGAAATATGGAAGATATGGGGACACAACTTTTTTGAAAAAGCAAGGTTTTGAGCTTAGTTTAACAATGTCCTGTACACATATTTTAATCATTAGACTAAGTAAAAAAAAAAAAAAAATCCAGATTTTTACACATCTTGTAGGTCTTTAATGTGGGTTAGGTGATGAATTAGATTTGTGTGACTCTGGGCAGCACAAAAGCAAACATTTAGCTGCATAAGAGATATTAGTTGATGGAGGAAAAGGTGAGTCTTTAGGCTAATGCAAGAGATTAGGGAACCTTTTGCAATAACGAGTATAAGACATTTGCTGTAATGTTGACAAGATTTAAGAATACCATTTCTTTTTCAGGTACAGAATCCAAGGAATGCTGAGATGTAGTGAATGTCTTGGCCAGAAGTTCCATAAAAATAAGAAATCACAGTTCCAGCAAGACTGACTTTGCATATAGCTTTTCAGTGGTGCTAAATCTAACACTAAATAACACCCAAACAGCATCAATATGAACATCCAGAAATGGCATTTTCCTTCAAAAGCATCCCTTTTTCAGGCAAATTTATATAATAGCACATGCAAGATAGGCATGTGTTGAAAGTATTCAATTAAATATCAGAAAAATATTGCAACATCAGTTAATACCTGATGGGTATTAATTGCATATTTTTGTCAGTAAAGAAAAGTAGAGGTCTGGTCTTTTCCCACAGATTCAGGTCAGTTTTCAGGAGTATTAAAAGGAAGGCTGTATCACCTCTCAACCCAGACCTCGAGGAGGGAAGAAAATGTATGGAATTTGACAGGAATTGGATCAGTTTCCAGAAGGACCTGGCAAGTATCTTTTACTTTTTCCTTCCTTTATGGATTTTGTTTCTAATTTTATGAAGAAATATCTTACTCTGATCCTTGTTGGAGTAAAATGAATTTACTATTTTTACTAAATATTTTAAGTAATAAAAAGTGATCCCAAATTTCTTTGAAAAACATTTATAACTTCTTTTCTTTGTGATCAGTGAACTGTGAAACTCTTTATAAAAGTGTGTCTTCAGACATTTGTGTTCTTTTGTATGTGTTACTAAAGTGTTATTTGGAAAAAAGCAGGAAGTGAGAAGAAAATTAGGGCCTGAAAATAGTTACACGTATTATAACCACTAAGAAGACATTTAAAGATCTGTATTGCTGGGTTTGGTTCTGTGTAGAAAAGTTAAGCTGAGACTTGTTTTATGTTGTCCCTTTGAAACTCAGATCCATCAAGAAGATTTTCATTGATTTCATTTTCTTTGCACTTTGCCATCAGCTGTATTGATAGAACTGCTGTGTATAGCTCCAAATAACTCCTGCAATAAAGCCAGAGAAAAAATACATTTTGGTCCATCTAAAGTGTCTCTCCCCAGTTATGTTCGTCAAAAGTAAGCCTAGGTAAGAAAAGTAAGCCTAAGAGCACCTTCTATAAGGTGATCTTAGCCTCTTTAAGAGGAAATTTCAATTATCAGGTAGAGAATGATCAATGGCTGGAATAAAAGAGGTGGCTTAGTGAGAAAGATAATATGTTGCTTCATTTGTGAATAAAACAGATCAAACTATGGAAGATTCATTTTTGCTTGTGAATACAGGCACTGGACTAATTTAATTTAAGTTGCTGGTTATAATTTCCACATTTCTTCAGGGTTTGCCTGCACCTAAATGTATCCTGTGTACTGGAAGCACAGAGAAGGTGCTGGAGACCAGGTTGCAGGTGTAGCAGTCCCACTTCCCAGCCTCACAGGAGCAGCTTAGGTCTGGGAGCACTGGTATAGTTATACCACAGATAGAATCTGGACCCAGATTGTGTGGATTTACTGGTTCAAGGCTCACTAAACCATAATATCTGCACTGAGTTGCATTTTGTTGTGTGTACACGCACTTCATAAATTCCACTGGGTGTAAAAGCAGTCAGCTCAAGTGAATGAAGGTACAAGAAGAGTAGCTCAGACACTTTTCTGGAAAACCTTTTCAACGTCCTATCAGCATGGCACGGGTTGCAATATGTGTAAACCCTGTCCTTGGGAGAACAACCCATTTCCTGGGATACTGTAGGATGTCATTATTACTGGGAAAAGTTTCTTGGCTCTAAATCTAGTGTCAAGTTCTGCTGGGTAGATTAGATATTTATGAGGACACTCTTTTTATGTATTTGGTGACATGGAAATTCTGTGTGCATAATTAAAGCTTGAGAAACAGAATGTTGGGTATGTAGTAGTAGTGGATGTTTCACTGAAGCAATGCCTGGACCATTTTAAGAACCATCCTTATGTGACTTCAGAAACATATACTGCTTGCCTCCCATGAAATACATGCTCCTGACTCACAGACACACCTCACATCCTAAAATAAGTGATCTGAGTTTCTGAAGTCCTGAGAATAGTGTATTGTTATCTCAAATTAATGATAGCTCTTTGCCTGCCTTTGGTAAATCAATCATTTATAATTCTAAATGCATTGGTTTGGAAGGTTACTGTCAAGCATCCATTAAAACAAAAAATACCAAATAATTAGTCAAAACTTCTTAGGATTCTATTAATTGTTGCCTGTGTCTTAGTGAAAAAACTCCCAGATACCTCCAAATTTCACAAACTAACATGAATTTTAGAACAAGTTTTAGCATGTCTGACGTTTTTTACAGACATTGCTAGTTTACTATTCATACTTTCATTCCTTTTTTTAATAACAGTGGTTCAGTTGTCAAATTAATGAACAATATTTCACCACACGACTTAGACAAATACTACACAACATGAATAGCAAATTATTGAAGTGAACTGTTCATACGCAAAGCCTAAATGAAAAAAAAAGCATCTAATTATTCATTGTAATAATTATAGTTATAAGACTGACTTGGATGCATGATTGATTTGTGACTTGTTCACACACACAAAATCTTTAAATCATAATACAGACACTCAAGTATGCAGATTGTATATGACTATATAGATTAAATACAGAGATGAATGAAGAGAATATGAAAAATCATCAAAATGTTACGTGTCAAATATTTCATCAAACTCTATTACTTTCTCACTGTCATTTATTAATAAAGACAATTTGAATGACCTTTTCCTCACAAAATCTTCCAATCAGTGTGATTTGGGAAGAAACTTCTAGAAAAGAGCAGAAATAGATACGTTTTAGCTCTGCTACCAAACACACTGTGCTTTCTTTTCCTCAAGGAAATGTAGTAATGGGTATCACACTTAAGCATGAAGGTGATCATGCTAATGAGATGATGCCATGTTTGTTGTAAGATCATTATTCCAAGGACTATGTTAATTCATTCAACAAGCCTCCTGTGAACAGTGTGTGGTGGCCGCCCTCTTGGTTGGTACAGCAGAGATTTAACCAGGGGCAGCCAAAGCTGAACACCTGATTAGTTACTTGGTGACCTGGAGTGGCACCACTGGGGACAGAACAAGGCAAGTCCTTTGTAGGTTGCCAGGGAGTGGGGTCTGTAAGGAAACCTGAAGAAAAACAGTGGGTTTACCCAGGTAGTAAGAACTTCCAACATTTTAAAAGAGAAATTTTCATCAAGCGAAAATTAAAACCTAAAACAGAAAAAGAAGAAAAAAGAAAGTGGGGGGAAAAGAAAAAAAAAGTAAGATATCAGATTTTCTGATATCTTTTGTTAAGGTCTTTTTTATATTTAACAAATGATAAATGCATACTTACTCTTCATCAAAGGAATATGTTTACATAAAAATGCTGTAGGTTTCACTTTAGAAAATATGTTGAAGTATGTTCTTCTTGCAGTTTCAGTTCCATTTCCTCCAACAAGGCCTGAGAAAAAAAAGTCTCAAGAAAGTAAGAAACCAATTTCTTCTGAAAAGAATCATGATTAATAATTAAATAAAATGATTTCTTTAAAAATAACTCAGCTTGTTCTATCTGTAAAACACAGTCTTCAGTGAGCTACTTATCTAACAAAAATTTGGTGCTGAAAAAATAATTACTTATTTTCTGAATATCACTTTGAGCAGAGCAATCATGCAAGTAATCAATATTTGTTTCTTTCTCTAATCAATCTGTGTCCTGAGTACTTTGCTAGATATTATAGACAGGGAACTCTTCTCCTTAAAATCTTAGCAGGAGGACAAAGGAATTATGATGAGAAAGTACACATGGCTGCAGGATTTTTTCCTCACATATGATTCCCACTTTAACAATACAAAAACCCCAAGATATTTGCAAGTCCATCAGTGTTTGGGATACAATAGAATTACCCTGTATTTGAATCAAAGTGAATGAGAATTAAACTGGGCTTTTAGTCTTTATATTCAGCTATAAAAATGCCAAACCTACAGAACATACAGTATGATTTGCTATTACTACTGAATAGTAATCTCTTCCAACACTTACACATACATTTCTCCCTGGCTATAGGAGCAGAAATTTATTAAAAGAGGAAGGGAAAAAAACAACCAAAACCACTCTTCACCTCCCCACATCCTCATTACTGGTTAATGGGCTTAATTCCATTGTGCAAATGTGTTAACTTTGCACTTTTCCTTCACATACTCTTGAAACCACAGGTTATGGTGGATAGCAAAACCATTTAATCTCATAGGTAAAGAGAATGTACTGATCTGAATAATCTTAATATTTTGGCACTCTGGTCCTTTGAGCTTTGGAGGGGAGAGTATTAGCAAAAAGAAAGAAAAAAAACACTCCCCCAAAAACTGAAAGTGATATTGTGCGATGCCTCAACCCCTCACTTTGCATAGACTGGGCCATTGAGAAAGAGCTCTGAGCCAGGCTTGGCATAGCAGATCTGGTGTCCCAGAGGCAGGCCTGTCTCTTCTGCCTTTTTTTTTTTGCAGGATTATCATCCTGCTAATCAATCTGCAGTTCTTCCTTATACCATCAGCCTTCAAACAGGAGCGAGTTCCTTCCTAACACTGCTAAGCTGGCCTGTGAAAGCAGACATCAAAGTTTAGATACTTAATTTCTCTTTAGTTATCTGGTGCTGTGTCTAACTGAACTGCCAGAGTTAGAAGCGTAATTGTCCTTACCCAGTAAGGTGAGGGAAATCCCTCCAGAAGGTTGTCATCCCACACACCTCCAGGACAGGTTGTAGGATACAGTGAGCAGCCTTTGGAAGTGCTTATCTTTTGCTCCTCTTAAAATTAGGGAGTGTCACTACGGCAGTCAAATTTCTAATTCTGAGGGAACTATTTGGGTTAGATTAAGGAAATGCCTTGGATTCTGCATGAGCAAGAAATTCACATGATGTTCTTTATACTGAGGAGTTGTGTTATGAAATTAACAAAATATCGTAAAAAAATATTGATGGGAACACTGACCACAAAAGAGCATATCCTGCAATAAACACATGTAGGTGAAAAGATGAGAGAGAATTTCATGTTCCACAGCACAGGAAGCAAGAGAAGCTTATTTAGCTGTAGTATCTAGACATAGTTAGTAGGATCATAAGGAAAATAATATGAAAAAATAAAAAATATCCAGCCAGGGTCAACCCACTACACTCTTTTTCTTGATTCCAAACACAGCAAAAAAATATTTCCTAATTGGCTGAAAATAAGAGTGAACCAACCCTTGAGAATGTAGAGGTGTAGAGTGGATAGAAACTTTCCAGTTATATTTAATAGACCAAATCTTAAATTCTTGGCTAATAAGCAACACAGTGTTGATTCACACCCCATTCTAACCCCAAAGTTGATGAAGGAGTAATCTTTTAAACTTTTGCATACTTATCCAAATTGAATATGTTATGAATTTGAGACCTTTCAGCATCAAATACTTATCAATATCTCTGAAAGGATATCACGCTCCAGAGGATGCCTGCAATCCCATTAATCTGTTATCAGTAAACAGAATTTTATTCCCTGCTATGAAAACATGATTATTGAACCCTGATGTAGAAGACAGAAATCAAGAGCTTTTAAGTGAAGACAATAAAACTGATTTTAGGAAGAACTTTACCACTCTTTGGACTGAAAAGAGGAAGAACCAGGACTCCTGGTACAGGACTCCCTTTGCTTTGCAAAAAACTCCTATTCTTTTTAGAGGAAGGCGAAAGTTCCTTCCATGGGAGAAAGGTAAGACCTACTTTTTTGGAGATTTACTGCACAAGACAGGCATTACTGGAAAGAACAAGGCCACAAATACTGGAGCATATACAGTGATAAAAGGAGAGCGTATAAATAAAGTGCAGGCAGCTGAAGAAAAAAAGCTGTGGACTGATAAAAAACCCTCAGTAAAATTAGTAACTGTCCTTGGTAATAGAGGGAAGTAAAGATTACACCCGTTTTGCAGGTATGAGTTGCTCTTTAGTGGCTGCATTTAACAATAAGTTCCTTGTCCCAATTATATACTTTAAAAATTAATTGTGCACACCCAATTTCCTGCCCCTCTGCCATCACTGCATCACTGTTGCATGACGTACCTGTTTATAACTAAAAATCCATCTTACCAAGGCCTTTAGGGTGGCATGGCTGAAAATTTTAGTCGAAACTCTGAGATAAAAGTTAAACAAATAAACCTCATTTCTGATGATTCTCTGTGTTTGGTGGTTTTGGTTTTTTAGTAGTCTCTCTGTTTTAAGAAAAAAGAATCTACATTCAAAGTTGAGGCTTGGCAGTTTGCAGCTAAATGAACAGAAGCAAAGTTTTGGGGGAGAAAATTAACTGATGAAAATTGCTATGGCAAAGTGTATGAGGTAATAGCAGAGAAGATGCAGATTTTGGGCTCTGTTCTGTTGCACTATTAAATTTAGTGTTGTAAATGCTTGAGGGAAGGCAGGAGTTCCTCCATCCATGTTCAACAGGGCTCATTAGTTCTTGCACAAAAATACAAATTCATGGCTATACAACTCCAGAGGGGAGCTGGCTATAATCTAACCTTCCATGTAGCTGTTTTATATGAGCAGTGTTCAACAAATCCATATACACCTGTGACAGTAAAAGCACAGGGTTAGGGTTAGGGTTAGGGTTAGGGTTAGGGTTAGGGTTAGGTTTCTGTGTGGACATTTTGGGTGGGATTCAGCTCCAGATTAAGAAAACTCCACTGGTGACCTGTGTGAGGGAAGTTGTCCAAACCACACAGTCTTCATTGGTTTTGCAATTTATTTGCTGACATAGAGGGCTACAGCACACTGAAATGCCCTTTGGCTTCCCGACAAACATCCCACGACATTTGTAGAGAGGACACCAGAAGTGGAACTCATCACCTATTTTTAGATCCCTGTGATGTAGATAACTATGAATCCCACTGCTAATGTAGGGTGATATTAAGACAAGGTGCCTTATATGTGTGCCCTCTTCAAGCTGACCAGCAGA
Source organism: Pipra filicauda (assembly GCF_003945595.2). Taxonomy (NCBI): domain Eukaryota; kingdom Metazoa; phylum Chordata; class Aves; order Passeriformes; family Pipridae; genus Pipra; species Pipra filicauda. The sequence continues at coordinate 302,220 of NW_024104084.1, read as the reverse complement.
ATCACCCATGGCTACATATTCAATGAATTTTGGTAGCCAACGTGCACTCCTTCTGCCCAGACAAATGCTTGCTAAAATACGGTTTACTAGCACTGACTATGTATAGTACAGATACATCACTTAGCCCTCCCAAGCCATGATAATAGATTGGTCAATATGACTACATCCAAAGCAGAGTGGGTAGCAGGACAAGAGAGGGGATTCTGCCCCTCCACTCTGCTCTCATGAGACCTCACCTGCAGTGTTGTCTACAGCTCTGGCATCTCCAGCACAGGAAGGACATGGATCTATTGGAGTGAGTCCAGAGGAGGCCACCAGGTTGACCAGCAGGATGGAACATCTCCCCTATGAAGAAAGGCTGTGAGAATTGGCATTGTTCAGCCTGGGAAAGAGAAGGCTTTGGGGTTACCTAATTGAGACCTTTCATTGCCTGGAGGGAACTCATAGAAAAGATGTGGCCAGACTATTTACAAGGGCCTGGAATGATAGGACACAGGGAAATGAGTTTAGTCTCTTAGATTAGATATTAGGAAAAAAATTCTTTCAGGTGGTGAGGTCCTGGCACAGGTTGCCCAGAGAAGTGGCTGCCCCATCCCTGCAGGTGTTCAAGCCATGTTGGATGGGGGGCTGAGCAACCTGGTCTAGTGGAAGGTAACCCTGCCCACATCAGGGGGAGTAGAACCAGATGATCATTCTATGAATCTATTTTTTTTTTTTTCCCTGAGATACCCAAATAGGAAAATATTCAAGATACCATACCCAAGGGAAAAAGTTTTATTCTTTGGTAATATACATGTTTGTCATCAATTGTTGTTAGGCAGATGTTAAAAGATGTCATCAGCCCAGCTGTCCCATGGATTCCTAATAGTCCAGATTCCAGATTCCTCATCTGCCCCCCACCCTGGAGGTGGGAGAGAGAGTGGGCACAGCTTAGCTTTCTTGCTAAGAAAAAGAAGAAAAAAATATGGAGCCATGATAAAAGGAAAAAATGGGAGATTAAAGTAAATGTATTAATGTAGCTTGAGAGGGCAAAATCTACAAAGAAATTGTACCTTGCTCCCTAACTGCATAGAGCACATTAAAACCACAGTATTCTATGTCCTTTTGGGCTTTGGGAAAAACAGGCTGTCTCCTGAATAGTAGAATAAGTGAACCCTCATCTGCTGTGCTTGTTCTGCTTGTGATTAAATTGTCTAATATGTGCAAATTATGACTGATAGTTTTTGTTATTTCATGTTTACTTCTAAACTTTCTTCAAATGGATATTTTTTGAGGTCAAATGAAAATCATGTGTACAAAACATACAAGACCACTGCTATTCTGTTAAATTTAGCTAAATTCAAACACAGATTCAATGACACTGGAGGGGAGCAGTAGGGAGAAAGACATACAGATGTAGATACACAGACATAGAAACATGATTTTAAATGCTTTATTTCCTTAGGGAATTAGGTTCACATTGCAAGTATGAGTCAGAGACCTTTCCTCTTCCTCTGATCAGATTTCCTCACATCTTTTCAATTTATCTGGTATTGCTGGCCCCAGAAACAAAACACAGCTTTAGTTAAATTGAAAGGCACAAGCTAGTGTAAAATTTAAATAAATTTATCTAATATTGCTGGTGGTCCTTTCTTGAAATGAGTTTGTATGATGAATCCAATGAGGAATATGTCTCTCGATTGCCTAGAACCATCCCATTTCTCTCACCACAAATTTAAACTCTCTAAAATGGTGAAATTTAATTTTCACTTATACTTTGTTAAATTCCTTGCTGCAAAGTGTTCATTGGTCAGACCATACTGGTAATAAGAAACATCAGCTTTTTTTTAGAAAATCAGAATGTAGTTGTTACCTAGGGTATTTAAAAGATAACACATGACAATTAAGGTTTCAAAGAACCTAACTGCAAATACATCTTATTACTTCAACATAGCCAGTAGCACAACAACAACAAAAAAAAGGGTTAAATATGATTACAGATAGTATAAGAAAATCTGTTTTTTTCAGAAGAGTTCAACTTTTGTTTCTTTTTAACAGATGTATTTTTAACAACTTGGTATTCGCTCCAGGGCCCACCAAAGTTCTGTGAAAGTCAGGAAATTGGACATCTTGTTTTGGTTAGTGTTGGAAAAATTGTATTTATGTTCTGCAGCTGAAGTTCCTGGACTCAAGTGTCTGTTTATTTCAGCTGAAGGGGAAGGGGAAGAAAGGAAGGGAGGGGTGGGAAATGTCAGGCAGGGGACTGGAGAGAGAAAGTAAGGAGGGAGAAAGGGAGAAAGGAAGGAAGGAAGGAAGGAGGGAAGGAAGGAAGGAAGGAAGGAAGGAAGGAAGAAGGAAGGAGGGAAGGAAGGAAGGAAGGAAGGAAGGAAGGAAGGAAGGAAGGAAGGAAGGAAGGAAGGAAGGAAGGAAGGAAGGAAGGAAGGAAGGAAAAAAACAAACAGTAGAAGTTGATCATTGGACCATCTGTTTCATTAGACACAATTCAGTGTACTGAGTCATTTACTGCAGGCAACTTTATAATAATAAAGGTGTCTAGGAATCATAGAAGGATTGACACAAAACAATCCTTCCTCCAGTTGATTCAGACTTCTAAGATTATTCCTTTTCTCAACCCTTAGAAATGCCTAAATAAATGAATGAGAAAAATATACACACAGTATTTTTGCATAAGAAAGATTTCTGAGTTTGTGATCTGGCTCAGATGTTCAGTAAGAATGAAAAAAGAGGGCTACATCTAAGGAAGGATATTATATAGAGAAATGTTTTTAGACAAATGCTAGAAGGGAAAAAAAAAACACAAACAACTCAGAAGGGAAAAGACTAGACTGAGTGAAAGGAAAAGAGGCTGTTCTTAGTGTCACTGAATTCAGTAAGTGATTACACGACACAGGGTTCATTCAGGACCTAGCGAGTGATCTACAGCCTGTGTTCTGCAGGAGGTCAGAATGGAGATTAAAGTGACCTTTTCTAGCCTCAAATTCTATGAATCCAGGTCCAAACCCAGAGTCCCAGTGGAAACTAAGTGACGATATAGAGTCTTTGGAGTAAGCTAACCTATGGCTGATGGATGGTTTTACTTCTTGGTTTCCATAGAGTCACCCACCACGTTACTCACTCAAAACAACTTTCTCACTTGTGACATTCAAAACTTTTAGGGACAAAGGAGCAACGGGTATACATAACCACACGTACCTCCAGGTTGGAAACGAGGAAAGGTTTTGAAACTACCTGGGGATACAGTTTCTGGATCAACTTTCAAAAAAAAAAAAAAAGTTACAGGAATGCATTTGAGGATGGAATTTCATATGTTCATGTACAAAACTAAAAAAAATTATGATTTGCAATAACAGGGAATTGGACTAAGCAGTTTACTTATGTCTCTAAATCTTTGGAAATGACAGTATAGATTTTCCAGTGTCACTTAATGACTGAGACGCAGAAAACTTTTCTGGTTTTGAGGTGAGATGAATTGTATGAGCAAACAATGCCTTAACATGTTCATATGAAAACTCATGATGAAAGAGATAAAGCTGAATGGGTTATTTGAAACAGAAAATCCCACTTTCAGTCACTGTGCACCCTTTCCTCCCTCTCTTTTCAAATAGCTATCTTCATGGGCCTTTAAATGGCAAGAACTTGCTGGACTAGGTACATCATCCTCATTTTCTGCACTGAATCCACTTGTGTACCTTCACTCTGGGGTAGACAGAGAAAATATAGGTATAGAGAGGGTTAATCCTGAAAGACTACAAGGGAAAAAAAAAACCTGTGTAGAGTGGGAAATTAGTCAGCAGAGACCTGACAAAGTGCTTCCTACACATGCTGTTCTGTCAGGCTGCACAGCTTCTTCTGCTTCAGAGGTAATTACATAGATTTTCTGTCTTGTACTTGCAAAAACACAGCACAGCACTCCACCACTGCTTGTAGCTCAGTGCTTCAGGGCTCCAGCTGCATGGGGCTGGAAAATGTTTACACAATTTCTTTTAAGATTTTTAAACCACAGTAAGGGATGTGGCTAACTCTTCATCTGAGGGGGCATATGAAAGAGTCCCCTCTGAAGCTGGACTTGGGTGGAGGGAAGGACTTCCTTGTAAAGGGATATGATTATACGTCTCTCAAGGAAATGGCTTCTACCATACAATAAATCATCCTTGTTTCTGAATGTTTTAACTAGAGAGGAACTCAAAAGGACTTGGACCTTGATTTGGATTTCAAATTCTCAGTGTTTCAGATACAGAATCCTGGTGTTAAATCCACTGTTAATTTTATACAGTAGTTTTCTGGGGCCCATGAAGAAATCTTTTCATCATTATTTTTGATTTAACACTTGCACAAGATACATATTCAACATATAGACAATGTGTTTATCAGTAAAAATAATGCCTGTGAATATATATATATTCCTTCCTCATTACTTTGAGCTGATTGAATAATTTTATAGTTAATGCAGTACTGAAAAAGGCATTTCAAGTCATCTATAAATTCAAATTTAAATATCCAAAGCAATGCTTACCACGTGCACTTTCATTAGGTGGCATGACAAATGGAATGTCCAAATCTTTTTGGAAAGACGTTTCTATACTTTAATGCATATCTGTACTTAATGCACTTCAGTAGCATGGAACTGCTTGTGATATGATACAGCAGCTTTAAATATGTTCACCTCTATGTACAAGTCTTGAGACAATGATGGAAACTATAGCAAAAATAACTATATTAATAAAAAAAATTATAAAAAGATCTCCAAAATTCACTGTGAAAGTGACTGAGAAAGTCTACCTAATCACCTTGAGATGGAAGAATTTTTCCTTCTGTTGCTTATGACACACTGTCCACTCTCTTTAAAAAAGTTTCCAGGCAGGCTTTGCCAGTGTTTCCCTATCTTTACCACTAGAAACTCATTCCTGTTGCTTTTGCTACATCTTCTTTCAGTTGTCAAATACAATTGCCCTTATCCATAATGCAGAATTCTCTTCCTCTGTGGCACTGCCTTCAGAATGGCTGAAAAAGTCCCTATCTTTCACTCATCCTTCTTTTTCTTTGACTAATAATGTTCGTATGTTTCCACACTTGTCAAGTTTTCCAGACTTTTCAGGAAACCCTCTTAAAACCAGTTTCCTGTGCTGTAACACTAAAATGATGTAGATAAATTAGAGTATGCATCTTTAAATATTAAAACTATGGGAAATTTTTATTTAATATTTATTTTTGTCATAAAAAAGAAAAAATTTTGCTAATTTGTGGAAATGGAGACCCAGTTCGCTTTCTGAGTATTTCTTCAAAAAAACTGTGCATTTTGTTGGCTTAAGCCACACTTTCACTATGAACATAGCAGCAGATTATCACAGATTTTGTCAACATTACACAGAAGCAGGGAATTGTTCAGGTTGGAAGGGACCACAGTGGGTCATGTGTTCCAACCTCCCTGCTCAAGCAGGGTCACCCCAGATCACATGGCACAGGATTGCATCCAGAAGGTTCTGGAACAACTCCAATGAGGGAGACTCTACATCCTCTCTGGGCAACCTGTTTTAGTGCTTGGTCACTTGATACTTGTACTTGATTTTCAACCCTAAAGGAAGGGATGCATAACCAAGAGCACTACAAAAGCTTGAAATAATGAAACCATCATATTTGATTACAGTAGGACCTTTGTTTTTTCTTTCAGTACTTATTTTTTTTTTCCTTCTCTAATTTCTATCATGTTTATTTTCATCACAGTCATGACTTATGTTCCCTTCCTATACCCCATCAATCTCTCATCTCCAAAGACGAACAGTGCTTTTCACCTGGTGGCAGATATTTGGCTTCTAAACAATTTTTCTTATTGTGACCTTGCTTCAGGCTGGGATATGAAGAGGAGGGAGTGGAAAAGGAAAAATGAGAAAGAAAGGAAAAAATGCAAAAGGACAAAGAGAAACACTACAAAGGGGAAAAGGTGAGGTCAGATCTCAGTCCTCCGGAAAATGTCATCTGATTTGAACAGGAACAGTACAAGCCATGAAGAAGGATCAAAACAAGGTTTGATCATTGCATTTCAGGGTTTTTTTTTTCAGGTTTTGGTATTTTCAGGAGCCATTTCTCACATTTTTCCAGGTACACAGGTTTTTCTGTGTGGGTAGAAGGTGAGAAGCTGACAGCATAACTTCACCACCGGTAAATAGGAAAGATTTTCTTTAAAGCAAAAGCTAAGAATTTATGTTGTGTCCAGATAAACTCAATGAAGTCTATACTAGATACTTCTGATTAGAAAATGTGCTTGTTTTATTGCTTAGAAATAAAGGTAAATCTACTGGTGGAAAGGAATTTGCATTCTCACTGCTAAATAATAATTCTCTCTAAATTGAGAGGAAGGATTTCTTTTCTCTTTTTGTTTCGTGGTGGGTTTTGTTTTTTGTTTTTGTTTTTGTTTTGGGGGTTTTTTTTAATTGTTTCTGCTTGTTTTTTATTTTTTGTTTGTTTAATGGAATACATTTATGGGAGAGATTATTTGCACCCACGTCCATGATGGATTGAAGTAATAGGTGTACAGGAATCAGATTCCTACAAACACGGAGGCAATCATAGTTCATAACAAATTATAGAGACACCTAAATAACTTCAAAAACCCCAAGGAAAATGGAAAAAGAGTCTTTATCACTGTATTAAAAAAAATATTTATTTTCAGACTGAAGCCCTCTCAAGAGTTCAACTTCCTTTTACTTACAAAAAGAAAATCCTCAGGCAGAGCTCCTTTAAGAGCCTGTAGAAAAGGTAAGTGGCAAAAGCAGAGTCAGAGGGGAAACAGCTTCAAGAAAAGTTATTATTTCTCCCCTCTTTGTGGGTTTAGGCCTAGATTGAATTGTGCTGTGCTTGAAGTTTTGTGTTAGAGGATATTGGACATGTGCTGTTACTCCTTGCCATTAAGGTTGTTTTTTATTGCTTGAGTGCAAACCCGCTCTCTCTGTTCTGCAGGTCTTTTACATCGACATAGTCCTTTGGTTTCATCATTTTGCTTTCATCAGGAAGGTATTCAAAATGCTATCTGAGCCATGCATATTTATTTGCTGAAAACATCTTGTCATATGATGTCAGCTTAGAAGTGATCGTCCCAGTCACTACTGGCAAAATTAAATGCACCTCTTTCTTGAACAGAGTTTAATAATTTCCATCATGAATTTTGGACAGGAAGCAGAATGATGAGGCTTTAGAAATGTTCTCTGCAATATCACAAAACATGCATGGGCTTCTGTTTTCACACAAGTTTCTCTCCATGAAAACCAGCATATCAGACTTTATTCATAAAGATTTTATTCACAAACTCAGCCAGGTTTTGTTCCTAAGGTCTCTTTCTGCAGAACTTTTACATTAGTAAAAGTTGGTTGGCTTTGAGCTCTTGAAAAATAAAAGTTAGTTTGAACATGATCTCAGTATAGCTCCTAGAAGACAATTAAAATCACTCAAGCCATCAACACAATTGTTATTAATTGGTTCCCTCGCCATATTTCAGCAGTGTAAGGGTCATAAAGATCATGAGTCTCTTGGAAGATTTATAATCTGGGGGAAAAAACCCCTTCTCTACCAGCAGCCAAAAAACTTTTTTTTTTTTTTTAAATGAAGTTATCAAAAATAAAATTAGGTAATGTCTCAGTGTTCGTTTAGTTGCTTGGCTTTGAGAAGGAGTAAGAAAAAGGCATTAAGTTAGAAAAAGGGACAAGATTAACCCTATAAGCAGTAGTATTTGCTTTCCCAGGTGGTTACAGAAACTCATTTTTAATGCTGTCAATTACTAAGGTATTCCTGGGACATTTTAAGCAATATTATTACAGTTGTTATTTCTTTGCCTTACATGAAGTCTCATGTGCTTTATCAAAAGTAAGCCTAGCCTCTACCATTTGGAACATGCAAGGTAAATACAAAAACAGAATATAAATGCATATACAGCAAGCTGACAAACCTTGTCAAAGCTGGGACATTAGATGATTGCAAAAGCAGAAAAAAAATGTTATATCCTCTAGTACCCAGTCCACTGTTCTAATTATTGAATCGAGTTGCCTACATTCATTTCTTTCTAATCATAAGTTAGAGAAAAAAGTTAATAGCTGTAAAAAAGGGAGAGAAAAAAACTAAACTGGTAGAAAAATATTTGCTTTTCACTCTATTGATAACAACATCACTCATGAGGAATAGGGATTTTATTTTATTTTATTTTATTTGTTAACTGGTTGACAATATTCATTTAAGAGGTATAATTTTATTGGGATACCTTGAACAGCAACATCTAAGATTAAAGTAATTGTGACACTAAACAGTTATAAAAAGATTCACAGAAAAAATAAAGGAGATTGTTTTTGTTTGGTTTAGTTTTATTTTTTTCTACTATGATTGTATGCCCTATTACTTCCACATGTTACTAAGAAGAAGAAGAAGATAACTCCTATCTGAAGGAATATCTCAGTATATTTTCAATTCAAATAAACAGTCTACCTTCAATAGTGAAATTCATAAAAAAAATAAAGTGGCAAGTTTTTTCTTTACTTTCCTCCTTTTATTTATATAACCACAATCAGACAAACTATAATGCTATCTAAACAACTATACACATTAAGAAACAAACAAAGATCAATAGCTATAATTTGACACACATACACTGTTCACTGTGAAAACATCAATAGTACAAAAGCTTCATGGGCATAGCAGGGAAAAATCTGTTTGGGAGATGGTGTTGGCAGAAGATTAAATAACCACATGTCAGAAAGAAGGAAAACAAATTCAATAAACTGAATGAGTACTGGAGATGTGCAAGTACTCTGAGCCAAGCTGTTAGTATTAATAATAAGAAAATTATCTTTGTCTTCCAGTCATTCAATTACTTCATGAACAAATATTTTGGCTTGGATCTCTGATATTCAAATATAGACTCTCATTCCTATCTGCCAAAGGACTGCTCCTGAAAGACAGGAAAACAGGAAATGACTTGCACTTTGGACAAGGATATCTTGAGCTGCTATTTCATAAGCAGTGCTATAGGTGACTATTCATCTCATCCCTATCCCTAGCACTCTGAAGGAATCATGAGACAGAGATGCAGCAAGTAATTATTTGACCAGGACTAAAAGAGACACAAAGATTATTGAAAGCATCTAACAGAAAGTAGAACTGAGATTCAGGGCTGCATCACCATGTCCTGTATGTGCACAGTGAGCCCTCTTATTGAATCCCATGGTTTACTCTGAGATATACAATTAAGGACATACTGAAAAGCTCCTAGGATCTGACTTTCAGTGCCTCAGCTATCCATTATTCATTAAATTATTTCAAAATGCTAACTGATTTATAAGACCACAACAAAGTTTAATATCTGTTTACCAAGTAACTCTGTTCCTCTCACCATTGTGCCTAATCCATAAAACCTTTCTCGTGAGCTTGTTTTATGAACCAGTTGTTCTTCTTTCTTCTTCGGGTACTCTTCTGCTTTTTATTCTTCGGGAGATGGTAATTGTAGTAATTTTTAATTTCAGCTCCAGTTTTGAGTTATAATCACTTAGAAAACTGATTTCAGCAAACTCTCTCTCTCTCTCTCTCTCTCTTTCTGACTTTCTTAGATACAATACAGGTTGGAACATCACTTTGCACTGAAGAGTTTATACGAGGGAAGTCCTTCAAACAGAGTTGATATTGTCAACAAACAAAAGACCATAAAGTTGTTTTGAAATATGAAATATGCATCTCACAAAAAGGTATTTCCATATTCTTCCTGCCTGGTGGTTATGTATGACAAATGGGTACTTTCACACATAAATTATACTCTTAAAAGCTACTTTGTACGTACTTGTGCACCTAGTGAGAATTCTGAAAATACATATCTATCTCATGTTTGCTACTGTGCTGCCAGTTCTTCATTTTGTGATGATATAAGCAATGAGATTTCGTTCGTTGTGTTTACATTTTTAAAGACTCATAGAGTGATTTGATTATATGCAAATTCAATTGTAACTAAACCAAATAAATGAAAAAAAAAAAAAGAAAAAAATGTTCCAAGCTGCTATGGTTAGGAAGAACTTCAGATCCTGTATCTTAATGGGGAAAAAACAACAACAACACTCTTTTAATAAAATTCCTTTACTGAGGATTTTATAATTTTAGTAAGGTCTGATCCATGATTAATGTCCATATCTAACAATACAGAAATTTAGGAACAGATTAGTCTTTATAGTTTAAGTTGCTTAGTTGAGTCACGGAGCTTACTTATTCTAGACTTCTGGAGATTAGAGATAAGATTCAGATATCTGCACAAGGATATTTATCCAGCACAGGTGTTGGCTACCCTCTAGCCACCCAAAAGGAATATTCAGGTTAACAGGATTCTCGGTATTTGAGCCATATTCCTATATACATCCCAGTTAATATTTATTGTATCAGAGCTATTTAAATTTTAGTTTCTTAAGACTGTGGACCAGAGTAACACAATTTTTAAACCTGTTTTTCTGTTCCCTGTATGTGTTGGCACTTTGTCCAATATTCTGGTGCCAAGAGTGGCTCTCACCTGTAGCTGATCAGTTCTGAGAGACTTCAGAGAGCCCTATGCAGTGCGAGTCCCAGACATCATGGAAAATCAATGAAAATGTCCTTGTTGATGTTTCCCAGAGGCAGAATATCGTCCTTACCCCTTTTGTGGGTTTCCTATATTGGGCTCAAGAACGTCAAGCTTTACTCACCTACAAGAAGTGCTGCCATACTCTGTTCCCTTATGGTTTTACTCAAAGATGGTAGCTTATCTAGATAGTTTACTTTAAATGACAAAAGAATATTTGGTTTATCAGGTGGTCCAGTTTTAAGCTATGCAAATTGTTGTGTTGTGTTTTGTTTTGTTTTGTTTTCCTGCTGTGAAAAAATCACCTAACCTTCAAATACATGGAAACGGAAAACTAAGAGCAGTGGTGGTTTCGACATTTACCAAGTGAATCCGATCTTGTTTATTCTGAGGACTTAATACAGTCCAACTGCTCAGAGAATTCAGTATGAGAAAGGCAGTGTGAAAGATTCAAGGCTATAGCCACAATGCATGAACCCGAATGTGCAGGCCAAAGAGTGCAGAAGGGCTTGCACACACGTCTCTACACTTCTCCTCTTCTAAAGCCACACAGTTTTCATGCTTCTTAGGATCAGGTTTGGATTTCTTAAGGTTTATTCAGCACTCTGCTGATCCTGAGAATGTTTTTCTTTGCCATATTTTTCCTCTTTTTTATTTATTTTTTTTTTTAAATTGCATTTAAAGACTTAAAGTGCCTGAAATAACACAAATTCTGTGCTGTGACATGTCAGTGACTGATATGAACATCTGACATGATAAGGTCGAGGGTCTGTATTGCATTTCTGACTCATGGAGGACATGTGAAACTCCTACCGGAGCAAGGCATGATGGAAAAAAAGACTGCAACACTTGTGCAAATGAGGAACAGGAAGCATGGCACAGCCTCAAACCTTCTGCCTGCAGGCATAAGCTGTCCCCAGAACTGTATCAGGATTTCACCCCAAAGGAAGACTATTGGCTTAATCCTGAAGAAAGAATCTGTTTACAAATCAACATGAGAATAATTAAGGAATAAGGAGCAAACTCAGGACTGAAAATATCTGACAATTTAAATGCTTCCCTACAGACTTACTTCATTAATATTCCTCCTGTGAGAATAAGAAAAACTTAGAATCAAAACTTTCTCTTTCCTTCTCTTTCAGTAAATGGTTAATTTACTTTGATAGCAGAGTAAGAGATGAGAATGTTAACCTGGTCATTGTCTGGTGTCAAAGGGCATTTATGGTATAGCTTCCAGATTTGAGATATTTTCTAGCCCTAGAGAATCTTGTCCAGTTGATACTCTGATAATGTTGATAATGTCTGAATATTTTTAATATATTGAGAAAGCTCTGCAGACAAGATTACAAGAAATGCACCTCTTTTTTTTCTTTCCTTTTTTTTTTTTTTAATGTGGAACCATTGCCCTCTTTTCTAGGGTCCATATCTTTACTAAAATTTTCTTTTTTTTTTTTTTTTTTTTTTTTTTTGCTAAGCTCTGGGAAATAGCAGAGAATGTTCTTGCAAACAAAAAAAATATATATTTCTTCTTCCTTTTATATTATTCCCTTCTTTGTTTAATTCATCTTTCTTCTTTGGTCTACTCACTTGGGTTTCTGAGTCTTAGAGCTGAAGTCCTAGAGTAATTTTACATCAACTGTTTGAAAAGTCAGGATTTAGGCATCTGTGGTGAATTCAGCCTGGCTGAATGCCAGGTGCCAACAAGCTTTCCTCGTCAGCCAAAAAGGGAGAATAAAGCATAATGAAAGGCTCCTGGTTTGAGGTAAGGACAGGGAGGGATCACTGACCAGTTACTGACATGTGTAAAATGTACTAAACTTGGGGAAATTAGTTTAATTTCTTACCTAGCAAATCAGAGTAGGATAATGATAAATAAAACCAGATCTTAAAACACCTTCCCCTCATCCCTTCCTTCTTCCCAGGCTTAACTTCACTCCCAAATTCTCTACCTCCTCCCCCTCAACAGACCCCAAAGTGAGTCCTTTCCACAACTTCAGTCCTTCCCAAACTACTTTGGTGTTGTTCCTCTGTGGGGTCACAAGTCTTGCCAGCAAACCTGCTCCAGCATGGGCCCCTCTCTCCGTGGGGCCACAGGTCCTGCCAGGAGCCTGCTCCAGCACAGCTTTCCACAAGGTCATAATCTCCTTTGGGCACTCTTCTGTTCCAGCATGGGCTGCACCATGGGCTGCAGGGGAATGTCTGCTCCTGGAGCACCTGGATCACCTCCTGCTCCTCCCGTACTGACCTGGGTGTCTGCAGGGCTGTTGTTCTCACATGGCCCCACTCTTCTCTCTCTGGCTGCACTTTAACTAGCCCCCCCCCCCCCCCCCCCAAACTCCCTGTTCTAAATGTCGTATCCCAGAGGCACTGACACCATCTCTGTCAGCCTTGGCCAGTGGTGGGTTTGTCCTGGATCTGCCTGGCTTTGGCTCTGTCAGACATGGGAAACTTCTGACAGCTTCTCACAAGACCCACCACTGTAGCCTCCCTCCTACCCAAACCATGCCATGCCAGCCCAATATACAGCATCTGAAAGGAATGTGGAAATTCAGCACGCAATGATCAGCACAGGTCCTGTGATATCCTATGAAGAGAAGGAAAAAGTAGTAGACCAAATACAAACAGATAACAAGCATCATCTTGAGGTGACACTGCCAGGTGCTCCTCAGAAGAAAGGACATTACAAGATACAGCCTTCCCAGCTCTATATTTACTAAAGAATACACAGCTTGCAAGCAAAATATCAGGTGGACAGGAAAGAAAAGGATGCTTAAATGATGAGAGCCATGTATTTCTGTCTGTGACACATAGCTCTGTGCCTGTCCACACCTCCCAGCCACACGGTAACTTTACTCACAGACTGTGATTGAGAACTAATAAGCCAGGGACAATCAAGGCTGTAGAAAATATTTGATGGAGGTGTCATTTCAATTTGAAAACAAAATTGCCTGGAAATAAAAATATCTTTTATATAAAGTAAAAATAACATATCAAAACTTGACCTAGGAATTTCAAAATAATATCTAAAATTTGTTAATTTTTCTAAATTTAATCAAAGCAAAAGCATTAAGTTGTGTATATAGATGATGCTTCAGAATCAACTGGTTAGATGTGAAATGTCTCATTGAATATATATTGTTTACCCCAGTAACTAAAAGGAAGGGGGTAAGGGGAATGGGGTAAGGAATGGGGTGCTTACTCCCCTTTCTGAGGGGAGGAAGTATGGCAAAAACTATGTGCGTGATTATTTAACCGAAGGCTGTGTCATACCATACAAGGTTAATAACATATCAGGATTCAAAGTTAAAATTGCAGTTGGAAGGATTACCTGAGCTCTAATAGTTTCTAATTTTTGACTCCTGAAATGCCTTTTTTGGAGAAAGGCATTTAAGATTCATTTAAATATTTCAGGAGTTTTTTTGTGTAGCTAAACACATGAAATGATAGTTTGAAAGGAGTACAAAGGAGTTATCCACCTAATTGTTTTAATAAAGTTTAATTATTTATAGAGTGCCTTTGAAAATCACAGCAACAAATAAAGAATACAATGAATTTTTCCATCTCTTTTACCAGTCAATACTAGTTTAGCTAATTCTGCTTTCAGCTGTTTTATTTTTCCATGATTAAATATTATTTCCTTTCTTCTGCCCTTCATTCTAACAATTGATAGCATAAAACTTAATTTTTTTTCCCTGTTCTTTTAGGAAGCTCAACATTGTTCTTCATAATTTGCTCTTGTCATCTTTGTACTTATTGTCATGCATGGGTTCTTTCATGCATCTTCATACTACCAACAGTCTTTGTCCTTTTACATCTGACTTCAAATGCTAGATGTGAGCTTCACACTGTTCACATTTCATTGCTGTTATTGTTTTCATTATTTTTCAAAAGTTGTATTGCTATGTAAGCACTTTGATATCTTCACAAGTGTCTTTTCCCCTGCCAAAGCTTTACATCCCCTTTTCTTCCTTTTTTTCCTTACTCAATTCTGTTTTACCTCTAGAGAATGTATAGAATAATGTAAATATTAATAGCAAATGGGATTTTTTTTTTTATATGTTGGCCACGGGTTGCTCAAAGCCAAAATAATCTACATATTCATGTTCATTTTGATGTTCCTGGAGTCTCCCAGGTACATTGTAAACAGACCTGCATTCCTGATGTTGAATTTACCATGTTCGTGTTTAATACATTAGAGATTTTTTTTTATTATTATTTTTCCCAGGTTTAGCCTTGTTAAAATAACCTGTATTACTGGCAAGGTCAGGGAAAAATGTCAGTTGTTTGTTTTGTAGGTGCTGGACAGGCAAGCTAGAACTCCCTAGAGGCTCTTCTAACTTGTCTAACCAGGTTTCCAGAAACAAATAGACTTCTTTTCTTTTTTTTTCCTTCTCATAAACCTGCAAGCTCTGTGGTTCATGCCACTCTGACCCTTTGCCAACTAGCAGCTCCTTGGATGAATAAGCTACACTTAGGATTTGTGGGCTCTTTTTTCCTCTTCTGTATTGTGTATGTTCCTAATGAGAATCATATTTGCTCTTCAGAGCTATGCGACTGTGAGTCTTTAAACAAGAGAAAACTGACTATGACATAACCTGCGTGGGTTTTTTTTTGCTATGCTTCCTACACAGCTTTGTTCAAACCTGATACAATAGTACAGATGCCTCCCATTTCCATTTTAAAAGCTAACAGAAATAGTCAAGCACTACTACCAGTCCGTTTCTTGTTGGCCGTATACAGGGAATATTCAGCGTTCATCCCAGGTACTGAGGGAGAAGGAGTACACTTAATGGGACATATCTTAAGCAGACTTTTATCTCCTGAAGGCTTTTCCTCTTAATCTTCTCCCCTTTCTTTTCACATTACCCTTTATTAAATACAGATTTCAGAGAGCCCTATTTAATAAAATAAAATCCATAGGCAGAGATTTGTCTGGGTTCCTGCAGGTCTTCCCTCTCACACCATCTTCATCTCCATGACCAGTCCTCAGATTTTCTTCCCACAATAGCTTATGTCAATATGTTTCCTTTTTCTCATAGTACCATAGAAATGCTTGGTTTGGAGGGGACCTTAAAGGTCAAGTAGTTCCAACTCCCCCACCATGGGCAGGAACATCTTCCACCAGACCAGGTTGCCCAAAGCCCCACCCAGTCTGGGATGGAGAATCTTCCACTTCTCTGAACAACCTGTTACAGTGCCTCACCACCCCCACTATAAAGAATTTCTTCCTAAAACTCAATCTAAGTCTCTTGTCTTTTAGTTTAAAACTATTCCCCTTTGTCCTATCACTGTCTGCCATTTTAGATGTAAACTTGCTTCCACTCGAGTAACAAAAGTACAGTACTTCTGTGATACTGCAATAAACTATCCTTTCCTCAGTCCCATCCTTCTGTATTTCTCCCCTTCATTCTTCTCACTAAGTACAAGTGAATCTTCCTCACAGGAACCTCTTCCAGGTAATTTCAGTGGGATTGGCTTTCTCATGACATGCTACTCATTGCCAGGTGATGTCTGGTACATGCAATCCTAGAAATTAAAGGACACTCTTCTAACGTAGCTTTTCTGCCTGATTATATTTCCCTGGAAAATATCATATAATTAGGGTTAAATGAACCATGCCAGAATTCCTGCTGGAGAGAGCATTTTGTGTTAGGTTTTCAATACTATCATCTGAAGAGAAAACTGGGAGGAGAGCTGTACACTCTGTCTGCGAAGCTTTGTTTTCAGGGATAGATAATAAATCCATGCAATTGTCAGTGCAACCTGAGGGGTACCAGGAATAGAAGTTTAAATCTTGTATTAGATAACACTTGAAAATTGAGCTACTCTGTAAAAATGTATCCCTAAATTTGCTTATGTTGGCAACAGAAAATTTCTGATGGACATTGTGTGTCAGAACTTAGGATCCCATGCAGACAATTTGGCTCACTGGTCCATGGAAGTCACTATCCTTTTGATAAACTGCAAGCTTATTAGAAAAGACCTTGGATATTAAACATACAATAAAAAGCTTTGCATTTCTATGTTAGATACATAGATAGCATTAGTGTCTCTATCTATGTCCATCAGTCCATATAAACATGTATTTTAAGGCAAGAAAGGTAAAAAAATCATTCAATAATATATGGCAATTAAAGTGTACAAAGCTTATAGTTAGCAAAAACACGAGCTATCAGTGTTCCAAATTTTAAATAGCAGCCATTTGAACATGTGCTATTCCAGAAAAAAAAAAAAAAATTGAAAAGAACATTCTTTTCAAAAGAACTTCATTATATTTACCTTTTTGCAGGAAAATTCAAATTTAGGAAGCTAAGACTTGTACTTCATGAATAAGTCAAAAAGTGAAATGGGTGTAATGCCCTGAAAAATTTATTAGGATCCTACTTGCTTCCAAAGTTTCATATCTGGAAGCAATCAAGCACCCATCTGATGGCTGTGTAGTAGCCTATGGGAAGTCAGTTTCTGTCTTTTTAGTTCAGTGTCAAAATGTTAATTCTCCATAACACTGATGAAAGCATCATGACTGGCAGTGATTGACGCTCTTTACTGATTTAGTAGCAAAAGTACAGGCAATGGTGATTGAACTGACTAATATCACACCAAGAAGTGGTCTCTCAGGAAAAGAGTCATGGTGAAATTGCTGGAAGCAACATACTGCCTGTCCTGTGGATAAATTGGGAAGTTTGGGTACTGAAAATGAGAAAGGAGCAGTTATACAGAAAACTCTGAGATAATAGATTGCTTAGGAAGGAGAGGTGTATCTTGGCAAAGGTCTAACAAAAGGAGGAAAAAGCTTGTAGGTGTTTTGAAGCAATTTATAAAGTCAGAGAATATTAAAATTTTTATAACCATGAATTAGAATACTCTGAAATTACTCAATCAGATCCATATGAACACATATATGTATTTTTTTTTTTCCTTTTTCATTTACTACTGCTTTGGTTACATAGCTTTTAGTGTCCTAAGGTGATGCTTAGCTTCCCACCATTAGTGCTCCCATAATTTGTGCTTTCAGATACATCATACATTGGCAGCCATCAGACTAAATGTGTGTATATACGTCCAGTGCTCAATTAATTCACAATGTAGGTCTTTAATAGAATCCATTTTTCTCCATGCATAATGAAGGGATCCTAAGATAATTATTAACATCATTTTTTAGATATTTGAAGTAAGGGGAAACAACTTTTACTCAGACAGCCTAGGAATCATACATATCAGCTTTTGAACAATCAAAACAGTCAAAATCTAATCTCTGTGTTGATTACAATGAGTCTCTGGTCACATTGCTCCTCCTCAAACACCTTTACCTCTTGCACAAGAAAGTCTGAAATCAGAGTTTTTCCTGCTCCCTAAAAATGTGCTCCAGTTCACACCAAAGTCGAAAGAAGCATTTCCATTGACTTTAATGAAAGGTGACTTAGATTCCCCACACAGTGCAAAAATAAATGTATGAAATCTAGGTCCAATCTTTTTGGCTTGTTTCTCTATGTCCATTTTGAGGGCTATGGATCACTACATTCTCCATTATTAGCTAAGAGAACTCAAATAAATGGAGCACAGGGAATTTCTTGCTTGGAGGTCATAGCTCTTTCGAGGACAAAGAGTTAGGAGAAGAAACTATGCATGGCTAATGTTGATGGAGAGAGTCTCTTGCAGACTGCATGTTACAGCCATGGGTTCTGCCAGAGCTATTGTGTGATGATGTGTTTGAGACCCACAGGAAGCTGGTGCCAGATCCTGTCGGGAAGATTTGCTATAACCATTGACTTGCTGCAAATAAGTGACTAGAGAAACTGTCAGTCACAATCTAGTGTGTGGAAGCAAATTTATCTTCCATATCTATCTTACATCTGTCTACAAATTCATGCCCATTTTCATGTTCCTGGAATCTTTTCAGTTCATAGGAAATGAACTGTAAAGAATGGATGATGCCTACATCAAGGGACATTTGGTAAAATTCTGGGCACTCCAAAAACTCGATACACACTGGGGTTTTTTGGCTTTAAAGACAAAGTAAAATAGTTACAGAGCTTACATACCCTGAGGCATTGCTTCAGCAGCAATTTTCATTTGTGCACCGAGTTGTATTATCTCATTTGAGATATAAATCTTTGTGGATATTAGACAAAGGGTAGTAGATCTGACAGCCTGCTTACTGTAATTCGGGTTATCACATACTGACTGAGCTGAAATTTTCCACGGAGGCTGGGGTTCATTGTCAAATAATAGTCACTGGGATCAGGTACTTATCTTTTAGAAACTGGCTTTGTTCCAATGAGTTTTGGAGGAAGCCTGATTTATGCTTGCTGGGATCTAACCCAGGCTCTTCACTATCTGCCAGGGAGGGGAGGAGGGCAGGCAGCCTCGTGGACTGCCAAAGGGGAATTGCTTCAGAGCGTCAAAATCACCCACACTGCAGACATAGTCATTCTGTAACTAAACGGCAAAGCTGTCCCTTTTTTTCTCTGACTTGATCAAATCCATTGTACTACAGATTCCCTAGGAAACACCAACATTTCCACAAATTTATTTCAAGCTTTTTATATAATGGAAGATGTTGTTTGGCATATAGATTTAGAAAATAAATAAGAAAAAATCTGAAATCAGAAATGAAATAAGGTTGCTTGAGCAGTGGAGGAGAGGAGGGCAGCACATTTATAACATTTTTTTTGCTGTGAACACTTAGATTTAGAAGGCAGGAAATGGCAGCACTCTCTTTAATTTGAAGAAAAAGTGAGATCGTTTGATGAGTACAGCCTAATCCTCAGTGAATGTTCATCAACTTCATAAAACCTAGTTCCAAAGCCTCATGGCCATCCTTCAAGTAGCAATCCTTTCAGTAAGTTTCCACTAAGGATATTACTCTGGTGCCATGGAGAGTGCCTCAGAGTTTGCTACAAAACTGCAATGCATCAGTGCACACCTTCAAATGAACCCTGAGAAGTAGAAGGGAAAGCTTAAAGTTGGAAGTCATTTTGTTACTTAAGGACAAATTTGACCCAGGTGGCCCCTTGGAAGTGAGTGAGAGATGCACACACTAAAGAACTCATTTGTTTCTTTCTACTAGGAATGAACAAATCATTTCCAGTAATTAATATTTTTTGAGAAAAGTAATTGCCTCTTTTCCTATAACCAAGGGGAAAAAAAAAAAAAAAAAAAGGTGCTTTGTAATTATTCTAAACTGAAGAAAAAATTCCTGGTTTGGATATTAGGATGGTTTACATCAGTAGGTTTTCAGTAAGTTCATTAAGTTATGTTGTGTATAAGCTAAGGGTTTGCCTTTTCAGGGCACAGATCTGATATGTTTCTATAATCAGCTTTTCCTGAGATGATTGTCAGAACTGGGTCCAGCTAGTAATTCTTGTTACACTGCTTTTCATTCGTGGTTGGTTTGGATTTTCAGCATTTCTTTCCTTAAAGTCAGTGAATATTCACCAGTACATCATATTCTTGCAGATTATCTCTACATCTGAGAACTAGAAAGGTCACTGGACTGATTTAATGTTTTACCTCTACAGTTTTCCTTCCTGTGTAATACTCATCACCATTTGAGTCAAATGACAACTCATATCTCATTATCCTCTGTTCCTATATTTTGTGGTTATTAGGTTCACTTCTTTCATTATTACTATTAACATCTTATTATCATTATAAGTTCAGCATTTAGGGTCTATAGATAGGTAATGGACAAAATCCTAACAATTTTTTATCTCAATTATTCATAGCTTTCGAATGCACTATACATAGAAAAAATATAATGTAAAACAAAACCAAATCACTACTTACATTGTTAAGTGACTCACCCGTATTCAAGGGTGATATCCAAGGAGGAGCTGGGAGCTTTATCCAGACAAGAACATAGCTACAATTTTTTTCCTAAAACACAAAAGCAGAAGTGAAGTCCTGGCCTTATTAAGGCTACTGGCTGCTCAACCTTTGCATTTAAGTGGTTAGAATTCAAAGCCACTTTTCCTTTCCATTTTTTTTCTTTCTTTTTTTTTTTTTTTTAATAAAACCTTGTAACTATTCTTTAGTGAATCCATCAGAGCTGTTTGGTATAGATTTAGACTCCATACACAAGGATCAAAAAGATATCTGTGTGGTACTGAGTAAATCTGATATGTTCCTTCTGAGAACTACAAAGTCCAGGCTTCTACAAAAGTAAAGTTTGAAAGGGGTGGAAGGTATGTTTTCATAATGTAGCTTTCTTCAATTAAAACAACTGAAAGAAATATATTAGGGGAAAAAAAAAAGGAAAGAAAAAAAGACTCATCTTTAGTTGACAGGTTGGAGTCAACTCAAAACCTTCAAACCAGCTGTACTGATACAACTACAGAGAGAAAGAGAGCTTTCCAGGCTGGAATCTCTCAAGGGATCTGGAGGTGATGCAGTCTTTTTCTTTTCTCTGTCTCCCTATTTTTTCATTTGCCCTACAGTCTCACAAAATGGGAACACATGAAGTTAAAAGGAATAAGCTTGTCTAACAACTAGTAAGAGAAGAATCTGTCACTGCCAGTGATGTGAATGGGAATACAAAAGCTGTAGGCATGTATATTCCTTCGGCAGCAAAAGCACAACAAGGCAAAAGGTTAGGCTAAGATCTACTCTCAGTTGCTTTGGAAGCTCTGTTTAATTGTTAGTCACGATGCACTGTGGGCAGAACAATTAGTTGTATCTATATTAGATCTAAGCTGTAATTATTTGTTACATTAATCATGACTACAGAGAAAATTTAATTAGTCACAAACGTTACACGATTTTTTTAAAATATTATTTTTATTTTTTTTTTATTTTGTAGAGGGAGAAATGTCCAGTTTTCTTACTAAATACGACTTAATAAAAATCAAGTCCTGGGTGCCTGTAAGCCAGTGTCATGTCCAGGGTCTTTCCACCTGCTGAATATGCAGGATTTCCACCCCAAGAGCAGAGCCTAGTACTGACTTGCTTTTACAGAGCCAGGTATCAGTCAGAATTGAATTCAGACACTCTGGTTGGAGGGGTGGGGGAATCAGTTGCAGGGTGTTTGCAACAGTGCCTCATTACTTAGAGCTCATTAAAATGTTCTAAGCGGGGTGAGGTGCCTTCCTCAACTGTGTTTGCTCCGCTGCAGGTAAAGTGGTTCCCAAATAGAACAATTTATTCCTCTCCTTGCATCCAGTGTGGGATGGGCGAATGGCATTTTGTTCCCATTTCCCTGCACTAGCAACATTTATCACAGGGCACTACTGCTGCGAGACCTTCCCCAGCGCAAGGGCTCCCCTGTTGCCATGCATGGCAGTATTTTGGCTCCCTTGATCATCTGAGCAGCTGCAGATTCAGGGGGAAGCAGGGAATGCCGGGGGAACAGCTGGGACTGCTTCTCTGCTCACTGACACATGGGGCAGCCGTGGTTGAGCAGGGGTTTCCTGAGCCACTCTTTGACCCCTGCGATCTCTGTCACTGTTACCACACTACCTCAACTCCTAATTGCTCATCAGTCCCTCTGCAGTCTGACATGCTGTATGAACACAGGCAAAGTGACATCACCCCTTTCCCAAGAAGGCTAAGGAAAATGTAAATGACGGTCCCTAGATCCAGGTAGAGTATGTTACCTTCTCCAAATAGGTAATGACATCCATGTCCTGCCTCCTGAACAATACTGAGTGTTTTGCAGGCTTAGCAGCAGAGGAAGGAACTGCTCTAACTTTGGGAAAAAGGAGAGCAAGATATGTTTTCATGTGTTTTAAAAGAGTTATCTCCCCTAATGCAAGGGACAGTGTTGGCAAAAGCGTGAAGGAGCTATTTTGGAAAGACTGGGGAGAGGGGGGAAAACAAGGCTGGACTAATGCGCTGGTTGAAGGAGAAGCCATTTTTTCAGCAAAAGAGAGATGACAGGCATTTTCTGTTCCTGGGACAGCCTGTCCTATGACTTGTCCTGTGGCTTGCTTTCCTGCTTGTGCATGCCCACATCTGTGCTGTGTGTGCACATCTCTGCACCAAGGTCTATAGAGGTATGAGCTGCCGTCTGAGTCAGATTCCTCTTCGCAGGAATGGGTCTTACATTACAAAACCCATTGATTTTGATCTACAGAAACAGTTCCACCACAGGGGTTGAGACTATTTGTGTGAGTAAGTGCTCTCTCTGACATGACAGAGCTTGCCTGAAGCTGAAGGGTAATTTTCGGACATCTGCTCCTTGCAGAAGGAGCTTCTTCTCCCACAGACCACATTGCAGCATTTGGGAGTTCCTTCATTATGCTTTCTAAAGTGAGTTCATCTATTATAGACCAGGTAGCAACTTACCAAACATATTCCAGTGTCTGATGTCAATTCAGAGAAATAATATTAATATTATTATAGTAGTTAACTCTCTTGATGTGCCTAAGGTTTTGTCTTTCTTTGTGCTGCTAATTAAGAGTTCAAATAAAAGCTGGGACAATTCTGCAATGGAAGTTTTAGGTACTAAAACATGTCTTGTTACTGAAATATTATGTGACCTATCAGAACTCTATGTAACACTGACCTTATCTATCAACTTTAGCAATCCATCTTTTTGTGAGTTGTTTGGTATTTGTGAGTTTTGTTATTATTATTTTTGTTGTTGTGAATGTAAGAAAAATACATTAGGCTAGTTTGGAGTCATTTTGTTATTTTTCTCGTTTGTATGTTGATGGCTGGAGCAATACTGAATGAAAGATTAATTGTCAGGACAAAACTTACTCCTCAATGCATCTCAAGGTGTTAAAAGCAAAGTAAAACCTTTGCCATCTTAGCATTTCCACCCCCAACATGAGAAATGTAAAGAGAGAACGTTTTGAAAATCTAGTCCACCTACCAAGGACATCTTTGGGGTGTAAGAATTGCTTCTTACAGCCATTTTGAACCCATCTTGCTAATATTGCATGCATGTGAGAAACACACATTTATAGGAAAAATGTCTCTCGGTTTTTTTCTTCCAATACTATTTGAAGACTTAGTAACCCATCATGTCTTCATGAAATGGTGTTTGCAATGAAGGAGCAGGCATATCTATTTCCAGTGGCAACAGTGTCTCGATGCATGGACAGCTAGCTGAATATTTTATTTCAATTTATTTATTTAATTACATATTTGCTGTAATGGAAAATAAAAGTAAAAAATGATAGATGAGAAGTCGTGAGTTCTTTTCTACATTTCCATCAGGCCTAAATAAATTCCAGTAACTCAAACAAAGCTGCTACTTGACAAATTTCCTATTTAGGCGTTTAATTCTAAAAGGTTGTAAATGCCTCATTAGCACACCCTTACCGTGCATTTATTAAAACATTTTGCAGTGTTTGCAAACAGTAATGAGCAAAGGTTTAACCACTGAGCAATGAAACACTAGCTCTGAGTCTATAGTAATGCACAAGTCTCTGAGAATTGCCACCCTCATTGAACAGCACAATCCCTTGGGATTTGCCACCCTCATTGAACAGCACAATCCCTTGGCATTTCAATCCTTTTTTTCTTTTTCTTCTTTTTTTTCCTCTTAGACCTTCATTTGTTTCACCTTGTAGGTGTGAGGTACATTGTTCCCTTTTACTGAGAGGTCAGTGTTCCAATGACAATTTCTGTGCTCAAGATGAAGGAAGGGGATGTTAGTCTACATAATAGCACCATGCCATGAATCAAACCTATGACCTTTCAGTCTGAAAGTTGAGACCTTGAAAATCTTTTGCTGAAGGATTAACACATTTATCAGTCAGTAACCTTACCAGCAGAGGGAGATATGGCATCAGGCCGTGCATCACTCTAATACATCATTTGTCTATTAGAAAAACTAATTCTGAGTATTCTATACTATGTAAAGTCTAGTCTTGCACCAGGGTAAAATATACCTGAGTCTGTTGCTGAGTAGGTGTGTGGACACTTTAGCAGGGGGAATGGTGTTTGACATAATACCCAATCCAAACAGAAATATATTAATACAGCATAAATAAAGTAGAGGGTTAGGTAATTAAGTATTATTAAATACATATTATTATCTATAAGCATAGCCTCTAGGTGCTTGAGGTCAGTAATCAAACCCTCCAGAGGATATCGGAACAGCTGAAGCAAATTTTCATTTCAGCAAGTGAATACAAGACTCTTAAAATCACTGCACTACAGTAAGTCCAGGATCATAGTGGCTTGCTGCCATCCCAGCACTCATATGGTTGTGGGTGTGTGTGCCTTGCCTTTGTGCATAGCCAGTGCTAAGGCTTATAACCAGTTGGTTGTCATTTCCACTTCCCATTGCACCTGTTCCAAACACTACTTGTTCCCTTTCCACGGTTCACTGTTCTTTACACAATTCCATTTCCCTAAAATTCTGTAGTTGTGGCCCTGCAAGTAAAGGAAAGGATTTGTTTTCTTTGGTCCTTCCAGTATTGTAATGTACATTTATTGCATCATTGCCCTTTAGATTGTCATGTTTATATTATAGCTCCTTATTTATAGTAGATTACCAGCATATGTCCCTGAATGCAATTTCATTTGGTTGCATTTAGATTTCTGAAATATGCCAGATATTAGAGAAAATATCATTGCTGTTTTAGACACTAAAAGAAAATCATCTGACAATTGTTCAGTAAGCAGGCTCTTAACAAAAATGAAAAATGGAAGTTCCACTATTTTGAGCTAGTTTTCCAAGAACAATCTTTTTGAAAATTACTCCTAATTTAAAGGAAACTAAGGTATTGCTCACCTCCCCGACAGGGCAAATGGTTCTTTTTGGACCAATCATAGAAATGAGCTTCCTTAAGTACATTGCACCTTAAAGCTGACATTATTGCAGAAAAGTATATACAGCACCTTGTCAGCATGGAATAACTGGGCTTGGCCAAGTTGTCATTTCTGACAGGTCGGTGTAATGAGCAATAGAGCGCTGAGATGGTCGAAAAGTTTTTTTTTTACTTGATGCTGATGTTACCTGAATCAGCAGGGTAGAGCTGTTTGGGGTGATAAGACCATATATATGTGTCTCATTATGAGCTCTACGTTATCAAGTTTTTGTCACCCAGGCTATCGCACTTAGCCACATTTATGCTGGGGATTCATTTTGTGCAATTTCTTTACATTCTTAACCTGGGAACAGCAGAAAATCTGATTCTCTGGAGCAGCAGACATTAGCTAGCAGGACTGTCCATGCATGTTAAACCTACATGCACTTGCAAAAACACTAATAATGAGAGTCACTAATTGGATCAGAATTTCTCTTTTGCATTCACACTTTCTTAAAAGATCTTGAAACAGGTACTTCCATTGAAAAAGAGGGGAGAAAAAAAAAAGAGGAGTTGGATTCAGTAAAGGAGAAAAGCTGACTTCTATTTCAATTCTAATGACTAAGATATTTTTGTTCAAATTCTATAAGGAAGACAATACAGCACACTAGAGAGGGAAGATTCTTGGAAAATCTGGAATTTATTTCAACACTTGTTTTCCTGAGTTATTTTTGCATATGACCCTTTGCTTCTCTTTGCCTTAGTCCCCAGCATGTCAAGTAAGAATAGTGTTTCCAGTCTCCTTTGTGAAGCATTTTAAGATGTACAGATGAGAAGCCCTTTATAAGACTTAGGGATTAGTAAAAGCACAACAATAAAAAAAGATGAAAGGGATCAGAGGTTAGAATTTAAAACACTAATAATAATCACACTGGCACAGAATTAAGATCATCAAAAATAAATCCTTTTAAGCTGCGACTTGAATAGTGGGAATGGGAAAGGGACAAGAACAACAGAAATAAAACCTTCTTTTAGTCAGTTGTCAATATCATCAGTACAAAAACACACATACATACTTTGTGATGCCATTTGAATTATGTAAGGAAATTTGAAATAGGGCAAGAAATAGAAGCTATTCATGTGCAGAGAAAGATCAGATAAGTAAATTAAACTATATGTTGAATTCTACTGTAAGCAGATATCCCTTAAGGCTACAAAAATAATGATTTGATTATCAAAGCTGTAGAATGTGTGGCTCATCTCCCTTTGTGTTACAAGGAGCCTTTCCATTAAATTTGTTGTTAAGCAAAATGTCTACGGGAGACTCATTTTGGATACTGATTATGCACCTCTTAGGAGAGGAACTCATTGCCTTCCTTTCCCATGCTGGAGTTACATTCCAGCAAGGAGCTGCAAGGTCAAGCCATCAACCCCATGTCTTCAATATACCTGGAATGAGTATATTCTGCCAGCATATTCAATAAAGCAATTACAATAGCATTAATGCAAATGACCAATGCATCAGATGCAGTGTAGGTGCAGAAGCTGAAATCGCTTTAGGATATTCCACCCCAAATTTTTGAAGCTCCTTTATTTCACATGGGTCCAGAGGAATGAAGGTCAGCCAAACAGGCAGCCCACTGCAGAGGACTGTATAGGTGACATGGAGGGGAGGGGTGAACGGTCAGGGCTCTCTTGGTTGCTTTACCTCAGCACTTGAAGGCAACCACTTTCATTTTCCAGGGCACTAGGTCGTTGGTGCTGACGTGCTTAACACCTCTGTTCTGGTGTGCAGCAGCTAAATGGACACAAGGAGCTGCTCTCCTCATCTGGCCTGATGAGGAGGTAACTGGCAAAATATTAATCTCTGTTCATATCCGAGTAATGAAGGAATGGAGAAAGGATGGTAATGCCGTAGCGTTTGCTGGATGGATATATTGTGGGAGATACAGCAGGTCTTCCTAAGAATTCTCCTCTTTAGAAACTTTTGGCAGCTGCTGTGCATCAGACACTGTCTTTGAAGGTGAAATGAAGTCTGCTGGATGTGAAGAGTGGCTGTCATGTAGAGGAGAGGAAAGTATGAAGGATATGCTTATGACCAGCCAGATGCCTCCTGCCACAACACATCATATGTTGCAATGAGATTCGGGCATATGTTACCACTGTTTCAGCAATGTGGGTGGGCTAAAGACAGCCACTGCTAAAGTAACCAGGATGGGAACTATGCAAGTAGGCTGCTAAGGTGAAACATGATAGCCCAAGAACTCTCAGACTAAGACATTTGACCCTCTGTGCTCTGTCACTTCATTTCCTTTTTTCATCATAGTTTCTCCCACACACACATTCTCATTGCAGGCAGTAAGGTACATCCACATCTCTATCATTTCCTTCTTCAGGTCTGTTTGATTTAACCCCAAATAGCATCTAAGCCCCACCCAGCTGCACTCACTCTGCCCCACTGGGAGGAGGAGGAGAATCAGAAAAGGTAAAAGTGAGAAAACTTGTGGTTGAGATAAAGTTTGACACATACAGTGAAAGTCACACACAAAAGGAAAGAAAACAAGGAATCCATTCACCACTTCCCAGTGGCAGGCAGGTGTTCAGCCGTCCCAACCCCAGGAAAGCAGTGATGCATCCTGTGTAATGGTGACTTGGGGAGACAAATGCAATCACATCCCCTTTTCTTTCTTCTTCCCTCAGCTTTACAGGCTGAGCATGGCACCATATGGTCTGGAATATCTCTTTGATCAGTTTTGGTCATCTGCTCATGGTGTGTCCCCTCCCAACTCCTTGTGAATCTTCAACCCCCTTGCTGGTGGGATGGTGAGAGGAGCAGAAAAGGCCTTGACTCAGTGCAGGCACTGCCCAGCAATGATGACATCTCTGTATTATCGTCACTGTTTCCAGCACAAATCCAAAACACAGCTCCATACAAAGTACTGTGAAAAAAAGATTAACCCTGCTGCAGCCGAAACCAGCACAGGACCTCACTTTACATGTTTTATAAAGTGCCCACATCAATATTCTACATTGAAATTCTACGCATCACATATTAAAGCTCTGATATCTCTTCTTCTTTTTTTTTTTTCCAGTAAAGAACAAATTCAAAGCAAGAAAATATTATTCATTCAGCACCAGTCAAAAAAAAAAAAAAAAAAAGAAGAACAACTGTTTAAAATTACTAAATATATCTTTCTCAGGGGTGTTAGACTGGAAGAAGCATTTGGTGATGGGTTTGTGGTGGCTTGGCAAGATCTGCAGAGACTACAGAGAGCATCCTGCAGCTGTACCAGTAAGACTTAAAAATGACAAGATTCATGCTAAACTAAATTTCAAAAGTAGCTCAGCTTGATGTCTGATTAATTTCTGTAAGAAATGAACTCCAGAGGCAAATCTGACTTGGGTGTTCTATATATCTTCATTTGCAGAGCTCTGGAGGAAGGAAATTGGCAGCATAGGCCATGTGGTCAGAATTCCACTGATGCTTTGCCAGAAACCGGACAAATCTGATAGTAAATCTGATAGGTTTACAAACCCATTACCAATGCTGGCTCAAATACTGCTATCAGTCCAATCTACCAACTTCATGGGGTTCATGGGATTTAAGGGGCAGAAAGGAGATCAAGACTGTCCTACGTTGCCCAGTCCACATCTTTTTCCTTCTTCTTCCTCTTACTTTTGCTCCTTCCATTCTTTCTTCACTCCTGATCAGCTGATTCCATTGCAGGAGTCACAATATTAATTTTTGATCATTAAAACCATACAAATAGCATTGCAAGAAATGCACAGAAAGGGAGAATCTGATCTGGCATGGGTTTGAACAGGTGAAAGATTGTACCACAAGGAAAAAACTACAGCAGTATGGTGCTCTGCAACTGAAGTGTCCTGACCACCTCTTCTCCACAGTTGCATTGTGATCACCTCAGGACAAGCAATCTTGAGCATCCTGTTCCCCATGGTGAAACCCTTTCGCTAAGTGGCCATCACTACCTCCCTCTGACTGCTTGCTGTGTCCCCACTCCTGCTCGTGACAGTACGTGTCTGACAAGTACCAATGTGCAAAGTGGCAGCAAAGAGATGTTTCTTCTGACTCTTACTTCTGCAGGGAGCTGAGCTCACAACTTACCCTGAAGTGATTAGAGACATAAAAATCCCCCCTCCCTCTGTCTCTCGACTCAGTGCATTATTGCAATTGCTAATTTAAGCAGCATGTGAAGTGAGTTCTTTCAAAGAGTGAACCTGACCCCTCACCTCCCCAGCACTACCCATGGCTGTTGCAAAGCAATTGTGCCCGTCAATGGAGAACAGAGAGCAGTAAAAGTAATGAGAAAGGTAATAAGAGTTAAAACAAAGGTAGATGGACCTCAAATGAAAACAGGAAGATTTAGGATACTTGGAGAAAGACAAGTCAGCATTATATAGAGACGAATTAATACTTTGGGATTAAACTGTGTGTGAAGGGTAGGGGCATAGTGCACTAAAAATAGGAACAGGGTAATTTAGAAGCTAATCAAGCTCTGTCACAGACAAAATTAATAAGTAAAAAAAGTTTTAACAAGACATTAGCCATCCAAAGAACATAGAAGGCCTGTGGAGGAGGATATTGTATCAGAAGGTGTTATTAACACTGCTATTATTAGATTGGTATGATTAACAGGACTTGGTCAGAAAGAAGCAAGGTGAGGTTTAGAAGCATAGTGGTGGATCACCCAGAATGTCATTACAAAGGTGAAAATTGTAAAAGGGAGCAGGAAGTAGAGGAAAGAGTTTCGGAAAATGATAGGTGGAAAGACATCGAAGTGTTCTGAACTCTTCTATATGGCCTAAAGACACAATGAGTGAGAGCAAGCAGGTGATGCAGTTTTTTCTGTCCATGTTTTAAGTGTAATATTGCAATGATTATCATGTGCAAAGATGAGACTTCATAAATAGAGGACCTTTGCAGGCTCATTGCAGGTTTCCACAACTGTGTTTTTTTTTCCTGCAATGATTTGCAACTGGAATTTCATAAGAAACTAAGAGTCAGGTATTCAGTTGATGTTAATTACTGATACTTCAAATCAGTGAAAACAAACTGATTTTCATAATTCTTGTAATTTAACATTCTTTTTGAAACAGGGTAAAAAATATGAGTTTCATAAAGGTGAATTTTTGAAGGACAGGTCTGCTTGTAATCACCAGGTGAAGAAGCAATTTGCTGAGTGTCAAAGAAGATGTGGGCACAATGGGAAAAATATCAGTGGCTCCAGGCATTGATTTCAAAGAATCTATTACTGAGCACCCCCAGAGGCAAGGTCCTGGTCTTGATGAATGTCTATCTATTTTTTTTTTACTGTTGTTTTAATTAAAAGTAAATATCCAATTGCTCAGAAATGCACCCATTTTTCTGAGCCTTATTGCAGCATTTGCTGGGTTTGCTTATATTTTGGACGACAAATACTGTGGATCAGAGGACACTTTTTTTCGAGGCTTCCTTGCTGTTTCTTTTCATCAGCACATGTGATCAGATACTCCAAATGATCCTTTCTCCTCACCTGGATCCCTCTCAATCCATTACCAATTCTCTTTGCCATTAGCCTGACCCCTAAAAAGCAAAATCTTACAGAGTCAGTAGGTAGGGGTTTTTTGTGTGCTTTGGTTAGACGTAATAGAGCCTTAATTAATCAGGAACATCTAGTATCTACTTAATGCAGATTGTTATTATTCACAAAGAACAGCATTTCACCTGGGACACAGGCGATGTTTCAGCACTATGTCACTGCCACATTTCATTCCCACCCCTTAAGACAGATTCTTTAGCCTGTGATGCCAATCAGGAGTGATTTCCCTGGACTAAGTGCCATTACATGGGGGGTAAACCTGGCTGTGAGCTCAGACTCTGTATGTCTGCATCCTTTAGGCTTTAACCATGCACTAATCAACAGGGTATCCAGTCACCATTATTCCTGCAGAGACAATTTGACAGGTGACACTGTGACAGTAACATCGCTGCTGACCGCCAGCTAAGTCCCTGCCTCTGGAGCGGCACAACCACTGGAAAACTCAGCAGATACCTTCTTTCCTGCCTGCATGTGCTCACCGCGCTTCAGCTGAGTAAAGGCATCCTCCTCTCCCTGCAAATCACATTACACTCTCTGTTTTCTGATGGAAAGCAGGAGTGAACCTGTAGAGCCCTGAAACACATAATATGCATGGCTGCTGTTTTACACTTGTAACATCTTGCATGCACTGAAATGTACAGCTGTTTACACTTGTAGCTCTGTCAAGTAAACAAGTGGTGATTTCTTATGATAGAGGGGAAATTGGCACAGGGCTGCTATTCACTCACCTACAGCCTGGCAACTCCTGGTGGTGGAAATCATTCTTTAGGCACCAAATTGGCATCAAGCATGCTGCAAAACTGGCTTCTCTGAGATGGAGGGGAGTTAAGAGGAAATCTGTTGGCTGCATCTGCACCTCTGGAAAAGGCAGCTGCTGGGTGTCTGATGGGCTCTGTCTCCTGCTGCATCCACCCACATAAGTGCCTCACAAATAGCCTGTGCAGTGGCTGTGCCAGGGTGTACTGGCACACAAATCTGTACCAGGCATTTTCAGGTGACTCTTCACCAAGAGCTGTAGAGCTTGCAATCCAACTAACTTGCGAGTCTGCACTGGAAAAAGGCTCGGGGATACCTTTATCCCCTAGAGAAGATGCTGTCGTAACTTTTAGGGTTAGTAAAGATGATTACAAGTTCTAAAATAACAAAGTCAAGGTGATCTTTTCAGACATGAACTGGAGAGAGCATCCATTGAAGCTGGCGAGCTGCAAGTTTGTAACAATCAAAAAGAAGCTGTGTAGATACTACTTTGGTATTGCTTTACAACAGAAGGCTAGCGTGTCTAGGAGTTATCATGAATTCTCAGGGAATATGGGCAAACTTGTGGAGATGAAGTCCTTAAAATATTTAAAAAAAGATGAAGACATATAATCATGAATCATAGAATGGTTTGGATTGAAAGTGACCTTAAAGATCATCTAGTTCCAACCATTCTGACAAGAGATTGAACATGGACAGGGACACCTTCCACTAGATCAGGTTGCTCAGAGCCCATCCAACCTGGTTTTGAACACCTTGAGGGATGGGTCATCCACAGCTTCCCTGGGCAACCTCTTCCAATGACTCATCACCCTCAGAGTGAAGAACTTTTTCCCTGATATCCAAGCTAAATCTCCCCTCTTTCATTTTATAGCCATTTCCCCTTGTTCTGTCACTAAATGCTCATACAAAAAGTCCCTCTCCATCTTTCTTGTAGGCTGGCCTTAGGTACAATTAGATCACTCTTAAGCCTCCTCTTTTCCAGGCTGAACAAACCAATTTCTCTCAGCCTAGAATAGAATAGAATAGGGTGGGAGAGACCCTTAGAGAACATCAAGTCCCACTATACACATAACAGTACTGAGTCTACCACTAAGCTAGGTCCCTAAGTGCCACATCTGCATTGTCTTTTAAATAACTTCAGGGATGGTGACTCCACCATTTCCCTGGACAGCCTGTTCCAAGGTCTGACTACCCCTTCTGTGAAGAATTTTGTCCTACTATCCAACCTAAACTTCCTCTCGATACAGCTCGAGGCCATTTTCTCTCATCCTGTCACTTGTTGCTTGGAAAAGACATCACCCCCACCTGGCTATAACCCCTTTTCAGATAGTTGTAGAGAGTAATAAGGTCTTCCCAAGCCTCCTTTTCTCCAGGATAAACACCCCCATCTCCCTCAGCCCTTTCTCATCAGACTCCTCTAGACCCTTCACCAGCTCTGTTGCCCTTCTCTGGACAAACTCGAGCACCTCAATGTCTTTCCTGTCACGAGGGGCCCAGAACTGAACACAGTACTCAGGCATCTCAGCAGTGTCCAGCACAAGGAGATAGTCACTGCCCTAGTCCTGCTGGCCATACTATTCCTGATATAGGCTGTGATACCATTGACCTTCTTGCCCACTTGGGCACACCAGGGCTCATGTTTGGATGCTGCCGACCAGCACCCCCAGGTCCTCTTCCATCAGTCATTTGGTGTTGTTATGACTCAAGTGCAGGACCTGGAACTTTGAATTGTAGAGTCAAAGAGACATTTCTGTCTCATCAGAATTGACCTTCAAACTGCTGGAAGCTGGGAGAGTCTCTACAGATGTGTGTGTTTCCCCTGCTCTTATATGCATGCTCTTTCTATATGCCTTTATATGTTTGTCCTATTCCTACCCTCAGACATAGTCATCTGCTTCTGATCATAGCTGAAGACAGGACATGGGACTAAATGGTTCTTTCCTAGAGAAAAGTGTTTAAATTATCTTCAGGTTTTCACTGTATTAAAAATTTAAATCTCTCTTTATAACATAGTCTCTACCCAAGGAAAATTTTAGTCCAGTTTAAGACACAGTAAATTAGCTTTTACCATCTTTTTCTGGTCCACAATTTTACCAAATGATCAAGCTAGAAGAACCATGCTTGTTCTTTGTGGCAGCCTCTGTTTCAACTAAAAAGAAAAAAATAATTTCAAAGAGAAATCTGAAAATATCCTCCACGAACAATTACACAGTTCTACCACCACAGACTGGGGGCCAACAGCACAGGATATCACAGCTGACATGTAGAGATGTAAAATAAAATAAAATGGGAAAGATAATTACTGCTAAAGCTGTAGCAGTTAAGGAAAAGACACCTCACTCTACCCATCTGATAGCTGGGCAAGGGGAAAGCAGATCCATCCCTTGAGATACAGCCCACAGGTTTACCTGTGAGTGGTGAAATGGTATTTAAAGTCACACTATGGTGCTCGTGACAGGACAGCTCACATTGCGTCTGACAAGAGGGCAAGAGCTGGTGAGTGCTCAGTACTGAGGGTTTAGGGGAAGATACAGGAGATGTTACCCTGGGCAGCTACAGACTAGAGAATGCAGAGTTATCTTCCCTTCCAAGGGCACATGGGTTTGGTAGCAATTGAAGGTGTTTTGTCTGAAACCTACCAAAAATATTCACAGGACATTTTTTTTTCCCCAACACTTATATGAAGAAACAGAGCAAAACAAAGCAATGAAGTAGTCAGAAATATCTGAATTCCAATTTAATACTGGGGGCTGGTGATCAGAGGAAACAATGTCTGAGCCCATTGTTAATTTTCTATAATTAATGCTTTTGGCTTACATTTTTGGGACTTCCTCCCTGCACCCCTCATCCCAGGAAGAAGAAGCAGGATTGGAATGAGGGTTGAATATAACTCTGTCTGAACTTCAGGGAAAACTCAATCGTGTTCGCCATCTTTATTCACAGCTCATTTTTCAGCTTTGTTTAAGTGCCTATAACACATACCAGGACTGTTACTCTAGCTTGGAGAATTGTAGAGCACCTGAGTCCTACCAGGGTGCAATGCTTCTCTCCTGATACCAGAGGAATAAAGACACAATAGTCCATTATTAACCTCCATGTGCACATGCATACTCATATATATGTGCTTTATTTATGGGTAAATGTTCCTCTCATTTCTTGTGATACAGAAGAAAGCATTTGAAATTTGTATTTGTGTGACTCAGGTAGAATGAAGCAAATTGCCTTTAAATAAAACCTACTGAGAAAAAAAAAACTAAAATCACCATTTACATTTCACCCAATATGCATGTTTTTAAAAGTCCTGAAGTATTGATCACAGTAGTTAGGCATAATCAAAAAACCTCCAACAGGGTCATAAGCACTGCTCTGCCTGTATGGTTTTTTGTTCTCAGCATTAGGTACATCTCCCTTGAGTTTTTCTGGAGCTGTATTAATTGGATGATTAAAGCAAAAGCCAGATCAATTGGAATTTGAGGAGATGGTGAATGCTATAATAAAACAAAAAATAAAACGTTGTATCTACATGGTTAAAAAAATCAATAAAATTTAGAGGAATAATGCAAAGAAAGAAAATAAGAAAAGGCTAATTGCTCCATCTTTTTGCAGAGTTATTTCCTCAGTCACTTTCCAATCTTTATTCTTTTCCTTTTATGTCTCTGCAGAATGACCCTTGCTCTCCTTTTTCACACATATGCAAAACCACAGCTACATTAACAACTCTGCTGCTTGCTCCCTTGATTCCTTTTCTTTCCTGCTTAAAATTGCCCTTTCTGGCCTTATTACACACAGTGGCTAATGCACTCAGCTTGGATAGAGGAGATTTAGGTTCAACCCATAGTTCTACCCCTAAATAACTGTATAATCTAGGGCACAACATTTAATGAGTTCCCCACTTGTGTAATAGGACTGGCAGTATTCACTTGTCTATTCTGACTATTTAAATTGTCAGCCCATCTAGTAGGATCATTTCCTTTTCAGAGTCAGAGTTCAGATCCCATTCTTAGTTTGGGTCTATTGGCACTACAGTAGTTGGGAGGGAAAAAAAAAAAAAAAAAGGAATAACACAAGTAAATTCAGTTCCACAGGGGGAAGTGGCAATATTTGCAGTTATATTAAGGATCTGTTTAAATACTCGCTTGTCTCAGCAGTGCTCAACTCTGAGAAAAAACCAGGGAGCTGCACAGCGATACTTCTGCTGCTCAAAGTGCACCTCCATTAATTGGCAGAATGAAGGACAGGCTGTTAACTTTCCTGCTGGTGTTCTGTGTACTGAAAAGATGAATCTTCTAAATAAGACATTGTATCCTGTGGTTCAGTATCATTTACAGGCACCAACCTAGCCTCTGTTTCTTTGTGAAACTTGGGCAATGACATGTTCTTCTCTGATGGCCCGGAGGTGGTCTTTTCAACTCAAATTGGAACACCTAAATAAATGTGTTGCCTTGAAAAGATCCTGCCTACTCAGCTGCCGTGGTTTAACCCCAGACAGCCACCAAGCCCCACGCAGCCGCTCACTCACTCCCGCACCAGTGGGATCGGGGAAAGAATAGAAGGGTAAAAGCTGGGAAACTCGTGGGTTGGGATAAACACAGTTTAATAGGGAAAGCATAAGCTGTGCACACAAGCAAACCAGAACAATTATTAGGAATTAATTCACTGCTTCCTATGGCTAGGCAAGTGTTCAGCCATCTCCAGGAGAGCAGGGCTCCATCACATGCAGTGCTTACTTGGGAAGACAAACACCATCGCTCCAAACTGAGAGGTCAACTAAAGGATGTAGAGATCACTTCTATACTTGGGGGTCTCTGACGAGTTGGACACAAATTATAGACTAAAATAAACTATCACCTGTCTGAAGAAAATATCTTCATGCCCTGGACCTCTCTTGTACCACATGAAGAAAAGTAATTCCCAGCAATCTCCTGGTGTTCTTACCTCTTCAGGTTTCTCCTGGGCATTTTTCTGTTAAATGTTGTCATGTTATGCCTTCAGATGTCTCATAATTTAGCTCCTGAAGCTTGAACTCATCCTAGTGTTCTATCTCCTCTCCCCTGTCTCCCCATCCTAATTGCTTCAACTTTACCAGTAATGTCCTTCCCTTCAGCAAAATCAGAAGACCAAAGAACAAGCTTCTTCATCTGTAAAATGTTGTCTTTGTCTCTCCTGAGGACTGTGCCACCAGTGTTTGGGCAAGGAAGGAACAGGTGTGTTGTGAAGCACTTCCTTATCATCCAGAGTGCTCCAACACAAAAGCACTTAACTGATTCAGATCAACTGAGTGAAAAGTTGCAGGAAAGTGACCTGATTCATATAGCAGGCAGTGGAAATATAGAGGCATATGGAGGCAGTGTGAATCAGAAGACGGCTATTGATTTCAAGTCAGAGGAGTGACACTGATTTACAGTAG
Organism: Pipra filicauda; assembly: GCF_003945595.2. Classification (NCBI taxonomy): domain Eukaryota; kingdom Metazoa; phylum Chordata; class Aves; order Passeriformes; family Pipridae; genus Pipra; species Pipra filicauda. The sequence goes on along the minus strand of NW_024104084.1, from coordinate 265,176 downwards.
CAGAGGAGTTTGCATTTTAAGATAAAAGGTGAAACCTTGATTCCTTTGAAGCCAATAGCATCTTGGCCATTGACTTCACCAAGGCAGTTTTCAATTTTAGGAAGACTGACCTGTTCTTATTTAAGGCAAAAATTAAACAGCCTTGGGGACAATTTTTAAAGAATTCTTACCCCCTTGTTCCTCCTCTTGGTAAGTGTCAAATTTCAGGGCTTACACCAAAGTAACAATAATAATAATTAAAAATCCCTATGTTTGTTTTATTTAGTGTTTTAAATTTACTAGATATATCCCAGGCAAACTAGTGATTTCCATTCACCTTGCCCTGAAGAATAGAAACTCCAAGGACAAGCCTAGATGTAGAGATTAGAAGGAAAGAAAAAAAGAAAGATATATTGCTTTTAATTAAAGTACATATCCACTAGGCAAGTATAGGCCTTTAGGAAACAGACTTTAACACAGAAGAAGTGAGAGATCTGTGAATTGTCCCAAATAACCTTACTGGGAGGGGAAGAGAGTGGAGGGGAGAGAGAGGAGGGGTAGAAGACAGGAGTTTTTGAATGAGAGAGAGGGGGTGAAAATGAAACAAATAAATGATTAAGCAAGTTTCCGACTGGAAATCAGCTGAGCTGTGCTATGCTTTAAAGCAAATCATAACTGAAGGTTTATCTTCACATACTTCTCCTTTGGTTTATGTGATGTGTCTAGTGAGGTTGTGTCTGTGGCACACTTTTCAAATGTCACTCCAGAGAATGGTAATATTTTCTTTCTTTTTATTAATTTCCTATCCATTAAGGTACTATTCTGTTATGTGGAAGTTTTGAAAATTAAAATATTACAGGAGGCAGCATTCACTAATAAAAAGCTTTTCCTCTCTTTACATCTGTGGCTTTAAAGACCACCTTTTCCCCTCCCTTTTACTCTTCTCTGCAATTTCTGACTGACTTATTATATGGTGTTATTTTGCACTTTGCTGTTCCTCAGCTGGTACTTAAACCTGTGACCTTAATTATATCTAAGTGGCCTTTCTATTGCAGCAGAAGTAGCAACAGGAGAAATATATATGTTTGTATCTACGTATATAGATATATATTTATTTCTATATCTATATAGTTTTTTAGTTCATGATATACAAATTTAATATCCTTATACCTTCTTATCCAGAGAAAGCTGGAGGTTTTCTTTACAATTTCGATTTGGGTGAGCGAGCAAATAAACATCTATTCACCCGAAAAGATGGAACTTTTACTTGATGTTTAGGCCAGGGATCTATCTTGAGCTTATGAGATTTGTAAGGCTTTAGTAGCTGCTGAGGGGAAAATGCCACATCTCCCTTATTTATAGTGACTTTGAACTTATGGGGAAGCTCATTTGTATACATCTGGATAATCTATTTCTGTGGTTAAAACCACCCTGGAAAAAAAAAATAACCTTGGAAAGCAAAAATAATAAAAATAATACAAAACCAGCTGTATAGAAAAATGTGTAGATGTTAGTTGAACACAATGAGGCATTTGCTAGGGGATGAGGAACCAGAAAATTGCAAGCATTTAAGAGAAATGCTGCTTATTTTAAATTCACTTGCACATCCCATAGTAATATGCCTCACTATGGTAAACTGCTAGGCAGGGGGAAAAAAAGCTTTGTGAGTTCAATAGCTACCCACTGATTGTAAACATGAGAAGGAACTCTGAGAACACAGTGCTGAAATATAGGGTAATTTCCTCTTTATTAGAGTCCATGAACTCTGCTACATTAATGGTTAGGCTCTGTATACAGTGTATATAACAGAATTATACAGATATTTTCTGCAGTTCTTTACTTGCTTCTTTAATTTCCTTCGGGGACAAAAAAATAAAAAGGGCACAACATCCCTGCTTTTTCCTTTCCTCCTCTCATGATACTTTCCACGTCTCATATTAATATATAGTGCAACATATTCTGTGACTGACATCCCTGTGATGCCCTACAATGTCCTACACTGATTTTAAGGTGAATTTAACTTGTATCAGGTACCTCAACTCAGTCACATTTGTTGTATTTTAAGGAGAAGAAAGAGAAAGAAAATGAACATTTGAGGTAGAAAAGGAAATTACCCTGAATTACCCTGAAGAACCTCACCCAAGACCCCTATCTACCTACTGCCATGGTGCAGGAGTCCCATTTCACCTCAGACTTGGACAAAAGTCCCTGCCTCAATGACACTATAACATGCTGGCCTCCAGCCCTGCCTCCTGAGTTGATCTGGGACTTGCACTGTGGGTTGCTCATCTCCTGGATATATCCATCAGATATAAGCCACGACTTTTCTCCAGCTCTGTCTCTTCTTCATCCTGCCTCACCTTGAATATTGTGTGCAGTCACCACAATATGAGAAAGATATCAAGCTATTGGAGAGTGTCTAAAGGAGGGCAATGAATGTAGTGAAGGGCCTTGTGGGGAAGCTGTGTGAGGAGCAGCTGAGGGCACCTGATGTGTTCAGCTGGAGAAGAAGAGACTGAGGGGAGACCTCATTGCAGTTACAACTTCCTGGGGAGGGGAAAAGGAGGGGCAGGCACTGATCTCTGCTCTGTGTGACCAGTGACAGGACTCAAGGGAATGGTCTGAAGTGATGCCAGAGGAAGCTTATGTTGGATCTTAGAAAAAGGTTCTTGACATTTTTACTTTAAGCCTTGAAAATTATTTTGTGCCAGGGTGGTTGGGCACTGGAACAGCCCTATTTCAGGCTTCTGGAGAACATGGGCAACACCAGAGAAAAAAAAATATTGTCTTTGTCACACATGGGACAAAACTCAACTGGAAGTTATTTCTCTTCATTTCTCTTCTTTTCTATAACAGTTGCTCCAAGATTAGACATTAATGATTACATTAATGTTGATTTAAAATTGTTAAATTTGTGGAAAAGTTGTCCATGGCTTGTTTGTTAAAGGAAGAGGAACAATTTTTACCTTGTGGATTGAACTGACCTTTCAGAACTCCTTGGCACGCCAGACTGCCAAATCCCTAGTGCTTTACTGTGATTATTGATTAAAAAACAAACAAACAAACAAACAAATAGATAAAAAAGGTTAAAGGTAATAAACCAGTCTTTTTCTACTATGGTAATGTAAAAGAGAATTAAAGGGTTGAGATAAACAACTACAAATCATTTGATTGTTGTTGCTATTAGAAATTTCTGATATCACTATTTGTAACAACTTGTCCAGTGTGCCAGAACTACACAGAGAGTGTATTTTAGGTCTAAATTTTATAACGATGATCAATATTATTAGCAGCAATAAAATCAGAAGAAGACCTAAAACAACATGATTCTTTGTTCCTTTAATGCCAGTCAGGGGTGATGTCAAATCCTGTTTGTATTTTTTTATTTTTAGTTGTGTTTCTTTTTTTACAGATGTAATTTAAGTGAAGGCTTATCAGAAGTGTTACTTCTGTTATGTGAGCTGCTTTGACTGTCATTCTTCCTTTCTCTTTGCCAAGCCAGTGTTTGCAAAACAGAAAACCCGAATCCAAGTCCCTGCATCTGGTGTCGATTGAAATAAAACAAAGACAGGCTCATTTTAGCCACATAATTTAAGAAAGAAGACAGTATGATAACATTTAGAACAAGCCTCGTACACACCAGCCAGCCATTATCCTTCAGAAGCAGGTGGCAGATGGCATGAAATCATCTTCGTCAGACCTCCAAAGCTTTGCTGCCACATTTGGGAGCATGCTTCTTGTAATGACTACTTGCATATTCATACTGTGTGATGGGCACTTCTCGATTTCTGTGCACCTCATTTTGGAAAGAAGCTAATGTGGCTACACATGTACTTTATTGCGCCATTCACATTTGGCATCATTAAGAGGAAGGAGAAGATGATTTTTTTTTTTTTCCCCCTGTGTGCATCCTTCTCTGCTTGCGTCAGAATGGCACAGGAAATCAAAATGCATGGCAAAGTCTGGAGCACCACGACTTGCCTGAAGCAGTGATGAGATCAGCCTCTGTGTAACGCCTCCTGTGAAATAAGATAGGAATTATTCCTCTGTGTCACACAGACACGTCTGGCAAAAAATAGATTCTCCTTCAAGTCTAGAGCTCAAAGGTTGCTCTCCAGTTTTCATAACATGGTTGTCAAAATCCTTTTCAAAACTAGTTATGCAAAGACATCTGCAGTTTACAAATCAGTAAGGTGAAGCATATTACTTTTCCAAGATTGCCAAGAGAATCAATGGCAAATCTAGGGAATTTACTTTGGGTCATAAAAGAGTAATTTGTTCATACCTTACTTGCACTGCTATGTCTGTTTTGCTGATGGGAGTTCAGGCAAGTCCATGATAAGATTCCTTTTGACTTCAGCAGGGTTTCTCAGTATTGACAAGTTTCAGGACTGGTCCATAAACCTTCTAGTACCTTATGCTTCAGTTAAAGACCATTGCAAGTTAGTGAGGATTCAGGAATCAGTTGTGTTACTGCATAGCGTTAAAGATAAAGCTTCTGATTCCTGCAAGTACTGAGAAAGGCAAGAAACCTGAATCCTAAAAGCTTAAAAACACTGCAAAAGAAAAACAGATTCATTACTTCAGTCTGCTTGAACATTAGCCCCTTCAGCTTCTAAGCCTGAAACCACTATTACAGAAAGGCAACAAAGAGAACCGTGACTGAGTTTGATCTTTCAGCTGAGTGTTGCCTTTGTGGTCAAAGGCAACATGGTGCCTTGGAAATCCTCTAATAAATTACATGGGGTTTTCAGAAGTCACTACCACTAACATTTCCAGTGGCAAGAAAAACGAATCCTAACTCTGCCTCTAGCATTCTCATTTCTCAGCCTGACTGCCCACAGCAGAGAGAAAGGCAAGGCCCACAGGTCCAGAAGTTGTCATGTTTCGCCCGACACATGTGAGCGAGAGCATGCAAGCACACGTGGGAAGGCAGATCAGACAAGCCTGCAGAGCAGCAGAAGAATCAGAAACAGAGTAAGTAACAACTTGTCTTGGTTCAGAGGACTGGTCCACTGTGTTTCGTGGCTTCCAGGATATTTCTTATAATGGATCTTCATCAAATCCCCAGGTAAAAAAAGGCTTGTGCTCAATTTAAACACGTGCTTAATTTAAGCATGTAAATAGTCCAATTTATGTTGGATCAAGGCCTAATTCTTTCTCATTAAAATCTTATTTTAAAAACCTAGTAATGCTGCTACTGGTTACTTTCATCCTCTTCACCTATGAGTGGCACTTTTCCCCCTCTTTTTACCCTTTTAATTTTGCTGCATTAAAATGTTGCATATTCATATGACAGATACGACTTTTATCTGGGAACAATACACTGCATTCTAAGACTATTCTGCTCAGCCAGAAGATATTATTAAATACCATAAACAAATACAGATACGCACTGTGACATCTGGATGGAAACAGCCCTACAGTCACATTTTGCAAAGGAAGCCCAACCAGAGGAAGAGTTCAGAAATGTAAAATGAACATTAATGGAATCTTAATGTGCCTCAGCTGCCTCTAGAGGGTTCAAATATGTTGCATCACAGTTAGTTCTAGAGGAGGTTTATCAGCAGATGGAGCCTTGTAGGAACTCAAAGTGCTCTATCAGATACGTTAATGCCCCAAACCGATACATTATGATGTTCTGCTTGTGGAAGGAGGAATGCTTATAATTAATTATATATATTTTGCTGTTGTTGTTAAGTCAATCAGTATTTGCTTGCAGGCATGGAAAGCTGGTAATTTTACTTTTTTTTTTTTTTTTTTTTTGCCAAGGGTGATTCATATGAATAGAACATTATGAGACTATTGAGAAGGAGAAGAAATCTTTTTTTTTTTTTTAAATTTTGAGTTGATTGGTTTCAGCAGAACTTTATAGTTCACCTACAGCAAAAATAAAAGTGAACGCTGAAATAACAAAAGAATTCAGGTTGTGTATATGAATGTTTCTGTGCATGTTTATACCACTGTGAATACAGGGTTCAAGCTGATATGAAATATGAATGCAAAGAAACTCACTGGATGAGAGAAGGCAGTTAAAGAAAAAAATCAGTAAAGCAGAAACTGTGAACAGGGAGACATTTGTCAAATTTTTTTAACCAACCAGTATTGGTGCAACTTTTCTAAAATCTGTTGTTAGAAGATCTGTAACACCTTTTTACAGACATCATAAGTCACATTAGACTGATTGTTCTTCATGTTTCAAACATCATTGGCCCTTGAAAAAAAACAATGTGATGCATGTTTTCTTTGTATTCAGTTTTATGAGATTATGATGTTTCAGGTCATTGTAAGAGAGGAACTGTTGGAGGGATTGGATTTTCTTATGTGCAACAAAACACTTGTTACAGGAATTAATTTTTGAGGTTCAATTGCTCTTCAGCACTGGGGTGTTGGTATTAGTTTTTTGATTCTGGAAGACCGAATGGCCTTGCCCATTCAGTTTTCTCAGCCCAGGGCCAATACAAGCACCTATCAATTCTCAGTGGTTTGTCTTCATGGAGTAAACATGGTTTGTCACTTGTGTCACTGCCTAGAAAAAAAATAAGCTGCTTTCAGGTTGAAACTGTATTTTTAGTCAGGTACATTGGTTTAATTTAATTCCTTCATGGAATGGCCCAAGAATAAACCATGGTTCTTTGCCTAGTGAACTGTACATTGGGTAACATTTCTGTTACACAAACAGCTGATACAAGATATTAAATAATATAATCTGATTGAAACTACAGGAATAATTTTGTTTAGTGTGATTTAACTTATATTTTATAGATTGGTTAATATTATATTTGCCTTCTGAGATATGCAGTGTATTTGTAGGTACTGCAGCTTTTTAGGTCTGTAAGGATGTTCATCTAATGGATGTCATAGTACAGGCATATTTTGCACATACATGTAGATAGGTAAAAAGATATTTATTTTTTTTTTCCTCTTTGGTTCCCAATAGTCATGCTTCTATTTTATAATTTGAACTAAAAAAAAAACAAACATAAAAAATTTTCAAATAATTTCCTTATCTAAGAAAACCATCACAGTTCACATACGTGCACACCCAGAAAGTTTTGTGTTAAGAACTTTAACTTGTGATTTGGTGAGCCATGATTATCTTTAAAACCTGTTTCTTCACCCATTCTTTGTCCATTCTATTTGCATTATAAGCTTCTACAACAAACACCATGACTATATGTTTAAAATATCTCTGAAATGACAAATAGTAATTTCACTTAATGCCTTCTGGAGTTAATAATAAACAAAAGGACCATTCACTTAAGAGCTGGACTTGGTTATCCTTGTGGGTCCCTTCCAACCTAGAACATTCTGTGAAATCTGTGAAACATGTTGTGAATAGTGAACCCACTTCAGAGCAGGTTTAAGTAGATCCTTTTGGTTCCACACCAAAGACCAAGCTCCTGGTTTGTTAATTCCCCATCCCTGGAGTGTTCAAGGACAGGTTGAATCGAACCCTGAGCAACCCAAGTTAGTGGGAGGTGTCCCTGCCCATGACAGGGAGTTGGAACTAGATGGTCTTTAAGGTTCCTTCCAACTCAAGCCCTTCTACGATTCTGTGATTCTGAAATCTTCAGGAACTGCTTTGCATATCTGAATGAAGGTTGTCTCTTTCCACTGATTATATCAGGAATCTCAGGCAACAGTTTGATTTCAGATAAGTCATCTTAGTGCTTAAAATTAGTTGAGATCAATTAATGTATTCATATCTTAGATAAACCCCTGAAACAGTGTGTGTCCTTCCCAGTCACTTTGTTGGATCTACTGTCCCCAGTTTTACTCTACTGAGGGAACCACTGCCTCACTGTATTCTCTGTCATGCTGCATTGCTGAAGAGGCACAGGGGTTAAAACTCTAAATGTTAAGCAATGATTGGTATGTGCCATGAATTAGAAAAACAAACAAACAAACAAAAACAAACAAACAAACAAACAAACAAAAAGCCAGCAAGATGAACTTGAAGTTTAGTTTCACAGGAAGGCCGTTATTGCCCCTGTTAGCAGCTAAAAATTCACACACAGCCACATCTTAAGTAATGTGTTGAGCTGTCCAAAAGGTAATTTACATGCTGTCAAGGCAAACAAGAATATGCTCACAAATTCAAGAGCAATATATGTGCAATTTGCACAACATCAATTTCTTTGGTTGTTTTTTCGATGGAGCCATCGCCATCAATTAAGTTAGTGACTCTTTGATTCAAATTACTTTTTGACACATAGTGAACAGAATGGCTCACAAGAGCATCATTTCCCCCATTGTTCCCTTGGCAGCCATAGAGTAAATGCAAACAGGTGGAATTGTGGAACATCACTGCTGCTGAATCACATAACTGACCAACTAGGAAGAATCAGCATAATAAATATAAAGATTATTTTGAGGTGGGAGATAGTAGAAATGGATATTTATGTCCTCCTTGTTTTAAGTGTTTGATGTAACAGCACAATCTGCCAAAGTGAGTTTAATAAAAACACTGAGCCAGATTCTCAGATGGTGAAATATGCTATAACTCCACAATGTACCCATAAGATAGAGCCATTATTGGATTCAGAACACATGACTGGCACTCTGGAATAGTATATTCTAAGGTGCAAAATTCATCTAATAAACCCCATGGTTCTTCCACTGAAGACTATTAGCACAAGAGCAGTGGGCAAACATGAGTCATAAGATGAGAATCAAATGACAGGTTTGTTTCAGTTATGTTACAGTAAAGACTTGCCATTAGCATGATATATAACTAGTTCGTCAAAATAAGATCTCACAAACCAAACAGGACACAAACAACAGTAACTCATAGTGAAACCACTTCTCTTTCTGTGGCATGCCTCATAGTCTAAGTGCAGCTGTGGGTCACAGAGGTTTTATGAGTACTCAGTGGATTAGGATTTCATCTTGAGTCAAACATAGCTCTGTGCCTCCATTTCCTTTTATTTTCTCAGTCTGAGAATCATCAGTACAGAGTACTATTTTTTTCCCCCCTGCACTTTACACAGCTCAGAGCCTACTGTGTTATTAGCAACATGCATATGGAAGAAAACTCATATCATTCTGACAAAAAAAAGATACTGAATGTTAAATTAATATCTAATAAACTGTTAAATAAAGTGCCTTGGGCAACCATTTAAAGTGAGATGGGAGGCAGCTGGGTCTTGCCACAGATCTGGACCTCTCTGCTGATGATTTTTATACAGCAGAGGCACGGAGCAATGAACAGGATCATCACATCGCCTGGAGATGTGTTGGTTTGGGAAGTGCTGACATCATTGTTAGCAAAGCCTCATGCACTGTAGAAGGTTATGATGTTCATGCAAGGGCTTTCATGCTCTCATTTAAGCTTAACAGCTTGCAAAGGAGCATTTCCATTTATAGAGGTCCTTTGGGGCTGCAAGCTGGTCTGTTTGGCATGAATGACTGACACACCACAAAACAGTAGCAATGATATGCACTATACATAAGCTAACAATGATTGATTAAAGTAATAAGAGAGGGAAGATACTATGCCTGAAGAGACAAATGATATAAGCAGCTTGACTACCACTATGGAGATAACTGAAATAAGAATAAATGTTGACAAAGGATTATGTAAGTCATTGATGGCATTCAGATTTCTGAAAAAGATGCAGAAAAACTAAAGTGTGAATCACTTCATTACTTTTTCCTGTTCATTTTCCTTCTCCATCTCTAGCTTCTTATTCCCCTAGCTGAACATTCATTAAAGATAAATTTCAGGCCTTTTGCTAATGACTGGGCCATACCTGGAGGGTCAGGGAGGAACAGTGTGGTCATCAGCTCTGTACACCTCCTTTATCAATTGTACTTGGTAGCAAGTGCAATCAAAAACTGTTCTGGGCTTGGTCTCTGATAATAAGCCAGAGCATGACATATATGACAGAAATAGTGGAGCAACTAGGGTCTACTTTAGTGATCATAGTATATTCAGATATGAATTATTCCTCTGGGTATATGTGAAAATAGAATCTCAGAAGTTAATGTAGCTTCTTCCCCACCCCATATCTCCCCCACTCTCTTTTTTCTTCTTTTAAGACTGGTTTGGAGAATCTAATATGTGGAATAATTTTCAGGAAGTGAAATGATATCAACAGCAGTGCAGAAAATCGACCATTATGAAGAAGAAAAAAAAAAGTATGAAGTTCTGTATCTAATTGGCAGATATAGAGGATGGATACCAACTATATTCATCCCAGTAAAAAGTATCAAAAATAGGACAAGAGACAAGGATGTGGTTAAGCAAAGATAATAAGGAGGAGCAGAAGGCATTTGAAAAGTTCAAAGGATATGTTAAGTGGGAGGAATGGGCAGATTATATGTGTAGATAAAGCAAGTAAGAAATAATTGGAGTGAAAATGAACACTGAACATGAAACAGGCCAAGACATCTCAACCCCACAGGGTCTTAAGATATTTACACAATAGTCAACTGGAAAAAAGGCAGTCTTTGTACTCTTGATAATGAATTAAATTTTATATAAGGTATCAGCACCACAAAACATTCTGCTCCTCATTCCAGTACCTTATTCAAAGTCTGCTGGAGTTGGTGACAGTCTTTCAGCAGCTTTTCAATGATTAGATCAAGTTCTATTAAAATTATATATCAGGTAGGTTGAACATTCATAACCTAGGAATTTAGGCTCAAATCCTCAACAGGCAGCTAGGCACCTAAGACCCACTTGCTCTTGGTCTATGAAATGTCTTTGAATATCCTATCAGTTTGCTTTCAAAACAGGTTTCACCTCCATTCAAAGATTTCTTTAATATATAATAATATATAATATTTTAAAAAATGCAAAAAATTATAAAAAGAAACTCAGTCTAATAAAAATCTTAATAAATTCATAATGAATTGAAAACTAAGAGCACCTACTGTGAAATTATATAAAAAAATAGGGCAATAAAACTGTAATTCAAATATTCTCTATTTTTATATTGATTTTAAACCCCTCTGATTAGGGAAGAAAAATAAAGGCTTATAAGAATTTTACAATATGGAAAAAAATAGTCTAAGATATTTTCAGCAGGATAGTTGCAAGTAGAAATATCCTCATCAGCAGTGATAGTCACCTGGCAATTTCCTTTGGCCAGACCCTTCCCATGGTGCATTTGTCCACTAAAATGAAAGATCAAACTGTGAGCAGAGCAGTAGTTTCTCAGTGTGGCGCAAGGAGAGTGAATAGAGACAGGCATTCACAACAAGTCAAAGTAGGACAGACCTATTATGTTCATTGCTTGTGGTGTTAAAAACCATTCCTCAATTCAGGTGCAGAAAACACGGTAATTTGTCCAGTTCTTAGGCTACGTATAAACACAGAACTATAGATTCCTGTGGAGCACCACTGGTGACCAGACACCAGCTGGATGTAATTCCATTCACCAGGATGTAATTCCATTCACCACCACTCCCGTGGCTCAGCCATCAGCCAGTTTTTTACCCAGCGAAGATTGCACTCCCCCAAGGGAGGAACAGCCAGTGTCTCCAGGAGAATGCTGTGTGAAATGGTGCCAAAGGCTTTACTGAAGTCCACACAGATATGTCCACAGCTTTTCCTTCATCCTCTAAGCGAGTCACCCTTTCATAGAAGGAGATGACGTTGGTCAAGCAGGACCTGCTTTTCACAAACCTTTGCTCGTATAATTGTATAGTGAGAGGAATGACAGACAACAAAGACGACATACTGCATCTACTAAGCTTCTACAGAACAGGCTTTCTTTTTGGTATTATGTAATTTTTTATTCAAAGGCATGACAAGGTAAAGAGAAGAACAGTTTTGCCCATACCCATGTAATGGGATGTTAACTTTTTCTGTTTCCTTCATCACCAGGCTACCTTTCTCTCATGCGTCCGTTAATTCTTGTTCCCCACCACAGGATATGTAATGTCTATAGAGTTATTGATGAAATCAAAGCAAAAAATATTCAGCATTATGTGACTCTTCTTGACTCAGAATTTTGTCTCATTAGCGAACTGCATTGCCCTACTGAGGTTAGTAAATAATATTAACTCTAATTTAATGGTTGGGAGAGAGAGGCAAATGTTAAGAGCAGTTTGTTTCACAACTAGAGAGTGAATCAGAAGTCGAGCAGGATAGAGTACAAGTACTTTCTTTCCCTGGCACCCTCCAGTTTCTTCTCCCTGTTTTCAATACTAAACATGACACTTTGTCATATGAATTAAAATAATATAGACTCCTCTCTTAAAAACTTTGAGTGGTTGTTTTTTTGGTTTTGGTTTTGTTTTTTTTTTTCTGTTTGTTCGTTTGCTTTTAAGTTTGTTTTCTAGCAGTGCACCATGACTCAGCAAATCAGTTCCAAAAGAAAAGGGGTGAGGGGGACTAAAAATCAGTAAGTATATTTTATTAATTGAGTCAGGTTATCTGCCTGTCAGCAAAAGGGGAAGACGTTCATTTGGCATATTGCTGCTGAGCATGCTTTCTATTTCATCCCAGTGCACACCTCAGCTCTACCCAGCATTTAATAAGCATTATATTTAGTGCCTTTAAAAGAAAATATGATTGAATTATTGTTCTTTTTATGGTTCTGTAAAAGCCTTTAATAATTTGGGGGCAGCAGCTTCATCTTGCCTGCCTGGCCAATCCTCAGTGAGTGGTTAAATTATTCATACAGGTTTAAGATATCTGTGTTTATTGTGACCAGATCATGGTGTCTTTAGTTTGGAATCTGCAAACCAAGTAAGTGCATGTATCTGGTGGTTTCTGGGCATGAGTGGGTTGCAGTGGGGATGGCAATGAGGTGAAAATCAGCAAGCACTTAGGTAAAAAGTGCTTCCCCATAGGAAAAAAAAAAAAAAAAGAATAAGTAAACTCCACAGAAAATCTATGCAAAGACAGTATTTATACAAAATTCTTTTCAATAACTACCCAGACCGGCTTGGAGGACACTGAGGGAAGGAAAAAATTCAGAGGAGCTACTTTGAGGTAAAATTGTCAGAGCTTTTTGTTTCAGTGCCAAGGCTGAAATTGGGAAAAGAGCCATGGAAGTCAAAGTAAAGAATCTCATCTAGGATTGAGGTAGGATTTTGTATTTCCGTAGGTACAGACAGTAACAGTGAAATCATTTAGTTAAATGTGCTGCAGTTTACTTAAAACCTTGTTCTTTCCTTCACATGTAGAAAAAATGGGTTAATTTACATCATCAATATTAGTCACCTATATTAGTCAGAAGAAAAGTAAACTTCTAGGATAAAACACCTTTGTTCCATGATGTCATCACGTGTGATTCCATTTGTTTGTATGTGAGATCTACGCACACATCCTTAAAACCACAGTGCTGTTTCAAAAAGTCAATAAGGAGACTACTTTGAGCTATGGAATCCATTTTAGCATTCTTTATCTGCAACTTTAATGAATTTACAGTAAATAGCTTGTGGAAATAAGTGTTTGAAAAAAAAATCCTATGTCTTTATGGCTATCAGCTTAATAAGTTCAGAAGTACCTGGGTAACTAAAAGATTATTTTGCAGCAAAGGAGTCTCTAATTTCCTGATGAAAATTTACAACATGTTAATAAATTTCTTCTCTTGTTTTATGCTGCTTTCTGGACCTGAGAGATTGTCCATTTTATGTTTCTGGGGTGACGAGAGGGGACAGAAATAGGAAAAAAAAGGAAAAAAAAATTTCTATTCTGTTGAAAAAGGAGGAACGCTTAAAAATAGAAATATAAACTTAAAATGCATTTTACTACCAGCTCACAGAGATTTTAGACTGTCAGCACTTGTTACTTTCTACAGCAGACGCAGATCTGGAAGTTTTCATCATTTTTGTTGCTTGTTTCTTTGCTTGCTTTTTTTTCCATCTATGGGTTTGTTTTTTTTTTTTTTTGAGTGTGAGGTGCATTGTGTAAAAAAAAACATAAACCAAAGAAACGGATGGGATCCTAGTCCTCACCAGAGCATTTTTAAATGTTTCCTGCTCCAGGAATTTTCTTTGCGTCTGTCATGCTTTGCAACTTCCTTCTCTCTCTTTTATTGTTGATAACTAGTCTCTTTCCTTAAAATTCATCCATCCTCCCTGGAAAATTCTCTTTCTTTTGTTATTCTAGTTGTTCTTTCCTTCTGAGAAGATGACACACAATCTCAACTGACATAATGTGTTCTAAGTAGCTGAATGTTGGGATTATTACAGAATTTTTACAGTCTTAAATTATGCCAGACATTAATTTCAGTAAGAGGGTCCTACCATGCAGGTGCTGGTACAAAAAAAGACACTCAATGCCCTGCATTATTAAAGTCTGATTCAGTGTAGGATTTCTTCAATCTTTTTTTTTAATGACCAGTCTTCGCAAGCGAAGATTTGGGAAAGGTCATTAACCCTTCCAGCCTGCGCAGTGGATTTTTAGGTGAGACACAGCGTGCGCTGAACTGAGCCCACCCTTTAGTCCTGAGGTTCATCTGCCGGGGCCGAGCAAAGCTTGGACAGTGGCAGTGTCTTCAATCACTTCCCCATCAAAAACTCCGAAGACTTATAAAAAGACAAAATTGAAGTCAAGCTGCAGTGAATAAGGTCCCTATACAAACTAACCTTTAATTTAAGGTATACCAAAGAAATGAAGAGTTGTATCTCAGGCCAGGGAGAATGTTTCATGATCATTCATTGCTTAGACAAACAGTAAAGAAGGGAAGCATCTGGGAAAGGCACATTGACTAAGAGCAAAGGACATAACCCACTTCATATCTACGCATGGCAAATCAATTTAATGTCTTTCATTACTGCTGGAAAACGGAAACTTACATGCGAACAATAAACTTTAATCTGGTTGACAACAGTTTAAAAAATGCACTGAAAGCAAGTTTCAGCTGCATGACATACTTTATGACACTTATTAAAAAGACATACTTGTAAGTCAATTAACCTGCCCAATGGTACATTTTAACTTGTTTTCTATTAAGAAAGGCAGCAAAAGGGCAAAGTTTTTCATTTAGGAAAGTTCTAAGTTGATTTCTTTTTCCTCTTTAAGTGAAGGGCATTGCTGGTGTCATCATTCCTAACCAGTCCAATATGAAATATAAGCCATTGGTGCCTACCAACCCATATTGTCACAGGTAACGGTTGCTTATTCCCTAAAACTTTATAGTCATTGCAGTTTGCTATGGTAATTCATTAATTACAGTAATGATGACACCACGGGATGAGGCAGCTAACAAGACACATCTATCTGGATATTACAGAGAGCATCATTTGCACCCAACAATATATAAGGTCGCAAAGGCATTTTAACTGAGCTTCTCTCATCCCAAAACTTTCCCAAATGTTTGGGTGTTCTTGTTGCTGTTCCATTTCCCATCGCCCTCCCTCTCATTAAAGTTTGTGCTATTAAAATATAAACATTCACACACAGAGACACAGTCTGTTGTATGTAAAAATTTATTATGTATCTATAAATAAATAACCTATAAATTCTCTCTATAAAAATGTATAAATATATATAATGTGTATCATTAAGTATATGTATACACAACATATATTATAAATATGCTTCATTTATGTGTGATGTGTGCATGTATATATATACATTTGTACATAAATATTCATAAGTACAAAAGCATACATAAGGACTTTGTCTGGATTTTTAGAAAAATTAATTAATTGTTATTGATTTTTGGTGGCTTAGCTTTACGAGAACATAGGTTTTGGAAAGGCAGAAAGGGAAGGAAAGAGAGAACTAAGATTTTCTCCTTTTGGGAAAATATACTGGATTACACCTTTGCTTCTGGCTATAAGAAGTTGTGTCACCAAACAGGGCTTAAATATTTAAGTGCCAATGGATCACGTAGAACAATGTAAATGTAGGAAGGATGGGCTCTTTTGTCCATAATACTGTGGTTCCAACAGAAGAGATACAAAAAGAAAAAGCTATATAAATGGTATGTCTAGTTGCATTCTGATTAATTTAGCTTGCAATGACTAGCTCAACCTGGATTCAGAGGCACATATTTGCTCTGAATTCTACCTAGCTTGAATAATTTTAAGTCCCCTGCCTACTTTTCCTACTTTTAAAATCATGAAGGCAAAACTGAAACTGGTTGATCTGGTTGGAGTTTCACAACTAAGAACAGTGAAATTTTGTTCAGTTTTGTCTCATTCATGTGTCAGACCTGGTTCACCGACAGTTTCAAGTTCAGTGACACTGGATGTGTTAGTTCCTTGAAGTTTGCCAAAGTCATTTTCATCTACAAACTTCTTAAAATGCTTGAAAGGCTTGTAAATGTCCTAATTTGGTTATGATTCAAAGGACACTTTTTTCTTATGAGATATTTGATAATTTTACATCACGTCTTTGCTTAGTCTTGGAAGTGTTGAACTGGAACAGCAGTTGTATTTTAATTTCTGTAATAAATATCAGAGGGCAACTGAGGAGTTTAGGAACATAGATATACACATATTTAAGCTGTATACTGAGCTATCCCTGAAGCATTATTATTTTTGTATCAGGGTTTTGTTTCTTTGCTTTAATTGCATGTGAACTTCTTAATCAAATGAAATTCGTACAAATGTTTAGAATGTTTCTATCACCTAATGGCAACGGCTTGTTGTGTAACTTCATATACTAACATTCTTCTTTAGACCTCAGAATCCTTAGAATACTTTAGAAACATGGCTGTTTTCATTATGAATTTCAGTTTGGGTATATAACCTTCATCTAACATCATTGCCCAAGAGTGGAAATGAACTGGGCTTGAAGCAACATTTGCTTCGTGGTCACATTATTTAACTGCTGGATCCTGCCAAGTTGTGCTGAGTGCTAGAGCAAATGCTGTGGTGTGTGCACAACTGTAATATCACTCTGTGCTTAGTCCAGGCTGTAACCCTAAATATCTCCCGCCTCAGGAGCGAGGAGGCAATCTAATGGGTAAGTCACCAGGGAAACATCAAGTAGAGACCTTCTTTAGTAAGAATTAATGTAACAGGATATTTAGACAGCTAAGACAGAGTTAGTACTGCTTTCTAGAGAAAGTAAGATCAGTAAAGTTATACTGGAACTATCCTGGGTTCTTCTGGAACATCGATTCCCTGATTTTAGGAGTGGCCATAAAGAACAAGTGGAAAGGGATGGATTGTTGCATAAATATTTAAAAGCTCCTGTGGGAATTATAATGGTTTTCTGAGTGTGTCTTTCTTGGATGAGCTTATTGCTAAATGTATATTTTTAGTCTCTGTATTTATATGCACGTGTGCATATTTTTGCATACATATGCAGAAAATAAGCTTGAAAAATCCATAAGAACAGAGGAAGGTCTTTGAGCGTTCCATGGCAGCGTTTCTTCAAATGTCAAGAACCAAGCAAAAAAGGAAAGGAGACAGGTAGTCACTGAATAGATAGCTAGCCTATAGTGGAGAAATGTGGGGGAAAAATGAAGAAAAAAACACAAAAATCTTTTAAAATGCATACAAAGCAAGCCTCAGAAGGGCCTACAAACTCAAATGCTCTCAAGAGGGTTTGAGAGGGAAAAGTGCTTTCAGCAACTGTTTTTTATCTTCAAGTTTTTCACTTTATCTCACTTTCTCGAAGGCTGGAAGTTGACCCCAAGAGGGTCATGGAATCTGATTTATTGAACTGTGTTTAAATCAAAAAAGTCAGTTTCTCAAAGCTGTGCTGGAAGTTGGTGGTAATGTTTCTTGAACTTCCCTACCTTCCTCTTCCTTCCCCCTTCATGTTTGTTTAGAGTGAGAAAGACTCTGATATCAGAAGGCCAAGAACATAAAAGATATCATAATCATAAGGGTTGGGGTCCAGTATGTAATTTTCCAATTACAGTGTGAGCCGAGTTATGCTTTTGCCCCCCTTTTTTCCTTTGTTTCTCTTTTTTTTTTTTAAAGTGAATAAAATTTAATTTCTTTCAGTGAATGATCAATCAGTGAATGATCAGATCTTTGTTTTAATTCTATAGGTACTGATACCTGAATCTAAACTTTATATTTTTTCTTTAATATTTCCAAATCTCAAAATATCTGAGAAAAATGTGTATGATGTCACAAATGACCAAGAAAAATCAAGGCAACTAGAATGTATTAAACTAATCAAAGTTAATTTTACATTAAGATAAACAAGATAATTTATTCAGTATTTTGACCACTGACTATGAGGGGATGGGGAATTTTGTCATTGCTTCCAAACTAAGAATGTACGTTGGTTAGAGTGGACTAGAATCATAGAGTTGGTTAATTTGCCCTGATTAACTTTCTTTTAGCATTCCCATTAAAATTTAGAAAAAGGGAATGTTTTTGTTTGTTATAGAAGACTAGAAGTGACTTGGGTTGGTGGGGAAGATATAATTTCTGTTAAATTTTAACAATTTAAATTAAAAACTTGTATTACAATCTCCTAAACTTCACAGCTGCCTCTTTATGGCCTGGACTGAACCTCTTACTTTATAAGGTGGAAGCTTCAACACTGAGTTGAAGCTGGATTATACTTAATCATCACAGGTGGGTATGATGCGATTAACCCAAATAATTTGCATTGAATAAATCTGTCTTAAATTCCAGCACAGCTCCTGAATACAGCAGATGTTGTTCCGTAATCCGAAGTGTGATTCTGAGCTTGCAAACCAAGATGCTGCTCTCAAACATGCATTTGGGGTGCCTGACAACAAAGTGAGTTTGAAAAACCTGTTCGGCTTACTCCATCTGACATTTGCATCATTGCTTTAAGCACTTGAAATGATTTCAGCATAAACCCCAGGAATGATCTTGCCATATTTCCATGTGGCATAGGAGCTTATCTGTATTATTCTTAACCTCTATATCCAAATAATCAACAACAGAAAATTATATTTATCTGGAAATGAACAAGAACCCTTTGGAGTAGAGCTCATAACATAACACAAGTGGTTATCATTTTTTTATTGTAGAAGTAGATTAAAAATAGAAACAAGTCTCAAAGCCTAGAAAAATTGCAGATATAGAAGAGAAAAGATAGTGTAGTATTGTGATTCTTCTCCTGCCAAACTGTGCTAATAGGCCTTTCATTCTGTGTTAATGCATCACTGTAAAAATGGTGTAGGTACAGCTATTTTAAATTAAACATGTATATATATGTGAGTATGTCACACTTCTGTGACAGATGGTTGCTACTTTGTAAACATTTTGCAAATAATAATTATTGTTAGTAAAGCAGGCTAGGATTGTGTTTTATTGTAGTAGTTTAGAGATTTTTAAGAGTGGTATCGGTATTTGAAATTCTCTAATGTTGAAAGGGATGCTTCTAGCAGCATCATATGATCCCTTGTGAGCCACAGGTTAAGCCAATTTTTGTATTACACCTTTTAGAAAAACATTACAGTCTTTGCATAAAGAGTTAAAGCAACACAGACTCTAGCATGCTGGTAAACCAAACATTTGAATAATCATCCTTAACTCCCTTTCTGTCCTTCCATCCCTATTTCCAACCCAAAATTTGAAGTTTCAGCTTTCAACAACTTAGTCATGGTTATTCTTTTGTTTGGTTTTGTTGTTTCCATGGTGGTTTGGTTTTTTTTAAATTCCCACTTACAGATTGGAATCAAGTCAAGTCCTTAATTTAATAAAGCAAATAGACTGCACCACTCTATTTTCTCATTATAAATAAAGTTTTAAAAACCTCAGATCATGTGGTAGCCATAAGATCATAGAAAAAAATTCAAACCCAGTAGAATAATTCATTTTTCTTGTCCCACATTCTACACTAATAATTTCCTTATCTTTTATCTAGTTGTTTCTATATTTAGTATAGCAGCCTACACTATGGCAAACATTGTCTAGAAAAGTCTGTGGTGTTAAATTAAACCCACCAGGAAAAACTACCATTCCCTTTGGCAGTTTGTTCCAACATTTCTTTTATCTAGGCTTGTTAAAACTGTGAGCCTGATTTATCACTTGAATTTAATTTAGTGTTCAGACATTGACTGTCACCTTTCTCTGTTCAATGAAACAAATTTTCAAATTTCTAGTATTTTCTCCTCTTTACATTTACATTTTCTATTTAAAAACATTTCTTCCAGCCCTTAGGTCATTTTTTTTTTTTGAGTCTTCTCTGCACTTAAGACTAAATGCCCAGTGTGGATACTACAGCTCTGTGTAATATGCCACAGTCTTTCTTCCCAATGCAGTGCCTGCCCTACTCTGTAAAAACAGCCTTGTCTCTTTGCAGGGAAGCACGGCATGGGAGCACTGAGTGGTGTTTCTTTGCTTGTTAATTTTGTGATTGGCATGATACTGCTGCCCCCCTCAGATTCTGCTTTTCTTTTTCTGTACCTGTGACTTGAATGGGCATTTCTGAAAAAAATCAAGAGTTCTCTCTTCTTTTACTTAGTTATTTTTTTTTTAATAGGCTCAGTTTATTTTCTTTTATTTGTTAACCAGTTGTTCTTTCATTTAGCAAATATTTTGTTGATGTCTCACAGTCCTAACTTTTTCAGTGGAATCTAGGTTTGTGCCCTTTCCACATATATTATGAAGAATGATTTAGAGAATGATTAATAACTACCATATTGGTGTGCTATAATAAAACAAGAGGGGTTTATTGAAGTTTCATTCTGAGCCAGAGTAGAATGAGGATTCAGAAGGACAAAACTGCTTCTGTGGATAATTTTCTTCAGGATGTTGTAGAAAAGGACATGTCTCAGGGAGAATTTAAATATCTTATTGTCTCATGGGTAGTATAAACAGTCTTACAAATAAGTACGGGGAAAAAAAGAAGAGGTCATTAAAAGAAAAAGGTGCCGAAATAAGTAATAATGAAATTGCCTTCAAAATCAGGATTATAGAACATAATTCAATAGTCCCACATGTAACTTTAATGTGGGTCAGGGAAATGGCTAAAGCATAGATTGCTCTCACCTCATCTGACCATAGAAAGAGAGGGTCTGACACATAATGTGGTTTATTCACCACATTCTTAAATTCAGACTATAATATCTGTAATCATCCTGGTAATAAATAGCCGTACAAAAAGTCCCTTTTGTCAGAAATGCATCACTGAGTGTGCAATAACATGAAATTTCCCACCTTGCACAAAAGCCCCGTTGTCTATGGTACAACAGCCCTGTATGTTTCAGTCTGTTTCAATAGGAATTGCTATTCTTGTTGTGCTGGTTGTCACTTTTGAGCAGAGCATTTTAAAATCATAACCGCAACAAGCCCCACAGACACCGTTAAGTAAGAAGTCTCAGAAAGCTGTCCAGGGCTTTCAAATGCAAAGCGTAGGGCATCGCTGTGAAAGGCTGAATGTCATCTCCTTTCAAGGAAGGAACAAGAGAGCTCTGAACCGGTAATATCCAAGCATTAAGAGTAAATCTGAGGCCCAGTGACATCAAAAGAGAAACCTCTTGGATTTCCTGGGGCCCTGGATTGGATACTTACCACATTCAGCAAAGCACTTAACACATATGCAGATGGTCCTCATTCTCCAAATCGTTTAAGGACACACTGAACTTTCAGTAAGTGCTTACAGCTCTGTTGAAGTCAATTTAAGCATATTTTAAAGCGGTTTGTTGAACTGGGAGGAAATGATGAATCTGGGCCTCAGTGAGTTCTATGGAAATGCATGATGTATTTAAATTTAACATATTTATGTAGTAAACTCTCAAATTTCTCCACTGAGTCCAATTGAAAAATGAATAATACATAACCTCTGGCCCTGTGCTTGCTTTGAGCTAGAAAGGCCAAGCAGCCCAGAAGCTAAATGGTTACCTATTTTTATGCCAGTCTTTTCCTCAAATCCCAGCAGGAAGTTTCTACTTAATGGAGAGACTAAACTTCTGTGTTCAGCTTTCTATTCATTCCTTGCCAAGACTGTGGAAAACAGCAAGAGGAGCTTTAGAGGGGGAAGAAAAATTAATAAATTTGTTAATTTTATTTGCACCATTTCTGACTAGTTCAATTCATATGCCCTCAGATTATGATTACCTTCATATAAATTGGACTCAGAAGCTGACAACTTTCATAAACTCTCTGTCAATGAAAAATACCAGTTATGCATAAAATTTAGTGCTTAATACAGTTTTTATTTTATTGCTAAAGGTTTCTGTGTAGCTGAGATGATTTAAGCAGTCAGTAAGTTTCAAGGCAAAGTGCATAGTAAAATGAAGAACAATGTCTTGCTCTTCTCTGTAGCTCTTAACTTTGCCAAGACACGTATTTCTTCCAACTTGTGTTTTTGTTACAGGAACTCGATTCACTAAAGAATGAAAAAAAACCCAAACGAACAAAACAGAAGACCTAAAATTAGACATAAACTTTTTAAAATGAAGACTTCTATTTTATTCAAATATGTATGCAAGGAAAAAATAATCACACAATATTTTCACCGGAATGAGATTTATGGGGCACTTCAGACAACTACCTGTATGTTGAAATGCACTCAGTTCTGTGAGTGATCTCCAGAGCTTCAGATTTGTTTCCAACCATTTTGTGCCTTATGCTGCTAAATTCTATAACTCTGCTTGCCAGGCAGCATTTAGTAAAGCAAATGAGATGGATTTATCTTTTCTGACAATATCCAGGGTTTCTGCTACTGTTGTTAAAGCCTTAATACTGTAAACACTGATGTATCAGATTTACTTATATAAGTCAAATAGGATGACTCACAAGAATGAAACAGTATAGCTAAGTATTAGGTGCATTGCTATAGGCATAAATTGCTGTCTTGCTCTATGATACCCAATTTTACAGACTAGACAGAAAACTGCTTCTCCAAATATGCATTTGTAGGTACTTTCAGTCTCACTGTTGTCAGAGGCAGCAAAAATATCATGCTGAACACGGTGCAAATGACACTATAAAGTAATTGATATTATTAAAAATGGCTTTATTCTCATTGTGAAATTCAGCATATCCGTAAGTTAATGTAACTCAAGGAAGTGAATGCCTGAAAGAAGTAGTACTGAAGGGAATATCTTTCTTCAGGTCGGAATCTGGATGAGCGGGAAAACCTATATGGGCACACTGCAATTAAGGATTTTTTATTACTATTAAATGTTCTTCATAAAGTGTAAAAAAAAAAAAAAAAAAGGCAACGAATTTGTGCCATTTTGTGAACTATTTTTTCCTCAACCATGGCAGGAAGCCAGGTGAAAAGCAGTTAGAAAAGAAGGCGGCTCTGGCAAAAGTTTTGCAGACATGTAGCATGAGAGAGGATGATTTCAGAGGCATGATTATTTTTGTCATTTTAATAGAGTTACTGGCTCTGCATTAACAGAAAGTGACTCTTAGAGATATTTACCATAGTTACCTGTCATCTGTATGTACTAATATCTAGGGTGTGGGAGATTTTCACTAAAGGCAAGTTTCAGGGCTGGCCTGAAGCTATATGATGGATTTTGCAAGCATTTAGACAGAGACCCTTGAGAGCTATATAAAATCTTGAACATAGACCTACTTTCAGGTTTTCTCCCACTTGAGTAGCCCTTGCACACACCAGATTTGTTATGATACATGAGTGCTCACAGCTGAATACTGGTGTTGTCCATTTAAGACTTCTCTGAGCAGTCTATCGCGTTGCAGACTGTGACACCGGTTTGATACTAGACACAAAAAACACTCTCTGCAGCCTCAACTAAAATATTAAAGTGAGGATCCTAATATCAGGAGATATTACCCAAGACAAACTGTTACCAAGTACCAAATATTGTATCAGCTAAAAAATAAAATTTTTACTGGAGAAAAATCGCATTTAACAGATACAGTTCTATTTTGAAAGCAGTGGTTGGAATGCATATTACCTCTACACAGCTACATAAATGGAAATAATGGTAATGTATCTCCAAGATTTTTATGTCTGTTAATCCTGGGTAGCAATGACACAATTTAATCTAAGTTATAAAATATTCATATTTTTCTATATGTTTTTCTATATGCATATATATGTGGAAATGAACACAGGGATGTAAATACATACCTGTGATTATGGTAAAGATACATTACTTTTCATTTTTAGATTACAAAATACTAAAGAAGAAGGTAAGAGTGAGTCCTGCTGTTTTACACCTGCTTTATTCCTGTTTTACAGGAATAAAAGAAGATGTGAAACAAGTTACATAGTCAGTAACTTCTTAAATTGGGGGGAAAAAAAAGCCAAAACCTTGTTTCCTGACTGCAGGCTCCTTCTGTCTACTTGGAACCACTGCTTCTCCTAATTCAATCCCAGCTATTGAGTGTATTAGAAAAGCACGATAAAACTTGTCTCAAGTGTTAACTCCACTGTTCTGATTGAAAAATAAAAAGAGCAACAACAATAACAACCACAAAAAAACTCCAAACAAACAAACAACAACAATAACAACAAAACACCACACTGTAAAACAAAGGCTAATATCAGCAAAAAGACTAGGGCACTGGTCGTAGGTCTCGCAGGCATTTGTACCAAGTCTTCTCTTCTCCTCCTTACTCCTCAATAATTAACCATCATTTCTGCACTTCCTCATCTTCTTCATATTGATCTTTCATCATATAATGGGTGCAAACAGCAAGAGGAAGGCTTAATAACAAACATTAAAATGAATAAATAATTGCAGCCACAAATCTTCCTCAACGAACTGATTATTTGTTCAGTGACAATATTACAAGAAATTGGCTTTACATAATTTAAAAGGACACCAGCAAGTAGGCATTTTTTTTAATAGCACTTTTCCTCTCTACACTCTCTGAAAAGGCGGTGAGGTGGGTGGTGGTGGTCTTCTCTTCAAAAGAGTACAAGGGCTTAACTTCCTAACCACTTTCCCAGCTCTTCATGATATTCAGTAAATTTCTGAGGAGGTAAGAATGACTTATCAGTGATCAGGAGTGAATCAACTTTCTTGGAGATCTGCAAGAACATTGACCCAAGGTGTTTGTGTGCCTGATTTTCCTGTCTCGAGCTTGAGTGTCTTATAGGTCTGAAAGTTGAGAGGTCTAAGCAGACCATTGAAGGCAGACAAAATGAAAAGACTGAAGAAGAGGTTGGGTGTAGAGACCTTGGATGAGGAGAAAAATTCCCATGTGGAATGAGCTGAATTCATCCTCACCCCTTCTCTCCGAGCAACACTGTTGCTGTGGCATCCTCACAGCCACATGACAGCATATGAACAGGAGCAGTGCTTGGACTCCTACAATCTGCAAAGTCAAGAACCCTCCTGCCTCTTCCTCTGCAGGACAGAGCCCAAGCCTGTGCCCTGGCCCTTGCTTAGGCACATCCTTAGTCCTGTCTTTACTAGGATAGTTGAGGTTCCTGTGTAAGTGACTCAATGTTACTAAGAACTAAGAACGCTGGTGAACGTGAGGGAATGTCCACCCTCAGTGAGGGAATACTGTACCATGGTGGTATGACAGGTTCCAGTACAAGCTTGATACTATATTCTTAATTCAGAAATCCAACTTCATGCACTCACCCTTATCAGAGAGACTGCAAGCATCAGCATCATAGGGTTATCAAACTTTGATATTGCCTCTGTCTCAGACAGTCTATGACCTCAGTGCACACCTCAGTGTACATTTCAGAGCTATCATGGGTCTGCCTGACAAGAACACCTATCTGTGACATGTCCCAGACTCCTGAAACAAGAGGAACTACGAATACTGTCTTTTTTTAGGACAAAACTTAGGATAGAACAGGTCAAGTGTGCTTTATTCACTAACATACCTCTCATTCAAAAAGCTCTGTAACTAGATGTCTACACGTTTAACAAGTAATGACCTGAAAACAGCACAATTTACAGGATGATATGCTGGCAGAAAGTTTTCTAACACCTCCCAGAAGTGCACTTTCCAGAAACCCACTGTACATAAACATAAAGGTCTGCAATCTGTCAGTTAATATTAATGTGGTCATTTGCTGGTAAGTTGTAATAACATGATGCACATGGGACTTGCTACATTGACCTTTTTGGTGGAAGTGATTCATTAAATGGTCACTCATTTAGACAGCAGTAACTATTTGCACAGCTATTAACATTTTAGAACTTAACTATGTATTTATTGCCAAATTTTTTACCAAGGTTAGCTGAAGACCAGATTTTTCATTATTCAATAAAGAAAAGAATTTAAAATACAGAAGCATCCATTACAAAGGGGTGGGACATTTATATGAAATGTCTAACTTCAGATTAGTCTAAATGTCTGAGCTATTATCTGTGTGCTTTTGAGCCCAGAACTACAAATCATTGCTTTCACTGTCAAAGGCTAAAAAAACCTTTCTTTTTTTCCTGAGCTGTTTTTTCCTCCTTCATTCCAACACTGTTTAAAGAGTACAGAGAAAACATGGAAAGTGGTAAAAGCTGTTAAATCACTAATAATGTAGCCCTAAACCAATAGCCATCAACTTCAATAGCTACCTGCTTATGTCACCAAGTTTACCTGACTTCTGCTAATCTGGATTTAAAATTTGCTCCAACTAAAATAAAACATAGATACAGAAATTCCTATGCAAATTTATTTTAGCAAATTCCTAACACAAACAAACAAGTTTTTCTTGATGTCTTGATGGGTGCCAGGCACCTTCTCTTTAAGTTTGCTTTTAAAATTTCTCAGAAGTGTCCCAGAGGCAAAAGCTCTGAGCTGGCAGATATTCACACTCAGCTGCTGTTCTTTCTCTACTCCCTCGGCTTTCTGACCATAGGTCAGAGCAGCAGGGTTGTTAATCTCATCTACACTCATTTTAACTCCCTCTGCCATAAAGTGGTGGGATGGTCTTTCTATTTTGTGAAAAATTTAGAAACTTAAGTGAAATAGAGAATATATTTTGGTCCTAAGGTGTGTGGGAGAGTCACTGATGACTGCAGCAAGATTCCAGTCTGGGCAGCCATCAAGTGGAATTATGTACATGGGTGTGGGGGAATAACATCCTCTTTCATTTAATGATTTTTGTTCCACATTTGTAGGTATGTGACCACAGGTCAGTCACAAAATACAGCGGCCCTTTGGGCCTTGTGTGGCACAAACCTACGCATATTTTTGTCTTCTTTTAATTTTCAATGTATCCGGGAAGTTAATAAGCCTGAAACGTGTAATGAGAACCTATAAATAGCCTCACCATTCAATCAGCAGCAGTATCCTTCAAGAAGAGTGGCATCTTTTCAAATTTCCCGATGCAGTGCCTCCAGAGATGGTGTGATGAGGCATGCCATACATGGCCAGCCATCAAATATTGAGAGCAACCGTAGGAGTGACAAGATCGTTCAGCTGAACAGTTACAGTCAGTCTGGTTAGCAAGGCATCCTTCTTTGCTTCCCAATGAACTGTTACAGGGCTTGCATTTTTGCAAGTCTCTCCAGTGTCTCCTCTGTTTGCAAAAAGCATTAAAGCAAATCTAGGATAATACAACTCCACTGGGAAGTGGAGCAGCCATGCAAAATCCTAACAGCCCTAAACACTCCAAACTAGTCTGTTGTTTCATAACATGTTGATCACAGCAAGTCTGAACGGCATGTGCATGTGCTGTAGATAGATGGTACGTTTGCTTATAAATGAAGTGGGGAAAACAGTCGGGGGAAAATCAGCCGTTAGCTTGGCCCATGGGAGAGCAGAGTTCAAGTTCTGATTTAACCACACAAACATCCATATACTAATGTGACAGTTTACTCACTCATGCCTCACTTTGCTTTTGCAAAATGACTGTGATAGTTCCCTTTCCATATCATTATTAAAAGAAAACAAGCCCTTTTGTTAGATTTCATTCACTGTAAGACACTTAGCGATGTGCAAACCTATAGATTGACACTTCAACCTGAAAACAACTGTAAATGACTAAGCCTTAATTATAAAATACATATACAAAAGGATTCAAGACTATGGTAACAGTCTTGAATACCAAACAGCCTACAAGTTATTTATATTATTATGCCAGCATAAAAGAAAATAACAATTAGCAATCAAAATAAATACAATATAGTTCTTGCGTAAGACAAATTTTACCATATGAATTCTTCAGTGTTTTCACAACTCTTACTTTGTCTTCCTCTTTTTTTTTAGCATTTAGCAGCATTATTTCATGAGTACTTTACACCATGTTCAGTATTAATGGCATAATTAGCTGTGGAAAATATTTAGTTGTCGCCTTGTATTTATTTATGTTCCTGGGATCATGTAAAGTTCTGCTACATTAAAATTTAATTTGAAAGAAAAAGAATTTTATTCATTTTTCAGTGTAATGACCATTTCTGCTTGGCTTATAGGAAAGATAAAATATTGTTTGAACACATTTTTCCATTTGTTTTCCAAGCATTTATGTAAACTACTAAAGAAAACACTGCAATGCTTTGTTGGCTGACTATTTGACAAAAGAATTGTAGACACATATTTTATTCTCAGCATCTTGTCAGGAAATGTTCATAGTCCCATCCATTATTTAGCACTTAATTTGTTAATCAATTGATTGATTGATTGGGGGATATTTTACACTGGGATTAACATGCACACACACAAAAATCTTGTCTCTATGGTAAATTCAGGAAAATTGTATCAGAATGTAAAATGTTCTGGTGTTTACAGATGTAGATTGAATCTGTCATGGGTTGGCAACTACTGAAAATAATTCATTGCTTTGAACATAAATATTTTGGATCAAACCTCAGAACTCATTTGATTTGGTGTGATTATTCCTTCCATGTTCAAAAGAATGTGAGGCCATTCTGCAGGACGGAAACCATGTTTATTGCATCATTTCTTCTGAAGAAATTATTTCCCAGTATAGAAACAAAAGAAAGTTACTGTCAACCTCAGAGGTTCAAAGTTCTTCAGTGCCATGGTGTTTAAGGACCTTAGACCTTTTCACCGTGTTTCCCCTCACAACACTAGTTTAATGCTCTAGGAAGTCCTTTAATTGATAATTACTGGAAGCTGTACATATATATTCCTTCTATGGTGTTCATCACAGGCAGGGTTGTAGTCTGAGGCTTGTATTTTTTGGCAACAGCACTGCTTTAAGCAACTCCACATTTCCCTCCTTTTCCCTGGGTTGTGCAAGATGACCACTTGTGAGACTGCACTTTTGCTCATGGAAATGGGGCAGGCTGACCCTTGATTAGGTGGAATACGAATGCTGTTTGATCCCTAGCTGATGCATACTGTGGTCCTCCTGCCACCCAGAATTTAGAGACCCTCACATTCTCAGCCCTAGCTCTTAATGATTTAAACTCACTGCACTTTGTACTCTGCTGCTGAGCCTCCTTCAAAAGTTAGTCTGGGTAAAACTCAGTGGAGCTGCTGAGGTCCCTTCTGAGTCCTAATCTGGATATATTCCACCCAATATATTCCACAGTGCAGTTCCAAGTCTGTAATACCAGAGATGGGGAACTGTATGATTTGCTCAGTGCTCTACTGTGCTACTAATTCTTTAAACTTGTAGCATTTTGACAATTATGACACCAGGGTTCTTGTGGGGTATCCAAAATAAAATTGCCTTTAACTTAGCTTTGGCTTGAGCAAAGTGCTTCCATACAGAGCAAAATAACTATGTTTATCTGACCAAAAATCCTTTGTGCAGCTTTTGAACTTACACAACAATAAATATTAAGAAGGATGTTAAATAGGACAATTGCATAACCCCATATCTTACCCATATGTTTGCTTCACTTATTGCTTTTGATAATATTGCAGTTTTGTGTGCCATGTTGCCTTTTGTGTTAGCGTGTGATTGTGCACAAAGGCAAGGACTCCCTTTTTGGTGAAAAGAGAAAGAAGGACCTATTGTAAAACTGGAACGAAATCCAGCCATGATAGGCCAAATGTGATTGTAGGTTTCCAACTGCCTTTCACTGTGTTCTGCACATAAGCATCCAAAAGTGGAGTTGAGTCTCTCATATTTGGATTTTTTAGTTTAGCAGGTTGTACATTGAGAGTACTGGGACATGGACCAATGTGGGAGACAATCCAGAGCCTAAGAAAACTGTCACTGTGCTAACTGAACTGCCTGAATTAAACCTCAAACACCTCACCATTAGGTGCTCAAGTGATTTCACACTTCCATCTGAATGTGTTCCAGATTTACCATGAGGTTTACCTTTTGGGTTTGGAAACACTTTTTCCCCTGTTGATTTGACTGTGGTAAAACACCTCACATACACAAGAACATATGCAAGTGAAAGGAAAAGAAATGGGCAGGAGAAGGGGGGGAGGTGATGGGGACCAACAACTTGTTTATCAGATTCAAGTTGAACCATCTGTTGTTAATGATTAGATCTTCAGCTTCCAATTTTCATTTGAATGTTATTGCTCATTTCTAGCTGGGTACCAAAACGTCACTTACCAGTGCATGTAGGATTCTAAATAAGAGACTATTTAGATTGGAAATCTGTTGGAGGAGGAAATTATGTTCCCTATTATACAGCAAAATACGTTTTCTGACACTGACACTTTCTGGTATTGTGTTGTTGACTTTTTAGGGAAGGAAACTCAACGTCTGAGGCTGAAAAATGAACTCACTGGTGGTGCAAATTACATTTGGAGTAGAGGAGGTTCGGTGAAAGTCACGGGTTCAGGTGCTGACCTCAGGCACAGTGGTATAGAACAAGAAAAAACCTGAAGACATCAAGTGTTTATTCCAGATCTACAGCAAAGGGAAGGGATTCAACACCTGCCAGTGGAAGTTTAAGATGGTGCTTTCTGTGCCACACTGCTAGAAGATGTATTTTAAAATAGCAATAAGACAATTTGCATCTGCTTACACTTTTTTTACTTGTTTTCACTATTTTAGCCCCTTCTAATTCCTTTTGTAAATATAGCAACACAATAGTAACTTTCAGGCTGGAACCTGGCTGGATGCTTGTTCTAGTGCAGAGAGTAGGAATGAATAAACCCCGAGGTACCTAAATCTCCATTAGTAAACCTGTGAATGGCTATCTGCAGATACTTCACAAAGTAGAAGTAATAACTTTTTTTTGTATACAAAAAAAAAGTCAGTGTCCCTGCAGTTATATTGTCTATCGCTAGAACAGCTGACTATTTTACCATACTCTTTATACTACTAACATTTCTGAAAGGCAAAGATATGCCGAGTTTTATTTAAAAAGTAAAAAATCATAATACAGTGTTTCTTGACATCATTTCAGTTTGTAGCCCCTCTTTCTTTGATTGTCCATGAGCAATTAAAGATGGTCATGAAATTATTTCAAAGATTTAAAATGAAAATATAAAGCATGAATAGATATATTCATACAAACAACACAAAGAAAAAAAACAACCCCAAATCAATGAAATAAAGAACAGTACAAAGTCTAGCCTCATTGTGAATCGATTGTATATAAAAATCATTGTGACAGCCTAGCACAAGATGATCTATGTTTTTTGGCTTTGTTTCCTCCCTCTTTTTTTTCTTTCTATTTTTTTTTTTTTTAATTCTCCAAAAAGAGGTTAGGTGGTCCTCTTGCCTTAATTTTTTTTCTTTACCAAGTGACAATATGACTTATCAAAGGACACCCATAGCAGAAAATCCAAAAGTATTATTTGGGTGTTGAAAAATCCTTCAGCAATATGAGGCACTTCCTTGTCTTTTTAAGTTAAAAACAAAAAAAAATCTAGAACTATCCTTCTCCAAAGCACCTAAATGACTTCTGTATACACACATAAATCACAGAGGTACTTTGGAGTCTAGATCCCACTGGGATCCTAAATGCTTATATGATTTATGAAAATAGGACGTATAAGGCTGTGTTACTTAGATAATTCAGAAAAAAATTGCTCCTAAAGGAAGAGCTGATCTGGTTGGTTTTTGCAGTTACTTTGTTTGTTTTGCAATCATATTTTACTTATGGAATCTTTGTACTCTTATGCTTGCGGGCTGTGACAGAGCATTAATTTGCTATTTTTCACAGCTTGCATTCAGCCTATAGAATTTTTTCTATTGATTGCAGGTAATTAAATTGTATTTGTTTGCTTTCATCACTAATGTGGTTTGTATAGGAGTCTGACCTGCCGTATCTATGGTACATATAATAGTGTTTTATCTGTGTTGTACCTCAGTTTTAGCATAAAAAAAAAATAGCAGAGAGAGCACTTGGTGGTTTGAACTAAAAACGTAGAAATACTTGTATTACCATGTTGAAAAGCTTAATAATTTGTACTCTATTTCTATTATCATGCCCTGGAAAAGGAATGAGATGAAGTAATTTATTGTTGACTCAAATGTGCTTTCCGTATCTTGTATGTGGCAAGAAGAGACACATCACTGCAAACTGATTTAAGTGCTGTGTGTAAGTTAAAGGAATGCTATGCAAACCTAAGAAATGGAAATCCTTATGGTTTCTGTGCAACAGAAGTAAGATGAATATTAGAATTATGACTGATATCCAGCTACATGATTAAAAAAATGAGCAGGATGTTTGCAGCCCATCAAAACAATAAAAATGGTCTATGAATGTCATCTATGATATTGCATATTGAACACTGTGTAGTCATGGAAGTATATAAACGCAGTACTTAAAAAACATACACTTTGAACCAAAAATGTTATATTGGCAACAACCAGGCTTGAGTCCCCTTTAGTGTATGAACCGAGTAATTAACCCATTAAAAAGCAAACAATGGGTAGGTGTAGAGTATAAGAATGATATGTAACAGGAGGATCCATTATGTGGTGTATGAGGAATTGACTAAACAAACAGGAAGGTCACGTGGTCTCTAGATTCAGGCACTTGGAAAGTGCTTTTAGCTACGGCTTTACAAGAATACTTGAGGGTATTCTGCACTTGCCCTCCACTGGACAAGAGTGTGCTTGTCTAGTTCCTGAAAGAGAGAGTCTGAAAACAGCCCCTGGAGCAGCTACTTGTAAGTCGCTGCACCATGATGTGTCATTAACTTGTGGAGCTCCATGGAGAGCTTGAAGATCCAGGTATCTTGGGAGTGAATGTGTAGACAACATGACCTGTTGGAAAAAACAACATAGCAAAAACTTCTGAATTTCCTTTTCTCCAAGTGTGTAAAAACATCAACCAAAAATTTATCTATTTAAAGTTGCAATACCTTAAAAAATTCATCTGCTGACAGTGGCATTTTAGTTGAAACAACAGAAACCAGTGTTTTTAATTTAGAAGGACTTGAGCTCTGTTTCAATAGCTGGTGAGCATTGCTAGTAATCAAGACTGTGTGGATTGCAAACCACTGAGCAGTGTGGTGTCATCTCCTTGTCCTTTTTCTACAGGATAATTTTAAGGATCTAAATGTTCAGTAAATGTACCTGTCTTTGATTAAAAAAAAAAAAAATAACAGAGAAGCATTCAATTTCTACAGAAGACCTTATTTGTGGTTTTGCTCAAACTTTCAGTGCACAGTGCATGAATGTAAGTGTGATGATTGCCATCAGGGCCACCACACTGCTGCTTCAGTGCATGTGAAGCATCATGGTCTCCAATTAAATGCATGACCAGTTCTGTGCTTTGGAGCCAGAACTAAATAGCTGGGGTCTAAAATGCGCCTGTGTTGTCTGCGAACTGGGATGAACTGTATTGTACAATTACGTTCCATTCTACACATTTCTCATCACTGAGTTACACTTGGCTTCACAAGAATAAAGTTTGTTTATAGAATCTCTTTTGGGGAAATATCGGGAGACATATACCTTCAGACTCTACCATCTTTGGGACCTAGACAGCGTTTTTCCCCCACTGTTATTTTAAAGAGCAAATGCAAAATGAAGGCATTTAGAGAATTTTGACTGATTTTTGAAATGCTTAGAGTTTGGATGAAGAAAAAGCAAAAGACATTCCCCAATTCCAAAGCCAAATATTTTATTTGAACATTTTTAAAATGCCTTAAAATTTGGAGCAACTTATACTTAGAAATATATGCAGATCTAGAAATATTTTCTTTAAATAAAAAAGGGATGAAATATTTCAATTAAGACATTATAAAATTAAATCTAAGCTTAATCTTTAATTGTGATCGCAGTAAACTGCAACAGAACAAGGCAAAATGGTTGAGGCCTATAGCATGGTTCACATCACAACATTTAAATTGGGCCTGCACATCCTCAAAATTGTCTCTCTAACCTCTACCCCAGTGAGAAAGTTGTTGGGAGGGGTCATAGCTGGGACAGCTGACCCAAATTGACCAAAGGGATATTCCCTGCTCTATGATGTTGTGTTCATCAGCACAAGCTGAGAGAAAGGAGGAGGACAGGGCACAGTGAGTGAGAGAAGCATTCATTATTAGGGTCTTCTGAAGCAAACACTACACATAATAAGCCCTACTTCTCAGGAATTGGATGGACATCCTCTGCTGTTGGGAAGCAGAGAATAAGCATTCTTACTTGT
This sequence comes from Pipra filicauda, assembly GCF_003945595.2. Classification (NCBI taxonomy): domain Eukaryota; kingdom Metazoa; phylum Chordata; class Aves; order Passeriformes; family Pipridae; genus Pipra; species Pipra filicauda. The sequence goes on along the minus strand of NW_024104084.1, from coordinate 230,971 downwards.
TTGTTTGTTTCCACATGTGGCCTTTGATTTCTTTCATTAAAATGCTTTTATCTCAATCTATGGATTTTTAATTTTGCTTTCTCTCCCTTGTCCTACCCAGGAGCAAGAGTGAGAGAGTGGTTTGGTCAGCACCCAACAGCCAGCCCAGGTCAACCCTCATGATGTCCTTTTAGTTTCTGAACATCATTACTTTTTTTTTTTCTTTTTTTTTTCCCCCTTCAAGTTCCTGTATTATGAAAAACACTGAATAACTGTTCCTCTTTGACCTGTTCCTCACTTATCACTGAACTCTTTTCATCACAGGTTGTAGGTTTCCATGAGTAACTTTTTCTTACCTCCCTAGAGCTTCACCCTTTTTCTTGTTGGAAAATACATTGCCTTGTACTGATTAGTCCCAAGCCAGGACATTTGTTCTCCAAAGCAAGTTCTGTGTTGATGAAGGAGAATGTGAAGGCCCCTAGATTCCAGGTGGTTTAATTACCCACTTATCTAAATGTTATTGCACCTGCGGACAATAGATGTATTTTGACTGCATTCTATCACTACCATCAAATTAACTTTGGCAAAAGCCAATTAACTACTGTAAATTATTCTACTTCAATTAAAAGAAACAGAAATTGTGAAGGACTTTAATATATTAGTTTGAATTCAAAGACTTATGAGGCACCAAAAAGAAAAGTTGGATTCCTTTTTTGTAAGAAATGAGAAATTATCTGGAAGGAATGCAATAAAAAATAAGGATCAGGCTAAGTGTCATTATCATTTTAACTTGATTTGTCAACAGAGTAATATATCTAGCTATATTACTCAGTTGACAAATCAATTACAGTTATAATGAAACTTTATACGATTTTACTTTTATTTAATTAGTTGCATCAATATGTTTTTTTTTAATTTCAGTTGCACATGAATGCATCAAAATATAAATGATGGAAGTAGGTTAATTATAAGCCCTCAAAACATACATATTTTAGAAACAAAAAGAAATTTACAGTGCAAAATGCTATAAGTAATGCAATTTGCAAGATGGTTTGTTAAGCTGGCTAAAGGCCATTTTCTTAAATAATACTACTAATAGCAAAAATAATCCATGTCTTTGTCACAAGTTATTTGAATTTTACAGAACTGTGGTGGGTTGCCCCTGGCTGTACACCAGGTCCCCATCTAAGCTGCTCTGTCATTCCTCTCTGCAGCTGAACAGGGGAGAGAAAATATAACAAAAGGCCTGTGTGTCAATGTAAGGACAGTGTGAGATCACTCACTGTCATGTGCAAAACACACTCAACTTGGAGAAATTAGTTTAATTTATTGCCAATTATATCAGAGGAAAGTAATGAGAAATAAAACCGCATCAAAAAACACGTTTTCCCCCGCCCCTCCCTTCTTCCCGGGCTCAATTTTACTCCTGAATTCACAGAATCACAGAATATCCTGAGTTAGAAAGGACCCACAAGGATCATCGAGTCCAACTCCTGGCCCTGAACAGAACCATCCCCAAGAGTCACACCACATGCCTGAGAGAATCATCCAAATGCTTCTTGAACTGTCAGGCTTGGCGCTGTGACCACTTCCCTGGGGAGCGTGTTCCAGTGCCCAACTATCCCCTGGGTGAAGAACCTCTTTCTAATACCCAACCTAAACTTCCCCTGAAACAACTTCAGATCATTCCCTCAGGTCCTGTCACTCCACCTGCTCCCCCACAGCAACCCAGAGGAAGGGAGAACGGGACTGGGTTCAGTTCTGTGCAGGTTATCTCCACTCTTCCTGACATCGCAGGGGTTGGATTCCTCACACCCCTCCCCTTCTTCACTGTAGGGTTCTTCATTTAGGGGACAGTCCTTCACAAAGTACTCCAAAGTGAGTCCTTCCCACAGGTTGCTGTTGTTCACAAGCTGCTCCAGCATGGATACCCCACAAGATCACAAGTCCTGCTCCAGCATGGGCTCCTTTGTCCACAGAGCCACAGGTTCTACCAGGAGCCTCCTCCAGCATGGGTTTCTCATGGGATCAGTGCCTCTTTTAGTTATTCACCTGCTCCAGTGTGGTCTCCTCCATGGGTGCAGGTGGATCTCTGCTCCCCCATGGACCTCCATGGCCTGCAGGGGCACAGCTGCCCCACCATGGGCTGCACCTTGGGCCGCAGGGGAATCTCTGCTCCAGCACCTGGAGCTCCTCCTGCCCCTCCTTCTGCACTGACCTGGGTGTCTGCAGGGCTGTCGAGTTGCAAAGGTTTCTGAGCAGTAACTTTTTTGCCTTGTTAAACACATCATCCCGGAGGCACTACTACCTTGGTCGTTTTGGAGCTGTCTAACGTTGACCCCACTGGACATAGGGAAGTTTCTGGCAGCTTCTCACAGAGGCAACCCCAGTAGCCCCCCTGCTACTGAAACCAGTCCACGCAAACCCAGCACAAGAACCATCTCAAATAATGGATGTGAAGTTATTCCCTCAGATTTTTTCCCCTTCAAATCTCTTTGCTCCCAAGGGTAACACATTTTATTCTCTGCAATGGAATGTGACTCCAACATGAAGATAGTGAGTCATCTAAAAAAGTGTTATCCGGTTCACTGGTGCTAAGTACATTTGATGCATTATGCATAGAGGGAGGGAGTGGTAATTTAAGAGGAATTTACACTATGCTATTTTATGTATTTATTTATCTTTTTTAACACTGTTACAATGTTACAATCTAAGCAACTGCTGAATCAAATGACGATTATACTAACATTAAGCTATAGATCACCTCCTTAAACAGACACTGGGAATTACATTTCTGTGGTGCTACACAGCACTTTTAAAGTAGGCTGTTGCAATTATGCCACACAATTACCTAAGTGGCCCTGATTCAGGAATGTATTAAACATGCTTAAAATTAAATTAAAATGAAGCTTGTGTTTAAATACTTTCCTACATAGGAAGGTGTCCTAATTTTCTGTTAGGTAGGAAATTGCTGTGTTAAATCAATAGGTACTTTATTCAGGTGTGTGCTGTCATCCCCAGGAACACTTGCACTTAAGCCACAGACAGATGGCATCCCAAAGGTGTTAAAACAGCCATCACTATTGTCCCATCATTACAGCTTTTCCTCTCCCAGTCTGTGGCATATCACAGGGCAATGGGATGAAGATGCATGCTTGGCTGTCAGGAGCGGGGGCAGTATCCAGTAGTATGATTTTCACAATAAAAATGTCAATCAAAATGTCTCTTCTCAAAGTTAGACTGGATAGATCCTGGACAGAAAAGATGAAGATTTAGTTATTCTTTAATAGAATGTGTGCACTTCCCTCATCCTTTGGAGTAGATTCAAGTAGATTTCTCACCCCTAAGTAAAGCACTTTAATCACTATGGTGATGGTTATTTAATAAGGGGAGAGCATGGTTCTTATTCTTCTGAACATAACAGAATTAAGTTTTGTTGGATTGACAAAAGAGAAATATTTAGAAAAGCTCCAAAACCTCAAGCTGCAATTCCTTGTTCAGTGGCAAACTCTTGGCACTTTCTTGGCTTCTCTTCCCTCTTGTAAAGATTATTTCATGTAGAAGTCATACATTGCCTAGAGCTCAAGTTTACCCTTCTTCCAACTAAATGTCCTAACACTGATAGCAGAAATTTATATTGAGTCTTATTCTTTGACATTTTATTTGCTTATTCTTTACTTTACCTCTCTGTCTTGTGGAAGCCCCATCTAAAGGAGGACTGGGGAATGGAAAACTAGATTTGCAAAACCTAAATATGCTTTCTGGTCTGCCAGAACCTCCCGTACTGGGGACATGGAAAGCACAGTTGTATGAATACTGCTCCTACTAAAAAAAAATAAAAATAAATGCCTGCCAGGGGTGATGTGTGGCGTTGGACAGTGGTAGCATTCTGCTACCCCACACAGTAGTGAGTGAGCAGATATGTCCACAGTGCAGTACAAAGTGGAGCAGAGATACAGTGTTCAGACCACCAAAGGTGTAGTGGCTGCACAGCTGAGCACCTTCTGATTAACTGGCCGTGCTACCATGCTGGTGCACCTTGATAAAGTGGATGTAGCAATTTCATCTCCAGAATCAACTCCTGAGAATCATTGTGACTGCACTTGTGGACCCCGCTTTCTACTCCCGTCCCCTGTTTTCAGTTTTCCATGCAGTAAATCAATAATTACTGTAATGATAATATTCCCCTCGTATCAGTCATTAGGCTGTAAGCATGACTTCTTATCTCAGCCTTTTCTTGTCAAGAAGGATTTTTTCCCCTACAAGTCAGTGGCTATTTATACAACTTTACTCCTCAGATATTTTTTAAAGGCTGAACTTCACCTCCCCCCTTGCAGAAAAGAGAGTTCTTTTGCTCTGTATCTGCACTCAGAAAAGGATTTAAAGAATTGAAAGAACCAGGCCATACCACAGCAATCAATCGAAGGGACTGGACCATCAAAGAAGATAATGTGAAATTTAGACAATGTGAATATTCAGGTAAAAATATGCCATTTGAAGAGTCAGTACATCACTAAAGTTGCAATTCACAAGTGAATTTTTGTTGCTTCTGCTGACTCTCTTCTGGGGTGTTTCCTTTTGTCACTTTCTTTCGAAGGTTGTGGTCTTAATGTCCCTTTGGGAATAGTCAAGAGATGTAGATGATTGAATACCTGATATCTCAGGGGTACAAGGAAACAAACAAACAACAACAATTAAAAAAAAAAAAACAAAAAAAAAAACACAACAAAAAAACCCAGAAAAAAAGTCCTTATTTTTCTCTTGGGTATTTTGTTTTCATGACATAATTTTTGAAAAAAATAAACCCCAATATTTTGGGAAATCATATACAGATTTCATCTTATAGAACTGTGACAAGAAAAAGAAAGTAAGGTACCAAATGTTTACCTCTACACTGAGCACCAAAGATCCTCCCAACGGACATAACAGTAGGTTTTTTTCTTCTTTCAGAGGTTTTGAAGAACACTGGAAATAGAACATGAGAATTGTTTCAGTCCTTAGGAGTGAACTAATTATTAAACTCAAATAATCATGCTTTTTCCTTATTTACTCTTCCCTTTTATTCTTCATTAACTACTTTCCCCTTTATCACTCAGAAGGAAAAGAAATGCATATCTAGAAAGGTACTTGGTATATTAAAAGCCAAAAATTAATGTATTTTTGCCTTACAAAATGTTTTCTGTGTTGTTTAAGTTCATTACATTGAATTATTTGTGCAAAAGCTACATAATGAAAATCTTTCAGAAGGAAACTTCAGTGTTTTCTTATTTGTAATCAACTTGGAGGTACATTGAACAGTTAAAATATATTTCAGTAGGTATGTTGAACAGGTAGGTATATTTAATTGCTTGCATGTAAATTCAAAGGAGAAGGAATCATAGAATCATAGAATCATAGAATAAGCCAGATTGGAAGGGACCTCTGAGATCATCAAGTCAAACCCTTGATCCACTACCACTGCGGTTGCCAGACCATGGCACTGGTGCTACGTCCAGTCTCATCTTTAAAACCTCCAAGGACAGAAAATCCACCACTTCTCTGGGCAGTCCATTCCAATGACTGATTACCCTCTCTGTGAAGAATTTCTTCCTAATATCTAACCTAAACTTCCCCTGACAGAGCTTAAGACCATACCCTCTCGTCTTACTGATAGTTGCCTGCAAAAAGAGACCAACCCCCACCTGGCTACAACCTCCTGTCAGGGAGTTGTAGAGAGTGATGAGGTCTCCCCTGAGCCTCCTCTTCTCCAGGCTGAACAACCCCAGCTCCCTCAGCCTCTCCTCACAGCACTTGTGCTCCAGTCCCTTCCCCAACCTTGTTGCCCTTCTCTGGACCTGCTCCAGCCCCTCAATGTCCTTCCTGAGCTGAGGGCCCAGAACTGGACACAGCACTCCAGGGGTGGTCTCACCAGTGCTGAGTACAGGGAAAGAATCACTTCCCTGGACCTGCTGGCCACACTGTTCCTGATACAGGATCCATTGGCCTCCTTGGCCACCTGGGCACACTCTGGCTCATGTTCAGCTTCCTGTCAATCCAAACTCCCAGGTCCCTTTCTACCTGGCTGCTCTCCAGCCACTCTGTCCCCAGCCTGTAGCACTGCAGGGGGTTGTTGTGGCCAAAGTGCAGGACCTGGCACTTGGCCTTGTTGAACCTCATCCTGTTGGAATCAGCCCAACTCTCCAGCCTGTCCAGGTCCCTCTGCAGAGCCCTCCTGCCTTCCAGCTGATCGACACTCCCTCCCAACTTAGAGTCATCTGCAAATTTGCTGATGGTGGACTCAATGCCCTCATCTAAATCATCGATAAGGATAATAAACAGAACTGGGCCCAACACTGATCCCTGGGGGACACCACTAGTGACCGGCTGCCAACTGGATGCAGCTCCATTCACCACCACTCTGGGACCAGCCCTCCAGCCAGTTCCTAACCCAGCACAGAGTGCCCCTGTCCAAGCCGTGGGCTGCAGCTTTTCCAGGAGTGTGCCACGGGAGACGGTGTCAAAGGCTTTGCTGAAGTCCAGGTAGACACATCCACAGCCTTCCCCTCATCCACCAGGCGGGTCCCCCGATTATAAAAGGAGATCAGGCTGGTGAGACAGGACCTGCCCTTCCTAAACCCGTGCTGGCTGGGTCTGATCCCTTATCCATCCTGTAGGTGCTGTGTGATTGCACTTAGGATGATCTGCTCCATAACCTTGCCAGGCACTGAGGTCAGGCTGATGGGCCTGTAGTTTCCTGGGTCCTCCTTGCAGTCCTTTTTGTGGATGGGTGTGACATTCACCAACTTCCAATCATCTGGGACCTCCCCAGTGAGCCAGGACTGTTTGTAGATGATGGAGAGTGGCTTGGTGAGCTCTTCTACCACCTCCCTCATCACCCTTGGGTGGATCCCATCTGGTCCCATAGACCTGTGGGGATCCAAGTGGCTCAGCAGGTCACTGTTTCCTGCTGGATTACAGGGGGGCTATTCAGATTCTTATCTCTGTCTACAAACTCTAGAGGCCAGCTGTCCTCAGGACAATCTGTCTTACTGTTGAAAACTGAGGTAAAGAAGGAGTTAAATACCTCAGCCTTTTCCTCATCTTTGATGACTATATTCCCCCCCATGTCCAATAAAGAATGGAGGTTTTCCTTCCCCTTCCTTTTACTGTTGATGTATCTGTAGAAGGACTTTTTGTAATCCTTCACAGAAGTGGTGAGATTAAGTTCAAGTTGTGCCTTTGTCTTTCTAATTTTCTTTCTACATGACCTAATTATATTGCTAAACTCTTCCTGAGTAGCCAGCCCTTTTTTCCATAATCAGTAGGCTCTTTTTTTTACCCTGATTTCCTTCAAAATCTCCCTGTTTAGCCAGACTGGTCATCTTCCATGCCGGCTCACCTTTTGGCAGAGAGGGACAGTCTGCTCCTGTGATTTCAAGACTTCCTTCTTGAAGCATGTCCATCCCTCCTGGGTGCTATTCAGATGCTGTTATTTTTCTCATCTCTCAATTACAATAACTGTTTTAAGTTAAAACACTTGCTCTGAAATCAAAATGCAATGAGTTAATGGGGACTCAGGAGCACTGAAGTGATCTCTTGGCTGGTGTGAGACTGTGCATATACATAGACCTGGCCCCTAGAAATACTTTTAGGTCCTTTAATTTCTTATTCATGACTACCTTCATCAGTTCCAAATGAGCTGACCTCACATGCCCAAATCTAGATAAAGCAAATTCAAGCTTAAACTCAGCATGGTGGGGGTGATGGTGTGGCATATGAGCAGTACTAAAATGTAAAGATGTTTTTTGAAATATATTTTGAGCATGTATTTTGATAGCTAGAGAAGAGACTATATTTACAAGTGGATTTATAGCCACTAATGTAGCTATCATTTGAAAGACCAAAATGCAGAGGGTTGAAAACTACCCTGATAATAATTGTAACAGACTGATTTGTGTTACAAGGAAACTTTTTTCTCCGAGTTGTGTTGTGGTTTTAAAAACTCTTTGTAGTGCAATTCTTTATCAATGTTCCCACAGTATAAACTCTCACATCTCTTGTGAAAAATGAGTGTGTCTTTGTTGCCACTTTTGATGGAAAACCTTGGGATTAGATGAAGCTGGGAAAGGATCACGTTGACAATGAAAGACCTTCAGAATCTTGCTCTGTTCTTCTGAACACCCTTTCTCACCTGAAGCACTAATGAGAAAGTTATATTCTTTTGATATGATTACCCAACTTGCTGTAGAGGTCAACAAAAGTAGGACATAAGCAGATCCCTATATTATACTCACCTCTGTGGGTATTGAAACTCTGTTCCCATAACTATCACCGACACAGACGCCAAGATATTGCGTACTGCCACAGCACCCAGGGGTCAGATCATGCAAGCCTTAGTCTTTTCTGCAATCCACACATTCCTAGAGGTTTTGTTGGAGGCAAGCTCCCGATTTGACTCAGAATCTTAGAAAATAAAATTTAAAAAATCACACACCATGTTCAACTTTTTCCCCCTCTTTATTCTCAGCTTCTCCCCCCCATCCCATCACGTCTCAAAATGCCTCTTCACCTCAGTAAGATTTTGACATTTGGGAAAAACTTGCTTTAAAAAAAAAAAAAAAAGGATAAAACAGCTTGGCACAAGGGAGCTGCAGCTCTTCAGTTCCCATTAGAATTTCTGAAACGACAATAGCTGAAAGGTTAGGGCAAAACCTATTAGAAAAGAAAAGTTGAGGTAAATCAGGTGAGCTCATCGAAGAAAATAGGGAAAGATTGGTTCCCTTTTGGGATTAGGTCTAATTAAGGTGAGCAAGCAGCTGTGCCTGTTTGGAATAACAATTGTGCTAGCATGTCACTTTTTTTCTGCTTAGTTGAAATTTATATAGTTTGGGAATGGTGGATGTAAGAAAATTAGAGCTCATTTAGAATCTGTTGAAAGGACACTGCGCCTTCATTATTAGTTTTGCATCTGAATTTTCCTGGGGCTGTCCTCTCACTGTTATAGGTAATGGATTTTTCCCCAGATGTAATTGGATGAGTTTAATTTTTTCTTTCATTACCTGTCTAGAAGCCCTCTGCCCCTATTTCCCTTTGTGTTTTATTAGGACTGTAACCCCTATTTAAATAAAGGCTTTGATTGTGATTATATATGTTCAATCAGCACTTTCTGATTGAATAGTTCTGGTCACACAATGCTCTTGCCTAGCATTTTTTACTAATTACATTTTAGCCATGGTTGTGTACTGTAGAACTTAAAACAGTGTTTATTTTATACCTTTAAACTCTGACTAAAAGTTTGTACATCCCATGGGCCAAAGTTCTTATAGAAAATGCAGGCATTTTCTGATACTATGGTATACGAGCTGAGCTCATGTACCACGAGGTATACAGGGTCACAGTAGCTGCCCACTAAAAAGATGTAGCACTGATTACATCCTCTCCAGAGTATCTGAATACGTAAAAGAAGTCAGCTCCATTTTTAAAGTCTTCTGTAGTTTTGATTTTCAGAGTTTTCTTGTGGGTTCTCAAGTTTTTTGTTGGTTTTTTTTTTGCATGGTTAGTTGATTTGGGTTAGGGGTTTTTTTTTGTTTATTTGTTTGGGGTTTTTTTGTTTGTTTGGTTTGGTTTTTTGTTTGTTTTTTTTTTTAAGTTTCAAGATATATTTTCTTCCACTGACAAGTTTTGAAATTACTGTTACTCTGAAAAGCCATATGGAGTTTTCTACAGTCAGAAATGACTGACTATGCAGGAAATTATTTGCTTCTTACAAACATCTGACTTGTTCCAATGCAATTCTGGTATTCTCACACTATGGGATTTGCAGTAGGGTGAGAAAAGAATTCCATTTTAGGCTTCTAGATTTTACAAAGCTCATCAAGAACAGACTATATTCCTGTGAATTCTCCTCAGTGTCTTTAGCTCCTTTAATTAATATAAGAGACCTAATGAAAATTTTTGATTACAGTTGTAACAATCCCATTCAGAAGTTTAACTCTGGGAATCTGAATCATTCCATCCTCCTACATTAATATATTAATTATATTTCTTTCCGTGGTGCTTACAGTCAGGTTAAGGCTCCTCGAGTTAATAGCACGCACCTGGAGACATTTGAGGCCACTCTTTAAAGTGAATGCAAGGTGGCTTCAACAAATGATCAACTCAAAATGGTAGTTTTTGGTATCATTCCACATTACCTCTCAGGAAAAGTGATTACACAAAGCTGCAGAAAGCAAGTATCTAGTCTGACAAAACTCACAGATGCTCCATATACCACATTTCAGACCAGAGGGTTGGAGCACCTTACCTAAGCAGAAAAGCAGAGGGAGTTGGGGTTGATCGTCCTGCAGAAGAGAAGGCTCTGGGAAGACCTTAGAGCACCTTCTAGCACCTAAAGAGGGCTTATAGAAAGGAAGGAGAGAGACCTTTTATACTGGCAGATAGTGAGAGAGCAAGGAGGGGTGGTGGTTTTAAACTAAAAGAAGTTGTGTTTAGATGAGGAGTTAGGAAGAAATTCTTTAGTGTGAAGATGGCGAGACACTGACAGAGGTTACTCAGTGAAGCTGTTGTTACCTCAACCCTGGAAGTGTTCAAGGCCAGGCTGGATGGGGCTGAAAGCAACCCAGTCTAGTGGCAGTTGCCCCTGTCCATGGCAGGGAGATGGGAACTAGGTGGTCTTTAAGGTCCCTTCCTATCTAAGCCACTCTGTGATTTATTCTATGATCTCTGGGTGTATAGCTAAGACTAGAGAATCTGTCTCAGAATTTAGCAGTGAAGAAAGTACCAGAAATTCCCAGTTTTTCTTGTAACTGGTCCAGGAACTTAGGTCTAGATCTTTAGTCTAAATTAAACAAAACTATCGCCAGCTGTGGGATACACCAACATCATAGTATAGGATCTTACTACCATCATGTTTATAAGACCTGCTTCTTCAGGGTATCGGTATTTAGAGATATTGAATGGACACCTTATTGGCTATATATTTCCAGCATTATTTCGTCATCTACAAATGCAATTTGAGCAGATCTCTTTGGTATTTCAGTTTCAAAACATTTTCATCCATCACATTATTACAAAATGACTAAACAGTGGGTGGTTATAAAAGATCACTTTTGGAAGAAGCTTACAGATTGCTTTTATTGTCATCCTATTGTGTATACAAACAGCTTGTATCCTTCCATACATATTTATATAACTTAGATGTTTTAGAATTCTTTTATCCTGAATAATTTCAATACCACAGAAAAGCTACTTCAAAATCAACAGATAAGGCAAATAATATTAATAGAGCCCTGTATTTATAAATAAATAAATAAGTCAAATTAGTTTCTCACCCTGAAAACTCATTAGTTACCGCAGTTTTTCAGAAAATTGTCATCAGATTTAAAATAAGGAATTCAAAACTTCTCAGTTTCAGAGCTCAAAAGGTTAAAGCATCAAGAATTTTATTGACAAAAAAAGTCTGCCTCTAAAAAGAGGAGGATGTGAATTCACAAGAATGTAGTGAAATATGACATTAAAACATCAACTTGCAGTATTTTCAAAAAACGTTTTAGACTTTCTAGTTCCCACTTCACTAGTTTAATTTTCTCCACTCTATTCCTTGGTTGTCCCTACTGAGCATGTGGTGTCTCCAAACCTTACTAATCCAACTGTTTTCTTTGGTGATGATTCTTCAGTCTGGATTTTAGGAATAATATAGACACAAACCAGTTCCAGATTACCCAGGAGCAAGCTTTTTTCCTTGACATAGATCACAAAAGCAATACAGAGCTGAACATTCACCAGCACAGAACAGAGCAAGGGAAGAAAGTAACATGGTCACATGATTTGCAAAAAGAAGGCAGAGGTGATCTCAGAACGACGAGGGCTTTGTGCCAAATGCTGATTTCATACCTTCCAGGGCGAGGTAGGTCTGCCAATAGTTTGTACAATGAATTTATAAAACTTCAGAGTATGTGAAGGTGGTATCTAGCAGAATGATTTAAAAGAAAAATATAGTGAATTCACATAGAACTTTATTAGTGATTCTTGTGGAGCAAATGAGTTTTTGAAAATTGCAGTAAGAAATTCTGACACTAAGAACACTAACAACAGTTTTCTTGCTGGTCTCTCCCCTTTTCAAAGTATTTTCATAGTTTTAATATTGACATAAAGGGAAAATAATGAAGTCTTGTATATACAACATACATATTGCAGGCAGTCATGCTTTATTTTTATGCAAAAATACTGAAAATAGCCATTGAATTTCTACATTATATTTGTATTGCAAACAGCTTTGTGGACATCCTAGTAAAGGTTGTAATGAAGTTACATCAAACAAACAAGTAATGAATTTTTAATTTTATTTTATTTTATTTTATTGAGGATGAATTTTCAAAATTCTTTTTTTTTTTTTCCTGGCCTCACATTGAAAACAGCATCTGCTATTAAGCATGAGCTGCAGTTAAAAATGAAATGAAAAATAAAAGACAAATGGTTTTCTCAGGGGAATTAAACTAAAGTATAGACCTTTTTATTATTGTGTGGTTTTTTTCTAAATTAAAATAATAACAGTTGATTGAGACATTTTTTTTTCCTCAGCTATTCTTTTATATATATATTTTTAAAGGACATGCTTCCCAGAAGTTCCAAATCTCATATGGCAGAGACAGTAATATATTCTTTTTACCTTTTGAAATATATTCTAAACATTACTTTTAGCTTATTTGGTTGGTTACATCTCTTAGCAGCTAATAAGGACATTGATATAATACTTCCAGTGCAAAAGGATTTCGGACATCAGTTCTTAATGCAAACGGAGTCTGTTTTGTAGGAGGAATTAACAAATTTACTCATTATCAAGTTCTCCATGGAATTATAGTCACCAATGGATAGCTGAAATTAGGACAGTTATCTAACCTAAGTCTATAACATTTTATACTATAAGGAAATTATCCTCTACCCTCCAATAAGACTTTGGGGGAAAATTTAACTTTAGAAGAGTATAATTACTATGGCTATGCAAATAATGGAATTTTTTCATGAATATTAATTCAAATAGAGAGCAATCTCTGTGATTATTTTGTGATCTTCTGTGACAAACAGTCATGAGTTCTGCTTTTGCTGACATTAGCACTTTCAAAACTGGAAATGTATTGTGGAGAGTTCATTTATTGGACGAGCATGTTATTTTTCTATTCATCACTGTATAATTATGTCAGTAGTCAGGCCTCACATTCAGTTCTCAAGTGCTCAATAAACTCATAACACTGCTACGCTATTTTTAGGTTAAAACTTTGATGTTACAGATGATTTGCAATTTACAATATTTTGCAGATATACTGTAATGATGGGTATTACTACAATTTCTGATTTAAAAAAAAAAAAAAATTAAAAAAATCTATTTCCCATTGATTATGTCCACCAAATGGAAACGAATATATAAGTCCTTTTCATTTCATCCTTTCTGAAAACTTCTGCTGACAGATATAGAAGCCTAAATTTAAGTAAAATATACTGTAAAGGAAATCAGTATCTAAGCTAATGGAGGTCCAGTAAATGCACATTCTAGAAGGATATTTAGGTGAAAAAAATACTGGGGCTTGACTTAGGTACCTGTTCAGGCCTATCTCACAGGCCCACAGCTCATGCATTTTTTTCTGCAGATGTTGCTCCAGTTTGGCTTAGGGGTCTTCTTTCAGGTCAACACTGATATCTTTGGATAGGCTGGTTTTGAACACCTAAATATTAGCAACTAAACTGAGCTCTATGACCTCAAATGAGTGTCCCTAATGCTGGAGAAAATGTAGGATGTTGCAGTGCACTGGCTGTGGGCAAGAGTCTGCCAATCAGAAAGGTAAAGGCAAATTAAACTATTTTCTCTCTTTTTTTTTTTTTTTTTCTGAGACCTCTCAATTACTTTTAGTAATTGAGCACTCATTTTATTAAAAAAAAAAAATTTGGGTATTCTTCATGTTGAGATAATACAACTAATAACAATCTAAGGAGTTGACTTAAGCAATGGACTACTGGACATTTTAAATTATGACACAGTACTTCTGTAGAAGTTGAGCACTATGCAAAAAATAATTCAGTATTCAGTAGGAGGAAAGGAAAAAAGTAAAGAAGAGATGGCTGTGGCCCTATGATTAAAGATCTCGTCTGAAAGAAGATGGATCTTCAAGATGTTTGCTTTGCATGAATTTGGCCAATTTTCTGATGGAATACCCAAACAACCTGAAGAATCTTGGATACAGCGAAGATGGATGAAGAAACCATAGATGAAATAGTTGTAACAACACTGTAATTAACAAGAACCATAGCAATTTTACTTTAAGTTGAAATTTCCAAGTCTATATTACTTGATACTTCATACTACCTATATTAATAAAAGGTAGAGTCCAAATGTATTATTCTTGTATGATCAAATCCAGTGTACATTCAGCTCCTGACTGCATTATCCAGCTCACAACAGATAAAAATCAGATAACTTCCACTGATGATTTACAATGTCTTTGGCAAGAGCTTATCACTGGAACAATGATGATGCCATATTACATCAGGAATAGGCCTGAGAGTCTTTTAATGAATATCACTTTAATTTGAGAAGAGTTAAGCAGAGATACTACTCAACTTGGTACATTGTCTGTGTAATTCACTTCATGAGGTTGATAATCAGCATGGGCAGTATATTTACACTGAAAGAAAGTTAGCTAAGATTTCATTCATACATTTCACTATTGCTTTGAGACAGGGAGGTGTTGTAAACCATAATCTATTTCATAGATGATGTAAAAGGTATATTCGGTTTACAGTATCTTCTTACTGACTGTCAGACATATCATAGATGATGCTCACGGACTTGAGCCCTTGATGGAAAGCCTTCAAAGGTACATGGCCATGACTTTCAGTTAGCAAGAACAGTAGATATGTCCCTGGAGACGAAAAAACATCTGGGGAATACTTTTATTTGAATATATCACCCTAATCTCAGTAGGTGGAAATCCTCCTCTGGAGGAAAGTCGGCACTTTTTCGGAAGGATTAGCAAATTCTCACATAGGTGCAACTGTCATGGTAAAAGGTGAAGAGGGCTATATAGGAACACAAATATTCCAGTATCATAATGTTGGAATCACTTCCTTTAATGGCCAACTACTGGGGAAAGATGGAGAAGAAGCTTTTTCCAAACTCCCACTTTGCTTACAGTAAATTAATGCCTGTGGTGAACACAGATAAATTGAAGGTAATAACAAAGTTAGCAATTTTACATCTTGGATTCCATTCATCTACTTGAATCCTAGGTATATGTTTTCTACCAAAGCACATTCCTCCTCTTAAAACTGCATTCCTGAACAGGTTTTGGTATAAATTGCTGTTCTGAGAGTCTATCAGTACTTATAAAGGCAAGGTATTTTCAAATTCTCAGGATTTAGATTAATGAAACTCCTCGTATTATTCAGTAAAAATTTACTAAATGGAATTTTTCAAGTAGGAAGGAAGTCTAAAATGAACAAATCTCTATTTCTAAGCTAGTTTTAACACACCACCTGAACGCTTCGTCCTGCAAAGTGTTGATCTATCCCCTGCAACACATACCCCAGGAAACAGCACTATCTGTCAGCCAAGGCAATAGGGCTGTGTGCCTAATGAGAGAGTTTTCTCTTCCCTTTGGCATCCCTGGAACTGGAAGGATCACAGAGTTTAGCAAGGTAGGAATACAGGAGTCGATTTCCAATTCTTTCTTTTTACAGACATGGTTTCTGAAGGGCGAAGTTCTTTTGAGATGGTAAAAGGATTACTCCACTGATGCATATCATCAGCTTATATTTAGGAGCAAAGCTGGAAGTGACTTGGAAAGAAGGGAATTCTGTTACCTTACTAATTGAATCGGAATGTCTTATTAGTATCCTCTCTCAGTAATCTGATATGAAAGTCACTAATATGATACGACTGTAACATAGTATTAGCAACAATATATTCTGATATGATATGAATGCTAATGCAATACAAAGGAATGTTGTTAATGTGCTAATTGGATAAGATATTGCTAATGAGATATGAGAGACTCCACTAAAAAAAATTATATTACTTCCCCTAACTTTTTGAAGACAACCTTAACCTTGCTCACCAGGAATACTGCAAAGTGTCCTTTGGCTCTTTCCTGGGCATTTAGGTTTCTACCTATCCACATTTCAGCTTTGTAGACACTGTGATTTTACTGACAGAATACTCAGACTCACTAACAAAGAGAATAATAAATAACTGCAGAGTGATTCGTGAGTTTCAAAGCAACACACACTGATTTAGTAGTTACTTAGCATCAGGACAATGTGTAGATTTAAGCAATTTCCATAGAATCATAGAATCATTTCGGTCAGAAAAGACCTTTAAGATCGAGTCCAACCATTAATCCACCATTGCTAAGCCCAATACTAAACCATGTCCCCAAGTGCCACATATACAGCTCCAGGGATGGTGACTCCACCACTTCCCTGGCCAGTCTGTTCCAATGCCCACCCTTTCAGTGAAGAATTTTTACTTCATATTTGACTCAAAACTGCACCTCAAGGACATTTCCTCTCTTCCTATCATTTGTTACCTGGGAGAAAACACCAACCCTACTCGGCTGAGGCCTCCTTTCAGGCATTTGTAGACAGCAAGAAGGTCTCCCCTGAGCCTTCTTTTCTCCAGGCTAAAGAACCTCAGTCTTTTTTTTTTTTTCTTTTTTTTTTTTGAGACCTCTGTGCTCTACAAAGCCACCCCTCATAGGACTTGATATTTTGTTTCAGCTAATCTCCAGTATCCTTGCAAAAGTTAGGATTTAAGGCTCATAAGACCCAGGTGAAGGGATGTGGTATCACTTCTCACATTACACAGGAAGAATTAGGCTTGGAAAAGTGAGTTATCCACATCATAACTAGATGTCAATAAGGACAGATCTGTAGAATTCCTGGAGACAGAGGTACAATTTATTAATGAATATTATCTTTCCTCTTGTAATGTAGATTTTCTTTTTCATTTTTTACCTTTCTCTTTTTTCTTTTTTTTTCTCTTTCTGTTTTCTTTTTTATTTTCCTTTTTATTTTCTTTCTTTCTTTCTTTGTCTTACTTTTGCTCTTTTTCTTTTTATTTTTCATTGTAACTTTTATTTTTATTTTTCATTGCTTGGTGTGCTCTCTGAAATTAATAGAATTATGGTGGTATTAAGGTAATGGACTGGAGTTGCCCTTAGTTCCCCCATCTATGAGACACTAAATGGAAAAAGACTCACATACGATAAAGTCCAAAGTTTTTAAAGCTAATTTACCTGAAATGTTGCACACTTGATGTCTGGGATATACTTCATGTATAAATCAGAGAAGCTCTGCTGATTTCAGTGCTAAATGCACCTATCCATTTGAGAAAGATATTAATGTTTTTTCTTTTAATGGAGGAAGGGAAATGCAAACCATCTTACAGCTGCCACTTTTGCAATTTTCACTCATTGCAAAATTTTTCACTCATTTTCACTCATTTTCACATCAGAAATGGGAAACTTTCATTACATGTGTTAGGATTTAGAGATTTAAAGAGTAGATTTTAAAATTATTTTTTGGCTGTAGATACATAACCTGTGTTACGAAAAAAATCAAGATATTTAGTGGTTTCCTTTCATTTATTCATAACTGGGAGGAGAGAGTATAATCTAAAAAAAAAAAAAAATCCCAAATGCTTTATCTGAGATAAAGGCTGCATGGAACTCTTCAAATTATTGCTATTTAAGACAAGAGAAGTGTTATAGAGACCAGAGTGTAGCTTGGTAATTCACTGAGATTCCAAATTGTCTAAAATTAATCCTGTGTTCATCCTTCTCTATGAATTTTTGAGAAGTAGCTACCTGATAACAGATCTTGCTGTCCTTTTCATGTTTATTTGGTCTGTTTAAGAGAAACCAGCACAGCCCAGTCCAACAGAAGATCAAGCAGTGTCTTCAGACCACTATTTATGTTGTGCCAGTGATATTGTCAGCTGATAGGTGAATAAAAATTAATTAAAAATATTTTTTTTTAATTTATTGCTACACCATAATTTTGATAAAATAACCAAAGGATTCACTTGTGAATAAGTATTTCCCTAAACTCCATTGCAAAATGGATCTCTACAAAGACATCTTTTTGTTTGTCTGGGTAATGACCATTCTCATTTTAAGAGGACTGCTTTGTTAGGTACTAAAAATTTCAGTCCCTGTTAGGGAGCTAAATAAAGCATATTTAACCCCACATTGCAGTCTCTCTTTTCATTTCTGTATCTTCACTGCCTTGTTGTTCTTGAATCAGTCTACACATTGTCCTGTACTACCAGAGAAAACAAAAAACAAACAATCCTTCACAACAGCCTTTTTGCCTACATACACTTTTTAATTCTGTAAGAATGGATCTTAAGAGAAGCAAAAACATGGTCCTAGATATATATATAAATATTTAGATAGATAGATAGATAAACTGATTTATTTTTTTTAAGAATGCAATGAATTAATGGATCAAACTGTCAGTTATGGCAGAGAAAAAGAGTAAGTGTAATTCAAAATAAATGCCAAATAGAGAGTTGGGTTGAAGAAAGGTCCTGTAGTGCATGTTTTCCATGAGATAGGGATGAATTATGTAGTCCCGAGATGAATGTTCATCAGTAGAAATTATCAGTGTAGCACCAATATGTATACAGAAAGTGTTAAGAGTTGACATTTCTAAACTAATATTCAGCAGGAAGAATCTTCGGTGGAGGAATTTACTGCTAGGTGCAGATCTGTACATCACTGAGATATATAATATGCTACATTAAATAAAATATGTAAAAAACCCTCCATATTGAACTCTGGAAATGACAAATCCTTAGCTTAAAATAATCTTTTTTTTTTTTTTTTTTTTTTAAATTACTTTTTCGATAGACATAACAGCTAAGCAGAAATGCCTAGTAAAGGGTATGATGTGTGTGGTGGTTTGATATTATTTTTATTGTTTCTTTGTTTTTGCACTATGTAAGGTCATATTTTCATGCTTAGAGTTAAACTGACATGACTTTCACAACAGTTTCCTCTTTTTTAGTGTTTGGCAGCTTCTAGGCAGAACCTCTCTTCCCAAAAACAGAGTTACTACATGAGTTAGAACAAGAGCAAGGGACAGGACACACAACCTTTCTTCTTTTACTTCTTATGTCCTTTTTTTTTGAGCCATTTTGGCAAACTTATACAGTTATTTTGTGGTTTAGATTATCTGCAAAATGGGTGTATTAATAATTACCTTCTTGCAGAGGTAATTATAAACTGTTTAATACTGATTAATAATTAGAAATGTTTTAATCCCCTTACAGGAAGGGAATTAAATGCAAAGTACTATTATGACTGTTAATAATGCACAGTGAACTTTCATGCTTATATGTACTGGTTTCCTCTTTTATCCATTTCCCAGCTTAACACTTACTTTTTAAATTGAAACTATATTAGGCAAGGTTATTCAGGAGAAAGTAGAATGGTGGATTCAAGGGTAAATTTGAGGTAGGGGGTGGGTTATTGAAGGGAAATGAAGCCACTGACTTCATTGTGTCTTACAATAGAATGGAGGAAAGTAGCACAAAAGAACTATTAGTATTAATATGAATAATGACCTATAAATATTCCACTTGTTAGCCATGTAATCAATTCTCTGGTCTCAATGGATGTCTATCTTCCCTTTTGTATATTTGTATATTATAATTTAAATGCATACATTATAATGACTTTTTTGGCTTACTGGTTTAATGTATGAGAGATTATTCATTTAGCAGCCAGATATTTATTCATTTATATTGGATTGGAATTGCAAAGTCCTTGCTTAGCAGATTTAGTACACTAAGTAGTTATTCCATAGGGTAGTGAGGTTAAAAGGGATATGATGTCGGGGTTTCTAAAGCTGACAGAGGCATCTGGTGCTCAGCTTTGGGTACTGCTTGTAGACATATTGCTCAGGCAGGTTTCAGTCATAGCAATCCTGTTGGATCCCCAGTGTCAGATGTGTGAGTACCATGCCAGAAAAACATACATTTGTTATTAAATTGTAGTCTGCTGACACTTGTTGAGCATTTGCAAGTTGGCAGGCTAAAAATGAAAGGTTCAAACATTTGTCACACTATCCTGTCCCACCTGTGCCACCTCCCAGGTTCTTGTGCAGCCTAATTAGAAAAGACCTGGATGTTGTCTCTGTCCAGCAATAAATAAAACACCTCTGTTAACAACAGTTTCCATCACAAATACAAAGCATAACCTCACACAAGCAGCTATGGAGAAAAGTGACTCTATCCCAAAGCAGTACAATAGGTAAAATAGACACTGATTCCCAAATGCACAGCTGCAAATAAACTTGCTTATTATCTTCTTACAGGTAAATGCCCTTCCCAACTAATGGATCTAGAGGTCATGTAAATCATGATCACTCTCAAAAGAAGTAGTCTATGAATATATCTCCTTAGAGAGAAGGATTTTGAAAGTTACGGGGTGGAGGGTGAGGGGAAATGGAAGAACTGAAAAAAGGACTCTACCTTATCTTGTGTCTTACAATGCTATTTTTTAGACCATAAGGATTCAGCTGCATCTTCAAAATATAACAAGTTGACTGTAGGGTGTTGTATTCTGGATATCTTGAGCTGTCTAAAATGTCAATGAAGTTCTAGGAAAATGAATATTCAGTGACCACAAAGGTCAATCAAAGAGTCAGAGAGATGCTTGTAGAGATGAAAGAATAGGGGAACATCTGCATAAACATATGAAAGCATCCCAGTTGCTGACCCTTGCTTCCACACAGATATCTGTCTAGTCTCCCATCTCAATAAGTTTTTATATAGGAATAGATGTGCAGAAAGACATATGGAGAGCTACATGTTGATGGACGATTGATTGGCTCGAGGCTGTCACTAAGTAAAGCAGCGATGAATAATTTTGCTGGGGTTGAGAGCTAGTACTTTTAGACCACTGCACATTCTGGAAGCTGGAACTCCTAACTGACATTATCAGTGAGGGGAAAGCTTCCCCTAAGAGCATCCCAGATTGACCTGTCCTCCAGTTCTCACAGGACACTGTTTTTTTAGGTGCTCTCTCAAGTCTTTAGCTTCTTCTGTCTAAGAGAGATAAAACTCTTAACACCCGTGTCCCACCTACTGGGCATTTCGGTTTGAATGAGAAGGAAAGAGAACAATGTTTCGGTCTGGAAGGCACTTAATCATTTTACCTGTAACACTGTCCAGATTCCTCATAGGTTTCCATTACTGTCTGCTTTAATAATGTTCCTCACTCCCTCCCTCTTCCTTGCACAAGCTTGGCTTTGGTTCCATTTATTCCTTTCTTTCTGATAGCCTACAATATGTTCATCCAAAGTTATAAATCCTTACCAGTATGATACACAGTAGAGATTTAGGAACTTTGCCTTTTTGGTCCGACTGTGACTTCAGAATCTCTCTTGATAACATTATCTTCTACCTTTTGAATTTTTCAGGAGAAAAAAAATCCTACAAAATTCAAATCTTTTATCTTAAAAACATAGATCTTAGTTGTAACTTTAAATAGGCATAGGAGCCACTATGGAAAACTCCTTTTCTCATTTCACCTGGTCAGCTCACAGCATTGACTACTATTTTGTACTACTTGAGAAACAGCCATCCTCTATTTATCCACTGTACTTATTGTTCTTTTTGGCCCTGAGGAGCTTAAAGCAAATATATTCCACGTGGTCATGGTGTTGTTTTTTCAGTTGGTTGGTTGGTTGGTTGGTTTGTTTGCTTTCTGGACTTTTTTGGCTTTGAGTTTTGTGGTTTTTTGGTTGGTTAGTAAGTTTTTTGTTTTGGTTTGGTTTTTTTTCATTTTTCTGCCTTGAGTTGGATTATCAGGATTGTTGGAATTTAAATTTGGATTTGGTTTATGTCTTTTAGTTAAGATAGTATTATAGTTAAAAATTGTTTAAAAAAATGAATTTTTCTTCTATTGCTACTTTTCTGTAGTATTTAATCAAGGGATTCTTGATGTCAGTCTATTTGCATTTATATTGCAATTTTAAAGCTAGTACTCCATAAATTTCTTTTTTAAAGGATCTGGAATGAACTATTAGCTAAACTGCTAGAGAGAATGGACAAATCAAATATGAGATGTTTCAGCCTGTTTGCTTCAAAAAAATCATGTATGAGACATTGTACATGTGGTTTTACCCATTTTCTAGCTATAGAAAAATTCCCTTTTACAGAATTATATTTAAAAAAAAAAAAACACAACAGAAAAAAACCCAACTGCAGTGAGACCACAAGCTGTGAAAATTACCTCTGATACACTCTCAGGTTTTGTTTTGGTTTGGTTTTCTTTTGTGTGCTGCATGTTATGTTAGGTAATTGTTATGGATTCTTAGGCATTTTCAAATAATTTTCCTTCTTCAAAATGAATCTCAGCCACCAGATCATATTCTCTTCTCCATCAGAAAATTCGGGTTTAATGGAAGGGAACACTAATGTCGCAATTTGAAAAGTTGTTTAAACAGATTTTATCACCACCTATTTTATTACAGTTTTTCCAGAACCCCCCTGAAACAAATATTCACGGAAGTGGTAATCTAACTTTCAAGCAAATGGCAACATTTCACAGCTTATAATGTTGTCAGTTCACAGCGAATGTTAATCTGGGCTAGCACAGGGTGTCCTAACATCTTGCATTCAAGGTACATCCTGACCATTGATTGCTAACAGATGTCATTCATCCTTTTTTCATTCTTTTCTTAAGAAAGGGAGGATATGAGACCAGTGAATAAGGAGGAGGATACCAATCGGTCTTGCACAACATACACAGTAGAGCTGGCAGCAAGGCAGTGGTTTGTATTTTAATATAGAGAATTCAAAGGACTTAAGAGTAGTGTGAATTCAGAGTTTCAGGTGTGATTCATTGGACTTTAAATAGACATACACAGAGCAGACATTTTCATCTGAGCTAGTCACTGCACACTCTCTCTATAGTAAATGGAGAGAAGTAATCACATCCAAGGTATGATTCCTCTCATTTTAAAGCAAGGTTCTAAAACATGCTGTGAAGCACATAATTCTGTTCACTGGCAGTAAGGGAAGATTACCTAAGGTGCAGACGCCATTGTACATGTGTTAAGCTTGATAAAAGCTAACTCTTAATTATCTAAGTACACAAATATATTTCTACTCTGCTTTTAAAAATTCAAATATATTTATTCCTATTTATGCTGTGTATAAGTGATACTGTAAATCTCAAAAAATACCTACCAGTCTTTGATTCTACAAATTCCTTGATCTTTATCTTAATCTGGCCCAGAAAGATTTGTCAAAATCATCCCTGTTTTGTGTTTT
This sequence comes from Pipra filicauda, assembly GCF_003945595.2. Lineage (NCBI taxonomy): Eukaryota > Metazoa > Chordata > Aves > Passeriformes > Pipridae > Pipra > Pipra filicauda. Next base: position 207,678 of record NW_024104084.1, on the reverse strand, counting down.
AGGATTTGATAGAATTTAATAATAATTTAAAAGTCCCTCCAGGCTTTCAAATGCCTCCAGATTAAAATACTGAGATTTTTTTCCCCCCAGAAATGTCAGGATCTAGGGCTGTTTGCACTAACACACATTGACTTCACCAATACCACACTTTTTCCAGTACTGACAAAAAAAAAATCTACTGCATAATAGAAAAATCTGAGGTAAAGAATATAGGTCTTAAAAAAAAATAAATCTGAGATGCGGTTTTTCTTTTTTTTTTTTTTAAGGAAATGTGTGTGTAGAGGGATTGGTTTGGTTTAGTTTTTTTTATTCATTTGTTTGTTTGTTTTAAAATAAGAACTCTCCACAAGCAAGAAGTGATGAAGCAAACACTGCTCCTAATCCCAGTCTTTCTTTTATGCATATTCCCCTATGTGCTGCTTCTTAAGTGTCCATTTGTTTGCTATGGTAATTTATGTCATTCTCTATTGTATTATACACCTAATGCACAGCTGGTCTCCTAATGTAGATTTCTTCACTCTTGCTTCCACATAACCCTTCTTTACACCAAGTACTTATCTTTACAATTATTTTCCATGGTCTCTGATTCTCTAGGCAGCATGATATTTGTGGTTGCCAAGCTGCTGGAGCAGCCTGGGCACATTCAAATCCAAATGTTAATGTTTTCTATTTCCTACATGGGTAAAATGGGAATTTTGCTTCTTTTAACCATACAGCTCATTGTTCAATGCTTCTTGGTACCATACCAAGCTGAAGGAAACTTATGAAAAAGAGATTTTTTTTGTTTGTTTGTTTTAAGCAATCTGTATTGCAAAACACTGCACATGCACGTACACACACACAAACACACACAGACGACAACAACAACAACAAAAAGTAGCAATCATTTCTTAACTATCTTGGATTTGAATGTTGTCCTTTCAGAGAGATTAAAACAGCTTACAATAGAAGTCTGAGCATTGTCCTGGACTCAGCTAGATGTGGGCAATCAGACAGCTGGAGAGGTACAGATGGCTCCACACCAAAATTTTAATACATTTACCTTTTGTTCTTTGCAAGGATTTCAGTAGAATTCACAGTACCATGGAAGGTGCACCACGGATGCAAATCTCTCCACATTTGCTGTGCTATGTATATGTGCTGCTAAATGTTCAGCTAAACTGAACTGAACTGAATGTACAGCAGAGATTGGAAAGAAATGAGTACCCTGATATCTCCACAGTACCTGAGATGGGTTAGTGAACCTGCCCTTACCCCACAGCCTTGGTCACAGCAGCAGTGACACTGGGGATAAACTAACCTCTTGACATAGTGTTTAAAGCCAGAGGTAAGTCAGAGTGAATTCTCCTTTGAGCTGTTTGGAAGGGAAACCTTAATAGCCTCTCATACCATTGCACCATGCAAAGACTCCAGAGTACATTGTGAATAAAAGAATTTGAGAGTAAATGGCAGCGCTGCTTCCTACTGCTTGAACCTTTGAAAGGTGTGTTAGCTTCTCTAGGACTTTCAGGTTACACATAAGATGCCTCTTTGACAGAGCTGTTTGCAGGTGGCTTTGCACACTGAAAATTAGGACATGCACATCTTAGGGTACACAGCTCACAAATAATAGACCAAAGAAAGAAGTGAAAGAGACAACATACATATTCCTTCCATTTCTTCTTTCTTGCAAGAGCTTGCATAGGTCATTATTAGAACTGCCCTTAAGTGGTTTAGAGTTATTTCAGTTTTGCATGGAGACTTTCCCAGAGCTGCTTCAAAGAGGCAGAATAAACAGAAAGCAAAAGAGGCCGAGGAACACACTCCTCACCTATGCACCATCCACTGTATTAATTGACAAAGAGGTATATAAAACTGTTATGTTATCTTCTTTTTTTTGGAAACAAACAAACAAACAATCAAATAAAAATATAACAACAATGAAACCCCCAAAACAAACAAAAAAAAACCCCAGAACACATACCCTGCCCAAAAAAAAAACCATCAAAACAAAACAAAACAAACCAAAACAAACAAACAAACAAACAAAAAAACAACAAAAAAACCAAAAAAAAACCTAAACTAACAAAAAGTTAAACAAAAAATACCCAAAAGAAGTCCCTCAGGAGGTGCCATTTCATCTTTGCCTCCTCAAGCTGATACAAAAGCCTAGGAAAAAACTATAAATAAAGCCCCTCTTAAATCGGATGAGTGATTGAGCATCTCCAAACTCCTCACCCCAGTGGATGAAGGAGAGCATGACATTCATTACTTTGGTGCCTGCGCTTCTTTGTCCTGCTATCCTAAATTACTCTTCATTTTGGCTAATACACTATTGCTTGCTAAGATCATCACTGACTGAATGATTTTCCTCCACCTGTCTAAAAAGGCATGAAAAGTAATGAATAGGCTAAGACATACTCTCACCCCTAGAAAATGCCCCTTCCAGGTCAAGGTTAGAGTCAGAATGGTAAGAGGCGTGTGCAATGGGAACTTGTTTCTGTTGTAATTGCTACCAGACTAAGCAGACCTGAGCCTCCAGGGATGTCAGTCCATCAGTGATAAATTGATACAAAATATTCTTGAAAAGTTTGTTTTGCTACCCTTATGCTAATATTTGCTTAGTGGTTATGAGTTTTGTGTGAAATGCCTGCAATCCAGGGGAGAATGAGGCCCCTTAAATTAATAAATAACAATAACAACGATGACATCAGGGTCAAGAGAAAGAATGGCTAATGAAAACCATCACCTGCACTCAGTCAGAGCATGAGAGTGAATCCAGCTTGATGTGCACGGGGGAATTCTGGGAACTTAACAATTAAAGGCTGTTTCTCCAGAGAAGAGGGGGCTCCATCTTACTCAACGTTGCTAATGAAGTGTAATTCATTTTACCTCTTCCCCACCTTTCAAAATCAAAGTTCAAGAGGCCGTAGCAGACAAATTTCAAAGGACAGGCATGCATACCTCTTGCAATGCTACTCATGCTCTTTAGGGAATATCCTCATGTTCTATTAATTATTGTACTTCTCTGGCATTATTATTCATGGAATAGCATCTCAAAATACTTGACTTAGCAGTGGTTCTGGAACTAATACTAATAAGTACAAGGCTGTGCCTTGGGTGAAACATGTTTTTTCTTATGGGTACAACAGAGGGTAATACTATTCTTCACAATTCAGCCAATTTTCACTTTTTTCTTTTTTCTTTTTTTTTTTTTTTTTTTCCCACATCTGCAAGCAGAAGGCAGGCATTTGGTTAATTATATTGGTTTTCACATTAAAGAGGCAGAGTTAGGAGTATATCATTGTGAGCACCCAAACAAACACAACCCCAAACAGCAGTCCTGCCGTATGACCAGCAGCGTACCAACAGGCACAAGTGTGAAGAGATAACCTAGTCTCACAAAGCTATCAAAGAGGTTTACTAGAGGTAGCAAGCTTCTTTGTAGGTTCACAAAGAGGTGGTAACCATAGCTGTGTGGAGACTCCTTCAGGGGACAGGCTGCAAAGCCTCCGTCCTGCCACAGCACTCACTTGGACATGAGGCCAAATTGCATTGAAGTGTTGTTGTCTCAGACAATGGAGGTCACGGGAAAAAAATAACTATCAGGTGACTAGTAATTAATATCATAGTTTGCAAGGAGATTTTAGACTTACTAAGGCTAAAGAAACTTACATTAGTAGCTTAAGTGATTGGAAGATACTCTCTTTTGAAAGTCCTTGACATTAAATTAGTTTGTTCTGCAGAACTGAAAGGCCAAAGAATCAATGTTTAAACTGAGTAAAATAACTGAAGCTTAAAATTTACATTCTTTCCCCCATACTTTTAGATAACTAAAAATTTTCAAAATAAAAAAGAACGAGTTATGAATTTAGTTGGTGGGTTGGTTGGTTGGTTGGTTCATTTGTTTGTTTTTTCCCCTGACTCCTTAATCTCATTTTAGGGACTCAAGGAAACTGGAGCTTCAGCCTAACTTTACTAAATATTTCTAGTTAAATTGGAAAGTTTTCCCACCTGCATTTTGGACACTGTAGATGTTCATTAAGCTCTGTTAAACAAGGGTCCAAAATGAGCTTCAACTCTGAGCTTTTCCATGATGCAAAAGCATACTCCTGTATTGCAGTTTAGGCTTTCCTAAACATGAAATGCTATCAAGTGAATTGACTGATGTTGAAATATGTAACTTACAATTTTAAGAATTTTAAATAAACATTTCCATTGTTGTATTTAAAAATTACTCAAAGTACATAAAAGCTTATGAGTAATTTTTAATTTGAAAAATGGCAAGCATTCTATTAAGCAGTCAGCTGTATATAATCCTCCCATGGACTGCACTGCTAGGAGAGAACAATTCCTTTTTTTATTTTACAGGGATGTGATTTCTTCTTCTGATTAAATAATAAATATTTTTTTAAGCATATATATAAATTGTGGCAAGAAAACAAGAAAGAAAATAAACCCTCTTAGATTCTGACTGATCTTGGCATTTCCTTTATATACTGGATATCAGTATGAAGAACAGATTGCAATGTTTAACTCTCTAATATATGCTGTGAAAGATTTCATTGATACTGCCATACTGACTTTTTAGCCATTAAAAGTCTTTCATAGCATTTCTACACATTGTTACCAGAGATTGTTGTACAAGATGCTTTGTTAGGATAGGGTAATTTGGTGGATGTCAAACAACATTGAATACGTATTACACCTTGTGTACACCTATATTATATATATCTAAAATGAAACAAGAAGTGCAACTTGATGACATATAATAACACACTGTGTATTTGTGAAAAGTATATAGCAATTAGTACTATAGTTTTAGAACAGTGTGTGCTGTTATAGCTTTAATTCCAAAAATATACACACTCTAATATGGCAGTTGTCATCCCAGAAATATACGTGCTGTGATAGTTGTCATTATAGAAATATACATACTGTGATAGCTGTCATTGTGAAATACATACTCAGTAATAGATGTCAGCAATGAAATATAATAATAATCACAACGTCTAGCATTTTTCATCCTGGGTCCAAAAGAGCTTTAAAAATATAGTATCATGCCCAATTTTCAGATGGAGGAATTGCTGTCCAGAGAGGATAAGTGTTTTGCCCAAGGTCATGAAGCAGACCCATGGTGGAGGTGGGAATGGACTGTAGGTTTCTTTTCCTGGACATTGTACTACATTTCATAAAAAAACAGCCTGCATGTGAAAGAAATGGATATTCTCCCACAATGGGCCCTGAGACTGTTTAGAAACTGGCAGGATTGGCTGGGCACCTTCCAGAATCAAGGCTCATTCCCCTTGAACAGAGATAACAGTACAATTCACAACAAATCATTTATCTGACAAATTAGCTTCCTTCTACTTCCCAGTAGATCACAGCCTTCTCAGATTTATTTGCTATCTGACAGACTTTTCTGCCTTTTCTTTTTATTATTATTATTATTATTGAGTCTGTGGACATACTGTGACATTTTTTTTTCCTGCTGTTTAAACAGGGAGCTTATTTGCAATTGGTCAGAGAAATTTCGTAATCTTAATACATTCTTCTTGACTAAGTAAAAAAGCAAGCATATCTCACTAAAAATATTTGCGTCTTTAAAACTACCACTGCCAGAAGTAATAAGTGTTTGATAAACACATTCCTGGCAGGAAAATTCAGTGTCTTGAATGTTCATAGAAAATTGAGTGTCAGAGAATTAATCCAAGTAGAAATTCACAGGATTTTTTACAGTGCTTCTTGGACTCCAGAAATGAGATATATTAACTCGTAAGATTAGTCTCCACACAAAAGCTCATGCAATTAGGAGTGTTCAGCACAAGAAATACTGAGGCTTGAACATGAATGTGTGAAATTTGTTAAAAAAAATAATATGATTTAATAATAGCAATGCTGCCATTACAAGCCTTGATCATTGTGCAAGGCATGGTATGAGCATACCATGGAATGATACACTTATTCAAAGTGACCTTTGAAATGGGAATATTTTTAGTCAATGATTTTGGTTTTCACATAAAATACAGCTGCCAGGTGAATTCTTTACAGATTGTGAGTGGAAGTCTTTCTCCATTGGCACTCTAAAAATATACATAAAGCACATGTTCATAAGACCACAAGATTCCAAAATAAATTTTTGGAGACTTCACACAGTGAAAGTTTGAGTAGCAATTTGTCTATAAAATGTTTTTATTTACTTTTTATAGAGCTGTTTAGGTCCAAATCTCATTCATTCCCCTTTTCCATCTATGTGCAACTCTGTAATGACTGAAGATAACCCTTGCACAACGAGTCAATCAGCCAAAAAATTACTTCAGCTTTTTCTTTTCCATCATCCATTTTTAACTGTACTAAATTTCTGAAATTGTTATTATTAGAAGTATGTATTTGAAGCAGGTATTTGCCTTGTTGTTGTAGACACTGATAACAGGAGACTAATACAACACAGTGGAAGACCACCAAATATTCCATGAAGTGATGACAGTAGAAGAATGAAATATATATATGTAAATGCCACCACCAGCAGTAACTATGCAATTAAAATTCAGGCATGAGATGACTTTCCTTTAAGGGGAAGAAAGTATTTACTGGGGAAAAAAATCCCCCTAAAATCGAAAACATCCACACATCCCCATGTTTAACTCCAGAGGAGGCGAGTTAGAGTCTAGAACCATCAAGGAACATTTTACCCCAATAAGGCAGGAGAATATCCAATGACATTTTTAAGTTTCCAGTGCTCTCCTTCTCCTAGGATTGTCCTATCACACTGATAATATCAGGCTTTGAAAACTAAGGGAACTGCACATAGTTCGGAACTATGCTGGGAGAACACCGCAAAGCACGTGTTTTTTCTCCCAGCAAATCTTCACTCAGCTTTGTTGATGTGTGGGATCTAAAAACCTGGTTTTCTTCTGGAAAAACAAAGTTTATGCAGCATACAAACACTGGACACAACCTTAACTGACAAGCGAGCTAGACAGCTTTCAGGTCTAGTGGGAAAAAAAAGAATGAAAAAAGAGGGGGGTGGAAAGGAAGGAGGTGAATCAGACATTTTCTCAGCTCTGCTGTGAGTAATATTCATGCAAGGCCATGCCAGCTTTGCACCTGTTTTTCTCATTTTCTATTCAGCTTGTCACATTTGTTTACAATTTGTCTTATTTTGTCATTTTCTTTGTGCTTTCTATCCTATGCCAAACACACTTGGAATTTATTTGCAATTCAAGAAATGTATTGCTGATGAAGTGGGACAGTTTTTGATGGGTACCCCAAAGGGAAAGGAAGGGACTTCCGTGCACAGCAGAGGTGAGAGAAGTGAGACAACAGGTAGGGTAGAATCAAAATATCCCCCTTGTCCTTCAGTTGCAGTAAGGGGAAAGCATTTAATCCTTGCAAGAAGTTTAATCCTTGTAAAACAGGCAAGGGACAAATTCACTCAGGATATGAAGAATTATAAAATCCCTCTTCATGCACTCGTAACTTTGACAATAATCTAATGTGGACTTGCACAGAATTAGGAAGAACATGTTACAGGTCCTTGCTCTACCGTGCATGTAGCATATAAGAGAAGGCCAAAAATTCTCTATTTTAATACTTTAACATTCAGCTAGGTGTGGGCTTTCTGAGAGATTTAAATATATTTGTTTTGAAGCAGTGTTCTGCCTGACCAAAAAAAAAAACAACAAAACCAACAAAAACTCCAAAAAAGAAGAAAGAAAAAAGAAACCAATAGAAAACCCAGCAAACAATAAAAAAAATGAACAAAAAGGCATAGAATTAAGGGGAAAAATGCATAAAGACAAATCCCTAGTAGTATTAATTCACTTAAAGTCACAAGGAAGATGCCAATTTACACCAGATGTGGACCAGGCTCACAGGATTTAATATGTTCCAAAATAATTTGGAAACTGTTTCTATTAATTCGATTCCCTGGCATATGCTAGATTTCAGCAAATAACTGCTTTGTTTTAAGAGTTTATTTTAGGAATTAGTCACAGATTTTATTATTGAATATAAAGGTTACCAGATCTATAATGTAACATGGTAAATGAAGTGGTAAGTGAATTCATGTTTGGTAATTTCCCACTTTAATTAGTATGCATTAAAAATGGTACTTTGCTCCATATTACCTTTTTTTGTACACTGCAATAATGCTGAATTTACACAAAAGCCTGTTTTGGTGAGTATCTGCATTGTTTTTACCTCTGCATGTGCATGACACACGAGGCTGGTGGAAGGGTTGCTTTACAGGGTCATTCAAAAATTGTGGCCTTGGCCTCCTGTGATCATTTCTATTCATCTTTCTGTGAGAGCCAGGGCAGGGGGGGGGGGGAGGTCACTTCCAGAGTCCATGGCCACATGCCAGTAAGGCTCAGTGAATTCCTTCCTCCTGAATTTCTTTCTGCACGTTCAGCTAGCTAAATTATGCTTCCCTGCTGTTAGCTTGATCCAAACCTGCAGATGTCAATGAATGAAAAGACTCAAATCTATTTCAAAAAAGGACCAGGACCTCAAATTGCTGTTGGTCATTTCACCCCAGAAGCAGCTTCCCTGTCTTGCTCTGGGTTTATCACTTTGCTGAGCCCTTCACATACTCGGCAATTTATTCAGATTAGACACCACAGCCCCTCTGCTCTCTAAATTTAAATGTATATGAAAGTACCCTTACATCATGCCACGTGTAGCAACATTAATTTGGCTGCTCAATGCAGCACATAAACTCTTTACTGGCTCCTTCTTCTTCTTTGTGGTCATCTTTTAGCCCAACTTTAAACAAAATATTGTACTAAAGAAAATGCACTTTGCTTAGGATTTCCTGATTGCTTTTTAATATTACTCTTAATGTCAGACTTTGCAAACTATTCCTGTTTAAAACCAGTTGAAACGTGTACTGCATTGGTACCCTCAGTAAAAAATTCCTCCATGGAGCAGAATGCATCACAAGGAGACAAGACATACCTATGTTGGGTATCTTTCTGGTCTTACTAAAGGCTCTAAAGATATTTATCTGCTTCTGAATGTGTATGAAAGACCCAGAAAATAAGGCTGGATTTTAAGAAGTGACTTGAATAAATTTAATCCTACTTAAATGTTTTGTTTTGTTTCTGAAGTAGATTAAAACTAGCCTAGTTAAAATTGGAACTAGGTGATCTTTAAGGCCCCTTCCTAACCAAACTATTCTATGATTCTATGAAGGTGTTTGTGACTGTGTATATATATATTTATATATATATGCATGCAAATATATAAATGCATTTTACAATAAGTTTATAATTTAGAATGCTTGAATTAAGAATATGCCAGAAAAAAAGTATGCAATGCATCATATAATGTATCTTATGTTCATTATGTCATTTAGTATCTATTTAGTGTCATTTAAACAGTGAAAAAGATAGTAATCACTTACCAATCTTACCACTGTTTGTTGTTATTCTGATGGTTGTTTTATTATTATATTATTATTATTACAGCACTGTTATAGCATCTATTTTACTTCCTGATCCCAGAACACCTATTTTTATCTCACTTAAATTAAGATATATGAAGCAGCCGAAGATTCATAAAGTTACAGAAGGATGAGCATGAATGATTTGCAATAGCAAAATAGTTTAGCGTTAACCAACAGAGAAATAAGAAGCAGAGGTCCTATGAGGAGAGTGGGAAATAGATTGTGGAAGCCACCAATGCAGAGAGCTGCAAGTTGCCCCTTCAACATATAGAGCTGAGAAGTGCAGAACTGAAGAACAGAGCTCAGTGTGGAATGGGAACAAGTATTTTTCTGGTCTGTTCCCGGTTTTTATTGAAAAGTCAGGAATTCACTTAATAAGAAGACTACGTTTAGAAAGAAAAAAATAAAGAGGAAAGCTAAACAGAGGCAAAAAATACCTATAATCATAGCAAGTTGGGAGAGTCAGGCCAGTCCCTTGTCTCAGTTCTAAATTGTAATATAATCTTTGGAGACCTATCATCTAGTAAATTCAGGAGAAAAGAAAGCAACCTAATCTAGAGTCTGCTTCTTGAGATTAGGTTTCCCTTAATAGTAAAGGTAATAGTAATGCAAAATCATAAAAAAAATATACGTTGTGCTACTGAGTGATACAACGTTCAACGCGCAGGTTTGCAATAAATGAGCAGAGTTAGGCAGGTTTGTTGTTTCGTGTTTTTTTTGTTTTTTTTTTTTTTTTCCCTCCTAACCAGCGGCTGGAGAAGATTTCAACACCATTTTGTGATGCCTAAATGAATTAATGGGACCCTCCCTATGGGGCAATGTGGGCTGCAACACTGTCCAAAAATTTTTAACACTAGTTCTTCATCTAATGCAGAAATGATTGTGCTGTTCTAGATCTGCATTACTTTGGGGGTCAGCAAAGATAATCATAATAGCTTCTTCAAGTTTTAAAATACAAGATTCACCTCCTTATCTCCCTGCTTATATAAGCTTGCCATATTATGGAGATACTCTGGGGAACATCTGTACAATCTCAAAAGGATCTATCTCCATTGACTTTTTTTATATTTAATAATAAAATGATTTAATCTGTAATTCACAGCTATTTCAGTGACTCTATTCTCTCTCCATAAACCAAACTGAAACAGAAAAATACATACATTTTTTTTTCAAAATACCTCCCTAGCACTTTACATTAGGACTTTCTTTCTCAAAAATGAAAACAGCTCATTCTCTTCCTACTGACCTGAACATTTCTACCTGCTGTTGGGCTTGGACCTAGATGTTTTCTACCCTGATAACTTATGTTTTGTTAATTTCCTTTCCTGCCTATCATATGATACTTATCACTTCAGCTGTACTTTACCTACCATTTAAACCACAGTTCTTTTCTTGATTTCTCTGTTATCAAGCACATTTTAATTTCCTTCTCCCTCCCTCTGTGTAACTGTCTCATCTTTTCTCTAGAAAAAATTCTCAGGGCCAAAAGTTATGCCTTTTCTCCCAAGCACTGGGATATTTTACAGACACCCCTCCTTCTCCAGACCTATTCATCTTTATCTCTCACTGAACAACAGCACTGCAAACTGAGTGTGAGACGACATAGCTGAATGATTGATGCTCTCCAAGTCCTGAGTTTCTCTTCCTCGTTTATTCACACAGTCACCCTCCTGAGTTAAGGGTTTCAGTTGGTACCTGCCATGGTGACTAGGAAAACAAAGGTAAGCTGCCAAATCCAGCGACTGTTTTCTTGTTCTCACATTGCATTTCCTTATCGGTTGTGACAATGTGCCACAATTAATGATAGCAGAAATACCTATGTTTGATACCATATGCATCATACTTAGTGGTGATGGATTAGCAATCAAGAAAATTAATTCTGCCTTTACAAAGTAACATCTGAACTTTGAAGTGAGGCAAAAGCTTTATAGAGTAGTGCAGATAAAAATTCTCTTGGAAATGGGATAACCGTGTTTCCATTGTACCTACATAATTTGTTCTGGACTGAGCCCAAACAGAATGGTATATTTCCCAAGAAAATGCAAGGATCACTTATACAAAATTGAATTTTGGATAGCGTTATGAAATCAGTGCCCATAAGAAGGAGTCTGACAGCAGAATGTGACTCCTTGAACACATACAGATCTCCTGGCTGACCTTGGCTAAATGGCAACAGTTTCTTGGAGTCATGGGTTTTAATCAATGAGCTGATCCTTCCTTAGTAAATAACTTAACTTTTTCAATAAAAATTGTTAATAAATTTAAAAATCTTCAATATTGTAGACAGAATTATGCATATGATTTAATTGCTAGAATAACAAAAACCCAGTGATAGAAAGTGTTATTCCATTAATTAGGACATCCTTTTACTTCATAGTCTACAATGTCGTTAGAGAAACCCATATAGAACAGCCATAACTTAACAAACTCTGAACAATGATTTATCTATGTTCCACCAAACACAGACCATTTACCTTACTGGAAAATATCATAGCAACTGTCTTTGCAGCCTAAAATCGTGTACAACCTTTCTGTTTCCAGATACCACAGTGATCTTACGTATTTGAATTTCAATAATGAAGGTTATGAACCATTTTAAGATCTCAAATCACTCTAGAAAACAGATTAGATATTTTCAAGAAGCTGAAACTCTTTGGAAGCTCACTGTCCAGTCATGACATTGGTATTCCTAAAAATGGTATTCCACTGGCCCCTAAAAAACTCCTTAGGTTCATTGTAACTCTTTGGTTCTTTGTTGTCTTCCTTTTGATGGAAGGGCTGGAATTAATTTTTGCCTTATTTGAGACAGGTACATGCTGGATAACACCATTGCAGGCAGCTGTTCCTCATTGTCTTTATTCTTAACAGTAAACTGGTAATTTAGGGAGGGCATAGTATAAGTATTTGCCAAAATCTATACATTTACTTGAGGATAAGAAAGATATTCCTTGTCTGTGGGGTGTAGGGGAAGGAGGGGGAAGTTGGAACTAGGTGATCTTTCAGGTCCCTTCCAACCCAAACCATTTTATGATACTCTGTTCTCATCCTGGGCTGCAATGACTGTAATAACTAGGTTTCCATTGGTTATAAGTGCTGAGGGTTGTTTCCCCCAATTACACCTATGGCATGAACCTCAATTGTTGTATCTTTATTTAGTTTTTTTTTAAGTGAGAGAAATGTTTTGTTTATCAGGTATAGATAGTTGAAACACATGAGCACAAATATAACGAATAAACTGAACGTGCTCTATTCAGTATTTTCTTAGTCTAAACATGATATTTTAAGTAAACTTAACTCTGTGTTTATGTTGGAAGTTCTAGGAAACATCCAAAAAATTTATATTGTATTTCAGAACTGGTGATAGCAAGAAGTTTTCCATAGAGAAAGAAAAATGCCTGACAATAGAAGATCAAACAAGGGAATGTGATGCTTTGGCAAATGAGAGGACTTGTATTCTATTTCAGATCAGAGTCTGGAAATTGTATTATATGAAGATATAATGCCCTTTAGCAAACAGTAATCTGAGAATTGAGGGCTTAAATTTTTCATAGAGTGTGACTTCATGTATGTATGTATGTATGTATGTATGTATGTATGTATTTATTTAAGGAAAAAGTCATAAAAATATATGGGCCTTTAATGATCAGGTAGACTTTCCCACCCACCCCCCACTTCCTGACATATTTATTTAGTCAGTTTTAGATGGACAGACTATGGTGATTAGAAATTTCTAAAAGAGCTTCCCTTCACCATAAATACTGATAGTTTTAACCTACTGAAAGGTTGTTTATAGCAGTTTATTTCATAACTGTAGTCCCTAAGTCTGGCTCTTAGAAACAGCAGGGCTGATAAACCATGAAAGAGCAATTTATGGAAGATCCTGTAACCTGGATTGCTGGAAAGAAAGGGAAGTAAAGAATTTTAAGAAATGACCACTATTGATTGCCTCATACAGTGGATGGCATTTTGCCTTCATCTTCAAGATAATTGGACAGAAGGATTACAAATCCATAGCAATAGAAGGCTTTCCTTACTAGACTGTTAATGCACTATAAATCAGCAAGTAGGAATAGCTCCTATGTTGCAGTCTATGTTTTCATTCAGCTCATTTGCACTTCAAAGCTGAAGTCGATAATTCAGCTCCAAGTAGGTGCAATTGGGGGATATTTACCTTTTGTAGAATACGAATACAAGCTGAGAAAATCTCTAAATTCATTTGCACAGGACATTACTGGTCAGAGTCTGGCACTCAGACACGCAGCCCAGTCTCCAGCTGAAGTCAAGAGGTGAGCTTGTAGCTGCTCATAAATCCCTCAAGGTCTGTGTGCTGTGGCTAAACAATGTTTTCTCACTATTGGTGATCAATTTTTTGCTGAAGAAGTAAGTATAGCCTTTGGTTTTTTAAATGCTAAATGAGCAGCCCCTTCCCTGTCTTATCTCTGGCCGGGTGGCTGGAGGTAGGTCCCCTGAAGCCAGTTTGTCCCAGCACCCTCAGAGGACAGGAGAGAAAACAACTCTAGAAGGGCAAAAAAATGAGCTTCTCAAATCATGTGCCAGTGCTAAGGTAAAGTTCAGCCAGGTTTGAAATCAAGGAAATAGAGTCAATAAAGAAGGGAAAAAATAATCTAACCTGCTGGGTTTTGTTTCCTTTGTTTTCACTCACATTTTATGACATTTCTTCCAGACAAAACTCCTATCATAGAAGTGATGAAGAAAATACTTAATTTGTCTATCCTTATGCTCTCCCTCCCACACAATACAAACACTCATGTTCACATATATTAGATTTCTCAGTCTTGTGCAGTACCTGGACAATATTACATTGCCACATATTGTTTTCTGAGCTTTTTCCTACCTACGTTATGTCTCAGAGTACAGAGAAATATGCATCCTTTTCAGTGCAACTTGCAGCTTTGAATGAAGTGAATGTAGAGGCAGTTTTATCATTCCCATCTGGCTCCATTTTCTACTGTGATAAAAAATGGAATTGAGGTTAGGCAGAAATGGTCTGAAGTATCAGCTCCAACAGAAGATGAGGTGGGATTTTTTTTCCTCTGTGATGATGCTTTTCAATATTGGAGTGTGTCTCAGGTTTAGGGGATGAGAAAGAAGATGTGAATGGGGCTTTATTCGGTATTTTATAGATGAGAAATGAAGTTCTTCAGTTCAAGCACCATAACTTCCCCTCGGCTCTGCATCAGTACAATCTGAAGCTCACTTCAGTCAGTATGGCTGGTACCCAAACACCAGTTTCCAACAATCTGTTCTATTTGCTAGCTTTTAATTTTTTCTTTTCCAGGAGGGCTATAGCTCCAAGTGTCAAGAAATCAAACTTCATAACAATGAACTTGTTTTTCCTGTCAACTAAGTAAGAGATCCTTTTTAAATAATCCTCTGACTCTCCAAATTCTATTACAGATAGAAATTCTCAATACTGAACTTTCATTACTCCAATAAGAAAAATATAACTTATAATAGAGAGAAGAATGTCTGGAAGTTTCCTTTAAGGAATAAAACTTGAAAAATAAAGGAGTCAAATTTTGTGCTAATATGGCATCAGTGCATTACTGGATATCCTCGCCTGATGGATACTTAGGAAGGAGATACTTATGGGTCAAGGACTCCTAGCTGGGCACAGAAGAGAAAGGATTTAAAGGTTTGGCAAAAAATACCAAAACATTAGCAGAAATTGAGTGCTATCCTTCTTGATCCACTGAAGGAACCAATGCCTATTGATATACATCAGTTTCGATGTCATTGAATTTGACAGGATTACGATATAGGTGTAATTCTTAAATATCTTTGTGGAATCTGGTCTTGAAAAGACACCTTGGGAAGTCTCAGTAAGTTGAGTGGGTAAGTAATACAATATACTATTAGTCTCCCACGATGGCACAGTCCGCACCAGTGAAGCTCCCCCTCGCTCGCTCCTTTCCGCAACGCTGTCTCCGTACAATCCTAAACATCCACTGATCAGATTATGTGACCAATACACCTGTTCTTGAACAAGCAGCAGTCACAAGTATAGAGGCCATGTTGATGAGAACACAGCTGTGCTGGGCAGGGCACATCTCCAGGATGAAGGACCACCGCCTCCCTAAGATCCTGCTTTATGGTGAACTTGCCACTGGCTGCCACAAGAGAGGAGCCCCAAAGAGGAGATACAAGGACTCCCTGAAACAACATCTCAGCCTTGGCCATATTGATCACCATAACTGGTCTACTCTGGTCTCCAACCAGGAGGCCTGGAGACACACCATCTATAACGCTGCTGCTTCTTTTGAGAACACACGCAGGATCACCCTTGAGGAGAAAAGACAACGCAGAAAGAATCGTGCCTTGCGGAATTTACCACCTAAGGAGTCTTTCTGCTGTGTGTTTTGCAACCAAACATGCCTGTCTCGTATTGACCTTTCTAGCCACCAGTGCACTTGTGGCAAACGTGGGTAGAGACCTTTCCCAAATCTTCGTCCGCGAAACCCAGCCATGATACTATTAGTGTAAAAAAAAAAACCACCCAAAACAGACTACAAAAAACCCAACCAAACCAAACATGAAAGACGGTCAGTCAGATGTCAAAAGAAATGCTGTATTACTTGAAAAATACCGCAGTACCTGTTAGAGGTAGCAGCATATCCCAAATCTTTGCAATTATTTTGCTAAAGGTGTTTTTCAGCTTTTTCTTGCACATGTCTGTATCATTCCAGGCACAGCTCAACAGATCTGATTTAAAGTGAATGTAGATTACATGGGTAAGTAGCCATTTTCACTCCGTCTCCTTTCTGCATCATTTTCAAGTACCTACCACATGTGGAAGTAAATGCTTCATATTGTACTAATCAAAATAAAATAATTTGAAGCAATTTTGAACTAAAATGGTGCAAACAAATGTAACTTTTATCTCCTAAAGAAGTTTCTATTTTATTTTCAAGGTTAAAATTTTTTACAGATTGACAGCTTCCTCTTTGTCCACATAAAAATGGAAGATCAACTAACCTGTTGTTCATAGAATCCTAGAATCATAGAATGGTTTGGGTTGGAGGGAACCTTAAAGATCATCTCATTCCAACCCCCTGCCATGGGCAGGGACACCTTTCACTAGACCAGGTTGCTCTGAGCTCTGTCCAGCCTGGTTTTGAACACTTCCAGGGACAAGGAAATCACAACTTCTCTGTTAACCTGTTTCAGTGCCACCCCCAGAGTAAAGAATTTTTTCCTAATATGTAATCTAATCTAAAGACCTATTGTCTTTCATCTTGAAACCATTCCCCCTTGTCCTGTCACTACATGCCCTTATAAAAAGTCCCTCTCCACCTTTCCTGTAGACACCCTTCAGGCACTGGAAAGGCTGCAATTGGGTCATCCCGAAAACTTCTCTTTTCCAGGCTTAACAACCTCATTTCTCTCAGCCATTCCTAATAGCAGAGGTGCTTCATCCGTCCAATAGTCACGGTGGCCTCCTCTGTACTCAGGCTGATGTCCTTCCTGTTCTGGGGACCCCAACACTGCAGGTGGGGTGTCATTAGAGTAGAGTAGGGGGACACAATCACCTCCCTTAATCTGCTGGCCATACTGCCTTGGATTCAGCCCAGAATAGGTTATTCCTGTAATCTTTTTAGCAGGGGTAATTTCTGAAATAAAATTTGATGTTGTTTCAAGTGCAAATTTAGGAGTCTTGGGCAACTGAAATGTATCATCTTGCTACTTGTGATGAGTAACACTTCACTGCTCATCAAGCATTTTGTCCTATGGTACTGTGACGAAGTTTTGACAGAGAGATGCAATAAATTTAGGTGTACCAACAAGCTACTTTGATTATTTCATGGGACTTTGGTACACTTACAGCAATAGGCATAAACATCACCCCAATTTCTCTGCACAGAAGGGTAAACTAACATGTTTTAAGCTATTGGGACACTATGTTTACAAGTAAAAAGTCATCTTGATCTTGGAAAAAGTTTCAGCTTACATAAGTTGAAGAAGAAAGGGATTAAAACTTGTTAGAATTCAAAAATTAGTTATACAGTTGCTCTTGTAAAATATATATTTTTTAAATTAACTAAGAACACTTTTTAACTTTATGGATCCCTTAATTTATTTACTTCATTTTCATATTTCTTGCATATTTTGGGGTTTTGTGTAGGCTATACATCCCATGAAACCTCACAATTTCCTTTTTTAAGAGGTGTTTCCATGTGTTTAATAGACGGCACAGTATATTATGGGATACTGCTTTAAATCATAGTTTATATTCTCACCAAGAGCCTCAAATTAGGGGGTTTTCACAAATTCCCTGAGAGAATATTTCAAGTCTAATAAGGGCAGCTGATAAGGATCTTCTTTCCAACCTTCCATTACAATTTTCCACTTCTTTGCTAGGTTCTCTTACTGGTTGTCTGACCATCTGCTCATCATTCTAATTATAGGTCCTCCTTTTGGTGCTTTGAAACTTTGGATAATAAAAATATCTGATCAGATTTCATATTGGTAAACTTTGACACAACTTCTGATGATGAGGCTGAGCTTTCTTTATAAAATCCCTCTGAAATCACCTACAAATTGTCTAATAGAGGTGTAGAGAACTATTTGTGAGCCTGTGCAGTCATTGAGAAAGAGTGGAAAAACCTCTTTAAAGTGTTTAATTCCAGTGATATTGTTAAAAGTGTTTTAATACACACAAATGCTTATAAAATATATTTTGCAAAATATCTATCTTCTATTGCTAAAAAATGCATAACTATTAATTAATTATGCACACAGCTGTATTAAGTTGGTCTAAATTACCCAGCAGCTTTTTTGGGTTTAATCCAAAATCTTTAAAATTGTCATTTCATCTATAAACAGATCCTGAGAAAGAAGAATTGTTTGAGGTAATGTGTTGGGAAGAAATCCTTACTTTTCACTGAGTCATTTTGCACAAATACAACCTTCTATTCTTTTTCCGTTTTTATTTGAACAGCATAGATTTAAAAGCTACGCTTTAAGAAGCAGGAATATATTTGTGGAAAGAATCCTACTTCTTTGTTCCTAAGCATCTGCTAGAACACACACCCCCCTTTTAAAATCTTATTTCAGTCTTCTAGGAGAACACAAAAAATAATTGTCTAAACCCACAAAAAACAGCAACAAAAACCCCCCTCCAAACCAAACCCAAACATCTGTCAAAGATCTCTTGAATAAGCAGCAGAAACATTATGCAGTACTCACTGATGGGTATCTTCAAAAGGATAAAAGACTCCAGAGACTTATACATTAGTCTTCAAGCCAGAAAACTTGACTTCTTGGCTAGACTGAAAAGCTACTGCTGATCTACTCTGACACCATGACTCTGTTCCATCTCCTACATTTTATCCAGTTTGATTATAAATTCATCGGCCCAACAACTGTTCATCCGTACATAGTAACTCCAACAAGACTCTGAACTTGGATAATGCAACTAGATGCTGTTATAATAATCCATTACTCTTTTGAGGTCAGGTTGGTTGACCTCATGGACCTTCTGAGTCATCAGCTCAATGAATAATGATTGCTTCCTATCAATCAGCACCAGTTTGTAAGGGATTTTTAAGGAACAGAAGAGCCTAAATTCATAGCGAATGTTATCTACATAAAATGATGTGACCAGCACTACCCTGATCATTTTTATTGCCCGTCTCGCCAATGTACTGATGGAATCATTATATTTGCAAAACTGTTGCTGGCATTTCCCTTTGCTATCTCTGACAAGCTCTTTTGTGTCAATGCCATTGCTTTTCAGGGAGGCACAACCAGTGTTCCCTTTTGTAGCGGAAATGTTTCTAACACACTCTTTGATGTATCCAATGATAGTGTCACGCATACTGACACATCGTACCTCTCAGCAGTGGAAGCTACCTCTGTCTGAAAGTTTTGTCCAAAGCTTTTTGACATTCTCCCCTTTCAGTGCCGCTTCCAGAATTTTTCTTTCAATTTTTCCCAACAGGGTTGCATTCAGTATAGATTTATTTATTTATATATTAACTTGATATGGACAGATGAGAAAGGTTCTCCTGTGGTTCACTCATAGCCTGGCTTCCTCCCAGAAGCCTATCCCTGTCCAAGAAACTGACTTACAAGACGAGGAAGAATAGATGTTTAGAGACTAAATTTAAAGGTGTTGAAAAGCCAGTGCCTGTAATAAACAATGGACTTAGTGTACAGTCTCTCTATAAATCTAAGATGCGTGTTTCCTTTCCCAAGATCCTTTTGAGGATCTGCAAAATCATGCAGGTAATACAAGTTATGTAAATACCTCAGTCAAAGAGGTGAAATCAAGAATTTAAAAAAAAAATGTTCTCCTAGGAATCAGAATGCACACATATAAAATTATTCAGTATGGATGATGCATACGTGACAGTTATCTCTTTGTCAAATTACTGCTGCATTGGGAGCTTCTGCAACTAGGGATCTTATTTCACTATTATTTTTGTTTTATCGATGAGTGTTTCATATTTTTTTGAACAACTTTCTGCAGAAAATCAGATGTAAAAGCAATAAAAGAGAAGTAAAAGGGATAGTGAAGCAGTGATTGACTAAAACTGGAGTTCAGTTAGGTGACTTACGCTCAACTGATTTCTTAGGTGGCTGTAGAGCACATAACTCTATCTCATCATCTCCAAAACTTACTAGCAGCTCCCTCTTGTGAGCTTCAACCAGATGAAAAATGAGATATGCTCAGACAAACATGTCAAAAAGACTGTGTCTGGCTCATGTCTCACATGCCACAGCAATGAGGTCTGCAGTGTGTGCTCCATGTTCCCATGTGCCTGTCCACAGCCAGGCAACCTGCCACTGAGCTCTGGTTTCTGTGGAACCATGGATCACAAGAGAAAGCCTGTGGATCTGTGTCCAAACAAGAGGAGAAACCTGTGGTATGCTCAATCTCCAGTTGCAGAATAATTTCATGCCTCTTCACTGATAACCTGTTGGGTCTCACATGCTGGGAGACAAGAAAGCTAAGATTTTTGTTCCTAGTGTCAATAACAGTGTTTTTGTGTTCCTCAGATAGTTCAGAAGAATTGATGGTTGCAGGTCTGTAGTAATAAGCAACTCCTGAGTTTGATGATCACTGCCCCCAGCAAGGCAGGATGTTCTGGGTCTAATGGTTTGTTATACAGATAAAGGTCATTTCATTCTCAAATACATAATGAGGTTAAAGGTATGTCTCTAGGCATATTCACACAATGAACATGGCACAGGGGATGCAAATTTAGGCACCAGAGCTGACTGCAACTGAAAGCAATCTTTGCTGCTTCAGCTACTGAAGAGATGGAGTTTATAAATTGGGTTCAGGGTTGTGCTAACGCAACTTCTGGACACCACTACACAGGCAGGAGTTGCACTGCATCAGGCACTTGCATCAAGCTGAATGAGGCTGCATACTTTTACGGTAAAATACCCATGGCATGATAGAAACATGGCTTAAAAAGCTGCTTCACCAGAAAATCTACCCAGTTATGAGAAACTTGCCCTACAGTTCTCCTGGAATGGCCCTCACTGCCAGCGTGACTCACTGCTAAGCGTCCCTCTGTGAGCCTGAACCACAAAGTATGTGAGTTAGTTACAGTTCCTGATTGTGGTAATTGGCTCTTATTTCAAGCAATAAAGACTTGTGCTATTTTTCCTTTCAATAGACCATCCTGATTTAAATCTGGTATCACCCAAAATAGCAGGCAGACACCAGCAGTACTAAGGGACGTATCAGAGCTGTCTGAAGGTTACTTTAAAATCTGTGCAAATGCTGATCACTTCTCTGAAACACTCCAGGACTTACAGGGTCTCTCCTATTAACCCTGCTCCAGACATGGAATGGGACAACGAGTAATTGTGCTCTGTATTTAGAAACAATCCTGCTTCTGCCACTTCTCCCTCTCGTCCTCTTATCGTTCACAGCATTTGCATGAAGACAGGATCTTCATTTCAAAGGAGTCCATCTGCTCGGGCTGCTCATTCTCTTCCTGAAGTTATAAACCTCTATTTGCAACAACATAATCCTCTCACCACAGAAACCTGCGGTGAGGTCACAAGTGGAGGATTGTGACTTCAGGTGGGGAAATGAGCAGCAGGAGCAGATGAACTGTTAAGAAGCAGAGATCCCATTTTCATTGCAAATGTCCTTTGCATTAAAGAATGAGGCTAGGAAAAGGCAGCCAAGGGAGGACACTGAAGCAGAAAACCGTGCACACAGAAAGCATATTCAAATGTTTTAAATAGTTGCATACAGTGAACTAGCTCTTGGAAGAGCAGTATCTTAAGATGTAAAACAATTAGCTACTCCTAATCATGCTAAGAATTAAGAATGAATAAAATAAAATAAAATATAAATTAAAAAAAAGCCAAACCAAACTTCAATCCTTTCATAGAAGCCCTCACTTTTTCTTTCCTTTCTTTCTTTTCTTCCTTTTTCCTTTTTCCTTTTTCCTTTTTCCTTTTTCCTTTTTCCTTTCCTTTCCTTTCCTTTCCTTTCCTTTCCTTTCCTTTCCTTTCCTTTCCTTTCCTTTCCTTTCCTTTCCTTTCCTTTCCTTTCCTTTCCTTTCCTTCCTTTCCTTTCCTTTCCTTTCCTTCCTTTCCTTTCCTTTCCTTTCCTTTCCTTTCCTTTCCTTTCCTTTCCTTTCCTCACATTTCCTTTCCTGAAATTTCCTTTCCTTTCCTTTCCTGAAATTTCCTTTCCTTTCCTGAAATTTCCCTGAAATTTCCTTTCCTGAAATTTCCTTTCCTGAAATTTCCTTTCCTGAAATTTCCTTTCCTGAAATTTCCTTTCCTTTCCTGAAATTTCCTTTCCTGAAATTTCCTTTCCTTTCCTGAAATTTCCTTTCCTTTCCTGAAATTTCCTTTCCTTTCCTGAAATTTTTCCTGAAATTTCCTTTCCTGAAATTTCCTTTCCTGAAATTTCCTTTCCTGAAATTTACTTTCCTGAAATTTCCTTTCCTGAAATTTCCTTTCCTTTCCTGAAATTTCCTTTCCTGAAATTTCCTTTCCTGAAATTTCCTTTCCTGAAATTTCCTTTCCTGAAATTTCCTTTCCTTTCTTGAAATTTCCTTTCCTTTCCTGAAATTTCCTTTCCTTTCCTGAAATTTCCTTTCCTTTCCTGAAATTTCCTTTCCTTTCCTGAAATTTCCTTTCCTGAAATTTCCTTTCCTGAAATTTCCTTTCCTGAAATTTCCTTTCCTGAAATTTCCTGAAGTTTCCTGAAATTTCCTTTCCTGAAATTTCCTTTCCTTTCCTGAAATTTCCTTTCCTGGAATTTCCTTTCCTTTCCTGAAATTTCCTGAAATTTCCTTTCCTGAAATTTCCCTTCCTGAAATTTCCTTTCCTGAAATTTCCCTTCCTTTTTCTCTTAATTTTAGTTCTTTTTTCTTCCCCTTACCTCTCCTCTGCTTTTGTATTTTACTCAAGAACAAGGAAAGATGACCCATGAGATTCAGGCATCACAAAATATCACCTAGAATGTTTAGTTCACCACATCCTGGTATGAAGTGTAGAGTGAATCCCACTTGTCATAGTGCTACCTGTGATTATGGTGGCCTGGAGGAGAAGGGTTGCAACAGGGAATATCCTGCTGGGAAGTGGCTTTGCCTGTTTTCATTTGAAAGAGGAGGGGGAGGAGTGGGCCAGCGAACATCTGACTTTTTTTTCCCAACTCTTTTGTATATAAGATACATTACCTCTGGTGAAAAGTCACCCTGCCTATGTGAGTCCTGACACATTTCCTGACAGGAGAAGGTGACATGACTGTTTGACATTCAGGGCTACAAGGTTGCTGGGCTGTAATCTCTAGTTAAAATTGAATCTTGTACATTGCACCCTGCCAGTACAGCCAAACTCCTGATAATTATTTACAGGCTACAGTTCTGAATTATTTTTTTTCCTATTGAAGAGAAAGGTTACTTGGATTTATTGTTCAGCACTGATTGCAAATTAAAGGAGGGTAAACTTTTTTTTTTATCTTTAATGATTAATGTAACAGAGTCAAATAAATCTCTGCTTTCTTTTTGTTTTATTTTTTAACAAAAGTAATCTCTAAAGATGAGAAGGAAGAAATCTTGTGTCAACAGACTTTTCAAAAATCCACTGTGACTGAGGAAAAGACATTTTTGACTTACCAATCAATTGTTAACTTGCTTGTTGCCATGATATAAGGAAGAGGAAAATGCTATACAGATGCCACAACCTATAACAACACAAGTAACAGGAAGATTTTAGACAACAGGAAGGGAAGGTCAAATTCACTTACACAAACAACCAAGGCAAAGAAATGGATTTAAACTTTACTTTAAGACCTGGTGTGTTATTGCATTTCATGTAATTACCACTTGGTGATGGGTTCTGCATCTCTCTTTCTCTCTATATATATGTACTAAACTTATATGATACAAAATAAAATTTTTCACAAGGAAGACATGTCTGATTAACTCCTTAGGTGCCATATGTTATGCATTTTTGCATGGTTTCAAAAAGGAAGACCTTTGGCCCAAGCCACTTCTAATAATTACTGGGACAGTTTAGGAGATATCCATTAGATTTTCTTCATCACAACACAAGGTTGTTCAAATGATTAGGGACCTGAGTATCTGAATCTTAAATTGAGCTGGAAAGGATGATAGAAACTAATGCATTTTGGTGTTGATTCTTATACTGTATTTGACTTAGTATTAGTATCTGGAAAGTAACACCTATGAAAATGAAATCCATGCCTGTTTAAGCATTAAATAATGAACGTTGTTTCTTGACTAGGGCTTTCCAAATGCGCTGGTAAAGGCAACACACCAGTGGGGTATCTTTTGAAGCTTGCAATGATGGGCAATATACACTGAAGAGCAGGAAATTCTGGTCTTAAAGAACAGCCTGAAGTCCCAGAGACATCCATAGAGGTAGGTTTGATCCCTTTATAACACTCAAGTGAGTTAAATGAGAAATAAAGGGAGGAGAAATGACTCCATAAAGAAGCCACCATGCAAAGAAATCTACTTTAGTATAAAATACACACAAGAAGCTTATAAAAGAATTAACCCCAATATATAGAATTTCCAAATAATTAAGAAGAAGGGATACTGGAAAACTTTTCTCTCAGCCCCAATATTTCTAAGAATCACAAGAAAGAAAAATAAAGAAACTCAAATTGGTGTAAAGGCCCATTAAGGCTGTAACTATCTCTTAAACACCATGAGTACCAAAATCTCCTTCTTTTCCTTTTCCTGAGGTCCATGAACAAAAGATGAAGCTCAGAATTTCAGTTGTCATAACTGAGCAAGAAACACACGTCACATAAATAGTTCTCAAGACATTCCCTTGTGTCTTGTGCCCTTGCAGTAATCTGCTTTCTTATTACTTTTCTTTTTGACTTCAAAATAAAGAACCAACCTCCCCTTTTCTTCCCATCCTAAAATCTTCACTGCTTTGCAATATAAATCTATGTGTTTAGGAACTGAAATAAAAAAACACTCTTCAGGTACTTGAAAGAAACATGTCTGATATTCTGGTTACTGGAAAGAAATCCCAAGACATGGACAAATGTTTTTCCATTTTTGTTTTTGAAAATGCCAATGAGGTGGCCTTTCAAAGAAAGGTTTTCATTGCTGTTAGAGTAGAGGATTATTTTTTTTTCTCATATACATACAGCAATTAAACCAGTATTGATAATGACATTTGAATGGTGTATCTCTTTTCCTCAGCTGGAACTGTGCTGTCAGTTCTTCCCATGGATAGTTTTGCAGCAAACTGCTGAAAGCTTTGTAAAATTTCTAATCTTTTTTTTGATGCTGAGTGTGCAAGACTCATGAACATGAACACACGTGCACATTTTTCTCTTGTAATGAAGCCAGTTTTCCCACTCACAGAACAGTGAGTTACCAAAATCAACATAATCTGAGGCATAAAGCAATAAGTTAGTGAGACATTTTCTTCAGCCTCAACAGGTTGTTTTTTTTTTTTTTTTAACATGAAAACTCTTAAGCAGTAACTGATTTTTTGTTTCTTTAATGTCTGTTCTATGAGTATAAGTGAATATCAGGACTTGCTTATAAGTTTATATGCCCAACAGTACACACACACCTTTTGGTTTCATGAAAAAGGTGCTTCTTACACACACAGAGAAAAAATGTAGTCCATCCTGCTCAGAATTATTGCCTGAAAAATGAGAATATTTCACTGACAGAAATAGAAGGTAGCTTTTAAAAATGTATCAAAACATGAAAATAAGCATCTGAAGTTGATCTAGAAATGCAGTTAGAAGAGTTAGGTTCCTAATTCCATTTTCTCTCCAAAAGTGGTTATGTATTTTTGCAAATCCTATTAGGTGCCTCCCTGCACCTTTGGAACCTAAATGCAGTTGTAAATCTGACCATCAAGCCCTACTTTGAGAAAGTTAGAAAACTGCCTCTTCTATTTTATAATTACTTTAATTCCAATCCATGAAGGAGGAAACACAGGTCCCTGAATTTGTCACTTACATAGATTAAACAAATCCTGAACTGTATTTCAGACTTGGGGGACACTTTAAGAGAAAATAAGGAATTCTGTTGGTAGGAAAAAACCCAACAAACAAAACAAAAAAACCCTGTACAACAACAAAAATTTCAGCAAGGTTAAGTGATAATATTTTTATAAATGCATATCTGTCTACTCATCCACCTCTTTATAACGTCTTTTGAACTACCTGATGTAGTTATGAGAAAATATTCAACTTCTATAAAATAGTTGGATAATAAAGGAAGTGAGAATGCATTTTTTTACCCCTCTGATAGATAAGCAGCCATGCAAACTCACCTCTTGAGACATGAGAAAATCAATTCAAATTTTATTAATGTCCCACATTCAGAAAAATCTTCAGTCAGAACTCATCTCTTGTCAGAAAGCCCAACAGCATGCCACAAAACTGCAGGAAACCAAGCATCACATGCTCCATCACCAGGGGAAGATATGTTTTTCGTCTGCTTCAGGTTGTTCAGGATTGTTTCCAGATGTTTTCAGAGCAGACAGGACAGTTGGAATCAATGTGCTTTTTCCTTTTCTTCTGTTCTGTGACTCAAGAAGGTTCTGTAACTCAAGAAGGTTCTGTAAGGATCCTTTTAAGTAGTATCATTTAAGATAACATACTTACTCAGCATTAAAAAAAAAAATAAAATCATTGTTCATGATTACCAGGGGAAATAAATGTTTTTCTATGCAGCTGCTTTCCATGTTCATTCACTGGCTGTGATCCTGACTCCACTGGTGTCAGTGAAAAGACCTCTATTGTTTGGGGCTCACCTTAGCTGCCACTTAAAGTGGGACATTTCTGCAGGGTGGAGGCATATCAAGACTGACTTTTAAGGGAAGCTGGAGAAACATATTAAAAAATCCCAATGCCACCAACCAGGCAGGAGACTTTTCAAAGTGTTCCTGGATTAATTAACATTCAATGAAATGT
Organism: Pipra filicauda; assembly: GCF_003945595.2. Taxonomy (NCBI): domain Eukaryota; kingdom Metazoa; phylum Chordata; class Aves; order Passeriformes; family Pipridae; genus Pipra; species Pipra filicauda. The sequence continues at coordinate 180,826 of NW_024104084.1, read as the reverse complement.
ATTGATGGCTTTTTATCTATTCCTCTGAAATATTCTGATTCTTAAATCATTATGTATGTGAGTTAGGGTAAATATGGCACCTAACTTAACTCCCAGGTGGGTAAACTGTAAAACATGGTGCATCTGGATGAGTTTTTGTTGTTATCGTTGTTCTTTTCATATGCAGCTCAGTGTGCCTTTGAAGAACATCAATAGATTTCTTTGATTCTAGAGCAGCAGTGCTAAAATACTCAATACATGATTGAATAGGATGCGTTGTAGGGAGAGATTTGCTGGTAGCAGCCTTCAGCAAAATACAAAGATTATACCACTAGTTTTCAATAGATTTTTTCTATCTACCTCTGACTCTAAAATTTAGAGGTCTTGCATACCAGTGTCAGTTTGAACCATCTGCTTATCTCAGGACTATAACAAGAAAAAAACCAACCACCACAAGTATAACTTTTTTTTTTCATCATTTTTCAATATTTGATCTTCCAAAGCTTTTCTCGTTCTTGCTGGGCAATGTCAGATTTAGTGCTTGTCATTTCAAGTCCATTCAAATGTTCTTCATTGTCAGTCACACATACACACACCAAAACAAATTTGCACATACACAAACACATTCAAAGTATTTATCTTCATTTGCTCATCAGATTTTAGCAAGGGTTTTGACAAAGGAGGAAAAATAAGCCCCAAAACTATCCTTTTCAACTCCTCCTGTTTTAACATATTGGAGTGACAAAAGCTTTCCCGACCTCAAAGGACTCTTCACTTGTTTAGAAAAGGATAATTTTTTCAGTCTGTTCTACTTAAGCTTCTTTTTAGTTATTCGCAACTTCACAATCCCATTCACAAACTGTTGCCATGGTAAATAATTATATCACAGATGAATTGTGTATGCTCCCACTTCATGGCTGGAAGAGAAATTGTAAAAGAAGAGGTGAGAATGAGAGAGAGAGGGAAAAAATCAAAATCCTTTAAAATTACAGGGGAGAGAGTTGAGAAATTATTACCTCCTCGTTAACATAATTAACTCCATGAATTATAAATTGGTATTAGAACTTCTGACAAAAGGAGTAATTATATTTACTCATGTAAAATTAAACAATACAAAAAAAAATTAATGGGCTTCACCAGAAGCTCTGTTAATATTATCATAAAATTCAGAGATCCAAATAGTTCAGATTTAGAAGTGATTTAAGCAGCATAAACTTTAGTGCTTCTTAGATTTGAATAGAATGAACATGTTTCTACAGTGTTTTATAATCAAACTGTAACACAAATCACATAAACCCTCTAACTCTTCAGAAAAGGGAGTACTCATATACAGGGACAGCTGCATTCTTTCTAAACAGGGACTTCTCACAATCAACTCTTTAGTTTTGCAGGGAATTTGTACATATGCACATACACACACACACAAAGCTATATCCAGTTACATAGATCCTTTTCATGAGAACAATAAATCCTGCAGCTGATCTCTGAACTCTGGGAGAATAAGAATAAAACAGATGCAGGTCAAAGGTAATCTAATCCATTGGTTTGTCTTTGATATTACCACTTCCACATTTCCTTCTGTATAATACACATCAACCTGGTGAAACCTCATGAGAACTTGCTTAAATTTAGATATACAAAACTCATGTCTGACACGGTTAGTCAGGTTTCTTCTGGAGTCAGTGTAGAATGGTAAACACCTCAAAACAGTGATTTGGTCCATCTGAAATGAGCATTGTAGTAGATAGGATTGATTGGTTTTAGAGATATCTCCTTTTTTCCCCTCAACTTAAATGACCTCTTTTTTTTTTCTTAATTTTCATACTCCTATCTAATTTTCCTACCTTTTCTCTATATTGCAAATGTTCAAGAGTACTTTTTTTTTTTTCCCTTTCAATAGCTTAAACTCTTGGCCATGTTGCAATACTTTAATGCCTCACATTTGCTACCTGGGTTTACCTATTTCTTTATCCATCCATCCAACCAATTATTTATGTGTTTGTTTATTTATTTATTTATTTGTTCTTTGCTGTTGTCCTGATTTCTTTCCCAGTGGGAAGCACTCAAGAAAGCCCACAAGCACTGTGATGCATCATTCATGAAGTTTCCACTGTAGGTCTATAAAGCAGGATCTTTGGAGCTGAGGAATTTGGTCCTCTGAGAAATAGCCAGTGTGACTGGCTCCATGCAAGGGGAGAGAAGGGCAGAGATGGTGCCATGTGCTGGTGATAAGGCAATTGCCCTTTTAATCGTTCATGGCTACAGTATTTACCCAGCTTCCAACATTGTTTCCCTAACTCCAACATCAACAAGGCATCCGTAGTCTCTTTAGCTCATAAACCTGGATGTTTTCCACCTTGAATAAATCTTCATCTTTGAAATCCTGTACACACCCCACTCTCCACCATCCCTGACAAACTATACTTCTGGACCGCATTTAAATTTTCAAAGGTTTTTGTATCCTGTATGAGTCCTTCATTTCCCACCTTGATCAGATACACAGAAAAGAGTAGTCATTTCACCCAAGGCTTGTCTGCATTTGGTATTTCACCTGAGGCATTAATTTCAATTTTCATGTTTCTATACTATTTTTCCCCCCTGTTCTCTCTTTCTCTCTCACAACTTTGTATAAGCCAAAAGCTTTACCTGCCAACTGTTGGGAAAAAAATGTGATTTCTATTGAATAGTGCACTTTGGAATGAAAGAAAACATTGTATAAACGAGGCTGAGGAACTCATTCACCTATGCCTATATTACTGTGAAATCAATTATGCAGGGCTCTTTCGAAAGTTACTGATTGTAGCAAATTGAATGGCCTCCATTTCAGCATAATTTGGAGAGGTTGATGTAATCAGAGACCTTACACCATGGTGAGATACAAGATTCGTGATATTCAGATGGGAAAAAGGCTACAATGGTTAAGCTTATTCTGTACTCTCTGCTTACCGGCTGTAATGCTTTCATAAGTACAAATGGAATTGTTTTGATGAAGGTGGAGATGGTTCTGAGGGGCAGGAAAAGGGGAGAAAAAGAGAGAGGAGACGGAAAAAAAAAAAACCAACAAACCTGTATCTGGTTGTTCGAAATCAAGGTACTGTACTGCTAAGCGAGGCAGCAGTGGAATCTAATCCCGAGCATAATTGGTTGCAAATGAAACACTTTAATATCAAATCTCGAGTTGTGCCCTGGAGCTGCAGTTCAGGTTTGCATGAGCTACATGTAAGTGGAAGTAAAATGTGTCTTTTTTTTTTTTTTTCATATCTTTCTTTTTCCTTTTGCCCATGTACATTCTATTTCAATCTGTTCGAAATTTGTGGGGCAAAGTAATTGCTCTTCAGCTTATATGCAAAGATATTCTGCCCTGAGAAGTTTGTACCACAAAAATATAATAACATACAAATAAACAAAGAAAAAAAACAGTTCAAGAACAACGAAAATAAGCAGATTCCCTAAGAAATGCAGCTCACAATGTCAGCTGTTCCGTAATGTGAGGATGTTTATTAAACCTATCGTGTTATTATCTAATACCATTTTCTTTGCACTGACATTCTTTTGAATAAGTGTTACAGACAGAAAGTGGAAGAAAGTCATCAAAAGAGGGGAAGAATATTAGCACTTTGACTTCCTAAATTCTCCACGTGCTAGAAAACTTCACAAATCTAATCTGGAGGTGAATTTTACAATTTAGATTTCTCTTTCTTTGAAAAATGAAATTACACCAATACATGCTCCAACATTATTTTTGGAGAGGATAAATAGAAGAGTTCATTCCTGCAGTAAAATCTTCAGTGAACAGTTCAAATCACTTTGTACTGTGTTCAGGACACTTAAGCAAGGATCCCACAGTGCCTCTTGTCACTTCAAAGAATGAGATATCTACCTTTATTCTCCCAGTCTGTAAATTGCAAATAATAACACTTCCTTCACCTGGAGCAATTATATGCATTTCAATATTTTTTTTTTCACATAGGAATTTGACCATAAAATTTCCATGCAAAATACGAAACACATTGTGACAATTCTCCTTCCTTTTTGCTTGGTCCATCCTCAATACTGTCAATGAATAAAACTCTCATTTCTAGGTTTTCCCATTTACAGCACCAAGCAGCTTTTCAGTTTTTCAGACTCAATAGAATTTGAGTATAGAAACAGTAAAATTTTCATAGAAAGTATGGCAATGTCACCTTAAGAATATTTTTTAGCTTTTTCCCTATGCTTATGCTCATTTCCAAGGAAAATAAAAGCAAACAGAAAAAGTTAAACATAAAAATTTAAAAAGAATATTTTTTTTAAAGTAATCTGAAACCATAAACCTGAATCTCAAAGACTTCATGTTGCTTCAGAAATTCTTGCTTCATGCAGGTCTCTACAGTGACTGAAATTTCGACTGCTATGATCTTGGTATCCAACTCCTCTCTAGTTACCAACAAGTTACAGAACTCATGAATCATGGAAACCTGAAATCCTGGGTCTTGACCCAGAAATGTTCACCAAATTTGTTCCGAGTGACTAGAAGTTCATAATATTTACTATAGGATCCATATCGACCCAGCTAAATTTACTATAAGCCATAATAGAGCTTTTTTGCATCCATTTTCATACCTACAGAAAAAGGAAAATTGACTTCTTCTTGGACACTTTCAGATTCTTTCTTTGCATGATAAATTTATGCTGCAGCACAGGTAGTTACAATGCCTTCTCAGGGATAAAATATTAAGAAATCTGAATTTTGTATATTTAATACAGTGTGTACCCCTGACTATAAATTTCATACAAAATGTAAAAAGAGTTAAAGCATGGAATCATTACTGATTATTGACTGAGATTCTATGCAAAGCTAACTAAAGGATACCAGGCTGATACCATTTCAGAGTTTGACAGAAAGGAACCACAGCATCCTGCATAGTGTTTATATGTAAAAAGTAGAAGACTGAATCTGTTGTTTATTTGGACCCCTTGCACTTAAAATTATAAAACTGTTGATATTTACTTCCAGTAGGTGATTACTGGAAATTATTGCAATCCTAGCATACCCTGTGTCACTGTATGCTAACTGGCAGCTTGCTGCCACATTGGTATCTCAGTACCATTATAGAAAACTGATTAAAAGTAATATAGATTTAATTCAAATGGAGAATACCTAAGAAGCACCTGGAGTAAATTTTATCATGTCTAAGGACATTGACATGTAAAATGTCTTATAATGTTTGAGAGTTGAAGAAGTATTCATATATTCATAGTAACATGTAGTAAACATGGTGATCAAATACTATATACTGCCTATTCCTACAAGCACTGTTTTGCTTCAGCTGCTGAAGGTTATTTCTACTTGCAGCTGTCTTGTTGTCTCCTTAGCTAAATAGCTAAATTCTCTTCTAAACATCTCAAAACACAGCCTGCTTTATTTTTTTCTTCTATTACCCTCACTAAAAAGACAAAACCAGAAAGCTGCCTGTAACTTTCAATTACAACTTGTTTCTCAACTTTGCCCTTAGTCCTTATTGCATGTGAGGGAAAGAGAAAAGGAAAAGGTTACAGCCTTACTTGGCAATTACATACAACACATACAATTGAATGGCAGCTGGACAATGGACCAACTACAATACAGAATTCCTATTAACTTCTTCAGCCCATAAATCTGGAGCAGTCTACACATTTCATAGGAGTAGAAACAGCTAAAATCCAGCCCTACTGGCTGAAAGATTTCTTGGAAAAAGTTTTTCATTTGCCTGAAATTCACTCTGCTGTTAATTTGAAAGGAGATGGGGGCAGAGGGAAGGGAAGGATCAAAAAAGTTCCAAAAAACCCCTGCTTTCAAACTTTATAAGGGGTAAAATAACTACAAAATAAGGGGAAAAAATACAATCTAACCCAAAGAGAAGCATGTCTCTTGAAAATAAATATCTCCCAAGCTCATAAACAGTGAGGCCAATGGTCATGAACATAGCAGATGTTTATTGCCTCTTACACCCTCTGCTACTTTGGGATAATCACTTAAATATCGCCAAATCCAGTTTGAATTTAAATTAGCTTCATATTTTCTTTCATGATTATTTCATTAAAAAAATCATATGATTAGCCAATTAAACAGAGAGAGAGAAGGGAAAAAAAAAAAAGAAAGAAAAAAAAGCCAGTAGGAGAGCAATAGCCTTTAATATTTTCAATTAAGATGCAGTGCCACCAATAAAAGAGGCTTACATTTTCATTTTATGGGTACCTATGGAGAGCATTATGACACAAATGACTCAGAGCAAGGTAATCATTTCAAAATATATTGTAGTGGAGGACTGTAAACAGTGCAGTGTATTAGCTTAGATGGCATGTGATGAAAATATCAAGTTTCCAGAAGTGCATTCAGTATTGGTTTCAATATTTCTTAGGGCATGCATTTGCAATGCATGTTTTCTTTTATGGGAGACGAGGCAATATCCTTACGGAGAGCAAAGCTCACTGCCACAGCAAAGTCTGCTCCTTTAGCTCTGCTTGTGGGTCGTGCTGGCTTTTTAACTCTACCCGGATACAAGAGGCTGAGGCACCGAGCTGTGAAAGAGGTTGCTAACACTACAGGATCCCATTAAATCACTTGGGGTTGGTCTAATTGACCCAGGGACAAGGGGGGTGTGGTGGGTTGACCCTGGCTGGATGCCAGGTGCCCTCCAAAGCTGCTCTGTCACTTCCTTCCTCAGCTGGATGGGGAAAAGAAAATATAACAAAAACTTGTAGGTCAAGGTGAGGAGAGGGAGCGATCACCCACCATTTACTGTCACAGGCCAAACTGACTTGATTTGGGGAAGTTAGTTTAATTTATTGCCAGTCAAATCAGAGTAAGATAATAAGAAACAAAACCATCCAGAAAAAAAAAATCTTACCTCCACCCTCTCCCTTTCCCTGGGCCTGATTTCACTCTTGATTTTCCTGACCTCTTCCCATCTAGTGACACAGAGGGAAGGGGAATGGGGCTGTGGTCAGTTCATCACACATTGTCTCTGCTACTCCTTCCTCCAAAGGTGTTGGACTCCTCACACCCTTCCCCTGCCCCAGTATGGGGTCCCTCCCAGGGGAGACAGTCCCCCATGAACTGCTTCAGTGTGGGTTCTTCACAGACTGCTCCAGAGTGGGTCTCTCCGACAGGGCTGGAGGCCTTCAGGAAGGGGCTGCACCAGGCTGGGTCACAGAGAGGGTCACAGGTCCTGCCAGCAAACCTGCTCCTCTGTCCACAGGGCCAAGGTCCTGCCCAGAGCCTGCTCCAGCACAGTCTTCCCACAGAGTCACAGCCCCCTTTGGACACTGACCTGCTCCAGCTTGGGCTCCTCCACAGGCTGCCAAAGATTTCCATGGGCTGCAGGGGCACAGCTGCCCCACGTCGGGCTGCAGGGGAATCTCAGCTCCAGCACCAGGAGCTCCTCCTGCCCCTCCTTCTGCACTGACCTGGGTGTCTGTAGAGAAGCAAGATTCAGGATGGGAACAGTTCCAGGCATGGAGAAAAGCATACAGCAATTGGCAGGACTTTCATATGGACTTTACTGTTATTTCACAGTACACAGTGCACAACTGCACATGCCCAGGCTTGTCATGAGTTTGCCTGCTGCCTGCTTCCCCCACTCCTCCCCTTTTAGCCCATGTCCGATTCTGGTTGGTTCCCCTGCTTGTCTCCGCCCTATGTTCTGGCCCTTTCGGCGCCCGAGCTGACAAAAAGTGTGTGTGCACGCCTGAATAGAGAACTCTGCTTGCATCCTTCCTCGTGTCCTGTCCCCTCTTCGGACCGCGACAGGTGTCTGCAGGGATGGTGCTCTCACATAGTCTCATCACTCAGCTGGCTGCTGTTGGGCAGTTTCTGGTTATTTTTCCCCTTCTTATATACCTTATTGCAGAGATGTGGGGCTCAGCCTTGACCAGTGGTGGGTCCATCCTGGAGCCAGCTGGAATTGGCTCCTTTAGATATAGGGGAAGTTTCCAGCAGCTTCTCACAAAAACCACTCCTGAAGTTCCCTTGCTACTAAAATCTTACCATGCAAACCCAATACAGGGAGAAATCACAGGTTTATCAGCAAAATGTCACCTAGGAGCCACTATTACTGCCTGTACATAATTCGAAGAAAGCACGATGCATTTATCAGAAATCCTTCCATCCCTAGATGGCCCAGACAGGACCTCCATTAGCTTCTCTATGGTAACATCCAGGAGAGCATATTAAAGACAAAAGCACTGTATTTTAGCTTTAGCAAGAGATAATCACTTCCAGTAAACCCCTGGAATTGACTTGATCTTTATGAAGGTCTTTTTCCAGTGAAGAATATTTATCACTTCAGAATTTTAACTTTTTTTTTTTTTTTTAACTTAAAATAGGACACGATCTCAGGGTAATACTTATTTTCTCTGACTCTCTCTCTCTTATCCTTTTTTCTTGTTGCTGTTTTCTTACCCCTCTTTTGGAACGCCTTGTTTTTCCCTTCGTACAAAAGAGCTTGCAAAATACAAAAAGTGGATCTCCTTGTTTAATACTTTGCTAAATAATCACCCATTGCCTTGCTTGTTACTTATAATTTCTCCATGAGTTAGCTTCAGGTGGCATTCATTTCAGAAGAGGTTTTAACTTGACTCTACCAGGCCACTTGCTTCATCTTGTCAGTCTTTTCTCTTTTAATTAAGTTATTGAAGCAGGTGTACAGTGATACCCAGCATTGTACCTCTGGGTGACTCCACCTTCTTAAGCAACTTCCAGCAATGGACTATGCCCATGAGTTGTTTATTGCAACATTGATCTTCCCTTTAAAATAAAACCAAAGGGAAGGATGTCTCTGATTATAAATGGTAAATGAAATTTAGCATCTGACAGATAAAACTCATAATAGCTTTTTGCTATTTTGCCAAGAAGATCACATTTATGACCAACATTTCTGAAATGGAAATATTTGAACTGTAGATCAAATTTTGTTGGAGTTATTTAACTGAACAGTGAAATGTCATCTTTTCAATATAGTGAGTAGAAATTGCATGATTTTGGATCAAAACGAAATTGTCATGATTAGGGTGGAATGACAGTGGAGAACTTCATGGTCTCCTGAGTCACTCTACCAGCTTGGATGTTTTTCAATAAGGTATTATGTAATGGGAGCAGTATTTATGTATTTTACACTTCCTAGCAAAAGAATTTGCTAATTTCCCCTACTCTGGTGATTTATGAGAGATTAGTTGATCAGACTGACAACAGATGTATGCTGGCATAATCAGTGGAGATATTGGCAAATGACACAATGGAAGGATAGATGCTGTAAGGGTCTAACACTGTGCTATTAAAACGTTTGCTTCATTAAACTGCAGATGTGACTTCTTAATAACGGGTTTGGATGCTCTATAATATTAAAATTTGCAGGAATGGTTTAGATTTAGATTCAAATGAAAATCGAATCCTTTGCGCCATTTATGGCTATTCATTTAGATGTAGGAAGTGGGACTTGCTGCTATGGGAAAAGCTGTCCTCAGACCTTCAAAATGGTGGCAAACTCATGAGCAGAGAGGTTGACCATATGAATTGCCTATTTAGTCAGCCTAAAAGTATGTAGCAAACTTTCACATCAATGCTCCTGTCATTCAAGCTGAAAGAAGCAGATTTTGAATATACCCAAACAGAACACAATACACAAGCCCCCTGGGCAGATTCTTTGAGAGAAGAATGCAATGGTCATGGAAAGCACTAATGGTAAGGGAACTGCGCATAACAGAATAAGGGGAATATTCTCAATTTTTGACTCTGAGTTTGGTTAAATATCACCAGGTGTCAATTTATTTGTTTTTGAGGGAAAAGGTTCAATGAACAGGATGAAACTAGAGTAGCAGTGACAAAGGTACCTATGTCAAGGATACAGTTCAGAACCAGGCACTAGACATAATTACTCAATGACATATGTATTGTTTCAGTACAGGGAATGAAAATAAAGAAGAGACATTAATCAGAATGATAATCAGTCAATGATGCAATAATGGTGATCTAGCTGTACTTAGTTTGAACACCTCATGTCCAGGAAAGTATCCAGGTAGTCACCACTTTCATACTGATTATATCAAGAAAAATGAGGGTAATGATTCAGGTTTGGCAGCCATGGAGTTCTCTTGTGCTGAGAAACCAATAAATGGACACTAAATCTTGATATACTTATCACACTGGGGCTGTCAGAGCACAATCTTCTTCAGAAAAGTTTCTTTGATAATTCAGTGCACCACGGTTTACTTTTCCCACTTGACTAGCACTTTAATAGCATAAAAATACTTAGTACTACATTAACACTTCCCTTAGAGATTATGTTTCTGACACACTCAAATAGTATCTCTTTTCAGTAGCAGAGGATGCCTTAACTAAGAGGGGCCAGACACTATTTTGTGCAGTATTATTTCTGCTATAGGGACACACTGTTGTCCCTTGAGAACTCCTTGTGTTTAGATTTTGGCTCAGGCATGTTACCAGCTGGATTGAATGTAGGTAAAAGCTTTTTGTTCTCTCCACCTGCTCTACATGTTGAATGAGAAGAATTATACCTTGCTTCTTCTGTTGATTTAAATTACTTCCCTATTCCTCTTTGAAGAAAGGAAGCAGGGTAGTTAACTGCAGCTAGAGAGAGAGCTTGCATTTTGGAGAGTTCACCTATCAGAAGCTAGGTGTAATATCTTACCCTTTGCTAAAACTTTTTGTCATAATTTGATCCCCCCCCCCCATGATGGTAACCACAAAGCTGAAAATGAATGGTTACTCACAGGTAGTCATAACTAAAAACACTGATTTACAAGCTAACACATAAATAAATAGATAGTTTTGAGCAAAACCAAGAAAATTTATGAACTACCACACGCTCTAATGAAAACTCTATTGTCTCTGAGGCATCTTTATGAATCTTTGGGGTTTAGGTTGTGGGGTTTTTTGTTGGTTTTGTCTTGATTTGGTTTTGGTTTGAGTTCGTTGGTTGATTGGTTGTTTTTGTGGAAGTGAAAAATTGTGTCAAAAGACCTGTCAAGTTTCTTGCACCTCAAAGAAAGTATAATTGCTATGTTCCTCCTCTATCAGTGTCTGTTCTGGATGTGTGCATTCTTAAGCAAAGATGAAAGTTCAGAGCCATTTCCCATGCTTCCATTGACTGTATTGTTCTGGAATGATAGAGTTCAGATTCTTAATTTAAGTAAGGTTTTTGATGTTGTTTCATAAGATAGTGTGAAGCAACCTTTATCAAGAACTATTACATATTTCCATTGAAAACCTGAATGAAAATAGAGAATTTTCCAATGAAATGTGTCAGGCTTTGCAATCAACAAAGTATGCAACCACAGGCATGGGAATGATTGGTAAGGCAGTAGTTCATACTGACAGGACAAAATAATGAAAAATAATAATATTTTCAATGGGACACATGAAAATCATTAGACACTCAGTGCTGTTAAAATCTCAGATGAATTTTTATCTGGGTTTGTCTGGAATCACTGCAGGAATTTCCCTCTCCGAAGGATTTAAAAGGCATATTGTACAAGTCTTTCTAGAAATCTGTTGTATTATCTATTGTAACATGGGACTTGAGAGGGTATTAATGAAGGAAGATTTCAGATTAATTTACTGTGACTTCTGATTCCTCTTCTGTACTGGTGTACTGCTCCTTACTTGTGGTCAGACATAGAATCATAGAATCATAGAATCGATTGGGTTGGAAAAGACCTCCGAGATCATCGAGTCCAACCCTTGGTCCAAATCCAGTCCATTTACTAGATCATGGCACTCAGTGCCACGTCCAATCTGCGTTTAAAAATCTCCAGGGATGGTGAATCCACCACCTCTCTGGGCAACCCATTCCAATGCCTGATTACTCTCTCTGTAAAGAATTTTCTCCTGATATCCAACTTAAATTTCCCCTGGCGGAGCTTAAGCCCGTGCCCCCTTGTCCTATTGCTGAGTGCCTGAGAGAAGAGACCAACCCCCACCTGGCTAGAACTTCCCTTCAGGTAGTTATAGACGGTGATGAGGTCACCTCTGAGCCTCCTCTTCTCCAGGCTAAACAACCCCAGCTCCCTCAGCCTCTCCACATAGGACTTATGCTCCAGTCCCTTCACCAGCCTCGTTGCTCTTCTCTGGACCCGCTCCAGCCCCTCAATATCCTTTCTGAACTGAGGGGCCCAGAACTGAACACAATACTCAAGGTGTGGCCTCACCAACGCAGAGTACAGGGGAAGGATCACTTCCCTGCTTCTGCTGGCCACGCTATTTTTGATACAGGACAAGATCCCATTGGCCTTCTTGGCCACCTGGGCACACTGTTGGCTCATGTTGAGCTTCCTGTCAATTAGTACCCCCAGGTCCCTTTCTGCCTGGCTGCTTTCCAGCCACTCTGTGCCCAACCTGTAGCGCTGCAGGGGGTTGTTGTGGCCAAAGTGCAGGACCCGGCACTTGGCTTTAGTGAACTTCATCCCATTGGAATCAGCCCATCTCTCAAGTCTATCCAGATCCCTCTGCAGAGCCCTCCTGCCTTCCAGCAGGTCGACACTCCCTCCCAGTTTGGTGTCATCAGCAAATTTGCTGATGACATCTTCTTGTGTCTCTTGGTTCTACAAGTCTACTCCAGAGATGTGCTCCTCTCTCTGTAATAATGCCACTGATGCATCGTCCCATCCCATCATGTATCACTACAGTGAGGGATTCATTCTCTATTAGTTCCATACCTGTTTGCTCTTGATAAACACACTGTAGGGTTTTGTTTGAGGCTCTGATTTCGGGGTTTTTTTGTTTGGTTGGTTGGTTGGTTTTTTTTGTAAACATTTCCAGATAATTCCAATATCATGGTGTAACATTAAAGTCCTGGTCTCTAAATTCTTTTTTCTTGCCCTCGAGTCCCTACCTTGCAACATGTTTTTTCCCTCTTTATATTCCCTGTTTATCAACCACTTAAATACTTTCTGAGAGAATGAAGGCAACTAATTGTCCATCTGATTCCTTGGCTCTCTCAGTTGCTTAAGGATGTCTTCTTTATTTGGCGTTTCTCATTATAGAGAGAATATGCTGCCACCCCCACAAAAGTATGGCATCTTTGTCTCTGAAGCAATGGCACTTAAGCTCCAGGAAATTTTAATAGAATAGTCCACATTCAGTCTCTCACTCTCCTCTAAATACCTACTGTGAATGAGCTTTCTCTTTCCTGCTGCTTTGAAATGAACAATTAAAGGGAGATCAACCTGGAGTAAGGCTGGAAACACATTGGCATTTCTGGGCTTGATGGAGGATGTGTCATGAATTGTCACCGTTTGGTTTAATTTTTCACAATATGACAGTACTTTTATTTTTTTAAATCTGTAGAAGAGACCAAAAAAAAGAAAGAAAAAAAAAATTCTGATAAAAATAGATTGCTGATGACAATCTGAGTTTACAGAATGGTTAACCATTTGCTGCTAATCTAGATTTGAGACATTCACTATTAAGGCATTTCATTCAACAGAGGGGCAAAGTTTACGACAGCTGAAACCTGTGAGATTTCTTTAGATTTTTACACCTTACTTCATTTTTCTACTCCCATTTTCTTCCCTGATTGAACTGCAGCAGCTACTCCTATCTGCACTGCCTGATGCAAAACCTATCAAAGTCAATGGAAATGGTCATATTAACTTTGCTGGGCTTTGGTCCAGGTCCTGAGCCATATGGAGCTTGAACCAACCTTGACCTTAGCAGAGATGAAACAAGTCACCTCCGACATCGTATCAGTAGTTTTCTACAATCCATCAGTAAGATGTGTCACATATGCAGCATGAGTGAATCCACCTGCCAAGAGTGATACTTTTGCGCTACTGGCTCACGGCCAGTCTGGTTAGTCATGCTATTTTCCCTGTATGATAAGAGATGTTATGCATATTAGGCATTTTTTTTTTGCTCTTACTTAAAAATGACAGCCTGGGATCTAACTTTGCATTAACTGCCCATAAAGTTCTGCAAATTCCTCTCCTTCCTTTTGTGATTAGCACATTAATGATCTTCAGATGGTTCAGAACGATGCTGCAGAAAGTTTGGATGACTAACAGACCTTTCTATTACTACTGCTGGTAAATGTCTAAAAAAAAGGTGATGCAATTAAGAAATATTCATACAAATTGTGAGGGGAAATGAATTGTGGTTTTGAGTTAAATGGCAAAGCATTAATACATTCCTCACACCAGAAGGTCCTTGCATCTTTAGTACACTCAGGTCATAAGTATGCAGCTTAGGCTACCACAGAGATGTGATTCACCTCAGTGCTTCAAGAGAAAAGGGCCCTAAAACTGACAAAGAATTTACAAGTTATGCATCACAAGTGCAATGTAAAATGATCACAATCTTTTAATCATAATAAGAAAAATTAGTAACTTTTGCCTAGATTTTATCATCCAATATAAGGTATCAAACACAGGTATTTTCAGGATTCATGATTTTTCCAAGCTCAAGGTAACTGACAAAATTATAGAGGTCAAAATCTAAAATATGCTCCTGATAAAGTACTGCCCTTACTACAGCTGTCGTAAAACCAGTAAAATTAATCAGTTTATCTCAGTCAGTTATTTTAAATCCTTTCCTATCAGGATCAATATGTTTAACACAAATTGCTTTTATTTTGTCTTCTGTACAAAATTCTTTGTTTAAGAGAAACAAACTAAGTCTCCTTTCAAAGTGAACTTTAAAAATGTTGACTTTTAAAATGATCTTGCATACAAAAGTCTATATGCTTGACAAAGAAAAGTTTTAACTTTGAAAAGTAAGCATATTGACTATGAGTAAAGAAACGGAAACAGAAAGCCACAAAATGCAAACTGTTGTACCAAAAGATTCCTAACCACAGTTACTAAGCAATGCTAAGATTAGTCCTGAGCTGAAAATCTTCCAAGGATAAACAGAAGTTTCAGTTAGTGTTTATCTATTCTAGTGTATCTAGTCTAGTTTGCTTGTGTGTTTTTGGTTTTGTGTTTGGGATTTTTTGGGCTGTTTTTTGTTTTGTTTTGTTTTTTTTTCAGTTCTGTACTATATTAATGTTAGAATAGCAATAAATGCATTCTATAGTTTGAATTAGTTCATACAGTTTCCCACAGAAACCAGAGACTGCACATGTCTGGGAGCTGCTTATTCCATGTTGTTCATGTCTGAGACAGGACCTAATCAATCTCTAATGAGGATATACAGATCTTACAATCCTTGGGAAACCCTTAGCATGGAAATCACCACATTAAACCAATAATTATTGCCTTGCCAGATTTCTGTACGTGCAACATTTTACAGTAAACTCAGTGAGAGAGCTGTCTTAGGCATGAAAGGACAAAGAGAAAACTGACACCCCAGGGAGATATTACTCAGAATACGGTGGTCCTGTGGGCTTATTTGTCCTCATTGGCAATAGGTATTGCAACTCATTTAACAGTGTGCACCTGCAATCCCAGAACTATTTCATGCTGGCAAAATGCCCCATCTTTTTACCAATTATTACAAATTTACCTATGGCTTTCCTGGTTCATGTCAGACTGAACTTTACAGGTCTCGTAACTGAATGATCCTGAAGAGCTTTGGAGAAGTATCTCCTCAGATCTCTCTGACATACACAGCACAGATGGTTATGCTGATTTATTTAAGTTCCTCCAAAATATGAATTAGCTTTTTGTTTTAATCAAGTAGCCTCTGTGTTTGTGCGCAGACCAGCATGTATTTTAGGCCACATCTAACAAATTGTTCACAGAGCAGTAATTGTGCTTCACAGCTTCTACTTCCCTCTTATTCTTATTGGTCATACAGGCATCGTTTCACAAGGTTAATTGATGAGACCAAACTCAGAAATGAGGGATCAGGAGCACAATGACTCTGTGAGATTTATGGGCAACAAAAGATTATCATAAGCAGTTATGATATGGGGAATGTAAAAGAGTATTTAATGTGTAGAGTGGGGAAACCAGCAGCTAAATCATTAGAACTTTTTATGAACTCCTGGGCTCTTACAGCATCTATGATGCAGGTTCACATGCAAAGGATGTACCTGTAATCAAGGTGGTCATCATTTATATTGCAATGCTACTTTTGTCCCCCGTTGATTTTTTTCAGTAATATTTTGGATCAAGGAGTGGAATATCCATGTGACATACACAAAATGTCTCATATATTCATCTATGATTTATGCATCAAATCTGTGAGACTGCGTAAGAAATTTGTGGGGTCCATCTGAGGTCCAACCTACTGTATGGATTCCATGGATTTGCCCCCCGACAAGCAAATGGGACACATTGGCCATAAGGCACATGAGGAAGCAAATGGTACAATGAGTTGTTCAAAGAGTCAAGAGCTTCTAGGATACAACACATTCCCTGTGTGTGTGCTGCACACTTGATAAATGGATTGACAGAAAGCTTGGCACATCTGTAAAGCCTTTGGTGTTACAAGCACTTGTGCAAGCAATCTTGTGGTTTGTGTGCTGAAGATAGGTGCCTTCAAGGTCCATCTGTATTGTGCAAGTTTCATAAAATTGATTAGGGCATCCACAGTGATGTTTTGGCCAGCACTCCAGGTATCCAGTATCCTGTTCCAAACAATTATTCTGTCAGAACAAAGTCTTTTTTGTTGTTGTTGTTTGTGTGTTTATTTGCTTGTTTTTTTTTCTTTTCCCCTCCTTCAAAATGTGTCTGGGAAATTCAATCAAATGGTAGCCTTACTTGAGGGGAATCTGGCACCAAAGGCTGAATTCACCATTGCTGTAAGGATCTTCTGTGACCTTGACTAAGTCACTTCTTCTCTTTGTTCCTTAGCTTCTATCTGTAAAATGGAGATAAATGCATTTCCATACCTCATGGGGGCCTGCTAAAATGCATTCATTACCAAGAAGTACATTTTATCTCCAATTTACACATTTTTTCTCTGCTGTCCTTGCTGGAAATCTGATTGTCCAACCAGTCCCAATGTAAACCCTCTTGCTTCTGAGTGGAAGCCAGGATCTACCTATTAAACTTTTCAAAACTTCCTCTAACATATTTTTCCTCTCTGAAACCACCAGGACTGCTCTTTTTATCTACAGAATTCTGGACTGAACAGGAAGCTTTATTGGTCCAGTTTGACTCATCTCGTATTTCTCATTTTGTGTTGGGTACAATTCAAGGAATAGCGTCAGTGTTTAAGAACAACTTCCCCTAAGTCATCAAAATGTAGACATTTACTGTGGGGAAATAGTGCTAATTAAATCAGAGAGACACAGATAAGAACATTTGTGGAGATCATCTGGTCTTATCTTTTCAGATCACTAAAATGGGGGGAAATAACTTCTGGACTAACATTCAACTCCATCAAAACCATCTTTTTACAGTGTCACCACTTCTGGGAAACATTACTCTGCTGTTCTTCCAGATCATTGATTCTATCCTGAATCAATTAAATTTCATCTCACTATATATATATGGATATATATATATATGCATAGAGAGAGAGAGAGAGACAGGCATAAATAATTATAAAACTAGAGAAAGAAGTGCTGGTGAAACACTGTGATTGGATTATAAATTGGTTTTTTAGAACAAAAATGAAAATCTTAAGAGATGTCAAGCTATCTTCAGCTTCTACTTGCTGTAGGTTAATTTTTTACTTTTAACCCTGAGCAAACAATGTTTTTATAGCTGTGTTACATGGAACTAGTCCCTTGGCTGTTATTTCCAGCTTAGTTAATAGGGACTACAGAAAAAAACTCATGTATAGTTGTATCATATGTTTTGAAAGGTTCTGCTGTCAAATATCAGATGAATTAAGGTTTTCAAAGGGGGGGGGGGGGAATAAAGAAAAAAAGGATATAGCTGAATGGGCCAAAATGCATTTTTATTTCTGCAATACAGCAGCTAGGACAAGAAGCTTGGATGCTTTTTAGTAAGAGACCACCTTTGCCTTCAGCAGTGAGGAGAAAGAGATCTGAACCAACCAAGGATCAAAATAAAATAACCTTTTCCTAAGAATCTGTTGGTGGTAAACATGCAACTTGGATCTTATCTGCTACTGAGCTCCTCTTAAAAAGTTGAAACATGGCAAATGTTGCTCTGAGCAGCGGGGAAGAGCTGGAGACATGGAGGAGGAAGGCAATGGGGATGGTGTGTGGAGCACTTCTGAGAACCTGATTTACGGGGTCTTTTTTTGCCAAGAATAGCTCTGTAAGCAGTGAAATAAACTGTAGATCACTGCTACCATCATCTCATTTGGGCAATCTTTCAGGTGCAGAAACTGATCTGTTCCAAAGATGAGTTTCCTATAGTTTGGATGGAGAACAGTTAAATAAATAATAAATTACGAGGAAAAGTAGCTAGGGTTAATTTTCTTACTAATGACTGAAATCAAAAACAGGACTACATTTGAGACTATAGCCCATGAATGTGCAGAGAAAATATCACAGTTTCTTTATTGATGATGTGTCATTGAGCAGCCTGTTTATTCAGGTTTTTCCACCCCTTTAAAATGGTTCTGCCAGTTTAGTCACTGTTTAACACTACTTTAAATCAGGTAGAATTCTAATTAATTATGAATATTCATACAATGCAAATATTTTTACAGTTTTAAAGGTGAAAAGGATTTATATTACAGTTGTTCCCATTTTATTTTCTTTCTAATAAGAAACTTCTTTTTAACGGCTGCACAGTTTCCAGAAACAAGGAAATCCCATGAATACCATGTGACATATTTCTTCTATCTCTTTTAGCCTTTTACATACCATTTAAGGTACACAGCCTCATGCTAACACTTATTCAACTAAAAATGTAGGAATTTCAATTGAGCTGAACTTTGAATCAATTAACTCTATGAAAAATTATAACAATTCAACATCTAGGTTTTTAGTCCCAAAACTCTGCTGCAGACAGAATACTGTTTATTCATATAATTGAACTTGTCTACTAGTTAAAATATAGCTAAAACATGTTGCTGTGTAGCCAAAATTTAACTGCTAGCAGAGTTCTGCAGTAATATATTGTGACAAATCCAGTATTATTTTAAGGCCCATTATTTTAACTGCAGTGCATGTGACTGCTGGTTTCTGTTATGGTGAAAAATATGGATCTGTCCTATGTGATCTGCATCACTCTTAATTACTCATTGATTGTTCCTCCTTAGTTTTTCAGGATCTTCAGTCTCAAGAGTTTAAACAGTCTTGCTCAGCAGATACCAACTGGGAATGGTTTGAATACATCTTGCAGTAAACTACAGAGCAGCCAAGAACCTGCATTGCACAGATGCTAAGCTTAAATAACATGGAGAAGCACCGGCACAGTAATTAAAGAATCACATCAATACACTGCAGGATTTAATATACAAGGTACATTTGTATATTAACCTTGTATGAAGGGCTAGATAAATTCTGTCTAACTTTCTGTGGCACTCAAGCTGGAAGGTTTGTGGCCCTGGTCTCTGTACTCACCTCCAAGGAAAGATGCAGTCCATCCAGGACCTGAAAACCCTTCAGACACCACCAGTTCTCTCTGTTTTCAGAAAAAGTACAATAGGAATGGAGTGGAATGGAATGGAATGGAATGGGATGGAGTAGAATAGAATAGGATAGAATAGAATGGAATATTTCATTTGAAAGGGACCTACACTTCAGTCTTTCTGTTTTGATATCTCTGTCTCTTAAAATAGGATGTGGTAAACATGGTCTGGAAAAGCGCAGCTGTCACAAAGTCACTTTCTATGACTCTGAGAGACTTAAAGCCTGAATGAGAGACTCAAAGTCTGACACTTCAGCTGTGTGTCTCCTGAAGTGTCTTATTGGCCAAAAGTTTGTTAGAGCTTTAATAGAGACGTAGGAATTTATCAGCACTTTTACTTCATGGAAAGTGGCTTTTTGCCAATACCACTTATCTCACAAACTCCCAGCTGTAGAAATGCCACACTTGCACTGTGGATGTAGCATAGACAATTCCATAGTGAAGTCACAAAACTTTGTGTATGCAAAGTTTACTTTCCAAGGTCAAAACTTCTCTTAACTCTGGGAGCTTGCAAGGCCACTGTTCAAATATACAGTTAGACACTTGTTTCAAGACTTATCTCCAGCATATTCCAGGCAGAGAGAAACTTGAATTGACTTGATTTTCATGAGATAACACTTGCCTTCAGCTCAGTGTCTTTGATATGCCATGGACTCCTCTACACTGTAGGCTGGTTTCCAGCCTCAAAGCCTGTCTCCACATGAGAAATCCACAGTGTCACTTTTTTATGGCTGACAGAGAAGAGAAGAGAAACTGCACGTCTGATGCTGATTGAACCATCCATCTTGGGGCAGGTACTTTGAAACCATGTGGGGCAGAAACATCTGATTGCTATTTCCAAAGCTCAACAACAGCACTGTTTACTGCAATTCCCTCTACAATCTGTACAATTCACTGTACCTGTCACCCAAGCAAGCTCTTGCATAGTCTTAAAGACCTGAATCATATTTCTGTTGAATGCAAAAGAGAGAGGAAACAGAAAGAACGTGCCAAAGCTCAGAACACAGGGTTGAACTGTTTCATGACATCTTCCGAGAAAGGACAATTCATAGCTGAATCTCTGAAGGGAATGTGTCTCGGATGAGGAAATAAGGAGTTATGGGACTATAGAAACAAAAATTACTTTTTATTGTTTTTGATCTCCTGGTTAAGGCTTACAGAATCACAGAGTCACAGAGTGGGTGAGGTTGGAAGGGACCCCTGTGGATCATTTGGTCTAACCCCCCTGTTCAAGAAGGGCCATCCAACCCAGAGCACATTAGTTGTGTCCAGATGATTCTGGAATATCGCCAGTGAGGGAGACTCCACACCCTCTCTAAGCAGTCTGTTCATGCTCTGTCACTGCAGAGGAAAGGAGTTCTTCCTCATACTCAGGTGGAAGTTGCTGTGTATCAGTTTCTGCCCATTGCCTCTTGTCCTATTGCTGGGCACCAAAGAACAGAGCCTGCTCCATCCTCAGACACCTCCCCTCAGATGCTGATAGATGTTGATGAGGTCCTCCCTCGGTTTTCTCTTCTTGAGGCAAAACAGGCCCAGTTCTCTCAGCCTCTCCTCATAAGAGAGATGCTCCAGTCTCTTAATCATCTTTGTAGCCCTCTGGACCTGCTCCAAAAGCTCCATGTCTCTCTTGTACTGAGGAGCCCAGAACTGGACACAGTACTCCAGGGCTATGGCCTCACCAGGGCTGAGCAGAGGGGCAGAATCACCTCCCTTGAGCTGCTGGCAGAGGTTTTTGGTGCTCTCTTGTTTTTCAGCCACTTTCTGCAAAACTGTGACCATTTTTTATGTCGTAATAAGACTCATAACTGCATTTGAAAGCTGGACTTGCTACATCAAGACAATTATTAATATCTGCAAATTAGAGTTTTCCAGAAGATAGCTTTGTTGGTGTAACTTCCTGATAAAAAAGTAGCAAATCTCAGTCTTTTCCATGCTGAATGTGGCATCATAGTGAAATAGTAAGACATGACTCTCACCGAGTAACAGGAATCCTCTTGATATTGCAAGAATATAATTTATTAAGAGAAGTTAATGCAAAATACCACATTTTCATTTAAAAATGATTGACTGTTTAGTTGTTTTGTTTTTAATTAGAGAACTCCAAAATGGAATAAGGAGGACTTTTTATGGAGGAGAGGGCTTGTACAAGCACAAAAAAAAACAAAAACAAAAAACCAAAACCAAAACAAAACAAAAAAAACCCCTAGAGCAAAAATAAGCAAATTTTGTGGTTTTTTTCTTTCTAAATATACCAAAAATATGTACTTCTCAATCCATTAATAAAACTACTTAAAATCTTAGAAGAAACACCCCAAGTATGCCAGCAATTTGAGAAAGAAGAGGATCAAATAGAGATAGTCATGTTTTCTCTCTGAGCAGAATCACAGTCTTTGAAATATCAAACACATTAAATCCAAAGAAGGCTTATTCAACTTGTTGTATTCATCCTCAGTGTTTTTTATTCTCTGTTACCTTACCTGACTTTTAACTCTCTAATCTCCCACACAAGGGATACATTGAGGGATGACTGTCTGTGATGGGTCAGAGAGGAGGCAACAGAAAAGCACGTTGTTTATTGCATAGTATAATTTTTCCAGCTAGTCAACTGTTGCATCATTTTCCATTCAATGAGCACTTGAGTGTTAGCAGATTGCCTCCAGGTTGAGCGCACAAAATGCTGTAGGTGCTTTTTGTGGCTCACTGAATGGGATGTAACTGACACTGACACTATCTGAAGCTGAGATGACATTAATACAAGACAGAAACAGAGTCATGCCATGAAAAATGAGTTTGGTCTGGATGCAGGTTACAGATCCTTTTCTTTATTTCTTTCAGGAGCTGCACATGTTTTACCTGAGAACTGACTGCATTGGAGAATGTATTTATCCTCAGCTACAGGGGATTAAATTCTGTTCTCAAATGTATCTACAGATATGCAGGGCCTTAAAAGGAATTTTACTCTAGAAATGGTGTTTTATTCTTGCTTAGTAAATGTCTTCAGAAGTATCTAGGCTGAAAGGCATGATGCATTTGTGCATCACACTATATTATTAAATCCATATTTTTATCAAGGATCCTGTAGCAATATCTGTACAAATAAATTGAACTTGTTTAGTACCAGGGAATATATCTGGGCACAGGAACCTGATCAGCTACAGTATTATATACTTAGACCTGCCTGTGACATATTTTTGACCTAAGTCATCTAGAACTCCTTGAATCAATTCTTAGGCATGGATAAGGAGTTAGCTTAATCCAGAGATGATTTCTAATGAGCAGTTCACATGCAATTACTTTGTTTCAAAGGATAAGCAAGTTAAGCCAATACAGGTCAGGGTCATTCTGCTGCTTCCAGTGCCCGAGAAGAATCCCAGGTGTTTTTCACTTACATACAAGGATGGATGTAGCTGGTAATATCCCAGAGACTTGTCACAGAGGTATCACTGCACTACTCTAATGTCAGAAAAGGTCTTGGTCAGCTCTGCAATATTGCTTTTCCTTGGATGAAAACACATACAAGATCACTTCACATTTTCTCACCTACTTTTCCTGGGTAAGGCTCCCGTTTAAAAGTTCTTGTGAAAGTAAGTCCTTTGAATAAAATTATCAGTAGGACAAAGTTCTCAGTTGGTTTACCAGCAAACAAAATAGATATGAAAGCAGAAGATCTAGAAATTTATCTGTGTGCCACAGATTCCACACCTGGATGAAAGTACAGAAAACAGCTACACCACTTACCACAGAGACATCTACCAGGTTCACCTCAGCTGAGAAAAATGAGTTCCACACAAGAAGTTCCACACTTATTTGTAGATTGATCCTATGATGGGATTTTTTTTTGGTTCTTTTTTTGTTTTTTTGATTGTTTAGGGTTTGGGAGATTTCGAGGGTTTTTTAGGGGGGGCAGGGGGCTTCTTCTTTTTCTTTTTTTTTTTTTTTAATTAAAAAAAGATGATGACCATTACCGTGCACTGTGAGTGAGGACTGCTTGCAAGGCCTTTAGATTTTCCTGAGTGATATAATGATGAATCCAGAGCCTTGTGCTGATACAAAAAGAAAGAAAAAAAAAAAACCAACAAACCAAACACAGAATGATCCTCCTGAAGACAGAGGCACAACAGCAAGACACTATCTAAGATTTGGTCACAAAGTTTAAGAGGAATGTATATGTTACACTCTACGCTCTCTGTTTAGTAAAGGATACATAATTTAAGCAGCTCAAAGCCCAAGATGAAGCCTAGTAAAAGCTTTTAAAAGACATCTGAAATGAACCAAAAAGATAGGAACACCATAAAATGATATGGGTAAGAGACTGAGATTTGTGAAATGTCTGTCTCCATTACCCTTACAAAGAAACAACCGTTGTGATAAAAAGAGAAGAGAAACAAAGAATAGTTTTCATGTACTGACACATCAGCTGGTCAGAAGTGAAACTGGGCTTATCTTGTTGAATTACGAAAGCTGAAAAATACTAAGGAAAGAAATAGGTGCAGGAATATAATCATGATCACTAAAACATCATACTTTTAAAATTCTCAAAGTCATGAAATTACTTTAAAACATTACAAGTAAATTTCAATAGTAAATATAAACATTAAATGTTCAATTAATTTTACCAAGTTCAAACTTAAAACAATATAAAATTAGAGAATCATAGATTCATTTAGTTTGGAAAAGATATTTAAGATCTGCCATGTTCACCACTAAATCATATCCTAAAGTGCCATCTCCATGTTTTCTGAACATTTCCAGAAATGGTGGTCCCAACACCTCCCTGGACAGCCTGTTTCAATACCTGACCACCCTTTCAGTGAAGGTATTCAGAAGAACTCAGTGAAGTTCCAGATCACTGACAATGACGCTGAACAGGTCTGGCCTCAGTATTGAGCCCTGAGGAGCACCACTGTGACCTGCCTCAGGTGGATGTAACTCCAGTCAACACCACTCTCTGGGCTCATCCATCCAGCCAGCATTGTACCCAGAGTGTTTACTCATCCAAACCACGAGCATCCATGTTTCCTTGTGGCATGGATCCGCTTGATTCCTTCTGTTTCATGATCTACCACTGCACTCTCTAGGAGCTGTAGCTCTTAGTCCCACAAAACCTCTTTGCTCTGCTTCTCAGCTGAGATGTAGATTTATCATGAGTGTCAGATGCTCTGATACCTTCCAGAGTGCAAAACCTGGCAAAATGTTTTTGTGAAGCATCAAAACAAAATGAAAAAAAAGGTCTATTTTTTCCCAGACAAATCATTAAAAAAAAAGAAACTAAACTTATAAAATAACTTTTCCAGAATTTTTGTAATTTCCAGAATTTTAGAATTTGAATTTCCATCTCTGAGTGTCTTTAAATTTTTTCACATGAAATAGACAAAATGTAATTAAAACATTAAGTCAGAATGATATCTTTTGATCTTAGTAAAATGTTTCAGTTGACCTCAAACATTCAATATTTTATTTTATGGCAATGAGAAATTGTGTGTGCATGTGTTGGCTTGGGTTTTAGTTATTTTGGTTCAAATACCATAAAAATGTATTTAAGTAATGCAGTTGAAGGCATTTCCTTGATAAGGGGGGAAAATGAAACCCAAACAAACCACTAGTTTTCTGCCTAGAAAATGTTGTGTTATGTAGGCGTACTGCAATGAACTATTGAGTTTTCAGGCAGAGAGATGTTTTCTCAGTATAAAAGGACATATTAATTAAGTTGCATCTGAAGATGACAATTTTGAATTTCTAAGTGAACATGGTGAGTGAGTTTTTAGGAGTCATATGTAATTGAAATGGGTCATGTTACACTGTCGCAAGGTTAAATTCTCCTCTGTACCATACCCAATGTTTTCAAGCTCATTTCACACCTGTACATTTTATTCTTTGTGGCACCTGAGAGAAATAAAATGAAATAGCATCAAATAATTCAATACTAAGAAGTGCATCTCTTTTAATAGTAAGAATAACAATATCTTTAAAAGAATGCTTATAAGTAGGCAGTGTGGAAAAGTTAGGGTGAGAGAAGCCCAAACTGGAAAACCATGAGTGTTAAGAATGAAATGAAAATTATAAGCGAAAACACCTCCTTTTTACATTATTTAGTTTCTAGCAGAACTGATTTGTGATCACTAGATTGTCCTTGTGGTGTTTTTTGTTTCACCTATACCTACTTCAGTTCCATCATAACCATTTTTCTCCTAAAACAGTTTATATGGAAACCACCCTATGCTCAGTATCTTTCTATAAATCTTTAACTCCTTATATCCTACTGATATATTCCTACTGAATCCTAATGATTCCTTAACCTAAATGTATATGTCTCTACCTCTCTACTTGTAATAAAAAAAAAAAAATTAAATTTAAAAATTTACTGGAAAATAAGAAATGCCAGATGGAGGTTATCTAATCAATTCTCTGACAACACAGAGAAAATACATGGTCACAAGCTATTTGATTTCCACAGTAACTAAAGTTGTGGAGTCACCAGAGTGTCTCAGCAGTTGTAGTTCCACTTCTTTCATGTTCCTTTTCTGAGCTCTCACTTTAATCTGCCTGCATCATGGTACAGTGAGTGCACTGATGTCTCTCTGTAGCTGTGGGACAGAACTCCTGCAGAAAAACACATCCTTTCCAATCCCTGGGACAGATCCTGCCCCCCCATTCTGATCATTCCTCCTGATAAGATAGTCTGTGCTGTGGCTGCAGGAGTGCACTGGTTAAGTGCCAGTGGAAGGCACCTAAGAGTTTGTACAGTTGCTTTGCTAACCTCAGAACATTACTGTTTTCCTCAAAAAATGAGCTAGAGTACATGATTTTTAAATAAAGCTCTTAGTGTCTCAGAGATCAGAATGTCACATTTCTGTTTTCCTTCAAATGCATTTGAGTGTGATATCCCCAAAGGGCTTTAAGATGCTTTGTTTTTCATTTCCAGGACAGAGCAAATACCCATGGTTCTTCATGACAAGGGAAGCCCTCTATAATAAGCAAAATTTATCCTTTTTTTGGCTTGAAATTATTAAGTGGCAGAATTTCGAGTGCGTGAAACTCGTGATGGCCTATTTCCTTTGTCATACCAATGAGCTTTTCATGTCATGAGGGTAAATCCTAATACTGTGGGGTCCTGGGAAAACAGGCCAGTAAGGAATGGTCAAGGAGGGACCTTTGCAGACTCTCTTTGATTAGAAAGGAAACAACATCGGGAACATTAACAACTGTTGCTCTGATGACATTTCATATTCATTTATATAAATTAAGGAAAGAACTCCAATATTTCTGTTGGAAACATTGTCCAGATAAATCCTGGGCAACATATATTGCAAAATAATACAGATATTTATTTTTTTTTTAATTCAAAACTGGTGAAACTTTTTTCATTACTATTCTTATTGAGTGATTTGATGTTTTTTTAAATACTGAGTATTAAAGCATTTGGAGGATAAGACCTTTATGAAGTAACAGTTTCAACAAATAACATTTGCTCTTATCTTTTCTAATGACTTTCCAGCAATGAGAGAAACTGTGTAAGTGTGAAGGAACCGGAGAAGGAAAGAATAGTACCATATTTTCATCCTGGAAAAGTAGAATAACTTTAAAAGAGCATCTTGAAATGAGGAAATGTGTGAAATATTCTGGTCTTCTAACTAGCTTCATTTTAAAAGAAGCCCAAAGAAACCTGAGGAAAGCAGAATAATTTCACAAAGGAAGTATTCTTTCTGGGTTTTTATGCAGAAGTTACGGACTCTTTTTACTAATCAAAGAACATAGAAAATTCAGTTTGAATGTTATTATGCCAAAGCAGGAGAGCAAATTCAATCTTTCAGCTGTGAAAAAGAGATTTTATTCCTATTTTAAATGCAAATCCCCAGACATCTTTGCATAGTGTCTCTACTCACCCCTTATAATGAATGGATTCTTCACTGCTGAAATCTTGAAATCTTTATCAAAACTAAGTGCCTTTCACCAATGTGTGTTCTAGTTCAATGACAGGTTTTAGGATTAGGTACAGGAACAATGAAAGCCTATGCTAGGACTCATGCAGGTCAGATTACTTATCCACAAGGTCCTTTGTGGTTGTAAACCCAATGAATCTAATAATCATATATAAAAAGGTGAAAAGCACATAGGTGAGAAGGGAGGCAAAGCAAAGGAGTTATAATCCAACAGTTTTCTAAACTCCCAAAAGAAACATAAAATAATAAAAATGACTTGAAAGGGGAAAATGCAAAAAATATTCTGATTTTCTTATGTATATGTATACACACATATCACACCTTGGAGATTATCCTAATTTGGAAGCTCAGAGTTTTATAGATTATTTTTGTAAGAAGTTGCTGCATTGACACTGTTTATATTTACCTGCAACAGCTATTGATGATCTGATTTAACCCTACCAAAAACTTGTTTCAATATGCAAACTCATTGCCGAGGTAGTATAACCATGTGCCAACACTGACTGCTGTCATCCTGGACACTTAGCAACCGGGAAGCAATTAATGCACCATTGCAGGGTAGAGATATAGAGTTCAGCTCACAGGACACCAATCCCCATTCTGATGTTGTCTTATACTTGTTTAAAACCATAGTGGACAAGTATTCTCTCATCCCAGACCTCGAGACTTAGATATGTGGGTCACCTCTCTGTCTGGGGGCAAAATTTTAGACATTACTCTCTAGTCATGCAGTGTAAGAGACAAGAAACACTTCTTTCAGGTTTAATGATTTTGGTTTGTTTGTTTGTAAGTATTTGGGAAAAGAGTGATCTTACAATTCTGCTTTCTTTTTCTCTCATTTACTACTATATGTGGGTGAGTAGGGGATAGTGAACAATAAATTACACTACTTAGAGATGTAGGCTAAGGCTTTTCTTGTCAGTTGTGTCAATAAAGTACACACATAACATCAGTTTCCCATTACACACATCATTCAGGCTCATATATTACTCAGTATAATGGGAAAAGGGGCCACTGAAATCTAAAATGAAAAGAGAAATTGAAGTACAAGCAGTGAGCAGCAACTGAGCCAAAAAGCAGCTGTGGTAGTGAAACATTTAGTCACTGCTGCTGGAAAAAGAAGAGCTATCACTATTGAGGGCGTACAGTGCCACATGCTGGGAAGCTTTGCAGCTGGTGGGTGTCAGTGGGACTGGAAGGTACTCATTTCTTAATATTTTTTCTTTTTTTTTTTTTTTTTGGTAATGCATTTGCATTTCATTTAAAGTAATTGAATACAAGCACAAACCACAATCTAGCTCATGCTATTGGCCAAGTCTTGTCAGTTGCCTTTATTGCTTGTTTGCATTAGAGTGCAGTTGTCACAATTTGTTCTTAGCCTAAATTCTCATCTTACCAGCTGTGCTACTGTTTGACTTTGCAACTGTGCTGTAAAGCCTTTCTGGACCACCTTCTGTTCAAAGTCCAGATCTTGGAGCAGTATGGTTCACTTATATGACTCATAGGACCAACCTTCATTTTTCGGGCCAGTTCTGCTCTGCATATTGTAGTAGTCAAACTTTAATTCAAGATTCAATATCTTTATTAATGATCTCTGTGAGGGGATCAAGTCCACCCTTAGTAAATTTGCAGACGACAACCAGTTGGGTGGGAGTATTGATCTGCTTGAGAGTAGGAAGGCTCTGCAGAGGACTCTGGACAAGCTGGATAGATGGGCTGAGGTCAGTGATATGAGGTTCAATAAGACCAAGTTCCAGGTCTTGCAGTTTGGCCAAAATAACCCCACGCAGCTCTCAGGCTGGGGGCAGAGAGGCTGGAAAGCACCCCAGCAGGTAAGGACCTGGGGATGCTGGTCAACAGTGGCTGAACATGAGCCCAGGTGTGCCCAAGTGGCCAAGAAGTCCAGGGACATAATGGGCTGTGTCAGCAATAGTGTGGCCAGCAGGAGTAGGGAGGTGATTCTGCCCTGTACTGGGCACTGGTGAGGCCACATCTCCAGTTGTGGGCCCCTCAATTCAGGAAGGACATTGAGGTGCTGGAGAGTCCAGAGAAGGGCAATGAAGCTGAGGAAGGATCTGGTACACAAGTGTGATGAGGAGCAGCTGAGGGAGCTGGAGTTATACAGCAAAAGAAGGAAAGGCTCAGGGGTGACCCTATAACTACAACTAGCTGAAAGGAGGTTGTAGCCGGGGGGGGGGGGGTTAGGCTCTTCTCCCGACCACCTAGTGACTGGACAAGAAGACATAGCCTCAAGCTGCACCAGCGGAGTTTTAGGTTGGATGTTAGGGGGAATGTGATTAGACATTGGAACGGGCTGTCCAGGGAGGTGGTGGTTACCATCCCTGGAGGTATTGAAGAAATGACTGTACATGGTCTAATTGACAGGGTGGCATTTGGTCAAAGGGTGGACTCAATGATCTCAGGGGTCTTTCCCAACTTAATTAATTCTATGATTCTGTAAAGCTGATAAATTCTCCCTTGTTTCAACTAAAGCTGTCTAACATTCATTGGGAACTCCAGCAATGCTCATTATTACTGTTGCTTGAATGGTGCTGTTATTGCTGTAGAACCATAAAATCACAGAACAGTTTAGACTGGAAGGGACCTTTAAGGATTGCGTAGATCAAATCCTTCCATTGGCAGGGACACCTTTCACCAGTCTACTCAAAGTCTCATCCAACCTGACCCCGAGCAATTCCAATGACGGGGTATTCACAACTTCTCTGAGCAACCTATGCCAGTGTCTCACCCTCCGGTGTTTCATAGTAGACCAAAAATAGATGCAACTCAAATGGTCAGTTTTTCTATTCAGATAATGAGTTGCTTTCAGTCCCTGTTTAGGAAGTGTCATAGTTTGTTCTGAAGGTCGCATATAATAGAAAGCTCAGAGAAACAAAAGAAGAAAGGTAAGGTGATATCATCCCTTTCTCACGGAAAGGGGAAGACAGAAGAACAAGGAAGTAGAGCCTGAAGCCCAAGTGATTATTTTAATACCTGAGTTGTCTTTCCATAAAATTTGTAAAGTGAACGGAAGACAGAAGAACAGCCTCGGTTCTGACTTTAAAGCTGTGAAAAGCAAAACAACATTGAGGCTCATTATTAATTATAACACACTAGAAAGGGAGGCAGAGAGGTGGTGGAATTATAGTCTATTTTCTGAACTAATACTTATGAAAACTGGATGGCATCGTCTGTGATTTCATAAATGTTCTGGAAGAAAGTGTAGTGATTGCATAATAACCCCATCAAAAGGGTGGTTGATTAGTTTAGTCAATTTGGCATACATTTCAGCTATTATTTTCATTTGTGAAGCATAGGCTGAATGACACAGTTGCTTTTATCCTGTGCACTTTGCAAATGAGCATCCTAAAGCCTAAAGTGGTTCTTTCTTACTTCTCCACAACTTGGGATATAACTATGACAACAATGTTGAAAGATCACAGTTAAAGAAAAAAGCAAAACTTCAGATTTGAAGGGAATTATGGATTTCTTATTTTGCAACCACCCATTCAAAACAGGGACAAAATCCAGCACAACTTCTATCCTAGAACTGTACAAAGTTATTTTGTCTGTGACTAGGTCACTGAAATACCATTAATATCAGCTCATAGCTATTCTCTCTGACATTTATCAAGAAGGTGAATATTTCTATCATCTCTACTCCTCTTAACTCTATGTTGGAGTCTTGATTGGGACTTACTGCATTCTGAAACATTTGTCCACACCCAAAAGAGCATCTTTAGCTTCACAGGGGTGAAATTCATAGCTGACACTATGCTGTAGATTGGCTCAAATAATCAACTTAGTATGGAATAACTATTTCATGCAGATTTTGTATGATCACACAATCTACATTTTGGAATTTCTGTTTCTCTTCTAACAAACTCATTTATGTCCACTGTCAGTATTTTATTCAAATCAGACCTCATCAACACTTTTTTTTTTTTTTTTTTTTTTTTTTTTTTTTTTTTTTTTTTTTTTTTTTGTGATTTTGTGGTTTAGGAGTGTTATTCCCAAATTTAGTACTCCCACTAAAAAGACCACAAGCTGCTCCTCTTACACTCTCCAACAGGAGGCAAAAAATGGTAAAAATCACAGGTTGAGATAAGAACAACTTTTTTTTTTTTTGGTAGTTGTTCATTCTTTTGTAGGTTCTGAATAACAAGTCAATGCCACATCCTTCCTTGATCTTCACTTTAGAGGAGCATTCCCTAGTTCAAGTGTACTTTATTAGTCTATGGTAACCACACATGTGTTCTACCTAAATTGTGGGAAAAGGATCTTAATTCCATTTTCATACATCTAAGTAAATCTGTCTTGGATGAGGCTAGGTGAGACATGGGAATTGAAACTATGCTGTCTGTCTAAACTGTGTGACCTTGGAGCATTTTGAATATTTGAGTCAAAGGTATAAATCCAGTCTTGGTCCAAAGATTCATCAGCAAAAACTAGGCCCTGTGTATTTGTTTCCAAAGGAAAAAAACAAACTGTGTGAAGAAAATATAGCATAACTGACAGTATTTACAACCAAATCTCGTGCTATTTTATCGTGGTGTCAAGGTTTAACCCCAGCTGGCAACTAAGTACCATGGAGCCACTCATTCACTCACTCCCTGCCCACACACCGGGACGGGGAGGATAACTGGAAAAGAAATTAAAACTCGTGGGTTCAGATATGTAATAATAATAATAGAATCTTAATGAAAAGTGAGACAAGAAAAAGACAGAGAGGAATTAAACCCGAGAGAAACAAGTGAAGCACAAGACAAAACTCACCACCTATTTACCTCTACCTAAACTGTCCCCCAGAAGTAGTTGGCACCTCCTGCCCAACTACCCCAGTTTTATACTGGGTATGATGCTCTATGTTGTGGAAGATCCTTTGTTCTATTTGGGTCAACCTCCTGGCCATGCTGCCCCTTGGCTTCATGCATCCCCACTCATTGGCAGAGCATGGGAAACTGAAAAGTCCTTGATTAGAGTGAGTACTGCTGAGCAACAACTAAAACATCACTGTCTTACACACATTATTCTCATACTAAATATAAAACACAACAGTATCCCAGTTACTAGGCAGAAAACCTACTCTGTCCCAGCCAAAACCAGGACAATGGAGTGCAGGATCTTGGGGTGGTTCTGCTGCACTACCCAGAAGGGATATACCCACTGACTTGGGCTGTTAATAGTTTGTAAAGTTTATTACAGGTTATTTTTTTTTTCTCTCTTTCACACATTTTCTCTCCCAACCCTTATTAGCATTCTGAAATATTCTACACTCTGGATATGTTTTGTTGATTTCTCTGGAGAGCGTCCGAGAAGCCTATGAAAGGTTCCAAACCTCTTTATACATCACTGTTCATAATTCTACATATGCCCATGCATACACCAGAATAAACAGGATATAGAGTCAACTTATGTACAACATGGCTTTGGGAATCCCTATACTTCTTGCTGAAAATCTTGTGTTTTCTACGAGTGCAGCTGGAGAGTACTAGATGTAAAGCAGAAGCGGAACAACTCTGCCATTATACCTCATCAGAGGAGGAAGGCAATGTGAATTCTTCCAGCCATTTTCTTTCATCGATTCTTATCTTGTTTTGTCTTTCAGAACTTTGTTCTATTCCTCTACTTTTCATCCTATTTGTCTGGTTTCTAGTCTTCAGTCACTTTCTTGTTTTCTATCTTATTTTTCCTCTTCTTTCTTTCCTCCAAGAATACTCCCTCTTTGTCAGCTTGCATCCATCCCCACCTCTGTAAAACAGTGTTTTCAAAGTTTATGTAGTTAGTGCATGTTGCTTGCTCTGAGAGAATGAGGGACACAGAAAGCAGTGACTAATATCAGAATCATGAGTGAAGATATGTTTTATTCATAAACCCTGCATCTCCAGTGAAATTAAAAGCAAAGCAAAGGGTCGAAGCTCTGAACCCTCTTTCCTGGAGCCTGTAAACCAATAAAGGCTTTATATTAGCTATCGATATCTATCTCTGACTTGGCTTAATAACATCTTATTCCCTGTTTTCAGCAGCCATCAATAATATTTCTGCCTGCCCGCTCAGGTCCCCATCTCTGCGTGCAATTGCATTATAAGGGTCTATAAGCCCAATTTGCTTCACATTCTTATTTTTGGAAAAGGCTGGCTGGCTTTTGTAATGAGAGCAGCTGCCAAGAAGGCTTGACAGAATTTGTGGCCCATCTGGCTTATAATCTTCATTCAATATCGCAGGAGCCTAAACTCCCAGACCAACTGATAAGTCAGAGCGTATAGGCAAGCAGTGGCAGTAATCTTCCTTGTGATTTCTCATTAAGGACAGGGACATCTCAGTGAATCTCTCATATCCTGGCTATCATAGTTTTGTTTGGTTGAGTTTTTTTCTTTTCTTCTTTTTTCTTTCTTTTTTCTTTTTTTCCTAACAAGACCAGTGTTGTTCCACTTTTTAAAATTATGTTTAAAAAAAAAAACCCATGGCAGTTTAAAAAGTATTTAGCTTCCCTGTATCAAGTTTAAGAAACTAGGAAACCAACAGTCTGATTCTGCCTTTAAACTCAACACCAGTTTACCACTGTTCATACTAAAAGTGTGTGTGCTGACATTGTCCTCTCGGAGCCACAGAAAACAAGGCAATAAATAATCCTGAGAAATCATCCAGCATGTTTCCCTACTGCCATGTGGGATCAGTTAAATCTCCTGGATCCTTAGACCTCAGTCATCTTTGTAGCATCCTCAGACTGTCACATTAGTGCTTTAAATCCTCACTCTTCAAAGGTTTTTTTGATGTTATCTCAACTTCTCCAAAACTTGCAGTTTCCACTCCAAACACAGGAACAAGTTGATTATCCTGAATGCAGCAGTGCTCACACACTCACTTCTTGAACACAAAGATCACCTAATCTTTTATTCTTTCCTCATAAGATGTGTTTTTTAGAGCACTGTTCATCTTCATACTCAGTTCTCTCTGAGGACTTCTAAATAACATACAGAGACTCTTGCACCCTCGATGAACCTCCCATGTAGCAGATATGAGTGGGCCACTGTTGGAGCCTGGCTGTCCTTTAACATTTCATCCAGCATCAGCTGTCTAAAAGCTAAACCTTCCTTTTAAACTTATCACTTTGGTGCTTTCTAGGAGCCTAGGCATCCTTAAATGTCAGAGAAGGATAGCTCCAGAGTCCTAATCATCTCACCTAGTTTAGAGATTTTTCTTCAGAAGGTCTGAGATGCCTTTTGTCAAAGCAGACTTTTTCTGTTGACTACAGTGGGGACAAGCTATGACCAGAGGCCCAGCTTTTACAGGACTATCAAGATCAATTCCTCTATTAGCAGAGGAAATGAATAATGTATTTTTTTTTTCTTACAGCCCTGCATGTCTCATCTAATTTTTTTATTTCTTGTAAGATGAGAAGTCCACATTTTTTGTTCCTTCCATGCTAAAGCATTTATCACTCTTGAGATAAAAATTGAGCTCATGCAGGCGTTATCTGTAATATGTTGGAATTTTTTAATGCACATACATTTCACAAAAGCCTCTCAGATCTCCTAGAGCTTTGCCACACCTGATGAGAAACAGCCCAGGAGATATTAAGGGAAGGGACAACAGGTCAGTTGGCTAAACACAGGAAAAATCCTATGTTCATATAGTATTTTTTACACATTCTTATGACTCAATTTTTCAATGTTGAAAACCTCTCTCAAAGCAAAAATAAATAAATAGTAGCACAGAATAAAACATAAAATAAAACATGAAGAATTGTACCTTACATGAAAAAATAATTTCATAAATATGAGAATAAAGAGTATTTGAAAGGCATATGACAACACTGGAAAAGAGAATGGATAGTTTAAAATACTGAGGAACCTATTTGTCCATTAATCTTTTTTTTTTCTCCACCGATGTTAGACCTAATTTCAAACATGTTAGACTGTTATAAAAGTAACCACATGACACTGTGCTTTAAAACCCATTCAGCTGTGTGGTCATCCTCTGTTTCATAGCATAAGGTTTTATGGGGATGAGGAAAGGAAAAGTCCATTACAAAACTCCACCAGCATGGCAAATAATTTACTTCACAGGTGGGTCTGCTGATTTTTTTAGGGCTCATTGCAGTTTGAAGAATGACGCTGTTTAAGTTCTAACACTGCTTATTGTGCTGCTACCATGTCATAAGAATTGCAGGGTAAGAAAATAATACAGGTGAAAAAGATTTTATTTCATTTTTTGGCTAAATTTTCCTCTACCCAAGCAGTTCCCTGTGATTTCAGTCATGGTGGATGGATACAGGAAGGATTCTTTATAAGAATCTAGTTTTCACACAAGCAGCAAGAAGCAATTTTGAAGTAACACATTTTGGGAAAAGAATAGCTGAAGTTAGAAATAGTTAGCTAAAGGTAAGCCACAATCTGGAAACTACAGATTACCTGCTTGCAGAAGAGAACCTCAGCTCATTAGATTGCTAACTCACAAACTCATTAACTCTCTGCTTATTAAGTACTTAGCTCCATTTAGTTCAGTGCTCATCTTACTGTTTAACATATTAACATATTAACATATTAACTGTTTAACATATTAACATATCTGACTCGGAGTTGGTTTAAAGCAGTTCATTTCAGTGAACTTCAACAAGGTTTAGCAGTAAAACTTACCCCTGCTCCTGGTTTGTTTGGTTTTGTTTTTCTGTTTTTGTTGTTTGGGGTTTTTTATGTTTTGGTTTTTTTTATGTTTTGAGTTTTTTTGTTTGTTTGTTTGTTTGTGGATTTTTTTGCATCTGAGTTGCATAGAACTCATATGATGGAAGCATTAAAATAAAATCAAGGAATAAAAGGAGTCATCAACCTTTAGTGTTCTTGGAAAAAAATAATATGACAGAACAGATTTGTTTCCAGATTTAATCTTTGTGTTTTTCTTCATCAAACTTGAAACCATATTTTCCTGAAATATTTAAAGCTGCGAATTGGCTAGTGTGTGAAGGACTGATGTCTGTTCCGCTAAGTAGTGCATGTTTCTGATTTGCAAAAGAACTCCAGCTTTTGCTTATAACATTCAAAAGCTGCTTATAGTTACTGCAGTCGTACGGGTTAGTCATGCGCTAAAAGTGAAGCAGGGCATGCTGCAGAAAACTTAAAATTGAAAGGAAAATCATGAGCTGTCCAAAAAAATTTAATCTGTTGATCTAGGATGACAAGTATTAAAAATGTCATACATTTGTGGCAACTTGCGGCCTGGAAAGCTAACTTGTGCTTGTTGTTCTTCCCCAAAGTCAGAGAGAGTGAAATGTACAATTATTTGTATTTCATGAGTTTCCAAGTAGCAGATGGGCTCAGTGTCCCACCATCCCACATTTGTTAAAGAAAAAAGAAGTCAGGTAGGTAAAACATAGGAAGGAAAAATTTCCCTATCTCAGCAGACTCTTGTTTGGTGTCTCCATTTCAGAGTTCTGGGATGCGAACTTGAATTTCAAACAGAGCAACCCAGCAACCCACCAACCCCTAAGTCTTATTGTCGTGCAACCTTTTCTGCTCAGCCTTTTCCAAAAATAAACACTTTGGATACAATTCCGTTTTGATTTTGTGGTGTAAAAAGATAAGAAAAAAACTACCTGCCTTAAATTATGACAGAATAACAGAATGGTTTTGGTCAGAAGGGATCTTGAAGGTGATTCAATTCCACCTCCCCTGCTAGGGGCAGGGATGCCAACCACTAGACCAGGTTGTTCATGGTTATGTGTTTGATAACTAATTTCAGGTTCTATGCTTTGCAACTGTGGTTATAGCTCCTTCTTCAAGACAAAGGTACTGATGTAACTTAAACCAGCATTATGCTCAGAATATCTTTTTTATTATTATTATTTATTTTCTTTTCTGGTGCGTTTTTATTGTTTTGTTTTGTTTTGTTTTTCATTTGTTTGTTTTTCTTTTTTTTTTTTTTTTGTCTGTCTGAGTCTCAAGGAAGGACATCATTATGATTTACAGAAGAACTATGTTTAAATGTTTTGGGATGATGAGATTTCAGGTATTGCAGTGTTCTGGTTAAAGTTCCTAGAGCTGCTCCTGCTATTTATACTTGTCAACCCAAAAAAAGGTGGAAAATGGTGACAAGGGTAAGAAAGAAATAAAAATAGCACCAAATTAAGAGTAAATAAAATTATTTCCAAATCCTTCCTGCAGGGTCAGTAGTAGTCTACATCCTTAACAATGTAGGAAGCAGAATGAAACAGGGGGGAAAAAGGGACGTGAGATGGGGAAAAAAAAAGTTTCTATAAAAATTCAGCTTCATTAATGGGAGATGCTGCAAGAGGGGAGTTCAGGGATTCATTATCTCAAAAATAGCAGTCCAAACTGACAGGAGTGGGCGAAAACTTCCTGACCCTATGGACTAGTGGATTTCATAGTTACTTGTATTTGTCTTTTTAAAAGTTAGGAGGTGGGGAGGGAAAAAAAAAGGAAAGGAGTAGCCTGCTCTCTGAAGCCTTAGGGCTTTTCTGATACTGTGGAAAGGAAGTAGAGGGAAAACGAAGCATAAACAAACTAGAGCTCCTGCCCGCAAATAACCAATAGAGACTAAAAATACTATTACAACTGTACAATAGTTTAAGGCCAATGTATTCCCTTTTCTAAGACTGTGAAAACCTGATCCACATAAGGCATTAAAATTCATAACACATGAAAATTAGGAACTCCTGGAAGCAGTTTCTCCTTCTATAAGTACAAATTTTCACTGCCTACATCTAGCATTTAAAGGAAACCATCCAGATAATTAAAATGCCTATAAATGAAATGTCAAAGTTAAATGTTTTTCTTTTTTTCTTTCCTTTTATTTTTTTTTTTTTTTTAAGAAAAGTTTTACTGCTTAGGGAAAGTGAAACCTTTACTCTAAAATCATATGGCTTAAATGCCACTATCTTTGTAAAAGAACAGAATAATTAAGTTTGCCATGTTAAATGGGTCTATAGGTCTAACCCTTTCACTGCTCAGTATGTAAACTTTATGAAAGAGGGGAGGTATATAATAAGTGTATATATTGTTTTAAATACTGCCATCATTTCATTATTTTAAACGTGAGTCATAGTGCATGTAGCTGTCACTCCAGTGTTCTAGGAAGAAATTAATCATGTACACAGAAAAAATTAATAAAAAATCAGTATTTGGCAGCCTTCAGATTCCTTTTCATAACTCTCATTTTTCTCTGATAGATGGAACTGATGAAACAAGGAAATAAATCATGCACAATTAAAATGAGTAAAAGCTGAGAAGACTGTATCAGTGATTATGTTAAAGAAAATGGGAGGTGGAGGGAATTCAAACATGGGTTGGATTCTCTCATTTATCATTCATTGACACTGATACCTGAATTTTAATTGAAACCTCCCATGTGGTTGGCATCTGTCAGGATGAGGCAGATTTTCAGCAGGAAGAGGGGCAAACTTAGTTGTGAGCCGGATTTCAAAAGTGATAGGAAGCAGTAGGAGCTCTTCTTATCAGTTACCATCATGGTGGCCTGGGAAAAATGCTGGAGTTTTAGAGGGTTCATCTTCCCCTTCTGCTATGAATGGTACTCAAATAATATACAGCATTTTGTGTGTCCTCACTTTTCCAGATAAATTGGTATGTAGCTCTCTACATTGTGGGAGCTATAATCCATTCACAGAACCACAGTTGTGATGAAGAATGGAAACATAATTCACCATTCCAAATATCTCTGGGGCACATTTGTGGGATGTAACTATTTTAATCAACATACTTAAGCTGTATTTTTTAATTATTATTTAAAAATTAAGTGGTATGGTGGGGAAATAAAAATATCGGTACAAATTTTTCACCACAGACCAAATCTTTTTGAATTACTTTTTTCTTATTATTTATACAAATTATTACTATCCATAGAGATGTTGTGGAAAGTAAAAAAAGAGTCTGTTTTTGAAAGAGAATTCTTGTCACTGATAAGGATAGGGACACTACAAGATTTATTTTCTGCCAATAAAACACTCTTAGTTTTGCAAAATAGCTAAACAATCAGGTTGATAGAGATAAACAGATTAATTTCTTCTGTGGGTAAAGCATGGCACTGATTCACCAGTTGGTTTCCTTGGTGTGGAGTCTCTTGGTTTTCAGTCTCCAAATACTCAAGCCTAATTTATTCTTGCTTCTTTCCTGCTGGTTGATGATGTAATACTGTGTAGGAAGTAGGTAAGAACTTAATCCTGGTTCACGTGGCATATCTGCACTGTGTACCTTTGGGTAGCAAAACTCTAGTAATTAAATTGCTCAGCAGAATATTGTAAGATTTTCTCATCTACTGAATGATGAAGGAGTTTGCTACCATTTTCTCCCTTTTAGATCAGAAAGAAGGAAGGATAAATGTGACCTTTATGGTTTTCACAGTATCAAAAGAAAACTCCCATCACCTGACTACTGTATTAAGTGCAAGTGTAATTTATGTTACAGGTGATACTGAAACATGTCTCAGGTTACACTCAAGAATACAGAAGGAAGGATTACCAAGGTTGTCTGCTGAGATATGAAAACTCAGTTCTCACCAGAAGCTTAAGGGAATTAAGCTTCAAAGCCAAACACATTCAACAGCTTTACAAATCATCCATCAGCTATAAAAGCAAAACTGACCCAGCTGTTGAGAAACTAAGCTCAAACTCAAAAAGTCCTCTTTCCTTGTTCAACTGATACCACTTGCTTCTTGACCATTTTTTAGGTATTATAACACTAAAATGGGAATAACCATACTCATATCTCAAAATATTGCTGGGAATATAAGTATTATGATTCTGGGTTTTTTTGTTGTTTTTTTTTTTTTCTAAAGTCAAGTTTAGATTCTCTGGTAACGAAAGTCAGAAAAAAGGATAGATAAACAAGACAAGTGAGTGTAAAGGAAAAAAAAAAAACATTTTGATCTGACTTGATTTCACAATGTCAGCTGAATCCATGAAACAGATGGGACTTTCCCAGGGTGGCCTGTGACAGAAAGGGGCTAGCTTTCAATCCACACTTACTTTTTCGATTATTATTATGTCTTGGCTGGAGGAACATTTTAATCCCCATCATTTTATTCATAAGAAAATTTGGTACAAAAGAGAAAGGACTTTCCTGGGGTGATGGACAATAAAGAGAGAATGTAGCATTTTGTCTGTGCTCTGAAAACTACAGAGGAAGCAGCACTGAAAGGCTACCCTGGCAATACTATGTCGTAATACAAAAAATATTGCAGTTCTGGGTGCAAAAATGATTGGAATCTGACAGTTGTTATCAGTATCTCAGTATTTCCTGCTTTTCTTTCATCAGAAAAAAAGGGAATAAGAATGAGGAAAAAAAAATAAACAAAAATCCTTTATAAACAAAAAGTGGGAGGGTGTAGCCAGTCTAACATCAACAGAAGAATTGTGCATAATTCATTAACTGATGTATCATGTAATATGTAGAAGCTGGAAGGGTCTCGCAAATCAAATCATATATATTTGCATGGATCAAAACTCACTGCTTCTGCCTACAGATCTCCACATCCACAGGCTGGAGAATGCTTGGTATCACCTGCCAGTGCAGTGTGTGTGAATCACGATGGATTCCAATGGTTTTGTGGTACCCTACAGCTGGAATATGCACAATGGATGTGTTTCACAAGGTCTGAGAATTGTAATTCATTTGACTTCAGATGCTTATGGGTAGATTCACATAGGCTAAGAAGTCACTACAGGAGTTTAAATTAAAGGTGATGATAAATAGTGGTGTATTGAGTTGTGGGAAAGAGTCTAATGACGTGCCTTAAGGACTAACACTGGGTCCAGCTCTATCTTCACTAATGATCTGTAAATGAGAGTCAATAGCACAGTTATTAAATTAATGGATGCAACTAAATTGGGAGGTGTTGCAAAGCCAAGTAAGGTGAGAAGAGCAATGTAAAAGGATATATGAGACATGGTGATACAAGAACAATCCACAACTCAAAGCTGTAGCATGGGATGAAAATCAGATGGAGAATAGGTATATACCCCAGGAGAACGAGAGAAACACTTGGAAATTAGTGCTGCAAGAAGAAAATAAAATAATAGAAATAACATTGTTTAGCAGAATGGATGTCAGTTTTTGCAGTATGATATACTCAGAACAGACTGAAAAATGATAGATTTATTTCTGTTTGCATACACAGAGATACTATTTCAGGGACAAAGAGTAGCAAGTTACCTTTCTGTTGAACTGCAAAGATAAAAGGTTTTGAGTTGTGAAGATAAGAGACAAATTTTTACTCAGGTGAAAAGGTGTTTGTAAGCCTCACTTTAGTTCCTCTTTACTTGGTGAAAGACCAAGGATTAGATTCTTCAGAGTATTCAGGTATTTAGATAGATATGTGCCTAGTGAGATTTTCAAAACCATCTATGCATTGATTTTGATGGGAATTAGGCATATGTGAACAGTTGGAATACTCATTTGATGTCTATTTGCCTCTTTATGCATGTTAATAGCTATATAAGTGTTTAAGCTACTTCTGAAAATGGATCTTAGCTATTTAAATGAATTGCGTCTTATGATGCTTAGGCTGAAATAGCTTTAAAAATCTAGGCATTAAAACCTGATTCCTGGTATTTCACTTAGAGCCAAATGTAGGAGTCATCTCCCATAACACAGGTTGCCTAAAATTTTAGCCTCCTGTCTAAGCTACATGTCAAGGCTTTCTGTAATCAATGAAGGGAGTTAGATACCTCCAGAGAGTGATTCATCCTAATATGGTGCCTAAGAGAGGTGACCCATTTCCACCTCTCTCCATTAACTGCGGAGACAAGCTAGATAATGATCCTTGCCCAGAATTCACTTTTAGCATAGATGAGGGAAAATCATCCCCACTGCTATGATTCTCAAAGGTAAACTCCAAAACCATTGATTTCAGGTTAACGTCACCTATAAAAATGGAATAAAGCTTTGATTTCATCAGAGAGATGTAGGACGTCTGCTACAAATATCCAGAATTATGAAAGAGAATTTTCTATCATTAACACTGGTGTATTCAGCTGAGCAATACTAAAAGAAAAATTAAGTGACAAGTTTCCAGGTAGTATAATATAATGCTTATTTTAGATATTTATCCTTAATAATTTATTAAATTATTTTTTAAGCGGTCAACCTCCTTTGTGGTCTTTTTTTAGCAAGTACTAGCTCCTACTATAAGCTAATTTTTAGCTGAACTGAAAGTGCTGTTTTTGTTCATTGTCTCCATAATGAATTTCAGAATAATTATGAGAAGTGTTTGTTAGGAATGCCTCTCTTGATCATATGAAATAGATAATACCCCTGTTGTCCCAGGTGTTTGTTATTCAGATTTCATCAGGTAACCCAGCAAAACAGGATCTTCCCAGATAAAAATAAGTTCCGCAGGCAGACTTTGGAAAGGGGAGAGGAGTGCATGTGACTGAAGACAGCGCTGCCAGCGTGGTGCTCTGTGCTAGCAGACTGCCAAAAATAATAGCAGCAGCTTTTCTCTTTTCTTTTTTTATTTTCTTTTTTTTTTTTTTAAGGAGCTGGTTATAGAGGACCTTTCACGTTTGGACAAGAAAAAAATCTATACTAAATTCTTTTTAAACTTTGCTGCTTTGTTGTGTTTCTTTAAGTCTATGTCCGCAGGGAGAGGTACTGCCTGTGGTTTACGGAAGACGACAAAGATATGATTAAATTAGCCCTCCTATTTCAACAACAACATCAAGAAAAGTTGTCACAGTGCAGTAAGGTCTTCCAATAGGATGTGGAGGATTTTTTTTGCTGCTGTTGGGTTTTGTTTTGTTTTTCAAATTATTGAGAATAATTGTTATTCATTAATGACACTCGGTGTTTCCATATAAAAGGACCATTTGTCCAAAGAGCTCAAACTCTTTAATAGAGATACCAGCAGCACCACTATTTCTTTTTGTGGGTATGACTATTGAGGTAAAAACGATTATGAAGGTTGTCCAAGGTTGAACATAAATTCAGAGAAGGCGGAAGGTTGACAGAAACATGTATGCATGTTGGCTTCACAGAAAGAGGAAAAAAGAGCAAAACTTAGATTTTGGGAAACCGAAATACATAATAAAACTCAGGTTCTATAGTAGCACAATGAAGATCTTTGCATGATCTTTTCTTTCTGCATCTGTGTTTTATTTCTGCTTTTTAAGAGAACTGTTTTCTCTCATGTAGCCATGCACTTTCATTTTTCCTCAAAAAAAAAAAAAAAAGAAAAAAGAAAGAAATCTCATCATACCCTTCAAAACTATGATTCTGAGAGCTCACTTATAGATGGTAAATTAGAGAGCCCTTAAAAGTGTAGCTGCAAGACTGTGTGAGGACTGAGGAGCTGCAAAGACGAACCTCTGCAGCACAAGTCTTCCTTTTGAAAGCTGGAACATGGGACTTACAATTCTAATCTGCATTAGTTTTATGAATTACATTTTCAACATTAGTCTAAATGCATTATAAACAAATAATTGAGCAGTACTTGAGTACTCATATCTTTGACATGATATCTAACTGGGCTTTACCCATGACCTAGATGTAGAAACTAGATATGTTCAAAAGCCCTTTTCTCATCCTTGGGGCCAAACTGTCTTCTAAAGGTATATATACCTATTTTTATCTCTGTGAGGATGATTAATCTGTGGATTATACCCTTAGGCCATCTAAATTACGGGTT
Source organism: Pipra filicauda (assembly GCF_003945595.2). Classification (NCBI taxonomy): domain Eukaryota; kingdom Metazoa; phylum Chordata; class Aves; order Passeriformes; family Pipridae; genus Pipra; species Pipra filicauda. The sequence continues at coordinate 136,775 of NW_024104084.1, read as the reverse complement.
GCCTAAAGAGATGATACTGTCAGATGCATAGAGAATTACCCCATCTGCATATGCAAATTCAGGCTCTAAATAATGAACTTGACCTGTTGAACCCTTTACGGGTTGGTCTGATAGGATTTAACATATACAAATAACTTCTCTAGAGCTTTTTGAGCATCCTTAAATTTCTTTGTTCTACAGTTGAAGTCATCTTTGGGAAATGAATTTCCTCTAAACTTGGATCAACTTCTCAAGTGTCTACCTAAGAAGAAGGAACACAATGATTCTATCATAACCCTTTTTTTATGTACTTCCATAAGGAAGCTGTGCACTTAATTAGCTTCTTGTGATGGTAAAAATGATGCATTTTCAGAAATGAAAGCCCGGAATATGTAAACACTTACTGAAATGAGCAATTCACTTCGGATATGAAAAATGATTGCCATTCACTTAAGGTCTTAAAGGACACTCAATTGTTGTTATTCTGCATGGAAAAAATGTGCCTATTGGTAGTAACAAAAAATACATTTACTATTATTTAGATTAAACCTTGTTTCCTCTTTCTGTATGTATATGTTTTTTTCAGGATGTCAAGTAGTCCTTTTTAATGTACCGCTTCCTTAATTGTTTGTTTGAGTCTTCAAGCCCTCACAACAGAAAGAAGAAGAATGGAATTGAACAATGAAACCAAAGTGTTTGAATGCATAAGGGAAATGTTGGAATTGAATCATTCTGATCAATTCTGAAGTGGTTGTAGCTTACTAATTATTATTATTACTGACTAGATTTCAAGTAGATGTCTTAAATGACGTTTCTTTCCTTCATCATTGTATGGAATGCAAAATCGTCAAGAAAATGCATCCTTTGTTCTTAAACACTCTCAGGGATTTCAACTACAGTTGGGGGTAGTCTGTCTTCTGAAATTGGGACTGAAAATCTGGACTGAAATAAGTACACTAAGAAGAGGAAAAAGGATGAAGTAGACATTATTCTCAACAGAGAAGACTTGAGATGACTGTTCAAATGGCAACTTTCCTTAGGATCAGAAGATTAAATTCATTTCACTGCATTTCAGTCTTTGAATTTTGGAGCTTTATGAGTGTTGGTGGAATAAGTGACTGAATTATATAGGTTACCTCCTCATGTCAAATGGAAAAAGGTTTTGAAGGGGTAAGAGCGGGGGGAGGTGCATATATTTGACCAATGCTTACTGTGACCTTAACAGGGAGTCAGAGTGAATTGACAGAGATGAAAAAGAAGTGCACATCCACCAACCTGTGTATAATTCAGGATATCTGTTAGTCTTGTACTTTTTTCATTACTTTCTGATAGATTATACTACATTGTATTCACAGCTTTTAGCATCTAAGATGTCTAGACAGAAGCTCATAGTTATTTTACTCCAGTTTGAAATTAACATTCTTTTTGACAAGCATCACTTAAACTCTTTCTGAAAATCTCAAACTACAGTGTTAAATAATATCTAAATCCAGTCTCCCCTTCAGTTAAGTTTAATAGATATTGGATTAGGCCCTTAAGATGCAGCACTGCAGCCCCTAGTTAGTTCATTAAGGGCACGATCCAATACCCAGTGACATCAATAACAGTTTTTCTATTGATTTCACTAGTTTTTTGATTGCACTGTAAATCCTCGATCCAAGCAAAGCTCTTAAGCCTGTGCTTAAATTCATTGCTGGATCCAGTCACAGATAAAGCCTGTTCCAGTTCTCTAGATTCTTTGTGCAGTTTGTCTTTTATTGCTGTGATTAAAATGGTGACTGGGGACAATACTTTTCCAAACTCTCTGATGTGTATAGAGATGAAAGTTGCTTCCCCAACTGTTTTACTGAAGGAAAGAGCACAGGATGGATCGTGGCAGATCTATGGACTCTCTAAGCTCACAAAAATATATCACAAAATATTTCATTAAAGTTGAATGTTATTTCGTCTGTTTTAAGACCCCTAAATTGTTAAAAGAATTGAGAACTATGTTGCACAAACTGAAAGGGGAAAAAAAATCACCACTAACCCATAAGTTGTAAGAGAAGTTAGCTCAGGAAGGAGAAGCTTTAGATCTAGGTTACAATAGAGCTGCAAATGCTGACAGATGACAAAGCATGAACTCTAAGCAGTGTTAGACTCTTCTAATTTTATAGATTTTAACATAATTATCAATGCTTTCCTTTCAGCTATTATGCCATTTTAATTGCATGCAGCTTATTTCTATGGTTTATAGAGCTATATTTGCAACAAGAAAATGAAAGAAGCAAAATGAAAATGGAAGAATTATGCTAAAGAATCTACTGAGTTCTGAATCAGTGCTTTTTACTTTATCTGTGATTCATTTTTTTCTGTTTTTGCCTTTATACTGATGGCTATTATGGGTCAATGACTGTCTAGGTGGTTTTTCTGCTGAAGAAGTCACTTTGAAAAATTTTCAGGCTTCAAAACTTCTGAAATGTCACTTGTCAAAGTTACCTTTTTCATTTCTTCATTTTGTTAGTTCATCTAAATAACCAAGAAAACTTTTCTATTGTTTTCTGTGTCCCTTTCATTCATGCTGTGGTTTCTTTGCCACTCCCTACTCTGGATAGAGGTTCAGAACTTAACCAGAAAAATGAGAAAGGTTCAGCACTTAACCAGGAAAATGGGAAATGTCTCAGGCCCTGCAGAAACCACCTCTTCCAATGGATTTATATCTGGTTTTCCCCCATCTAGTGATGTTAGTTCATTCCTTTATACTCCATGGGAATACATTTCAAAACAGCTACATTTCTATGCATTTTAAATTTTTTCTGGTTGTCTCCTTGGTTTCATTGGTGCTTGGGTTTGCTCCTTGGAATTATTCCTTCATTCTTTCCTTAACACAACTACCTCAGCAGCCTAGGATCTTCATCATGATTAATATTATTACAAACATGACAAAAAGAATTAACAATTATTAGATGCTTATTGCCAAGCTCTGCAGGGCGAAATCATCATCTGCCGTGCATGTGCAAAGCATCTACCACAAAAGGAGCCCACCTTTGTTTCGAGGCATTACAGGGGATATATTGAATGTGATATTATCTATCTGTAACACATGCAAGAATTTGGCCTGCCCTTGCTCCAAGCCATGCAGTTGCTGTTGAGCTATGAGCCAAAAATAATAAGCTCTGGTGGGAGGGTAACTGAATTATCTTGGGCTGAACAACACAGTAACTCCACCAACACACCTTTTAAATTGGAGCTCACTTGTGTCTCGCACCGTGGTCAGAACTATCTCATACCTGCCCCAGATCAGCCAGGCAGATAGATCTTAGTACATACATAACTGTTAATAATAATGGTCTGTTTCAGTGCTTTTATTACAACAACATTACATTTACCCTCTAGGAACTGCTATCAGAATCTTGTCCCCTGTTTATATGTACATGTATAAATATACTAACTGCCAGCAGGTGTGCTGACGAAAAATAAGAAGGTTAGAAAATGTCTTGTAGATAAGAATTTCTTTTCAAATGTTAATTTTTAAGTCTTCTCCCCCCTGCCCCCAGTATGTCTGACTGTAAACTTCATCTTTAAACTTTTTTTTATTATTATTATCACCATCATAGCTAAAGCACATACAGGCAGAACATCAGTTTAGTGTGACCTTTCTGAAATCATAAGCAATTCTTTCTCTTTGTCATAGTGATAATAGAATGGATCAGATACTTCCTGAAGACATTATAATAGAGTTCAACTGTCTAAGCTGTACACTAATGAAAAATGTAAAATCCATCTCTTCTCTACAGTGGTCTCTAGAAGAACAGAGACGCTGTCTTGCAGAGAGCTTTCCATATGGTACATTGGGTTCTCTGATATTTCTTGTACTATATGGCAGATTTCAGCGTGGACAGGGCAGTTTTTTTATTTCCTCTTCTGAATGCTACTTCTATAAAGACATGAATGTATTAACTAATAACCTTTTATCTACTTTCACCCATTCTTTCCAAACTTCCCTTGCAATAGCAAAATGCAGTGTGATACATGAGACAGTGGAGGAATGTGATAAATGTGTAACTCCTTTGACTTTTCATACTAATCCAATCCTTCAGCAGGTGTAAATCAGTGAGGCTCCACTTACTTCACTGCACTTTTACAACCATGACAGTTGAACATCCACTCCATAGTGTTTAAGGAAATTATTGGTTTGGTTTTATCTTTATGTAGGGGGGAAAAAAAAAAAAAAGGAAATATTTAAAAAAAATTAAGTGTAATTTTTGATACAAAAAAACAAAGAGTTAGACTGAAATTTCTGTAAACAAGATTCGTATGTCCATTTCTACAGCAAGCATAACACTGCTAGTGAAGCTGTTTGATTTTTCTGTGTTCAAGGCCAGGCTGGATAGGACTTGGAGCAACCTGGTCCAGTGGAAGGTGTCCCTGCCTGTGGCAGAAGGGTTGGAACTAGATGATCTTTAAAGTCCCTTCCAACACAAACCATTCTATGATTCTATGCTTTTTCTTTATCTCCTTAAACAAACTGAAACAAACCCCAAAATCAAAATAAAACAAAATCAAAAGAAAAATCCAAACAAACAACACAACACTATCTTTCTCTCTTCATTTTTTTATTTTTTTTAGCAAACGTCATCAGTGTAATTTCCTTCTTCTTCTTTTAAACTGTTGATTTGGTGGCCTAGGAAAGGAAGATTGTGAAAGATAATGGAACATATTGTTTTAATTGGCAATTTTATTAAGTGAAAATGATCAACAAGTTGTAGCGTTTGTATTAAAAATAGTGAATTTTGCATTGTGACCTCTCCAAAAAGACAGATTTCAGAAGTTTTCCTTCTGTAATATGTTCATTACTTTGACTTTTCCTTGTGCTTCCAAACAGAGATACTGAAATACCAGGTTTTGCTGGACAGTCACTTTATTTTCAGAGCAGTTTTAAATTCTGTTCTTGACCCCTCCGGTAAGACTGCCAATAAGACTGCTAATTAGTGTCCATTTTGATGTGACATTTCTTATCTCTGTCTCGATGTGTTTAACTTCTAAAAAAGGAGAGGACACTGTGTTCCTACTACACTTGTATATATCTCTAATTTCTGAAATACCAGTTAAGCAATTCTTTTGTACAGCACTTCTTAAGATGTGCTTAACTTTGAAAGGTACAGTTTCAGGTGAGAATTTGGAGATTGGATTTTCCACGTCTACCACTAGATTCATACGTTATTTTGGTTATTCCATTTGGCTTCTCTTCCTTCTCATCTCATTTTTTAATTCAGCTAGTGTATCAAAAAAAGTCACATCAGCTACGATAATAGCTGGCCACTGCTATTTCCATCTGGATTTTCTCTGTTGCTTCCTCTGAAGGTTCAGCTCTGGTTGGGCAGCGTTTCTGTAATTCTGGCCAGATATGATGAGAAAAGAATATGACTGAGTTCTGGTTACTGACCCCTGCATGAGATAAAAGTGATCAATCTGTTACAATCGTTTGCATGGCTAGTCAGAAAAATAACAATTTTTTTTGAAAGTCAAAGGAGCTAAAATTAGAGTGGCTGAAAGATAAGATTTTGTTTTGTGAAAAATGCAAACATATACATGGTCTTACTTCTGCATGTCTGTGCCTGAGATATTTAAAACTTTACATTAAAGCCCCAAAAGTCCCTGCAATGGTTTAGTAAGGCTGTTTAATTTATGCCAGACATGAGACACACATTCAAAACAAACCCCTACCAGATCTGGAATAAGCAACTTTGGTTACATTTTAATCAAAAATGAATGTGAAGTTGAATGCCATGCTTAAACTATCAACACAAAGAATTGTCCTCTTTCTTCTTCTGAAACTTCGTGAATTTTATAGGGAAAACTAAAAAAAGTAGATTCAGCTGAAAGGACTCAGAACCTAGTTCCAGAATAACAAGGATTCTAGAGGTCAAAATAGTGAATTATGTCAATGACAGCATCGCTTCACACTCTAAATCAAACCACAGAGAACTGATTTCATCAACTCAGTGAACTGCTAGAGAAACTGAACTACTGACTCAGTGAGGACCACTTAGTAATTGATAAGCTCTTTAATCACACAGAGAAAGTCAGTAATTCTCAATCAGCTTGAGTCATAGAATAATGGAATCATAGAGCATACTGAGTTGGAAGGGACCCATCACAATCGAGTCCAACTCCTGGTCTTGCACAGGATACCCCAAGAATCCCATCATGTGCCTGACAGCATTGTCCAAACACTTCTTGAACTAGAATCCTGATGGATCCCTTCCAACTCAGCATATTCTATTCTATGGTTCTGAGAGTCACACCATGTACCTGAGAGTGTGGTTCAAATGTTTCTTGAACTCAGACAGGTTTGGTGCTGTGACCACTGCCCTGGAGATCTTGTTCCAGTGCCCAACCACCCTCTGGGTGAAAAACCTCTTCCTGATATCCAACCTAAACCTCCCCTGACTCAGCTTCATGATGTTTCCTCAAGTCCTAGTCCCCAGTGAGAAGATATCAGTGCCTGCCCCTCTTCTTCCCCTGACAAGGAAGTTGTAACCGCAATGAGGTCTCCCATCAATCTCTTCCAGCTGAACAGACCAAGTGCCCTCAGCTGCTCCTCACACAGCTTCCCCTGAAGGCCCGTCATCACATTCATTGCCCTCCTTTGGACACTCTCTAATGGCTCAATATCTTCCTTATATTGTGGTGCCCAAAACTGCCCCAATATTTGAGGTGAGGCTGCCCCAGGGCAGAGCAGAGCGGGACAATCCTCTTCCTGGCCTGGCTGGTGATGTTGGGCCTGGTTCCCCCCAGGACAGGGTTGGCCTCCTGGCTGCCAGGGCACTGCTGACTCATGGACAACTGGCCATCGACCAGGACTCCCAGGGCCCTTTTCTGGCCCTGATTTTCAGCCTCTCATTCCCCTGTCTGTCCATACATCCAGGGTTGCCCCTTCCCAGGTGCTGAATCTGATACTTGCCTTTGTTAAACTTCATATGGCTGGTGATTGCTCACCTCTCTAATTTGTTGAGGTCTCTCTACAGGGCCTTCCTGCCTTTAAGGGAGTCAAAAACTCCTCCCAACTTGGTGTCATCAGCAGATTTACTTAGTATTCCTTTGAGTCCTTCATCCATATAATTCGTGAAGACATTGAAGAGAACTGGGCCAAGGATGGAGCCCTGCAGAACCACACTAGTGACCAAACACCAGTCTGATGTCACCCCATTCACTATAACTATTTGTGCCCAACCTGTGGCCCAGTTGTTCACCCACTTCATGGTGTGTTTTTCCAGCTTTTGTGCTAGAGATTTTGTCCACAGGGATATGGAGAGGGACACATAAAAATCTTCACTGAAATCCAAAATTATTATATCTACTGGCTTCCCTTGATCAGTTAGATGTGTTACCCTGTCATAGAAAGAAATTAGGTTCAACAAACAGGACTTCCCCCTCATGAAGCCATACTGGCTGTGACTGATGACTGCATTGACTGACAGCTGTTTTTCAATACCTCCCAAACTGAGACATGCCAACCAAAATCACGTATGTGATGAAAGCATGGGAAGGAAGGATTCAACCCATATGCAGTTTGAAATGGAGCATGAAGAAGAACAGTTTGTACCCTTGCTCCCTCAATGTACGTCATAAATCCATTTACTTATTTCACACACACACACACTCACACTCACATATAATCCACATTACTATTGTTTTAGTTAGAAACCCAACACAGTAAGAAACCCAATATCAACACTAAAATTCTTATGTAGGTTTTCATTGCCTTGATTTGCAAAAAATACTATATATTTTCTGCAGTGCTGCTGCTTCTGGAAAGGAAAGAAAGCCTGAATGTCCTTTTTTGCACCTGAAAAACATTTTGTAGAAATGCAGCATGAGAAAAAAATCATGAATTTATTGTCTCCAGACAAAGGGAACAGAGCATTTCCTTAGGAAAGGAAACTTTCAAAAGACAAGTTTTGATTTTCTTGTTGCTACTCCTAAGTTGTATTAAATTCTCAGAGCACTTGAAAAGCATATACTTCCCACTCTGAGAAAATAATTTTGGTAACATTTTCTGTCTTTTATATTCTTTTACTTGTTAATGATCTGATTTATAGGATCATTGATGATAGGGCTTAGGAGAAGTCTCAGAGGGTATATAGTCCTTCCCTCTTCCCTAAAATGGGATCAACAGCTGTTGATCCTGACAGATATCTGTTTAGCTTTGTATTTACTAACTTGTGTGGAGCTTCTTCTAGAATCTGACTAAAATCTGTCATAGTGCACTACATTTCTTGTGTCAAACAAGGAAAGCAGGTTTTACCTTTGCCTTTGCATCTACCTTTTCTTTACATATCCAACGTATATTTTCTCACTATATTGCTATAATAAACAATAGCAATTTTTTTTCCCTTTGATTAATTTTTCTAGGATCTGACAGGTCACCTTACTCTCCTCTGGGCGTTTCTGAGATGATTCATCTATTTCTTCAAATGTGACACCTCCAACCAGTTGAAGCACTTTAGCTGAAAAATGGCCAGTGAAAGAAAACCAGAAAGATTAACTGTATATATTGCATGTGATAGTTTTGCATATGTATGCCAATATTCTGGTGGGGATTTTTTCCTTGGTTTGTATTTAAATATGGAACTGTTGAGTCATGTTAGGAAAGTGACTTACAAAAAAGCATCAAATCTACTTTATTCAGAAATTTTTTCTGATCACTGGTTCCTCAACTTGTATTTGTGCAGTTAGTTATTTTTAAATGCATATGTCCTTTTTAAACTGCATCATATTTTTCCAGACCATTTATCCAATTTGTCAAGATCATTTTACATTCTAATCCTGTACTCCAAAGTGCTTGCAGATCCTCTGCGTATTTAATAACCATAATCTCTCTTCCATTATTCAACTCTTTAATATTTCTTAAAGGACCAAGTACTGAAATTACCCTAAAGTACATCTCAAAACCACAATATCTCCAGAACACCCATGTATTTTTCAAAGCATACACAGGACAATAACTTTCCTTTAACCCTGTGGCAGTTTAGAGAAATATTATGCGGTAATCAGACTACCAAAGCTACTGTTTGTCTAAAACAAACAAATAAGTGTGATTACTAAAATTAACTACCGATGCAATTATTATATGTGCTGAGGGAAAAATGCTTAAGTTTGGAGAATTTGAATGGCTGAATAATAACAGCTCATATTTCTGCACAAGGGTAAGATCACGTGGTATGTTAATAACTCTGTGGCGAGGAATGACAGGCAGTGGGCCAACATGCTCCAAGAGGTGTCCACAAAACACAGAAGTGTTTTTTGGGGTTTTTTTTTGCCTTTTTTATATTTCTAAAATTATAATCCTTTTGGATCGAATAAAGACCAAAATAAAGTTTCAGAAAATCAGCCAACAAGTCAGACTATCACACATAAAGTGCAATTCTTCCACTTTTGATAAGTTTTTTTGTGTACTTGCAGTAATGACCTTCAGTTATCTTTACAGCTCACATACCTTTCAGCTGGCTTTAGATATTGAGCAGCTAACTAACCCTAACCCTACAGTACAGTAGTTCTGGCACTAGTGCTCTCTGGTTGATATTTTTTTAACCTTGAAACTATCTCCATGTATTTTCTGTTACAGACAGAAAAAAATCAGAGAGTATGAGGCTACATTAATATTATTTATTTCTTCAGTGTTCTTTTCCCCAGTTGGTATTTTTTCCCTCTTAAAATGTATAAAAAGAAAACCATGGCAAGCAATCTTTCACACTTAAAAAAAATAAATAAGTCAGTCTGTACTTCTTTGTGTAGGAAAGAAAAATAAACTCTATGTCTATGAGTAGTGTGAAATTTGCTTGCCTCTAGAAAAGGATGTTACTTGGGTTTTTTAGGTTCTTTTCATATAGGCAAAGATCCACCTTTTTTTTTTTTAATGATGTTGTCATGATTTGAAAAAGAATAAACAATGAATAGGTTAGGAATTTTTATAGTGGAGATAGGAAAAAATCTGAATTACGGACTACTGGAATAGGAAAATTGGTCTACCTGGTTTAATTTCTCAAATTGTAAATGTCACAGAAAATAAAATATTAAATTCTGTATCAGCCATTGTTCAGGGTCAACCAGGTAGAAAGCAGCTTGACAGCAAAGAATGCAGATTTTCTTGGTGGGAAACAAGTTGAACAGGAGTCAGCAACATGTCCTTGCAGCAAAGGGGTCAGACCCATCCTGAGCTGCATAAGCAACAACACAGCCAGCATCTCCTGGGAAGTGGTCTTTCCCTCTATTTGACCCACGTGAGACTGCAACAGGAGCCTTTCTGTGTCCAACTTTGTGGTCTCCAGACAAGAAGGACATGGAGAGACTGGAACAAGCCTAAGGGAGACCCCCCAGAGTAAGCAGAGGGCTGGGGCACACATGGAAAAGGAGAGAATGAGAGCACTTGGTTTATTCAGTGTTCAGCAGAGAATGGCTCTGGGGAGACCTAACAAGAGGCAAGGACAAAAATCAGAACAACCTGTCCTAGAAGGTGCACAGCAAAAGGGAAAAACCCTACATGTTGCAACACAGAAAGTTCCAATTAGATACAAGTGTAGGGTTTACAATTGGTTTCCTGGTCCTCACCTGAAAATGGTCAAGTTCTGTAGCAGGAAGGCTCAGAGAAGGTGTAAGAACTACATCCTTGAGAGACATTCAGGAATCAGCTGGATCATACCTGAAAAACCTGCCTTGAGTAGCTCAGATTTGAGCAGGAGTTTGGACTACAGGATACATAATTCTGTATTTTATACATTCTCTTAAGTACTACAGGGAAGGAAAGTCAGTGTAAAGCTGGCAGGCCCTACACAATCCTAAGGAATCCCAAAGACAGTGGCAAAACTGTTCTTACACAGCAGATCAAGAATGCTGGAAAAATTGCTTGAAGCAACGCTATGGTAAGAGAAAGGAGTTTCTATGAGTGGTAAATAAAGCTTTAAATCATTAATATTTTTGGGAAGATATTTCTCCTCCTTCACAATGTCTGATAGTTTCTGGGCTACAGGCTGGCTCTAGCAGATGAGTAAGAAAATTCTTACATATCAAATACTAATATTCTGCCTGGAGGAAAAAAAATAATTTCCTTCTCCATCTTCCTTTTTTATTCATTGCGATAGTGCCAGGGCAATACCCTTGCAGTGTCTCATCCCTAGGAAAAAATGTTTCTCCTGAGCTGGGGCTCCCATGTGCAATTTTTCACCTTTAGTCCACCTGTAGTATGAGTAAGAGCTAAGCCTCTATCTGCCTTCCTAATTCTGCTAATTAAAAAAAAAAAAAAAAAGTATCTTGGAATTCCAAAATCAATCAATAAATATTACTTAAATGTTGCTCTAAGAGCTCCAAAGTCCTGCAGACTGTAATGATCAAAAGTATTTAGACACCATGCAAAGAGACCTCTTTGGACTTGGTCTGAGGCACTTCAGCAAAAGGTGTCCAATTCCCGGTCACATTTTACACCAGGATCCCACCTATAAACAGTTTACAAAGAACTGAAACATGATTGCTAGAAGCTGCAGATGTAAGAATTCTGTGTTATGGATGGCTGGAGGGACATGAGTGAAGTGTATTATAGATTGTTATAAGCCAACTGTTGACCTTTTAGCCTCCAAAACCTACTCTAACATTTATAAAAACCTCTATTAATCATTTATTAACCATTTAAAAGCTACAAAAGAAACCATAATACAAAGTGTGGCTTCTGTGTTTCTACATCTTCTGCCAGGGGGGACATAGTGGCAACAAAAAAGACAGATTGAATATGACAAGATTTCCTGTTTCTATATTTATATATAATAAATATATATTCTGAGTCCTTAGCTGGGATTTAGGAGCAAAAATAAATACATGTTCCCTTTGCTGCTCCTAGATCAAAAGTCCATTCTCTCCCCAGCTACATTTTGAAAATGCGTGTGGGATGGTTTTCCGTGTCTGAGGAGAGGGCAAATAAGATGATGCCACATTAAAATCAAAACCAGAAAAATTAATACAATCCTTGCAGGAGCAGCTCAGAGAGTAGGACTTCTGCAGACGCTTCTATAACCAGCCAGAATGTGAAGCCACAGTAGTAATAACAGGCTGTGGTTTTGCTTTATTTTCATGGCTGCAGTAAGGAGGGTAGGTCTCGGCAGCCTGAGGAGGGTTGTCACAGGCAAGTCACGCTCTGGTTCAGCCATGAGTGATCAGATGGGATCTCACTGAGGTGAAACTCCAAATAAAGTGCAGTCTGTGTTCTCACAATCCGTGAATATATCATAAATGTTAATGAATTGATGAGATGAATTCCTGCCAGGTGAGGAAGTGCTTGCATCCCTGCATTTCAGATTTGGGAGCTGATATTAAAAATAAAAAGAAAAGTATTCCATATATCTGGGACAGATAAGTGTAAAAACTATGAAACCTAACAGCTTTGATCAGTGTCATATTGTCAATGAGTAGGGCTGCCAAAGTCAAGTATCTTAGATGAATGTGTACATATTTGCTTAACTAGATATGGTTAAAACTATAACTCTGCATCATCTATCTCTCTTTTGAAATTAGACACAACTAATGAACATAAGGAGTATGATATAACAGTTTTACCAGTCTCAAGGTCAGCAATCAGACCATCCTTCCTTCTCCTTATGCACAGGATCACTGAAAAAATTGTGTAATTAAACCAGTATTAGGATATTTTCATCTATTAAGAATCTCTCTCAGTTACAACTGCTTACATCTGGAGTAGATCTTCAGCCAGATGTGAGGTTTTGGCTAAGGTCGTAATGTGGGAAGTTGTAGGGAAAAAAATAAAGACTTAAAAAAGCTCAAGTTCAAACACCATGATAAGAGGGTGCCAAAAGTACTATAAAGATGTTCTGATAATTTTTTTTCTATGGAATAATATTTTAGATTAATCATACTATTCTTAAGGTCTTAGGAACTAGCATACCACAAAAATGTAATAAATAAAAAATGGAAGATAAAACAAGATCCTAGTAAAAAAAAATATCTCATGTTAAATCTCAATATTTGTAACAGTTCCACTCCATTTGGTTTGAGCTAACTCTAAACTCCGCATTTTCTTGTATTGGTCATTTGAGATTAATTGTTTTTCTAATTATCTCAAGGGACAGAGCTAATGTCACTTAGGAGTTACTTCTTATCACCAGAGATGAAAGAATTGATCAGGGTCCATTGGAAATATATATTAAAAGTACATTAGTTTAAACCATTTCCAATGATCTGTTTAAGTCTTTATAGGAAAAAATGGAGTAAAATGTTTTTTTCAGGCAGTTGCAATGGACTAGCTTCACACACAGGCAATTGTTATGTCTCTGCTGAAAGGTTATAACTTTTTAGTAATACTTGATTTCATGACTTCTAACATTTAGTTAGACTTTTCTTTCTCCTACTTTTGTCTGTAACAGGTGTAATACAAACTATGTATGAAATAGATAGTGAAAATAAATCTTTTTTCAAACAACTCTTGGGTATGAAAAGATGGAAAACTGTGATGAAGTTATGATTCAAAATAACCATGCAATGGAGTTGGGATCAAAATCCAGATCCTCTAACTCCCCAATCAATATAATACCAACAGAAGGGTATTTCCTGCAAAAATAATTTCTGTTTGGGTTTTTCATCTGAAAAAAAGTCATTTCTGAGATCAAAGCTGTGAAGTGAAAGGATGAGAGAAGCAAAGCAATCATAAATGTAACCTTAGTTTAAAGACAACACCATGGCTTATTTACCTTTTCTGTAAAACCTTAAAGACTTCATGATATCTTATCTAAATTATTATACTTAAGCCATGCTAGCTCTGGAATTCATTAAAATATGGTAATTAAAAAAAAAAGTAAACTCAGAACCAACCAAACCTGAACCTAGCATCTGCTAAATTTTTTTATTCTCAGTTGTACATGTATTAGAGCAGTTTAGTACTGGAAGGTGAAAATGTATGTATCCTTGTTAGAAAGGATAAAGAAGGTGCTTCTTAAAGTCGCATTTCCCTGAAGGTGATTGGAGCAACACCCCTGATTTTGAAATCTAGAAAATTTGCGTCTCTGCATGACTCTTTATGAGCTGAACATTTGGGAGTTCTCCATTTCAAATTTAGCCACTTCTTCCCCTACATGGGTTTGTAAGACTGGGAGGTTCTTTCTGCACCATTAAAATCAAGCTGTCTCCTCCTGTAGGCAGCCATGGTGTATAATCTCATTTATAAATTTATCAAGCTCCATTTTTAAACTAGTTATGCTGTTTGATCTTTCTACTCCCATTGAAGGACTGTTCCAGAACTCTGCTCCTCTGATGGTAAAAAAAAAATCTTTCTAATTTCAAGGCTAAATTTATTCATGAGCTGTTTATACCCACTTGTTCTTGTGCCAGTATTGGCCTTTAGCTTAAAAAGCTCTTCTCTCTCCCTGATGTATATTGAACTGTTAAAATATCTGTTAAGCTGGAAATATATTAGACACTGGGTGAAAATCCACCCCTTCAAAGATTAATAAACGTCAAAGACAACGGAATGGCAATTCATAGTTGCATCTTTAGCCTATAAGCTCTTTCACTGTGGGGACCAATGAAGCTTGTTTATTTTCATCCTTTTCCTCTGAACCAAACCAATGTGCTGTACAGTACTGTGTCCTTGTAGAACCATATTAATAATAAATACCAATGGTATGCCAGTTTTTGTCAGGAGAATCAAGAGATCCTGCTGGTAATTCCTTTCTTTAGCCCTGTGAATCCAGATTTAAAATTTTGATCTTAGACTTGTGCTTTAATAAAAACATAATCATGCATGCTTCCCTGATGTGCAGATACCTATTGTCTTCAGTGGGAATTGGCTCAGGCCCTTGTTCAGTTTTAATCAGCATGATTTTCTTCTCCACACAGACTTTTGGAACTGAAACTCATTAACTGATACGGGAAATAAGTTTCCTTTTTTCTTTTTTTTTTTTTTTCCCTTTCTTTTTTTTTTTTTTTTTTTTTTTTTAATAGGAGCTATTGCATTGTGTTTCCTTAATTGCACCATGTCATGTCACATTGCAATGTAAAATGACACGGTGTAACACTTTGTGACATGTGATAACTATGATGAATTACATTCAGAACAAAGACCTGCTTTGAAAGGATATATCTGATCGGGGGGAGAGCAGGTATTTCAAGCACTCCATGGATATTTTGGATTAACGGATAATTCCCCATCACATATCACAAATGTTTAATAATAAGATTATGAACATGCTGGCAGAGAATTTTTCCTGACTTTTATCCTAACATATCAATTTTTTATTTATTGTAGCAAATTAATAACTTCTATGCTTACAGTATGTTTATATATATATATAAGGCTAACTACTTTCAAAGAGATAAGCTTCCTATTCGATTTCTTGGAATAATCATATTAAGCAATGAAATTAATGTCAGACGGGAGAGAAGTGTTCATCCTAGCAGGAATGTTCCTTTCATATAAAAAAAATAGAATATTAATACAATTTTACTAATACATCAACAGAAAAAAAACCAAGCAAGCAAACAGTTAAGAAACAAAACCATCTATGGTAATTTTATCAGATGTCATAGAAAGTTTAAGCACGATTTCTCTTAAACTGTAGTTTTAAACAACAACAAAAAAGTATTGGAAAAGTGTCTAGAAAATGCCATTTTTAGAATCTCACAGTGACTTTCAGATCAAAAGTGCCTGATTCATATCAAAACACAGTTTTCATTTTTTTTTCCCTTCACTGCCAGTAGTACAGCTGCAAGTTGGGATATGAAAATCAAACCATGTTCTTCTGTCATTGAGCCACTGCCAGCAAAGAGGATCTTGCAAAGCAAGCTTAGTTGCTGACAATTTTGTTGATGATGCATGAGACAGAGAAGAATCCAGCACTCCTGTCCAGACTTGCATTGATTCTGAAATGGGCAGTTTATTAAAACTCTTTTTCTCCTTTTTCTTTTTTTTTATTCTCTTCTTTTTTTTTTCCTTTTTTTTTCTTTTTTTTTTTTTTTTTAATCTTGTTTTGGTTTGTTTTGAATTGCTTTGTTTTTTTTTTTACACATGTAAATATGACAGATATAAACCAAAGGGAGCAGAGTGAGAGAATGAGTAGCTAAGTTTCCTGCACATGTTTTTTTAGCTCCAGAGGTATTTCTACTTCTTCTTTGAAAAATCATTAACAAGTTGTTTGCAATACTCTTGTTTTGAAGTTTTTACATTTTAAGGGTAAGTTGTTTAAATATCTCTCTTGATGTCATGAAATCTAGCCTATTTAAAATGAAGTAAGGTTGGCAGCACCCTCCAGTGCTTGAGGAGTTTGAGACCAGTGTAAGGCAGGACCATCAAAACGTCTTCAAAGGTGTTCAAAAATGTCCTTGTACAAACTGATGAAAATGAAGCATGTAGCTGAATGATAAAACTGAATACAACAATAATATGACTATGAGAAAATTATTCTCTTGTTACTTTGGAGGAAGATCTCCCATGTTTATACCTAAGACCCATTTTCTGATTCAAAACATCACAGACCATCATGGAGAACATGTGGACGAATATGTTCTTCTCAGATCCTTCTTCTTCCTGGCATTTCTACCAGAGTTTTTATCTGTATAAAATCCATATGCTTTGTGAGGCTGAAATTTGCTGTGTCTCTGGGGAAAAATTTTGATGCTCCAAAATTTGGTATTTTAGATGTGGGATTGCAACCCTAGCATTCAGATTAGCTGCTTTTCAGAGGAGTCTTGTTGGGTTGGGTTGGTTTGTGTGTTTTTCTCTTGGTAAGTTTAAAACTCAGAATGGTTCCTCCATTTTTAACTATGTTTCCATTTATCTTACCTGTAGTACAGCTCCTCTCACTCCTGTGAGGAAAATAAATATTGGAGAAGTTAACAAAAGATGCATTCAGTTCTCTGTAAAAGCATATGCAGAAACAGCAAGATTAAGTAGCAGGTTTCCTAACAGTTGTGGTGGCAACCATTAGGTCATTGCAAGAGGGAAGCTGATGTAATTGAAACCAAACCCCATTTACATACTTTAGCTGAAGAAGCAGCAGGGGAAACATATTTTTTCTACTGTTCCTGGCAATTTGTTGTACTGAACCAGTATCTGCTTGGCTTAAGACAAAAGGTGACTTTACATGAAAATCTTGAACCAGTTCCTTGACAAAGAACTATCCATAGACATGTATGAGCAATCAGGTCTAGTGGAAGGTGTCCTGACCATGGCAGGGGGGTTGGAACCAGGTGATTTTTACGGTCCCTTCCAACCCAAACCATTCTGTGATTCTATGATTCTATGTTACAATAAGACTGAAGTGGAGCACATCCTTCTCCTCTCAGCAAAGTCACCTCTAATCAAGCCGTTCCTCACAGTCATCTTAACTACTGTTAAAGTGTTCTTAGAGACCTTTTGGGACAGATATCTCATCCCCTTGATCTTGTCTCTCTCACGGGAACTGGGTTCTTCTACCTAAAAAAAAGCCCCAAACAAACAAAAAAACAAAACAAAACAAACAAAAAAAACCCAAACACAAAACTAAACACAACACAAACTTTTAGAAAGGTGCTTTGCTAATTTTGTAGAACTAATTTAGAAGAGAATCTAACCAATTCTGAAAGATAATAAATTACACATTCTCGAGGCAGATGTATGAGAAAGGCTGCTGGACATGTTGCTCCTTTTCCACATGGGGAATTATTATAACAGAGCGCCAGCTCTGATTAACTAGAGGGGGAGATGAAAGAGAGTGAGGATAATATAATCGTGTTTGCTGAACAGTGGACCTGAATGTGCTTAAGGTCAAGCATTACTAATATACAGTCCCTTAATAGGAAAAACTCACAACATTTTTGGACGGAGTAACATTGTCATTATACTGGTTATGAAGAAGAATATAATGGAATAAGGGTGGTTGGATGAATTAAGGGTATGCAGAAGCACTGCTACAAAATTAGAGGAGAGAGAGACTAGGGAGGGAGGGAGGAAGGTAAAGCAGAGGAAGAAAACAAGAGTTAGGCCGAAATTATGAAACACAACTGCAGTTCCTGGGTGCTGTTAACAGCCCCTGGGAATTATCTGTTTTCCAGCTGAATTCAGTAAAGCTGTATTAAGTGAAGGAGAGATTAGCTGGAGAAGCAAAGCAGATTTGTTTTTGTAGTCTGGGGATCTGTGAGTTCCAGCTTTTCCTACACCCCATGAGTATGCTAAATCTGTACTTGAAAGGATGTGGTCTGCTGAGTCATGCCACAGTCAAAATTCTAAGTCTTCCCTTCCTGCAGGGAAAGTCAGCAGTGAAAGGGGAAACAGGATTCATGCAGAGGTTTCATGAGGTCCACATAGACACATTATGTCAGATACAAGAGGGGTTGTTGAAGTATCCTGGGGAGTTGTGTAGCTTTGGGCAGAGCAAGTGGAGAGAACTTATTTTCAAATCTTACACAGAAGTGCCAGATTTTCCCAGCAGAAAGGTTTCATAACCCCTCCCCCCCACGCAAACCCTATTCCCTCAAAGTTGTTCACTATCCAAAAAGGTAGAGAATAAGTCTGTGTATTATGAGTGTATTGGGTCATTGCTCAAGGAGGGAAGAATTAAGGTCGGATTGACGTGTACCTTAACGCTTCATTACTTGGTTTTCAGAAGATTAATTTTAGGCACTCTCTCCATTCTGGAAGGCCATTAGGTACTACTGGGCCACCTTAGCTCTATAATAATGAAGTCTGGGTTACTTTTTTTTTTTTTCTCCACCCAGGAACAGAATAACAGTTTTCACTTCTGTGATGTCCCTTTGGATTCGCAGTTGTGTAATGGGGAGCAGAATAGGATCCCCTAAAAAGAATAGGTGAAAACACACCACCATTGAATGCTCACAGCTTAAACTGGATCAGGATTTAATTTAATGAACCTTATCATGTCAGATTCTAATTGCTGATGTCTGGTGAAGTACCTCGAAAGATATAGGGCTGGTTTTTATTGACCTTAAAGAGAATTGGTTGTATGCATCCAGTATTAAACATTTCCACCTCCTATAGATATTACAAAAGACTTCTAAAATTCATATTATTTCTCAGTAGGAGCTATAGGTCTGAGACAGATGTGCGGTATTCCTCACATCCACAGATTTACTTGCAGTTGGAAAAACAGGGCTGAAGGCTGCATATGAATTCAAAACCTGTGTCACATTCACACATTAGTTCTACCATTACAGGTATAAATTAGTTACCTCTCTAGAGGAGAATGTCCCCCATCAGTTGCCTTAATGGCTTAAGTAGAAGGTATATGTACAGTTCACCTTGCACTCAGCTATCTACTCCTCATCCCTAGCAATTCATGGAAGGTATATATATTAATATACAACTAAGTACAAAATTGCAGTAGAAATTGAAATATCTGAAAGATGAGTCATAGGACAAATAAAAGTTTCCCTCTAAAAATAGAGAAAAAAATACTAGAAGGGTTTAAAATGGTTGTGTTGATATCTGGAATATACCAATGATATTGAAAGCTTTGAAGGTTGAAGTTTTTTCGTGCTTGGGGTGTGGGTTTGTTTGAACAAATGTCTTCACAATAAAGAAAATGTGCAGCTGTACCTTTAACA
The DNA here is from genome assembly GCF_003945595.2 of Pipra filicauda. Classification (NCBI taxonomy): domain Eukaryota; kingdom Metazoa; phylum Chordata; class Aves; order Passeriformes; family Pipridae; genus Pipra; species Pipra filicauda. Next base: position 117,218 of record NW_024104084.1, on the reverse strand, counting down.
TTTCATAATTATAAGACAGGCAGAACGTGTTGGAACAGGGAAGTGTGTGTGAATGGGGGTTAGCATGCTGAGACATTGTATTTCAGCTGTGAAAACCAATACTTGCTCCAGAGATAGGGCACTTGATCAGAAAGGATATTGCAAGATACAAAAGAGCAGATATGAAATACCATTCCTGTGAAGTTCATTTCTTGCTCTTATTACATCAGTTCAGTAGAAAACACTGTGTGCATGAAACTATGGTAGTGCCAGCAATTTATTATTGCTTTTCCAAGATTTTTAGAAGATTTGCATGAGATTTTAGCAGAATTTTGTGCTTTGTGCTCCTTCTCTACCAATAATTAAAAACCTGGAGATCTAGATGATGCACTCGGGAAGGGTTCCTTGTGTACCAGGATCTTTTTCTCCTATTCCCTGTTAACACAACTGCAGTTCTGTGTGACTCTGTCTAGAAAACAAGACCAGTATTTCATCAAAGGAGAAAAAAATTTTAAGGACTTTTTCTTTAATTTCTACTTTTGAGAAGACCCTTTATGCATTTAGGGTTTTTTTTCTTTTTTCTTTTTTTTTTTCAATTTTTTTTCCCTTTGGTTTTGTTGAGAGTTTGTTTTTGTTTTGTTTTGTTTCATTTTTTACTTTGTTTCTTTTTTTGTTTTTGGTGAAGAAAAGGTAGGGAAGAAAAGAAAGATAATGACATGCAGAGGAGAAAATTGATCCTGGGAATTCATTAGCTTAGGAGACAATTTTCAAATTGTGCAATTGCAAATGGATGTGTTCCTTTTATCTTTCTCATATTGTTGTTTCTGGCCAGAAATTTTATCGTGAGTTTGACAAAATCTCACAAAGTCACCGATAGATAGACAGATAGATAGATAGAAAAAAGCTGACTTAAGATATTGGTGGTTTCCAGCCAAAGAAGATATTTGTTCTAGAAAAACCATGGCCTGTTCTCATTTGAACAGAAAAGGAAAAACATTTTTACCAATATGAAGCATTTCACACCTGAGGCTTCATCCTCTTACATTGCATAAAAGACCAATTTCATGAGTAGGGTTATATCTGAACGTGGCCAGTCAAACACTGTGCAACCTGGGAAGACTTTTCTTTCACTAGCTGTGTAACCTGATTCAAACAATTTCACATTTCTGTTGGGATTTTTTTTTTCATTTTCATCTTGACAAAAAATTTTCCCAGCTATGCAGAATAGTTTGAATTCTATGAAGAAATTAGCTCTGTATATATAGATATATATAAATATGTGATACATATATAATTATATATAAAGATGTGTGTGTATTAAGTTTTGCTACTTATTAGTTGTCTCTAAAAAATGTAGTAGTAGACAAGATTAACTTGACTTTGATGCTCATGAAAAGAAATATACCTTAAATGTTGTATCAGTAACAAAGAAACTTTAGACAGGGTTGTTTTTTTTTTCTTTTGGGAGGGGGTTTCTTTTTTTGAGAGGGATCTGTTTTTTTGGTGGGATGGGCATTTTACTGGTTTTCACCATAATCTTGTTTAGATACCTAAAGTTAAACTGGATCTCTTAAGAACAGAAATAAATCAAGATAAAGGAAGAGCAGAGAGATACTGGAACAGGGTGTCCAGAGAAGTTGTGGATGCCTCATCCCTGGAAGAGTTCAAGGCCAGGCTGGATGGAGTTCTGAGCAACCTGGTTTAGTGGAAGGTGTCACCCTGGTAGGGTGGGGTTGGAACTAGGTGATCTTTAACGTCCCTTTCAACACAAACCTTTCTGAGAGTCTACGAAAAACTGTTGGGCACATTAGCCCAGACGCACCTCTAACATGATTGCACTTTTGTAAAATACTGGCCTTTCCTAGCTGCGAATTAGTCACTGTCACCTTCATCACAGGAATTGAGCAACCTTGATAGGGAACAAAACTCCCTATTTCAATTTTTTATTTTCTACCTGTGCTTCCTCTGGGGTATTTTCCTTGCATAGTGTTTGACTGTCCAAGTCCAGATACAGCCCTACTCCCAAAACTGGTCTTTGCAGCAGTGTAAGAGGGTGAAGCCCCAGGGGTGAAATGCTTTATACTGTTAAAAGTGTATTTCCCTTCTTTTACCCCTTTCTCAGTAAAACGGAGTCTCTGACTCTCCTTCACTGACAGAGCTGTGCTGGCAGAAGGCTGTGTCATCGGCAGCTTTCAAATTGCAGCTGGTTGCTAGCCCACTCCTGCAGTAGAGCTGTGACACTGACACTTCCATGCGGCTCACAGCAAAAGATATATTTAACTTAGAATAATATCCCAGCGAGAAGGTGGAAAAGACAAGTGAAATGGCCTATTCTGGCAATCATTCCGAAGCTGGTGTTAATGTCTTTGGATTGCAAAGTGGAGAAAAATAAATAGCCGAAGTGCTTTACCGATTAATGCAAAGCAAATAACTCTCAACAGCCAGGGTCAATGACTGTCACTGTTGCAGCTGTGATCATCACGCAAACTGTCCTCACTTCATTCCTGTAATGTCCTACACCTGCATGCTAGCTGTAAAGAGTCCCCAAAGTGCCTGCTGAGTCACAACAAATGGCACTGGAATGGGAGGAGACATATCAGTTTAACTGCCCAGATAGCAATGCTTGTCGGGGCACATTTGGTTGTCATCCAGAGGGCACTGACAAAAGTTTTTCACCACCAGTTCCATCGTTACAGCTTCTCCCTTCTTGCCCATTCCAGGTTTTTCTAAGAGGGAAAATAAATAGCTGACTGAATTAAATCTAACAAATGGGACATTCACTTTTTTTTTTCTTTTTTTCAAATGCTTGTCAATAACAATATACTTTTCATGTTTCTGTTTGAACATAATCCTGGAGATTAGTAATTAGGAGGAAATAATAGGGCCTGATTTTATGAGATATGGAAAACGTTATTGTTCCTGCTATATAGATGGAAAGAAAATTGGAAGGGGTTCAGAAAAAGGACTAAAAGGATAAGTCATGCCTTCTAAACATGGCTCATAGGCAGCTCTGACTATGTAGCTTATTAAAGAGAAGGCTAAAAGATGATTTGATTGTAGTCAATACATATACGGAAAATTTCTCACAGAGACTGCTGTAAGCTGGAAATCACTGCATAAAAGTTTTAGGGGCTGGAAGACCTTCCTGGTAAAAAGCCATCTGTAACAGAAAAACTAGAATAACTTTGAGTCATGATGAATTCACAGTCACCTAATATCATTTCATCAAGATTTCATTTCCCCCCACCATATGAAGGCCATGTTATAACTCATCCACAACATAAGTATTTTGCTGTACAAGCTAATGAATGAAATTCATTGGTTAAGCTACATCATGATAATGCTGTTTTCTGTTCTTATAAATCTATCTGCATCTCACAAATTAGTTTTGCTTCTCTTGTTGTTTCTCTGCCACTGATGCAGTGGTTCTAGGCTTTTCTTTCAGAAAAGTTTAAGAATTTTAAAATCCTAATTTGCATAGTGGCCAGCTAAAAAAGATTTATACGATTGCCTGACCACTGTAAGGAGAGAACTGGGCAGTATCTTGTCACATCCAGCCATAGCTAAGACTCCTAACAGTAATTTTCTGAAGTGAGAAGTTCTGTAGTATTATCTGCTGTACAGTCTAATATGATTTTTAGATGATAAACAGGTGAAAATGCTTGTGAAATGAAAATAAAACACAGATAAACCTGAGCTTTCTGCCATTTAATTTTGGAGGTATCTGCCACCCAGCTGTGTGTTACAAGACAAAATATAGAGAAAAAAAGCATTTCTTTTTTTTTTTTTTTTTTTTTACTTAAGCTGCAACATCTTTTGCTTTTATTTGGAACTGGAAGTTCCTGGTTCAGACGTCAGTGTCTTGGCCAAGATAGCATCTATCACATTTAGATACAGAGGCTTAATTCAATGCATGGTCAGTCAACCATGAAGTTCATATTTGGTTCTGGATATTAAGTTCCCAGGCATTCAAGGAGTCTTGTGTCTGTGGAGTTGCTTTGGGCCCATGTCTAGTGCAATGTGAAAGAGAATAAAGTACATTGGTACACGGCAGGAACCTTCAGTCTGTAAATCTGGCCCTTGCTTTACACAGTTGGGTGCCACAGGCCAAAGAGAGGGCTAAACTACATGCACCAAAAGAGAATGACAGCAAGAAATGTGGCTAGCACACAAAATACTGTGAATTTTCACAGCAAACCAACTTCATGTTATTTAACACCGGTTTTCGGTAATTGTGCTACAGTGAGAAAAATCACAGTTCTCAATGGCCCTTAAACTCTCCCTTCCATCTCTGTGATGGGGTCATCTTGCTCTTGATACGTGGGGTGCAGGGGGCCATGATATAAAACATGCAGAAATAATGGATGACTCAGGATCCGTTAAAGAACCTTTTTGTTTCCAGCGCTGCTACTGCTTCAATTGTTTGTCTGTGTCTTTGCTTCAGTATTTATAGAAAGGATCACAGTTCCTTTTCCATTCCTGCTATGTTGCCATCAACCATTAACTTTCTTTGAAATCTCTGAAATGTGGGGATGTACCTTGGCAATTCAGCACTGCGGGAGGTTGCAATGCACTGGGGCATTTTCAGGACAGTCAGATGATCATATACTGGTTACCTTGGCAAATCATTAAGCCTCTATGAAAAGTCTGAGAAATTTTGCATTAACTTCAGTTATGTCTGAAGAGATGAGAATAAGATTGATAGATGCTCACTGGGAGAAGACAAATACCCAAAGGTTTCTACTAGGCAATTTGCAGAAGTCATGGGGAAGAAGTGTTTAAGAATGTGAAAATTTAGGTCAAAGTGAGCTACGAAAATGGGAAAAAAGTTTTAGGCAACCCATTTTACTGCCAAGAGAAAATAGGATTATAAAGCACAGAGGGAAAAGTGGACAATGTAAGTATAATGAACTCAATATCTGAAAAAAAGAATCCAGCGACTAAGAAGTTATGAGTATGGTTCACAACAGGCAAAGCTGGGGAGATTTCACTCAAAGTCGTGGGGCAACAACACAGTTGTAAAGGTTAGAGAGAAACTGTAAATGCCAAACAGTCTATGTCAGTTTCTACATAAAGAAAAAATAATTAATTTTAGTGAAGAGAAATTCGTGGGACGGGAATTTCTAGTTGGCATCTGAGTCGCTCCTGATGCATCATTCCCTAAACACTGGGACTTCGAACTCAGCAAAAAAACTCCCAGCAAACCCTTTAGCATCTTGTTTTTATTGCCCAGAATACTGGAAAGATTTGCATTGTGAGCAAGCACAGGGGCTTCTAAAACCAGTCTGATACTCTCCTTGACTATTTACATGTAATACAGGTTTAATCATGAGACGTCACCACCTCTTATCACCACTCAGCTTTAAAACACCAGTGTCTGTCATCATTCTTGGATGAAAGGTGTCTTTTTCCAGCCTTGATCTTGCACATGACACACTGGATTCATGCCCACTGTCCTGTTCCTACCCAGAAGTCTGCAAGCCCATCTGAATTATTTCATCCAGTTGCTGAATTGTTTCCCTTCTTTAGAGCACACCACAGTGAGAACACAAAATGTTTCATGGCCACAGAACAAAATTTTGGATGTGTTCCTGCTCTCCTGTACTACGCAACTTAGAGAACTCAGCTCTCGGTTTGAAAACACAGTGCTCTGATGAACAGCTAGAGATTACAGATATGTATCCACTTGAGGGCATTGTTATGGCCTAGTTAAACTGAAATAAATTGCACACTTCTAGACTTGCAAGTTTTCTACTGGGAATACTTCACTGTGGAAACATGTTCTAAATATTGGCCTAAATGGGAGGGTAGGACCCAAGTGAAAATCATTGATCAGCTTTGGAATGAAACATTGTTCTTTAAATATGAATGGGTTTGCAAATGAGAATTCTACAATGTGGAGCACCATTTTTTTAATATTATTATCATAATAAGCAAACAAACAAACAAAAAAAACCCTACTGAGCACAGTAATTGAAGTATACTTCATCCTGATCTGCAAATTAATCAGAATAAGGTACAAGACATTGAATGGGGAAGTACATTTATCATTTAAAGAGACATTCGTAAATATTTTCACAATCTTAAACTGAAGTTCTACAGTCCAAAATAGGTGAGACAGCACTTGTGGATGTGCATATGCAACTGCAGGATATACTGGCATAGCTGTCAGTGTTTTGATAAATAACATCTTTTCTGTGATGAAAGAGAATTGGTTTGATACATGCTTTCTTTTGGTTTCATTTGGATTTCCCTCCCCCCTCCACCCCAAATGGTAAAGGAAAGAGAAAAGGTGAAATTTTCCATTTTGGAATTGAAAAACTTATTTTAAGCTGCAGTTCCCATTCCCCTCTAGCAATTTTCAACTGAATTTTGTTTCGGATTGGGGAAGAGGAGGAGGAACAAGTCGGACTTTTTTCTTTTAACCCTCAGTATTTTCTATCAAAAACATTGGTACAAATATATTAAAAACTGTATCAAACATGAACTCTATTCTTACTTTTCCACACACATACACACTGATATGAACCACAAGCATTACATAGGTAAATTCTATGTGAACAGTACTTTTACTTTACTATTCAACCTGTCCAGTAGTAGTGGCTAAATAACAGAGTTTGGGTGGTAATTGAGACCTTCTAGTTTAAAGGTTTACATAGGATAATGAATAATGAACTTTCAGTGTTGAACACTGAAAAAATGAACTTGCACACACATATTAATTCAGCCTACTTGTGGAAGGGGAAGCAATATCCCATTCCTTATACTTGGGCACATGAATAAACAGATAGGTAGAGCACGTCATAACAAATGAAATAAAAGAAGCAGAATAGTCACCTGAAATTCAGAATAGCTCCCTTTAGCTGTATTCTCTAGCTGTTACATTTTGTAATTTATTTTCTTGCTTTTGGAGAAAACCAGCTGCTAAGAGGTTAATCCCCCAGCACAGTATCATACCTGCAATTGCTTTGCTCTCCCCAGCTCCCAGCAGACAGTCTGCAGCTCTGCTGATGTAATGCTCTTTGGCTACGCTTTAACTTTCCTCTTTGTGCTCTGTGTATGTACCCACTTTATTACAAGGCAGAAAGATAACCCATTTCCAATCCATCTATCCCAATACCATAAGAAGCTGAGGCAATAACAATTATCTCTATCCTTACATTTTCTCTCTTCTCTGAATAGTTCTTGTACAGTAATGAATTGTAACAGCTCCTTCACACAGATTTCTCTCCCATATAATTAATGTCCTAAGATATTCTATTTACTGGTGAAGCAGTTTGAATCAAGAAGTGATTACTTTTGAAGTAAACAGAGCTGCTAACCACATTTCACAAAGACGACAGCAGTTTCCCTTAAAAAAACAAACACAAAAAACCCAACCAAACAAACAAAACAATACAAAAAAAACCCACAACAAGAAGAAAAACACAGAGAAAAGAGAGAAAATGGATTTTCACAAAATCAGACTCTGTGTTGGGATATTTTCCCTTCATACACACCCCTTCACACAACCACCGTGCATTTTTTCTTTCATGTTTTTTGTTCTGTAGCTAGAACAGGGAGTGTCCTAATCAGCAGGCTGGTTTGGAACTCTGGATAGTCACAGTTTGAGTTAGAATATGTTAGTTTTCTGCAAATTAAAAATATAGTCAGATCCACAAGCCATCAGAAAGTTCTTTTCTTTTTGAAGACAGCTTCCTAAGGAAACTTTTGAGTAAAACATTTTCTTCTGTCCTGAATATCTGTGATGATATACTTAACATTCTTACAGGATTGTAGATAGAAAACAAGCCTGCACACAACATGAGATAACTGGTGCTAACTAGCACTGTATTGATAGCCCAGAAGACCCCTTATAACTTATCCCCTACAATCTGAGCATGCTCATAGGAGAATCTCTGTTACTCAAAGGAATTGATTCTGGAAGCACCGCTTATTTTCCTGCCCAACCTACTTCCTATCTCCTATTTTTGAGTCTTATGGAAAGGGAAATGAATGTGTGTGAAAGGATGTATTAAGGACAGGATGGTTGACAGTTCCCACTCCAAGGCAACCTAAAAAACTCCTGTTTGATTCCATGTATTTACAGCACTAAGTGTAATTATGCTGCACTTTGCTTTAGACATGCAAAACCCTATCCATCTCTTTGAGAAGTTAAGAGCACTGTTTCTACCCAGCCTGACCTACGTTAGAGGTATTTTCCTGAGAAATAAGAGAAGATTATCTATGATTCTCCCTTCTTCCTGTTAGGAATTGAGGTACTTCATATTTTAGGATAAGCCACAAACACTAGGCTATTGCAGTGTAAGTCATAACCACTTCATATTCACCTGAACAATTGCAACTGATCTGAATCCTGAAGGAATTACAGTGAAACTGCAAACTACCAGTGTCTTTCACTGTCTCTGAGCCTATGCTACTCTAGCAATAGTTATGGTAACTCAGCTTAGGAAAACTCAGTCAACCAACAGGAATGTTTAGATTCATAGCTAGATGATGAGAAGGCAGACATTTCACTAGTACACTATGAATTACTCTTCAGAAGCACTAAACATTCTTTCTTCATGGTACAAAGAGCTTGTGCCTCCAGTTTACACCCTCAGAAGCACTCTGTTGTTCCAGGAATCCATGTTGAGAAATCTAAATTAGGCTTCTGAAATAAACCATCAAGGTGTGATCTGAGTGTGCTATTAGGAGCAGTGCTTGCTTTCTTAGACTTTATGAAGACCGAAGCAAGTGCCTATATTAACCCCTCCAAACATAGCCTGAGGTCATAATAAGGAACTGAATCTGAAATGCCCGTATTGTCATTAACTGTATTTGTTCTCTGTTTTGAGCTCTGTACATTTTCTAGGTCATATTTAATCATTTACAATTCACCGATGGGTCTCCTTACTAAGGACATGCCTGTACTTGTAGCAGAGGACATAATTTCACATTCATGAGAAACAAAGCACCTAGTAAGTCTTATAACATCAATAGACACTTGCAGCATTGCATCTTCCTAATCTCCTTCCCACCCCATACCCTTCACTGTCTTTCCCTGCTTTGTTTGCCTTTGAGATGTTTGGAACTCCTTGGCACTCACATTTTAATATTCATCTCCACAGTTTAATGGAGGATCTACTTATTTTCAACAGCTGATTTGTTAGGGAAAGACAACTAAAAGGAGTAACTAATTAACAGGATGTTCATACAGAGTAAAAGAAGTTGCCTTCTGGCAATAATTTTGTTAAAGAGTTGCTAATAGCAGATAGTTTACTTTTGGAAGTGTCCTATCCAACATCTACACCTGTACATAATGGTCTGGAGATTTGCTCTGGATTCTCAGCTGAGGAGGTCTCAACAACTACAAAGTAGAACAAGCCTTCACAAGTGTCCAGTTTTGGACTAATGGAAGGATATGACCTCATGACTTTATAAGAACTTTTCTCCTTTCCAAGAACTTGGGTTGGACATCACCTAGCCTACAAAACTACCACTTCTGGGATCTGTTGAGGGACTTTCAAAACTGAGGTTATGAACTGCTGTAATATTATAGTGGAAGTCCCACAGGTGGTAGGAGTAGGAGATCCATATGTTTCCTTGCTCACACACAGATGGAATGAGTAATAGACACTGAACAGCTGAAAATGTTGGAATATGAACTCAAATATAAAACCATATTTGGTCTGCAGTTATTCCTTTGTACAGACTCTGTCTGAGCACTGTTCTTGATATCTCTGATATTTGTGAAACACTGGATAAAATGGCTCACTGTTTGTTCCAATTACCTCTAAATAGTTTGGTACATCGCCTATAATATTAAGGTTAAAAAAAAAATCTTTTTAAGCACTTTTTCAAAATTCAGGTGGTATACTTTATTGTTAATTTCAACATTTATAGAGTTACTCTTTGTTTTCTTTTATGACATTGAGATTTAGACACTCTTAGTAAAGGGAATTCTCTATTTTCCCTTTTAAAATAGTGAAGAACTCTCTTCTTAGTAGGTATAATGTATGAAAAAAAAAAGATGCATAACATGTCAATCCCTTTGAATTGAAGAATAAGGTAAGATTTTTGTTTAGCAGCTGACCCCTCTCCGTTGGGTTTTATATTTTGATTTTGAGACAGAGAGGGATTCATCTTTTATTAATTACATGCCTAAGTATGCTTACTGTTGCAGGTTTACTCTAGAAACTGTACTGCATTTGGATGTCAAACAACTTGATGTCCTTAATTTTTTCCATTATACTTTTTTGTTTCCTTTTTTTTTTTAAATTGTCTGTATCTAGACTCTGAAAATCCTGTCTCTGACAAAACCAGCTATCAAGCAGATTATCCTAAGAGACAAGACAATCAACACAGTCTTTCTCCTTAAGTTTTTTGGCTACTCATTCAGACTAGGTTGAACTCTTTGAGTGAGATACAGAAGATTTTTAAAAGTGATAAGCTTGTTTCCTATGGAAGACAATGTAGGAAAAAGAGGGCAATTCTGATGTTTTCACATTAGTTGTGGAGCTAGTGCTGAGGAAGTACTGTGCTGGTTTTTGTGCTAGCCAGACTTCCTTGAAAGCAAACAAACCCGTGTTTAGAACAGAGGTATTTATTTTTATATATGAAACTAGAGGCAGTAGTTACATCAAGTAAGGCTAATTCTACCACTTTTGAAGCTTTTTAGTCAACCATCAGCTGAATTGTTCAGATTTACTGATATATAACAAGTTTTGCCTTTAAGAGGAGCCTAGCAGCCACCTCAGACTCAGTCTTTGATCAGTAACTATTCCAGAAAGACGTGCTAGAAATTTGCAAGTAAGATCTTACTTGCAGAGTTTATAGACTACCTTTGCTACAGCTGTTTCCTGAGAAATGTTAGTGTCAATTTTCCAAAAGGAGCAATTATCCCTAAGCATGGACAGTGCCAAGTTAAAATGGACTATATTCCTGCACAGGAAGCAAGTAGTACAAAAACATGGTAGCAACAGTGCATGTAAGATATAGTTATAATGGATTTGACAGTTCTAATTTCATTTGTCAACTTGACATTTAGACACTGAAGCAAATCCACTGAATTAGGAGAATTCTCTGCCCCATAACTTTCTTCTTCAGTCAATGGGACAAGCAAACATCAGTGAAAAAGGAGCTTTATCCAAAACACAGAAACACTTGCATGCATCCATGGTCAGGCTTCTGTGTTTTGCTAAAGAAAAACATTCAGCACAGATCCCTGTCTTTCCAAAGGGCTCTTCAAGGCCTGCCAAATGGGACCCTTCTTGTGGTCGTGCCAGTAAGTGCCACGCTGATACTGTCTCAGCTGGAAGCCACCCTCAGCATCCATTACAACACTGCAGCTGTGTTAATAATATTTGGTGACTCCTTTGTTTCCAATTTGAATCTGAAATGTGCAATCTGTACAGGATATGAGCTTATTTCTAAATCCCGATGGATGAATGTTCTGTATCTTAATAAATTATTTGTGGAATATAAAACCTAGTTGTAAATTAAGGCGTCTGTTCTGATGTGAGTTTATCTTGGATAATGCTGACACTTGCTGGAGGGCTCAGATAGTTTTTAAGCTGTACTGGATTTGTCCCTTCCCTTCTTTAAACAGAACAAACAAAACCTGAGAAGTTTAATAGTAGCCAATCTGAAAGGATTGTCAAAACACTTGTAATCAGAGTGGAGAGGAAAAACTGTAATTTTTAGTCTTCTAAAAATATTTGTTTTGTCTAAATGTTGTCTGAAATACATATGTCTTAGGGAAGCACTCATTATTCTTGTTTGTGAAATATGTTAGGAAAAGGAATACTTCAAAGAAATATAAATTCGTTTTGTTGTTCAATAAGGGTAGGAGGTGCAGCAAGAATCAGCCCAAATCTTGCTATCTGATTCAAAAGTTCCTGAAGTTAAAAGAAGTTTTACTCATCACTTGAAAATATTCTGGATCAGACTAAATTCAGACAAAAGAGTATGTCAACATATCAGGAGAAGAAAATAAGATCATAGAACTAGTCTTAGAGGAAGAGACAGGAACATCATCACAGGGATCACTGAAGTTAGACAAAACAAATCATTGGAAAGGTGCCATAGTATTTAGTAATTGCATAACGACTAAAGTCTTCTCTGCTCCCTGGAGGATTTTACTAACCTGTGATCAGGGACGGAGCAACAAAGTGTGGAAGGGAACTATAATTTCAACCACTCCATGAGATGTGTTTGCTCCAATAACCTGAGTAAAAGAGTGAAATATGATAGATATTTCTTTGATGTTGGTTTCTGGGATTGAAATGCTTATGAGGGCAACCTCTTCTTTCCATTCTCCCTTTTCCTGTGGTCAGTAATTTCACCATGAGGTATTATTCTAATGAAAGAAAATCACTCTTTTTCTTTGGCAGAAAATGGTTCCTTCATGTCTCCTCTGACTGTGCCCACACTGCTTTGAAAAGTAAGAACTTCCTGCAGATTCTTTGTTTTTCATTAGCTCAACTCTTAAAATATTTTTTACTTAAGCTTCTAAAATTTTCGTTAAATAGTTTTGTTTCACATATCCCACCTCAGTACATTTGGGGAGCTCATATCTCAGTCAAAACTCACAGTTCAAAACTCAGAAGAGTTGCACCTCGCCTTTACAAAGAGCTATGGCCCCAGTACAAACAATGTTACAAGAATGGGATGCCATCTTGTGTGCTGGAAGGTGCCATCTGACCTAAAATTTTGATCTAGACAGAAGCGGAATATTTACAACAGTTACTACAAAAACTTTTATTAAAGCATTTTCAGGTAACATCTGGATGTTAACAAAATAAAAGAAGAGAAAATAGTTTTCAATTTTCTCAAGCAGATTTCCTGTGGGATTAGAAAGGGGGGGAGGAACACATCCTCCTTTTTATTACTATTATTTTTAGTAGCAGTTATAATGTTCAACATTCTGTTTCTCACAGGATTTGGGAGTTTCCCATTCTGTCCTGCTTGAGATCTTTAAGTGCAAATGTAGTCTATAAAATGGGCAAGAAACAATAAAGCACCCATTACAACAAGCTTTTTAGTCTACTGAAATGAGATATTGATAGTACAGTTTATATGCAAATGTCCTTATTGGCATCTGAAATATAACATCTGACCAGGCTCAGCAACCTGTATTTAGGCTTCAAATCTTCCCACCTTCTGGTGTTTACAAGTGCAACTGGAAATGTAGCTATAAATATTGAATAGCATCTAAATGTTCAGAAAAAACAAAAGGCTTAGGGGAGAGCTTTAACTATTCACACTTCATGGGAAAGATGATTTTATCAATAGAATTAGAGGTTACTGTAAGAGCTAGATCTAGGATATCCTTAATGTTTACTTTAATATTGTTCAAGTGGCAATATCTAGGGATGAATTTTTAAGTGGTGAATCTCAGAAGGCTGGAATTCATACCACACAACTTTTGCCACCCAATAAAACATTGACTGTGCTGTCTCCACAGATAATGAAGAAAATTAGATACTTCTGGAAACCCTGTCGTCCTATCCCAAATTTGAGCTAGAGTAGACAGACACACTTCAGATGGATGAAGTTAGGGAAAACATATATTGTTTCAAAGGGTGAAAATGCTTTCCCCTGCAATAAGCAAAGTCACTTCCACATCTTCCTTCCCTTCCAGAATGACCTGTAAGGAAGGAATGACCAGGCCTTATTATGGCCTTTACCATAGTTACCCAAACAATTTGTCTTCTTCCAGGTGACCAGAGACACCTACCAAGTGATGCTGTTGCCAGGGCAACCATTTTCCTGACAACCTGGTGGTTCTCATCACAAGAAAGCTTATTCTGTTAGATGTTTTTGTTTGAATGAAAGACCATCTCCACTTAATGATCCTCAGATCTTAAGTCCATACTTCCTCCCCTCCTAATCTCAGTCCTACACAAAATAGAAGAGGGGTCGGGGAAATGACAGAAGTAGAAGGTTCTGTGTCCACATGGTGCTGTCATTTTAAGATGAGAGATTATACAGATGTGCATCACACGTCTGACTTCACACCTATCAAAGGTAGCACACTGAAATTCATTAAAAGGATGTACTTAGCGAACATTTGGTCTGTATAGGATATGTCTTTGCATCCATGTGCTCAGCAAGTTTCAAGCTTTTATTCAAATAAAGCCTTTATTTATGTAATGATACATCTTGTAAAAGAAATAATAAACATGTTAATACAGGACATATATAGTGTGTAATTCTATATATAACACATAATATATAATATGAAATGCATAGTAAAAATACATTTGATTATGTATATATCTATGAACACACGGATAATGAAATATATTAAAGAAGTAACATGAATAAAACTGACCAACGTGCAACTGTGAGGTGAGTAGGAAGTAAGACTCCGTGCGGGAAGGTTGCCTTTCTTTAGCTTATTACAGCTTTTCAGATATGTTTGTCTGAAGCCTCTGATATTTGACACTTTTAGATTAAGAACTGTGGACAAGAGAAGACCTTGAAAGCCATAACTCTAGCCCTTATGTTCCTATAACAAACCAAGGCAAGAATTTTTCATTTCCTTCAAATAAATTGTATCCCAATGGGAACAAAACAGCGAACAATCAGTGAAGGAGAAAGTGTGTGGCTCCATGTTAATTTTTCATTTACTGAAGACACAGATGTTCATTTTCTACCCGGTTTCTTTATCTTTATTGCTACTTGTCCTGTTGCCTGTTTGTCTCTTGCAAAGAAAGAAAAATGCGTAGTTTTTTTCTTCTTCTGTACTGTCCTGGAGGAACAAAATTAGGTTTAAAAGTAAATTCTTTTATAGACAAAACAAATTATAAGCAAGTGTTGTGAAGAGCTGCAAGGTAAATTGATTTCTGTGTACCAATTGTCCTTTTCGTGATTTGTTGACAAAAATTTAATGCTAGACATGTTAGAACTGTTAAACACATCATCAGGACATGCAAAATGTATTAATTTAACTGTTTTTCTCCTTTTATCACTTTATTTTTAAAATCAGTTTCTAACTTAAGTTTGGAAATTGTGAACTTCAGGTAAGCAGAAAATAGAATTTTTAGTCATTATGAACAGTACATTACAGCATAGTGCAAATTTTCATATCTCAACTATTGCAGGCTTGGATAGCTGACCATCCCAACCAGGAGGTATAGAAGCTACAATCAGTAATAAAGCTGGGAGAAAGCACTAATAGCAAAAAAAGAAGACCACAAAACCGGTCCTTTGAGTATTGTTTCAGAACTGCCTAGTAAAAAACAAATTAACTCTTGAATTTAGAATTTAAAAAGTCCCAACAGATGGAATGTATTCGAATCTACAAACATATATGAAGGAAGATGAAGTAGGAACTGGAAATTTTGTGTTAGAATATGGCATGGAAAGTTTCTAGGAAAGTTTAGTTAAAGTTCTGTATAAAGTAGAAGAGAGAAAGAGAACAGTTCCACATCAGAAACTACTTGTGGGAAAAAGGAATACTCAAAAGACTAAACAAGTATAATAGCTCATTCTAGTACTGAGCCATTGAGCACTTGAAAAAATGAAGACTCTTATGATTATTTCTTAATTTGAACTACAATAGCACCATATAGTCTGAAGAAATTTTTTGAGATGCAATGTACAAAACATTATACATAGACATTTCGGTGCTCATAGAATCAAGGCAGCTGGTGATGGAAGAAAAGAACCTTAGAAAGTTCCTGCATTCAAAAAAAAAAAAAAAAAGAAAATTAAATAAAATTAGTGTTGATAATCTTGCTAAGGTTATAGAAGTTTAAACCATTTTAGTCAGGATGATAATCATGAGGAACTGCTTTCACTTTTCAAGAGGAATTCTGTCAAAATGTTGAGTCAAGTCTAGATCTGTCAAGCTTCTCTCTCTTTCTTACTCTTTCATCTTAATTTTTTCCTTTGTTACTCTCTTCCATTATTCCTCTGTCTCCCTCTTTCTCTCTCTCTAATTCTCTTTTTTTCTCACCCTCTCCCTCTTCTGCTTCTTTCTTTCCTTCTTTCTTTCCTTCTTTTTCTTTCTTTCTCTCTTTCTTTCTCTCTTTCTTTCTCTCTTTCTTTCTCTCTTTCTTTCTTTCATAAGCTTTTAGAAAACTGACTCTGTATGTAGTAATTTCTACAGACTCACAGATGAAGGGAAGGAAGGACTTCAGTACCAAAATTTCCTTCTGGCAATGAACATTCACCAGTGCATTGTTCCCATAGTTTCTAAACAGTTAAAGATTCCATCTCTGCCCTTGAGATGACAAATGAACAAGGTAGAACATATCTCTGTCATAAAGGTTTTTCTGGTAGTCAGCCAATTTTTTTTTATTTTATTTCATTACTTGAACTGAACCCTAGTAACGCTCTTCTAACAGTAATGATCGTTCCATTAAAAGGCCCATAGCCTGACATGTCCTTTTAGCAGAGACAATTGGCTCAAATTTACTTCTTCAAACCTCTTCTCCCAAAATTCTTCCTTTAAAAGAGAGATAGGCTGAAGAACACTGTTCCAAAGCCAGTGAACAAGCAACATTTCCAACGTTATCTGAATTCTGAAGAAGTGGATGTTGAGAAAGAAAAGAATAGTGCCTATAACAAGAAGAATAAGGATTGAACAAGGAAAGAAGGAAAAGTAGAGAAAATACATTAGAGAAGGAAGGAGAAGAAAACAAGACAGGTAAAAGCTCCTTTGTTCCAACTCTGTAACATCTTTCAGAGACACATTGGGTTGGTTTCATGTCGACTGGCCAATCCCTAATGCTTTGCTAAATATTATTTCAATTCTCAAGCAAAAGGACTTTCACTTTTTCACTGTTAGATTTCTTTCTAGTTACAACTGGACTCCCTTGAACCACCCTAAAGTATTTCTGTCTCTTTTTTGCTCTACCTTTCAAATGCCCTTGGTTATGCATCTTGTTCTCCCATTCCTAGGCCCTTGTTTACTCAGGCTAAACAAATTCCACTCTTTACATCTGATAACGTCTGAATGTGAAAGAGGGGGGATGATGACTCCAGAATTGTTTCATTTAGAGAACAAGGTTAAAAATATATTTCTGTCTGAGTATCTTGTTTCATTAATAGTGCTTAATTGATCATGGTGGAAAGGCTGTTATAGTCAAGTGGAGGAGGGTGTTACCTTCCAAAACATCTTCCAGCAAATTTACTTAATTGTTTCTGTTTACTGCATACCCATTAGTGCTCTATCACGCATTAAAAGCAATGGGAAAGATTAATAACAGCCTGCTCACCCCCAAAATATCAGAGCCACTTTATGTATTGATGGCAAGTGACTCATTAAGTTTAAATGGATATAAGCTGTAATTTTCATCACATTCCTGTCTTTTTTTTTCTTCTTCTTCGTGAAACTCGACATAACTCTAATGGTTTAATACGTTATAGAAACAGGGAAGATCAGAAGATTTGCCATCTCCAATCACAAGAAAGGATGAATGCTTCGTAATATTAACACATAACACAACAATAGTTAATTAGCATCTTTAGCATGTCTGCTGCATTTCTTATTTACAGATTAGAAGGCACTTTCTGAAAGAGAATAAACAGAGTCTAATAGAGGCAGTCAGAAGAACCATGTTCTCTGTTTTGGAGGCCTCACAGAGTACAGAAAATTGCTTCTGCTCTGGAAAATCCACCTCCTGCTTTAGACTTAAAGTAAATGAGTTCCTACAAATATAAGATGAAAATAAAGGGCTCAGAGAGGTCTGTAACAATCTATACTTTGAATAGCTTACACATATTACAATAGGAAGTAAATGCCCCATGTCTGTCCAACTAGTGTCTTTGTTTAATGGAGAAAGTGAAACAAGGCAGAACTGGTTTATGTGTCCATCTCCCTGATTGTCCCTCATCATACAACCAAAATCAATAGATCTGCATTGCACTGAAACAGTATTACAATTTGTTCTTAAGCTTTTTTTTCTTACACATAGAGAAATTAAGATAAGGGTGTTTCCCTCTAGTTGAAACTGGTCTTGGGCTTCATTGCTTGAGTCTGCCTTGGAGTGTGAAATTCCAAGGCACCTCTCAGGATGTGAAACCCTGCTTATGCCTGTTTACAAACCTTGAAATCAAGCTACTGCTCAGCTACTTTGAAAATAATGGCTTGGTACTAGGTCCTTCCAGCACTGCAGAATCTTCTGAAGTTCATATGGAGCCCTTCCAAAACATGACCTTAGAAAATGAGAGTCTTTCCACACAATCTAGTGACTATTTCAGCATTGTTTTTGTAAGAATCACAGACAGTGCTTACCTTAAAATGTTGGAGTGGGCTGTAGAGAAACAATACACAAAAACCCCAGAGGGATTATATTCACCTGTGATCTGTGCAGTGGTCGAGTGAGCCCTGTGTTCTTCTTGTATTTAAGGGATGGGAGAAGCCACGAGACTTTCTCTGTTGTCTATCCTCCATTCATTTGTAGCTCTGAATATCTCTATTTCTGCATATAAACTTGACTTTCTTGCACATGGCACTTAAATTTCTGTATCTGATGTTTAACTCAGAATGGTTCTACTAACTTAAATATGGTTAATCCTACTGTAATTTGATGCACAAAAGAGAATGCAGTATATATTAATACAGCTATGCACTACAATATAGCTATGGTCAGTAACCTCTTTTAACTCTTTTAGTGTAAAAACACAACTGAAAATCCTGCCTCGTTCTGCATTCTTCCTGCTGTTCTACCTGTTCCCTTATTTGCACTGTGTAGTTGTCCCTAATGTAAGACTACAAAATGTATCTGTACATAGTGAAGCAACAGATTTCTATTTATCATCTGTTTAAGTCAGATAAGATCCTTATTGTGTACGTAATTTCTCTTCATCTGAAGACTCCTTGTGCCTCTCATTTTTTCTTTCATTTTAATGACTTTATTTTTGGCTTTGATTTCATTCTAGGTATCTTTTTTAGCTACTGGATCTTTGGGACTCTTTACCCCTTGCAAAGCCAGCTGATTAATTTTAAGGCTCACAGAGACAGATTCTGAAATTATTTTTGTTATGGTCACCGTTCTTCAAGTTTTATGTTTTCAGCAATACTGATAACAGAAAAAGTAGCAATGGTACCAAAACAATATCTTTTAGAATTTAATACATTGAAAGCTCCATTGAAGCTCCTGAAACTCTTCCCAGTAATTTGAAGAGAAGTCATTTTGCACGCTGAAACACGAAAAGTAAACTTTTTTTCCCTTTTTGCCACTGATTTTGTGTTAAATGTCTAATTACAGGCTCTTTTCTTGCAAATATTTAATCCAAAATATTTGTTAAAGAGGTTAAGGTAATAAGAGTGTTAAACTTTATACTTAGTAATAAACATCTGTACAAAGGAACTGTATCCCTTGGATTGTTTGTCATGAGTCAGTGTCAATTCACAGGAAAGGCTGTCTTCCAAAATACGTGTCCTTTATGTGTACCCCTCTGGGTTCATGATCACAAGTGCATATTTACAGACTGAGTAGATGTGCTACTTCATAGCATAAAAAATGTTCTTTGGATGGAACAGGTGCATATGTGAACAAAGCTGATTGAACCACTGATCTAGAATTTCATTCAGTTTCAAATCACTCTCTTGGTTGTAGGAATCTCTAATAAAATATGCATAAAATATGCATAATAAAAAGCCAACCTCAATGTAGGTGCAATTCAACAAATACTGAAAGGTAAAACTCTAAGCAACTTGTCTAACAAAACCAACACCACACCAATATTTCCTTGTAATTAGTACATCTTGTGATTTGAGTGGTATGAGTTTGAGTGGTTTGAGTGTGTTAAATGGAAAACAAAACCACCACAAAACCAACCCAAAACATAAAGAAAACAGCTATGGAAGGTTCATGTGACAGTAGATCCTCTTAGATAATAAACATTGTTTTATAGACTTTCTGGCTTCTTTAGGGAGCAGTAATGACTGCTGCAGAATTTTTCAATTGGTCATTACTACAGCTTCTCTCCTAGGAGTTCTTGCAAAGTATTCTGTATTCACACAACAATTAGTGGCTTTGTGAATGTCCTGCAAAATCCATTCAGCATCTTATTTGCATCCCTTATCTGTTCTTTTCAATCTACCTTTCTGATGCAATGAAATACCAGTCATCTGAAACAAATGGTTGGCAGCATCTAGATGTGAGTTAAGCAGGTTCTGGAGTTAAGCTGGCTTTTAACTTCCTAAAGAAATCTTTCATTTACCTTATTCCAGCAACCAACTGTAGGCCATGTTTGTACACTGACACCTCCCTGGAGCTTGTGTATTGGGGTCTCACTTGGATCCTTTAAAATAATTATGAACAATTGCACCCAGAGCTTCATAGCATAAAATTATTTACTATCCAAACTACAGCTTTCCCATAGTGTGATTGTCAAATTATCCGTTAACCAAGGGAACAATGTAAAAGCGAGAGATCTGTGGAGATAATCACACAGCTAGAAGGTTCTCCAACTATGTTGTGACAATTGTCTGTGAATGATTTCTTTTTATAAATTCGCTGGTCTAGATTTTCAGAAGCAACTTGTTACTTAAGGCCTTTGGCATTGTTGCAACGTGACTTCTTAATCTCTAAACTGGAGAGACAAGGATTTGAAGGTTGGACTATTTGGTGGATAAGGCTTGTATCTAAGAGACTTGGATTGTTTGCAAAAGAGAAGGCTCTGGGAAGACTTTATAGCCCCTTCCAGTGCTTAAAGGGGACTCATAAAAAAGAGTCAGAGAGTCTTTTTACATGGTCAGGTATGATAGGATAAGGGGAAACAGTTTTAAAGTAAAAGGAGTGAGATTTAGATTAGATGTCAGAAAGAAATTCTTTACTGTGAGTTTGGTGAGGCCCTGGCACAGGTTGCCAAGAGAGGCTGTGGATGACCATTCCTGGAAATGTTCGAGTCCAGGCTGGATAGATCTTGGAGTAATTTGGTCTAATGGAAGATGCCGACGGCACAAGGGTGGGAACTATATGTTCTTTAAGGTCAGTTCTGGCTCAAACAATTCTATGATTGTTTTGCATATTGTTAACTCTATGCTCCTGAAAACATTGAGTTAAAACTTTCCCAGACCACGAGATTTTAATTAAAAGTCTGTTCATCTATTAAGTGAATATAGCATTATCGATATTTTTCTATTATTTATTCATATCCTAAAGTCTTCTATACAGTTCTTCAGAAATATGGGCAAACTTTATGAAAATGAAAATTATTTTTCTTTTCCTAATACTTGAGAGTTGGTGCCTTCAAACTTGACAAATAGTAAAAAAGTACAATGAGATAGAAAGAGCCAAGAATGCAAGGAAAAACTGAGAATACAAGAACTTTTTTGAGGTGCCACCCTTAAACATGATAATGTGTCCTGTCTTCAGTCTCATCAGTGCTCGTTACATCTTATTTTTCTTTATCATTGCTTTCTGAATTTGGCTTTCAAAATATTTTCACAACTAATATTAAAAGTCACTTTTGAACACAAAAAAGAAGTACTGTAAGATCTTCTTAGAATGAAGGAAATTGATTTTGATTCATATAAATTATACTTCCTTACTATAGTAATTTATGAATCATGGAATTAGATTTATCTAACTGATGTTAATCCTGCTCCAGATAACTGTGGAATTTCTCTTCTGACCCAATACATAACTAAAAATCAAAATAATAGATTTATGTTCATTTGTTTATTCATTTTGTAAATCTATAGGCCATTTTGCTGGCAAAGTCTCGAGTAGAAAGATCCAAGAAATATTGATTTTCCTCTTCTTCATGACTATTTAATTGGTTAAAGTGTGCCCCATTCGCACAAGCCAGCAAGTTGATGCTGGTTACATTTTAATAAATGTACTCCTCACCCGATCAATACATCCCTGGGAAAAAAGTGCTGCTCTATCATATGTTAATGGGAAGAAAATCTTTTTACTATAGTCAGTCATCATGACAAACAGGAATATGAAAAGTGTTAATGAAATGACCAGCTGTCTATAAAATGAAAGACTCACAAGACAGTTTCCTTTCTTCCTTTAATCCAATGAAACAAAATGGAAAATTACACTGGAGCCTGTTGAACAGGAGGTAATGTTCACAGTTAGAAATCAAATGCCATCAAGTCAGAATTGGACTTAATATGCTTATGAGCCAGAGAGTGGAATTCACTATAACCATGTTGAAAAAGAATATATTCAAATGTCCATAATGGAGCAATTCAGGCACAGTCCCAAAGATGGATTTTAGAGTTCTGATTCCTATTTGGGTTTCAAGCCACCCATTGATTTAATTGATTTCAGGAAATCAATCTGAAGTTAGGAGAGTCTAAGCTGAATCTGAGAACCTAAATGTGTTGATAGATGTTCCACTTAGAATCATATTTTTAACCTTTATCATTTGTACCTCATTAATATTTTCAAGGGGGGCAGTGGAACAAGCTGTGTAACTCATTATGAGTCTAACGTAAATAGATCAGATGCCATCTCCTGGATTTCAGAGATTTAAGGATTTTTAACACCAGCAGAACTGCTAAATTATGTAGTCTGATGCCACAGGCTCCAGTACTTATCAGTTGATCCCCGTGAGTTACTTTTGGCTTATCAAACCTTCAGTAGCTTCAGGAATGGGGATTTATTTATTTATGACATTATTATTATTATTATTATTATTATTATTATTATTATTATTATTAATTATTTTATTATTGTGGTTGTTGCTGTTGTTGTTGTTGGATTTACAGTATAACTTTTATAATCCTGTTTGGTTACCAGATCAAGTGTGCTTGTAAGGCATCAAAACTTTACTATCTAATTTGGTGTTAAAGATTATATACAAAAAAAAAAGGTATTCGAGCAACTCATTCATACCTTGAAATGAGCTGGCCTGTTCCTGGAAGTTATTTTAACTGTTAGCGAACTAGCCTATACTCCCTACATAACCACCAAGAAAAGAAGTGGTTAACTGAGGTAAAGAGTCCACAGCAGCTGGTATATTGAACATGGAAAAATCTCTATGAGGCAATAATAAACAGCAAAGAGAAAGGACTTGAAGTTTTATTTCTTTTTGAGATTCAACCACTTGCATCAAAGGTACTTAGGGCACCACGCTAAAAGGGACTTTCAGAAATAAATGAACCATTAAACATCGGGAATGTCAGTCAAACATTTGAGAACAAAGAAAATAGTCTGTTGCTTGATTTATTTGTTGTGGATCATCATTCAGGAGGTGGGAAAGCTGTTTTTAATATCCTTTGTAATTTTGTTTGTAATGGTGTTCCTTAAGATGAAAACTTCCTTATTTTGTCTATGGAAGCTAGATTGTGACACTGAAGCCTACTTCTTTTGGGAGGTATGTAGGAATGGGAAGAAATTAATGCTGGAGCTTGTTGGCAGTTGAAACTGAGATTTATTGGATATTTTGGATAGATATTGTCTGAAACAATGTTTGCTGCCTTTCAGTGTAATGGACAATCCCCATCTTTGTTCCTCCCTTCAGCTGTTCTTCTTCTACTCTGGTGATTTTCTCGTGTCTCATTTAACAGCAGCTCATAATGTGTAATAAAGACTATGCAGAGCTACACCAGCATGCACTCTGCTAAATTCTGAGTAAATGCTGGGGTACCTCTGCATAGTCTAAGTAATTTGAATTTCTTACTCCCAAATCACAAAATGTATGACAATTTTCGTCCTTTAGAGTCACTTTGGTTTGAATATTATTCTGTCAATAGTTAAAGTGAATCATCAGGCAAAAAACACAGAGACATTGGGAGGATGGGACAAAATGCAGAAAATAGCAGAAAGTCTTTGTTCTTGAGATCTTCAAGAACCATCTTTCTCTATTGTAAATCACAGAAAATTTTTCACATAAAATAGTTTTGAGTCCCTGTATTGCAGGGTAACTCTTCATTCCTTTCGCCTTCCCCTCCAAAAATCCATCTTCAAGCATTTGTTCTCAGAGACTATTGTTCTTTTTTTTTTTTCTTAAGCTTTGTCAGAGTTTTATTTCATTAAAAATCTCTTTATTCAAATAACATTATTCTGGATTCAAGCTAGAATGCGTTTAAGCATCACTTAAATTTCACCAACACAAGCATCTTCACATTTTTGTTACAAAAAAATGTTATTGCTTCAAAGCACTAATTTGACGTTTCCTGCTTTATTTGTCAAAACCACTGAGCAAAGAACTGTCTTCATTCTTTTTCTTTTACTTGCTTTCTGTTCTCCTTACAGTGGTTTTCTTTTAGCCCTTCCACTTTTTATTTTTCCTACCAGTAAGAGAAGTTTCTTTCTCCGAGACACTCCTTCTACAACAACCTCTCTGGTTCATTTCAGTTATTTTGAAAATTCAGCAAAAGACATGCCTCATTTTAGTTCCTGTCTATCTCCTGTGGTAACATATTTACTTTAGCTATATAAGTATGAGACAAATATTGAAATATACTTTACCAGTAACTTGGACAAATAAATATCTAGTAAAGCAAAATATTAACCAGACAATTTTCCACCAGTGTGGAAGGAGTGTAAGGAGCTTTGGCTATCTGAAAGGTTAGCATCTGTCTACTCTAGACAGACAACAGAGGAAATACCTTCAGGGGACAATGAGTTAGGGATATCTGGATGTGCCTTCCTCTAACTAGAACTACAGGAAGCAACCAGTTTAGACTGAAAACACTACTTTTGGAAATAACATTACGTGTGTTGAAGTCTATCCTAAGTGTTAGGGATAAGGGACAAGTCTATCCTATACTGAATTTTTTTTTTTTTAAATAAATATTTACTGTAGCCTTTATAAGAACATGTCCTTGTATTTCCATTAAAATGTTTGGTTTTGTTTGACTTTAAGGATAAAAACCTCACAAAACCTAAAAGTCATCCCACAAAAAAAAAAAAAAGAAAAGAAAGCCCCGAACAAACAAACCAAAACCCCACGCAGTCAGGTTTGACTAGCTGATATAAAAAACTGCATACAATGACTGAATCTTTTTCTGTGCTACTTACTTTGTTCCATTCTTTTATTACTTCTATGATCTTAACAGATGAATGCACCAATAGCTCATTTTGGTCCTAACTCAGCTCTGCCTGTCTGGTTTACTGCCATCAATATTGCAGATACAATATTGCATCTAGAACTTAAACTCAGTGAAAGCTTTAAGCATTGCTAAGGTCTTGATCCAATTCTCACTGAAGAGACTCACTGAATGTGAATCTTCCCTATGATTTCAACAGGCTCATCAGGGCTTAACTGGTATGGTACATCAGAGATTGTTCACTAAATTCAGGTCTAAATTCATAGTGTCTGTTAGTTCATAATTCATAGCAAAAGAACATGGATAAGTATTTATACTCATGAAAGCGCGAAAGAAAAAGAAAAAGCTGTATAAACAAGGGACCATTTGCCAAATATAATGAACTAGAATGTTTAAATGTTCACCTGACAGAGGACTTTAAAAGCTGATTTAGAGCAGAAAAATCTGTGGGCCCCAGAGGGAATGTAGTTTGCTGTGAGATGTTTTTGAAACTATATTTTAACTTCTCTAAGTTAGGAGTCTTATACACTATATTATATATTCTGAGAAGATAGCTTGTAAAATAAGTTCTTCCTTAGTTATCTTATTTTTGCTTTTTTTCTCTCTCTCCCTCACCGTTTTTTTTCTCTTTTTTTTTTCTTCCTTTCCCCTAACCGCTGATACTTTTCAAGGAACTCCATGGAGACAGACTGCAGAATGTAAAACCACCTGAAAACCTCAGGAGTATCTGAAGGCTTAGTCCTTAAGTGAGGCTTTAATCACAAGAGACATACAGGTGATTTTTTTTCCACCTCTGGAAAGTAAAAACAATGGAGGAAGAAACCTAGAGATTCTAGCCTATAGAGGTGGTAGTTAATGAAAACAGAAAAAAATGTCTTAGTATATTATGATAAATGGGGGGATTAGTCCAACTACTTTGTCATTTTATTTTTAGGAACACTGTAATGATTTTGCAAGGTCTTGCACATGTGTCGATGCAATCCCAAGCATAAATACAGACTAGGTAAGGGGATTCTGTCCATTAAATCTGCTCTGGTGAGACCTCTCCTGAAGTGTTTCCTCCAGCTCTGGGGTCTATAGCAGAGGAAGGACATGGAGCTGCTGGACTGAGTCCAGAGGAAGGACACAAAGATGATCCAAGGGTTGGAGCTCCTCTGCTATGGAGACAGGTTGAGAGAGCAAGGGGTATTCAGCCAGGAAGGCTCCAGGAAGACCTTAGAGTCCCTTCCAGCACCTAAATGGGCTTCAATAGACAGACTTTTGACAGGGTCATGGGGTGATAGAACAAAGGGTAATAGCTTCAAACTGAAAAAAGTTAGGTTTAGATGAAGTGTTAGGAAGAAATTCTTGTCCGTGAGGATGACAAAACACTGGAACAGGTTGTTAAATTATGATACGCTATGAAGTTTGGAACAGAGGAAGTTTGGAACAATGTAAGGATATTAAAAATATAATGAAGATAGAAAAGATAAAATTGAAAACTGATATTTTATACTACAAAATCAAATTCCTGCATTTTTCTCATATTTTTTTTCCAAAAAAGACAAGTCATCAAAACACATATTATTTTTTAGGGGGAAAAGGGGAAATGCTAAATTGTAACAGCATATCGTACTTGAATTTATTTTATACAACTATTTAAAATTAGTTTTCATGGAAAAAATATAAGTAGACTTTTTTTTTAATACTAATTGATTTTTAAAATTTGTAGTCTGAACTTCAGGTAGCGAGGTTTTGCTATTAAGCAACCACCTCTAGACAGAAAGGAAGAGCTCAAAGTTCTGCATCAAGAAAGAACCACTGAAAAAGTGTAGCGTGTACTGAAGAAGCTGTAATGGAAGCCAGATGTAATTGTAAGAGAAAAGGAAAATGACCTGTGATAAAAGTGTGTGTTTCATCATAAGGTTCAGCTGGGATTTCATGTGGTCAATTCAGCACCAATGTCCCTTTTTTTTCTGATCTAAGCAACAGTGCTTTAAAGAAAACACAACAGCTTTTCTTTTTTTCCGCTTTTCTTTTTAAGTCTTTTTAGAAGATGACATGTTCTAGAACACAAAAATTAGGTGTATTAGAGGTAAAATGTGGGAAATACAGCTTCTCAGTCTTACAGCCTTATGGTTTTCCGAGTTAGTTATGGGAAATTCTTTTTCCACAAATTAGTGGCGAAATTAATCCATTCTAACATAAGAATTTGCGTAGCTGACTCCCAAAACTTACCTAGGCTCCCTGTAAAGGGTGATTTTTCTGAATTATTCAAGATACCCATCACAGAATCCTTGACTTGCCCTATGGATGGGCCTGTTTCTTCTCACAGAGATAAAAGACCA
This sequence comes from Pipra filicauda, assembly GCF_003945595.2. Classification (NCBI taxonomy): domain Eukaryota; kingdom Metazoa; phylum Chordata; class Aves; order Passeriformes; family Pipridae; genus Pipra; species Pipra filicauda. Next base: position 89,957 of record NW_024104084.1, on the reverse strand, counting down.
TGGCTAAGTCACACTTACCGGGTGATGCAGGGCTTATTTAAGTGGTGAGTGTCGCTGGTGTATGGATATAAGGTGCATTGGATGAATTGGCTGGATCTGAAGGTCAGAGCACTCTCCTTCCATGGCCTACTCAGAGTGATTCTCGGTAAACTTGTCAAAATTTTTCATTGCAACTTAAAAAACCCAACCAAACAAACATTCCTCCAGAAAATTCTCATATGCAGAGAGCCAAACAAATTCTCAAAAAAACCCTCAAAAAGGGTTTTGTGTGTGTATGTGGTTTCTAGGGTGTGTGGGTTTTGGGATTACTGTTCTGAACTTTTTTTTTCCCATTTTGTTCTGTTTTGGTTTGTTTTGTTGCTGTTGTTGGTTCTGTTTTGTTTTCTTAATCTAGAAAAAAATATCCAACAAAACTATGATTTTTTAGTAAGAACCAAGAAAAAAATGAGCCCACATTTTTTTTTCCTTAGTAGAAAGAAAAAGTAAATGCAGACACTAGGTTTCAATAAATACCATAAATCCTATAAGATAATGAAAAAGTGATGATTTTTGTTTTTCTTTGAAAGTACATGATCATAACCAAAAGATTCCAGTCTAATTTGACAGAGTCGGTAGTGTGCTTCAGGTAGAATGTTCAAAAAGATATGCTCAAAAGAGAATATTATTACCTTAATAAATAGTCAAGACTATGGAAGAAATTATCTATTCTGTAGTTGGAGTATTATACTGGTGTATCCTGTTGTTTACTTGTCAGCTGATAGTGTATCAAACCTGTCCTTCAGCCTTTGTGCATCTTGTAATAAGTATTTTATCTGAATGAATCTTTATCTCATAGTCTAAATAAATTCAACTGTATAAATAAGTTAAGTCCTATTTTTGAAGATGCATTTATTTACATCTATTCTTTTACAGCACATCACTGGGAAGTATTTCATTTGATTTGAGGAGAGAGCTGACTGACTGCAAAAACCAGAATTAACACACAGTAGCATTCCCATAAAATGCTATCTTTTTTGCAAATACTTGTGCATTTGTGGGAGTACTCTGTGCAGCAAGGAAATGTCACTGCAGATGAATTTTAAATAAAGTGTTCATATTTCTTTGGGGACTTTCAGATCAGAAAAGGAAATGGAATATTTACAATTTGGTGCATAATTCATTTTCTGTGGGTATCTACCAGTTTTATTTCCACCCTTAGCCTGAATGCATTGAAATCTTGTTAAAAAATAAAAATCATAAATATTCAGCTAGGAGGTAGTAGTAGTAATAATAGTAACAATTATAATTAGTTTAATTATTTTTTATTTAGCTATCCATATAAAAGGAAGGAATAGTAATCTTTGACAGACATCTTGCATTATTCTTTGAGGAAGAAAAACGCTTAAGCAGAATGCTGCCACTTTGACATTGTTCAAATGCATATTTTGTACAACTTCAGGTTGCATGTGTCTTGTCCTACCACCAATTTTACCCAGTCCTAGTACTGCTGACTTCAATAGAGCAGCCTCAGACCCACATCTGTGTAACTGCATAATCAATTGGCCCAGCAATTGCCATTCCACTATGGAATTCATTGCAGTGTATACGAGCAGTTCCTTTTTCTGACTTACAGGTACAGAACTCAGTAAGCAGAGCCCTAATTCCTGGCCTGTATGCCACCTCAGCAGTGACAATGTACTAATAATTACGTACTTTGATGGTTTTTTTAAGATGAAAGATGAACAGTGTGGCGTGTGTGCAAAATGCTCATATCTTTTGTTTTCCTCTTTCGGGGGAAAAAAATCCAGCAAAGGTCGTCTCATCTCACTGCTAACCTGATATACAGCAGATAAAAAGTTTCAGTCTGATTTCATGCCTATCTTAGCCCCTGTATCACTCTGCATTTATGGAATATTTCAAAATTGCATTCGTTTCTATCCCAGTCAGATCTCAGAGAGGGCTTTGCACTTGATAACAGAATGAAACTGCCAAGTTCCTTATAAAAGAGGAAATGGCAGGAGTGAATTTAACCTATTTTGAACAAATTGCATTGGCTGACAGTCAAATATCATATTGATTTTAGCATTGCTCGCTTTATAATTTGCTACATGGCCCTAAGTCCAGCATATCTTATTGACCTCCTTATACCCCTGCATTACAGGCAGTTTCAGGTTTGCTGAGGTGTATTTCTAACTTGTTTAGTGATGGAATACACACTGCCCCCTGCTGAAATGCCACCGAAAAGCCTTCTGTTTGTATTTTTTTCCACACCAAACTTTCTTTCTCCAGACTATGGCGTCACCAGTATTGGACACACGAATAATTTTGGCCTAAACTTTAGTGATGCATGTGGCTCATTACCCATTTTAGGACTGTCTATAGTAATATCAGCTAAGTTTTTTGCCTTTTAAAAGCCTTATCAGGTACTTCTGGTTTTTATCTCCAATGGCAAACAAATCTTTAGTGCTTTTAGCAGAAGATAAAAGATTCTTTCAGGTAATAGCTGTCTTTTGGGACAGTCTATCAAAGTACATCTGGAGATACTCATCTTCCCTAACTTTAGGTATATAAATTCACCTGTGTAGTCTAACATGCCAAAATAGGTTCCTACTTTAGTCTGTGAAGGGATATCAAGGCTCCAGAAGGCAATTCAACCCTTCTCCTGTTTGTCTTAGAATGAGAGGTATTGTTCTCTCTGCCTGCATCTCCCTCATTCACTGTATCTGTTCAGATTGTGGGGATGAAATTAAGAGACATGATTCTCACCTCTAAAGCCCTCAAACAGCCAACTGGAAAACACATTACCTCTTTAAAATTAAACTGTAGAGCTTGTTGCAGTTCTTCATTCTTATTTTTCTAGAGTTGATATTTTTTGATGTTGTATTTCTTCAAAAACTGCATTTATTTATTGAATTAAGAGCAAGCCAAAAAGTCAGCGTGCCTTTGTGATTGTGACAAAACAAACCAAAACAAAGAAAATCCATCCCCCAGAACAGAAACCACAGTCATCTCTGAAAAACTTCCCTCTTCAACTGCAGCTACTTCCCTCCTTCTCTTCTCCAAGTTGACAGTGTATGTTTAACACAGAGAGCTTTACTTTGCTACTTTGTGATTAGAAACTGCTCTCTTTTGGACAGCCTTGGCCTTTCTTAAACATAGTGTACAGAAAAATCCTTTGCTTTACCAGGAGAACTGGTGGGTTAACTTCTCAGGCCTCTGATAGCTATTATTTACCACTTTCTGCTTTTTTGGGTTGCCTGGAGGCTTCTGGAAAGTGATAACCTTGAACACCATCTTCTATTAATCAATGACTATAACAGAAGTAGAGGAAGATGCTGAGAGTTCTCCAAATAATATGTTGCATGCCTTTATTAATCAGATGTCTGTTTGGCACATTTCTCTTGGGTAGAGATTGTTTTGGTGGCATACTGGCAGATTAATGGTTAAATATGAAAAAAAAATCTACTCATTTTGCTAAATTTACCTACCTTATAGGTCTTCTCCAGGGGAAAAAGCTGTGGATAGTTCCAGATATTAATTACCAAACCCACCTTCTGTGGGGGCACATATCTTTGAAAAGGTTCTGCTGCTTTCTGCTGTTCATCTCTTTATTCCCGAGCACTTGCCTTTGGTTTGACTATTATAACCATTTCTATTTACAGAAATCAGTACAGGCAGCTCAAGAGAGGCATTTCTGACATACAGAAAGTCTTGTCTCATAGGGTTACCCATGTTTTGTCTTGGATTTTTTTTATGGTACCATTTTTCTCTGAATATAGCTTTTTTTTTTTTTTCCTTTTCTTTCCCCATCTTTATGTTTACATGGTACTTGTTTTAGGTCAGAGCTTGTTTTTTGATCTCTGTTCAAACAGCTCAATGATATTCTGGTATGTAGGAGCTGTTCTTAAATATTGTCATAGCTGCTACTGAGAAGGTAACATGGCCATAGTAATAGTGCTTAGATAAATTATTATTTTTGACTCCCTCTCTAGTCATTCAAACAGCACATCCTGTATGTCTTCTTCCTTGGTGGGATGTATCTAAGTAAAGTCTAAGCCAAGAATGTTCCACAAACAGGTGTTTTAGTTAGGAGCCTTGAGCATGGATTTTTCTTGTCCCTGAAGTGGTCTACTGCTGCTTTTTCTCATTCAGCAATTCCTCCAAAAAGGTATGAAAACAAGGCTATTAACTGAAGAAACCTTTTGGTGAAAACAAGAAGATTTTGCAATGTTTTTTACTTGTTTACCCATGTCTCATGGTGTTTGCTTTATGAGTATAACCCTCTTCTTGTATGTGCTGAGGGACATATCTTCACAGAATCACAAATGGTTTGGGTCGGAAGAGACCTTAGGGGTCAATCAGTTCCAACCCCCCTGCCGTGGGCAGGGACACCTTTCACGAGACCAAGTTGCTCAGGATCCCATCCAACCTGGTCTTTACTCGTTCTAATAAACACAGAATAAGGGGGAGCACAGCGTAGAATATTTTAACTTAAAATTGTAATGAACAGAAATTTAATGCTGAATAATAATAATAATAATAATAATAATAATAATAATAATAATAATAATAAAAGTTATGGTCCTCCTTCCGTTGAAACACTTGGATAGTTCTAGAAGATGAATTGTCTTAATAGTAGACAGATTGGGAAAATCAACCATATTCTTGACATAAGTAAGTCAATGAAAATCAAGCAGGTTTTTTTCAGTATTTGCATTGGGGAAAGTATTTAGTCTTATGTCTTCTTCTTAGGCTTTAAAGTCTCATGTCTAAACGCTAAATTTCTAGAGTGACCTTGGCACTTATTAGGAGTTTATGTAATGAACCAAAAGGTCTCACTGACTTAAACTATTAATAAATAATCTATTTTTCTTAAAAATTTTTGGGGAGAGGGGGAAAATTAAATTTTCTTCACTCAAATAGGAATTTTGAGGAAAATTACAGAACATATAATGTGTCGTCAGATTATATTTTAGGGACTTCAAACACTTTTGGTGTTTTGGTGTGTATTGTACTGTTGACAATAGTTTGGAGGTTTTTTTCAAATAAAAAACAACTTTGTAACTAAAATATATAACACATATATGTATATAAAAATAACCCTATTTTCAACACTGTTATGCTAACATACTGAGTTTGAATTAGTGTTGCAACACTTTGAAAATCTGAAAACTAAATTTCTTAGCAATTAAATCACACTTACTAGCTATACTAAAGATATTTTTTAAACTATCACACTCTCCCACTTAAATCATAACAAAAAAAATTGTGGCTAGCAAATTTGTACTACTGACCCCTGATTTATCAAGGCCTTCAAGTAGGTTTTTGTACTCCAGAAGCCTTAAAAGTATGTTTAATTCCTTACCTGCACCAGGGCCTGAATCATGGCTTACACCTCTTCTTTCCCTTCCTGCATCAGTGCTGAAACATCAACCATGTTTCTACTTACAATTCTTTGTGACACCATCAACACATGAACAAGATCTCTGCAGGTATTTCTTTTTTCCTCTTGCCTGCAAATAGTTTTCATCAAAAAGGCAGAATCAAATAACTATCCAAAATAATGCAGATATTTGTTTATCTTACCGCAAGAAGAAATAAAGCTCACATTTATACACTGTGGGAGACACACACAGAGGTGCTTAAGGGATGAAGCGCTGCCTTCATTGCAAATGACAAAGAAACCAAATGGATTGCTAAAAGCAATATTGCCTTTTCCCTCCCTGCAAGGGGAAATGGTTGCAGCTTCTGCACCTTAACTGTCGAGAAAAAACTTTATTATGCTTTCTCTCTCTTGCTCTTTCCCCTCCTCTCTCTCCCTCCTCCTTTTCTTTTTCAGCCTATCACTTCATCACACAGCAAACATGACTTCTTCTCAATATATCTCCCTTTGAGATTTCATTGACCTATGACCTGTAATGTCCCAATTTGCTTCAAGTACCTTTATTTATGCCGTTCCTAGGACCTATACATTTTGATCTAAGAAACGGTATTCTCTCCTCAGTGCCTACGGAGCACACTTTGCAGGTACCATCAGTTCAGAAAAAGCAGTCACCCAATATATGAGATTGTGACAAGGTATAATGTAATGGTAGTTATGTGAACCTCCAATAAACTAGTGGTACTTCACAGATTACTTGGAGAGAAAGTCTTTTAGCGTGCTTGAAGAAGTATGAAATGAATTTCATTTCCTTCTCATTTGCCTTGCTTTTGAAAGGTTTCATGCAAGATATGTGACCAACTATTATAGTACTAATCCATCCATGACAGAGCTCAATTTTCCCTGAGAATTTACTTCTGAATGGGCTGCAGAAAAACTTGAAAGCTGAAAATTAAAGTACACTGAACAGAGCAACCACTGAGCTGTGGGCAGCTGTCTGTCAAGAAAACCAGTTGGAACAAAAATGTAAATTACATTTTATTTTTATTTGTGTTTTTAAAGCAATCTGCAGAGGTAAAGTTTTACAGCCCTATGTGTAAACAAGAGCAATGAGATGGAAGTGATGACAAGCTGCTGTTGTTGTGAGTTATTCTCATTAAAGTAAATATAAAAAAAAAAAGACCACGGGTTACTGACAGTTTTAAAACAGAGCACTGTACTGCATTTAGTCACCCATTATGAGCAGAAACCCTGTGGTAATTCAGGCACTCATTTTATTTTTTTTTTTTTCCCTTCATGTCACTAAGCCAGATAACTTCAGTAGGTTATAGCCACAATTCTTGAATAGGGTCCTGAGAGTGGCTAAAATGGATTTTAAAATACATGGTACAATTGAAGATAATACTATATAAATAGAGTGCTCAAGAGAGTGAAGTAATCCGGTTATGGATAAGGCACAGGAAAGGCTGTGATGGCGCAGTGATGCAGCACTCACCCAGCCCATGGTGGAGACAGTGCACGTCACATTGTGTGGGGCAGGGTCCTTCCCACTGCTGCTCAGTGCCAGAGGAACAGGGATGAGAAGGGATGTGGGTGGCATGTCAAGGAAGGAGGCACATTTAGCCTGTGCTGTACCAGGGAAGGCACCCCATAAGAGGATCTTAAGTGTGACAGGTCTTAGTTGACGCCAAAAAATAATCTAGGCTTTAAATACACTGGGAGCAAGACAAACAAATGGGAGGCTGGTTTCACACACCTACTTCTTACCTCCACAATTTATACAGGTATCACCACATGCGAAATTCAGCGTGGGATTTCCTTATTCCTAACCGTGGATGCTGAAATAAAGATGATTCTGTGTGAAGTGTCACCATGGACTGGTAAGGGGGGGAACATCCAACCCTTTATGAGCATGTTTCATTCGACACATCTTAAATATGGGCCTGAGATGAATATTGTCCCAAAAGCTCCCATTTTTCTCTACAGGATGTGAAGGAGTTTTGGTGAGTAGCTCAGTTGGAAATGTCTACACGTAGGCAGAGCTCTCTCATCCTGGTATATATCCTTACATTAAAAATATAGTGATTCTGACTCTGCAAGTCCCTGTGCGTAAGGACTAATTTCTCCATGAATATTGACAAATCTAATCTTGGCCTAAAAAGCTCTCTAGTTTGACTGTGAAAAGAACTATTTTTATGGCACATATGATTACATTCTACCTCTGCCCTGCAGCAAAGCTGCAAACATTTGTGAATTTGCCTGAGGCAAAAAGTTACATGTTGTCTTCAACATCTGATAATCACTGCCCTAGAGAATGAAAGGTGAAATGGAAGGATATTTGGTGAAACCAGAAAAACATGAGATTCCCTCTCCCTGAAGAGAATTGCAAGTAATAGGACAGATCAGCAGAGCTGCAGCAACCTGCACCAGTTGAAAATGTGACACAGAGCCCATTTTTTAAAAATAATTTTTTTCCCCCAATAAATGTTAAAGCTAATATAAACAACAAGAAGAAAAATTGTTCTTTCCCTTGTCACTCTGTGACACTGAAGAAATATTCCTGAAAATATTTTCTCAGTGCTTAGGCAAGCACATGTTCTTGATCCCTACAGAAAATTTTCAAGGTGTTGGCCCCAGGGAAGCTCAAGGCATCTATGAAATTTTGTCTATAAAACTGGACAGTAATGCAAGAACTTCATTAGAATGAGTGGAACTTGTTTGAAGGTGGCATTTGACAGGTACTGGGCATGTCAGACTTTTTCACACTGAAGTTGAAATCATTACTGTCACTCCAATGATTGACTCCCAAATATTTAGAAGAACTCCTGGCAACACTATCTTCCCACAGAAGTAACTTACATGGTGTCCAGTACACAGTTGCACTTTTCTGCACTTAATTCTAGATATTTTTCTGTATCTAATTGCATTCCATCTTAGTTTCACCCACATACATACTGACATCACTTAATATCTTGCTTTTTCTTGTAAAAAAGAAAAAAAGAAAAGGGAAAAATCAAAAGGCTAGTAATTAAATAGCTAAAAGTGTTTCCCACAAAGATTTCCCCCTTCATACTTGTCGTGAAAGGTCTTAATATTTCATTGGAAATACATCTGTATTAAATCAGATGTCAAAAATCCCACTTACATTTAAGAGTCTGAGGTCCTGGAAAAGATATTTTGTCTCTTTTTACTTGCAAATAGCTTACATCACTGGCATTGAAGAGTTGCTTTGTCATATGGTGAAGCACGACTAAAGGAAAACTTAGCTTACCTGAATAATTGTTGCTCCCCTAAAGGGAGGGGACATTCTGGTACTTTCCCTTTCAGGATGTTTTACATTTAATATCAGTGTTGCAGGATCTCAACTATGAGCATCTGTCAGTTGTGAGGGTTTTTGCTGCAAGGGAGGAGAACCTGCCAGGTCTCCAGCAACAACCATGCTTTAAGGTTTAGGAGCTCCCACACTGGAACTGTGTTGGTTCATCCAGCCCGGTGTCCTGCCTTCGCTGGTGCCTGGCACTCCAAGTGTGGTGCAAACAAGACACTCTCCTCTGGGAGGGTATTCTGTGCGGGAAAAGCGCTTCTGATTTCCCAAAGTGTCTACTAGCAGTTTCCAGAATGACGAAATTTAACTATTTTCCCCTCTTTTCTATTTGTAATCCAGGCTGTGAAATTCCAGCCAGCAATTTTTACATTTGGCGAGTTTTAAGCGCCTGAAGACAGAGTAATGCAGAAAAGACGGGAAGTCTCTTCAAAAAACCAAAACCTAGAAGAAGGAAGATACTTCTGTCGAAAAATTAATCTGAATACAAAATTAAAACTATTTGCTTACAGGGACAAACAAACAAAATTTTCCCCAATACTTGTCCTTCTGTTGCCCTGAGAAGCTGTGGAAGTCCCATCCCTGGAAGCTTTCAAGGTCAGAGTGGACTCTAGGGATCTGAGCAACCTGGTCTAGTGGAAGTTTCCCTTTACAGTGCAAAGAGGTTTGTTTTGAAGCCTAATCACTGGGCTGGGGTATGACAGAACTGTACTAACTCTCAATTAATTAATGTGATCAGAACTGGAAATAAATGTGAATAGTGGATGCCCAGTGGAATTTACCTTTTCCCTCCATACCTACACAAAGATGGCCAAGCTTGGCCATGGATGACCAGTATGGTTTTCAGGATCCTCAGACTAAGGAACAACATATATCATACTGCCTTAGCTCCATATGTATGTCTCTCAGGACTTTTGAGACAAACTGCTTTCAAGAATGATTCAAGATTTGGAAAATTCAAGAGCTAACAACTTTTATACTGAACTTAATTAATCACCCCTGAGATTAAAAAAAAAAAAAAATTGGGTATTTTGCCATTTAATTAAATCTCACATTTTTATTTCATTAAAATAAAACAAACACAATTTCATATATTGTATTTTTTTTTTCTGAAATACATTCCCATGAGGAAAAAAAAACTGCCAGTACATTATTTCTAAGTAAAAGCTTAGAAATATACTCCAGGAGGGGGAAAAAGACCAAACCAAAAAACATCTAGCAAATTTAATGTGATTTTTGGTTGACGTTATACCAGTGAATACTTATTTTGATGTGCATGGACATCGGGGTGGAAAATAATGACACACAGACCACTCAAGTATGCAACTTGCTGAGATATTTCAAATTTAAAAAAAAAAAACAAAAACAAAAACAAAAAAGAAGAGTTATATTCACTTGCACAAGTGAACGTCTTTGAAAATTTAGTTCTTTAATCTCTTTATGTATCATTTCTTTGTGTCCTGTAAAATGATAATGTTGTGTCTCTTGGCTTTGCATTCTAACAGAATAATTTCAGTGTTTAGGTAGCACTCAGAACATGAGACTCTGGATTTAAGACCTTGAGCTACTACTGTGATGAAAATCATTTGTAAGTAAATACAGGTGGGAGTCTGCTACAGCCATTTTCTGTCTCTTTACCTTTGATTCAACTGGAGAAGCAGGATTATTTATCTTCCAGCAGAAATTTTGGAAATTTTTTTCTACAATATCTTTTCATACTTTTTCTCATACATCAAAGCCATGACCAGAATATTTGCACTAATCAGAAGAATTCCTTAAGGTCTTCCAGTTCTAGGCATATTGCAAAGAGAAGTTATTTAATTTTCTTCTTTTTTTTTTTTTAACAGATGCTTCATTCAAGTGGCTAAGCTTTCCCAGCATGGAAAAATAGATATTTAGTGAAACATAATTTCAGACTCTATGGTTTTATTATAATTCCTACCTACTTGTAGCTTTGAATCCCATAGTGGTGCTGTGCCTAGAAATCTATTGATAACCATGCATTTAAATGAGGTTAAAAAGAGAAAGAAGAACCTACGAATAAATTTGACAGAAGGAGGGAAGCAGAAAGAGGGAGAAGACTAGAAAATATCAATATAAAAATCAGCAACAAAGAGAAAGGACCACGGGAAAGAGGCAGCTCATAGGAACTCATGCTGGGGCTTTTGTTACAGAAGGAAGAGCCTGGAAAACAAACAGAACCATAAAGTTTGTGCTCAGTGTGTGCCTTTAAGCCATTGGCATTAATTAAGATTCTATGGCTTACAAACAATTATGACATAATTAAAGTGAGATTCTTTCTACAGTAAAACAATAAGAAATGACTTTTAGAAACCGTGGGAACTATTAAAATGGCACATCAGTACCAAAATGAGCAATATTTACTAGTATTAACACTATTAAAATGCCTTTTGAAGACAAACTTAGGCAATTATTACTCAGAAAAAACTCACAGTTCGAGATATAGAACAGTGATAATTAAATCCCTTTCTCTATATATCTCTGGTTTTGGTGTTTGACAGAATGGAGTCTTTAAGAGAATCTATTTTAATGGTCTTGAATTAGCAAGATTTTCAAACTGAGAGAGTGCACTTAGCAGGAGGTTGATATCTACTGAAAGCTTCATTATTGATATTATTATATAGATTAGGGAGATGTTTTAAGGGCCCATCCTACAGAGGCATATACCCATGATGTCTAAGTGTTGTAATGACTTGCAAAGTTTCAGAGGTTGGATATTGCGTAGTTAGGCTCAGTTCCCACTTAGTGTGGGAATTTTGGAGCACTATAAGAATTCTTTTTATATTTATGCTATTAAGAGTATGCAGAGAAATATGTTGCTTCGACCTTAAAATAAAATTTTATTTTGCTTGACATCATAGATGTCAAAAAAGAAAACAAGCAAACTGCTGCAACTTGAGCAGAAGAAAATTTTGGGAAACGAAGAAACAAAAAAATAAAAATAAAATAAAAAAAATTCTTGGTCATTATCCTTTGCATTACTCATTATACCATAGCACTCAGTTTTGGAATATAGTTGCATTAGAAGGGAAAAAATATTTTTTCTTCATCCCAATATAAAAAAAATCAATTTTTTTTAGAAGAGTTTGGAAAGGCAACAGAGCGATTCTTGTCTGTGATTGACAGTGGGTGAACACCTCTATTGCACATATTATTACAGGGGATTTGACACCAGGTGTCACGGCATGTTCTCTTCACAATAAAATTCAGTCCTTGACACTGTTTATTCATTCTGCATCAATTTAATTAAAGAGATGTGCAATAATATTTAAGTAGGGCGATGCAAATTTGGGTTATATAGAAGAGAAAAAGGTCAAAGTTTTGTATGAATAGTAATATTTTTATTATATTTGGTCATAAATGAGAATGAAAAATGTAGATAAGAGTAATTACAATAATAATTAAAAATACAAAAACGTGCTTCTGAAATTAAATTTGATGGAATTCCTTTAGCAAAATATTTAATAAGCATGATTTAAAGAAAACAATAATAAAAAAAATGTACATACACAAGTCTTTGGTCATAGTAATTTCAATTTTCTTATTTCTCTGAACAAAGATGAAGTGATTCATTTCATGCCAGTTGGAAGTCAGAAAGTATTAATCTCAGCTGCCCTGGAAGAAGTTTTTGTAAAGTTTGTGTAATCTTGGTTTGGATGAGCTGGCATCTTCTGTTGAATTTTACATCCCATTCTGATCCTCTAGTCCCAGTCATGGGAGATTAACATCAGATATATATCTGAGCCATGGTGACATGAGGCATCCATTCTGAAAATTTAATTAGAAACTACCTTGGCTCAAGTGGTTTCTGGTCAATTTTGAACAAATTGACAATTTGGTATGCTGCAAACCATTTAGTAGTTTGACTGTTTGCTTCAACACAGGAACAGACGTGACTACGATAAACAAAAATTCTGATTCTCGGTCATTTATATGCTGAATTATTCCAAGATTGGTATCTCTGTCGTGAGAACCCCCCTGTACTCAGATCAGAATAACATAAGATGATCCCTCTAAGTTGTAAGAGTTTTAAGCTATACCAGTGAGGCAGCATTGTCCTGCAGAAACAGATGTCTGAAAACCACTAAATTTAATCAAAAGGTCCCACTTCATCACAAAAGGCTGGGTCTTCTGTGTATATACTTGAGATGAGATGGCTGGTCCAGTCAACCTTTCACTGAAACTCAGCAAAACTGGGAAGAGCTCTCCTTGAAATTCATGTCTAGATAATAATAATAATGGCCAGTCTTCGCGAGCGAAGATTTTTGGGAAAGGTCATTAACCTCAGTATTAATAAGGTATATCTTATTTAATAGGAGTTAACTCAAGAACTTCTCTGGATGGGTTCCTGTGTTTTGTTCCTTTAGCAAAAAACAGAACACACTGACATTAGCTTCTCAGGGCAGCACACTCCTTCTTCACAGAACTATACCTTCCTGAGAGCTACTCCAGCACCAAAAATGATTTGTTTGTCCTTCACAGATACAAAAAGTTTCTGTTTCAACTCTGTTATAGTAGAAGGTGTCCCTGCCCGTGGCAGGGCGTTTGGAGCTAGATGATCTTTAAAGGTCCCTCCCAACCCAAACCATTCTATGATTCTATGATTCCAGGTCTGTGAAACATGGTGCTCTCTTTCTCCATCAAGTAACTTGATATACTAACATTTTCTTGTTTAGCATTAGGTCTCGCTTATTCGTTGTAACTCCTTCTAACTAGAGGTACTAATCTGGAAGAAGTAGAGGACCTAGTTTTCTTACAATTTATAAATAGGAAATTTGCAACGTCGGTAAAAATATTGCTATATGCAAATTGGTCTAAAGACTAATAGTTGGCCTCATCAACTTATCAGCGATCTAAAAGCTGAAAGCTGTATTCTGCTTAGCTTTTTTTCCTTTTGCCCTTTTTTTTTTTTTCCTGGTTGAAGGAACAAAGTCCCGAAACTTCCTGTAGATGGCTGGGTAATTTCTCAGGTAGACTCCTTTCTTATTGCAGAAGTAGAAAGAAAAGCAGCTTACACAGAGTTCTTTAAAAGGTAGGACATTTCTGAAAAAAAATCCATTGTAGTGAAGAACATCATCTTAGTTGTTGATAGTGCATATTGTTTGTATCTAAAATAAGTTAATCTACAAAATCAGACTATGGGCTATTTCCAAGACAGTGGTTATCATTAGTAGATTAAACATAGACACTTCTCTGAAATACAGGCTGCATTAATGGGTTGCCATTAATTAGATGTACCATAAATATATGTCTAAGTATCACATATACTTAAATTTATTAAAGTTAAGGTCTGCTCTCTCCTCATTCTTCATAGTAAGATTATTTATTCTTTTTTCCCACCTAATGCAAGGAGATCTTTTCAAGGCTTGTTTTAACATATATTTGATCACCAAAGAAATCACATGGCCTCAGAAGGAAGTTGGTCTTGTAACTAGAATAGGATGACACGGCCATAAACATGATTGAGGTGATTCCAATATACTAAAAAAACCCAAAAAACCCAACAAACCAACCAAAACCCTTCAACCTGTCCCTTTTTTGTACACTAGCAACTTAAGCTAATGGCAATCTACAATAGTATAGGAGCCAGGACTTTGACATTTACAGTATTATGCAGGGAAAAGTCATACTTGGGTACAAATTTTCCCTGTTGTTTCTCTGCTCATATTTTCTGTTTGAAGTCCATTTGCCAAGATGATGACTCCTCAACTCATTAAAAATGTCTCATTTGGTCCTACAGCCAAATAAAAGCAAAAACAAACCATGTTGAAATTCTTCTTACATTTCTCCCTTTATTTGGTGCCTAGAAAATTATATGTCAGGGAATTTCTGCCCTTGGCTTCTGAACCTCATTCAGTACCTGGTTCATCATTTTTGTAAAAGAGTATATTAACACATACAGAACAGGAGTACATTAGCAATCATAATTTCTTTCAGGTACTAAAGGCAGTTCATTTTGTTGGTGCAAAAAGCCTCGGGTGTTAAGTGGGTGGTATAAGAACTGGAAAAAGAACCCATAAATAATTAAAAAAAATAATTAGGCATAGCTACATTGAGTTTTAGCAGTGATTTCCATAAATGGACACTCTGCCTATTGGGTTAGCTGATGTTACTTTTTTTCCTGTGATAAACCATAAAACTTCAGATTCGACCATTTTCATAGCTAATGTTTTGCATATCTTGTAATATAATGTATTTTTTTAAATCACTACAGATGGGGAAATGCAATGGCTCATGAAATTGGTGAGGGAATATAAGGTCTTTGGATCAAATCTGCTCTTACACAAGTATGAGTTTGTAGCTATAAGACCGAAAATTCCAATCCTCTGGAACGAGGCAAACCTTAAACCTTGCAAGAAGGTCAGTGAGAAAAAAAATTAAGGAAGAAATACAGTTTCTGTCTATCCTCTTTGCATAGGTAAGCAGCAAAGCCTCATCTATTTCCAGCACAAACTGAAGCTCGGTCAAAACTCTCTTTAGGTGCCTTGACAGAGATGAGTTGCAGCACTAACAGAGGTTGCTTGAGCATGTTCAAATTCCTGGTTCTCTGTTCACTTAGAGTAGGATTAAGGTTTGGGCAGATAGACTGATGTAGCTCAGTTTGGCATGGCTCGTATTTATAGCATTAGCTTTAGATTGAACTGAGTTAAATTGAACAAGAATTATGCTCAATGATGATCCTTGTGAGTCTCTTCCAATTCAGGATACTCCATGATTCTGTGATGACCTTCACCCCTCCTGTGAAGCACCACAAATACTGCAAACCAGGATCTACCCCAAATAGGGGAAACAGATTTTTTTAATACTGGTTTGTGTCTGAATGCAGGTTGGTCTGCTGGTTTAAAAGGGATTTTTTTTGTTTTAAAGAATTTTATTTAATTGTTCTAAAGAAAAGAGGTGACAGCGGACACCATGTATTTTTTTCCATAACATGTAACACACTGTATTTCATCTGATGTCTTGTTTTTCCTTTTCTTTTTTTTTTTTTTTTTTTTTTTTTTAAATAATGAGAGCTAACACAGCTTCTTGTCTGCAAGAATCCCTTCATTACTGTAATTAAAGATATGTACAAAGGACAGATATTAATTGTGATCAGTATTTTGCTTCATCAGATGTAATATTGTCTTTTTAAAAGCATTTCTAGAAATTAGAGAAACTAATTAAATAACCTAATAGTGTCTACTGAGTGGCCTTTACGAAATCCTTTCCCCAGTCCTTTGGCTTGCAGGCATGTGCTCATGTTAAAAAAATACACGCAGCTGTAATTAAATCTAATTGGAGTCCTTTAACACTACAGGCCTGACTTAGTACCTTTGAAGTCAAAGGGAGTCAGCTGAACTCCAAAGTCACGGATCATGTGGTAGCTCAACAGAGAATTCAGTCTACAAGCCTTCCCAAGCATTGGTTTGCAAGCCTTCCATTCCCCATGACCAGGAACTGTCCACCAGCCCTGAGGAAAGAAAACAAGCAAGTAAATACCACAGAGCTGCGAGAAGGGAGTGAAATAAACAGGGTGGAGGTAATGCTGGGAAAGACTGATGCACTGGTTCTCACCCATTTGAAAACAGTCATAGCTATTCATGAAGATCCTCTTGACAAGCCCACCTTAAGAAAATTCCAAAACTAAAAAAAAAAAACCCAGCCAACCAACCAAAAAACCCCAAAACAATACACAGTGAGAGAAAAAAAAAAAAAAAAAAGAGTCCCACTCACTCCAGCTGTTAACTGCTCAGTGTCTTTTTCAGCTTGCTGGGAAAATTTTTATATAAGGAGTAGTCTGAAAAACTACTCCAGTTGTCATAGACCACTGCTCCAACCTACAGTGTTTCCACCACATTTCTGCACAAAGCAATTCAGCATCATGCAGCTATCTGTAACAGACTGTTTAGAATGTTCCATTTGGGGAAAGAAAAAAAAGAAGGAAGTGTGAAATGTGGTGGTATACAAGTGCATTTGTCATTCCAAAAGAAATAGGTCTTTACAGACAAGCAGAGAAACTTGGTATTGGAGAAAGACCACAGGTCACTTCCTCCAGCTGTACCGATCAACGTGAACCTTGCTACTTCAAGAGCAGGCATTCATCACCTGTTTAAAAAACAAGGGGAAAAAAAAGGATATCTGAAAAGTGAAACAAATCAGTCTAGAAAATGTCAGTAGTGTCACCAATTTGATCCATCTAAAAAGAAAATGCAACAGTTCCTGCAATACTGTCACCCCTTCTATCAGTATACATGCAAGGAAAACAGGAGTTCTTCCCCTGAACAATGTGTGCACACAAATGCACACACAAACAAGTTAATAGGACCTTAATTTGACCATAGGTATTCTATTCTGACTGGTTAAGAAGAAGCTGAAGGATGAGCCTTAAGTTTTCACTTAAAACAATGAGCTAAGTAAATAATGATAATTAAAAAAAAAAGGAAAAAGAAAACAAAACAAAAAAAATAGCAGGTGAAAAAGAAAGAAAAACTTTTATTTACCCTGGTTTTATCTGAATAAACAGCCACTGTACAGGACCACCATGTGATCCATGCTGTAGTCCTAAAAGATGCCAGGATTTTTTTCTCTGAACATTTCCACCCATCTTCAGGTGATTGGAGGATGCCTGAGTATCTCATACTTGTCCTCCAATTCCTGTTTCCCCAAATGCTCGTCAGACTCCACCAGCTGCTGGAATCTATGAAATACCTGATGCTTTATACAGAAATACAGGAGACATTAGTTCAGTTGCTGCAAGATCTGCAAGTATCCCAGTACCAAAGCAATGAAAACTCTGAAGTCCATTTTGTTTCTGAATACATACATAGAAAACCAGCTCATATATAAGTTTCAGCAGCTGTGAGCACTACTGCAGTCAGTTCTGAAGTCTGTTGACTTAAAGCTAATTTATGTTTCAAATAGCTATATGACTGCAGGGTTATTCCCAAACTGTTTTGTCCAAGTACAGCTGAAGAGTAAAAAAGGTGACTCTGGGATCTTGCAAAGTCAAATGCAGATTTGCAGGCTGCACAGTGAGCTGGAAGAAAACTGTGAGCTGCCTGACAGGGTCCAGAGCACAGCCTAACATCACCCACCTCACTGCACACAGTCACCCTCAGCCACTCCTTGAGGTATGCAGAGATCATACTTTTCACTAGTTTCATTCTGCTTATGTTTGTCACTGAATTAATCCATCCAGGCTACTGGACATCTCTGAAATCTAAAATCCCACTTAGCATCCCACAAGTGTGTTCAAAAGAGACGCATTCTAAGGAGGTCAAAAGTAAGGTTTGTCCACCTACTTGCCAAATGTACATATGACATGTAAATGCATACTGACATAAAGACAAACAAAACATTTTAGACGGAGACAAAAAATGTGAAGAATAAACAAGTGTATATTTACAGAAGGGGGAAGATCCAGCCTCAACATCTCAAACAGAAGCTCTTGCTAAAGGTATGATGGTATGAAATGTTTGTGATTCCTGAGCATGCAGTCAGGAGTGTGCTGTAAGCATCAGGTGAGAGATTTGGGCTGGAAAACTCCACCCTGCCGTGGTATCAAATTTTTAACAAAGATGTTGAAATCAGATATAAGAAATGTAAGATGGAGAAAATTATATGTATTGTTGTTACTTCAAGGACACAGACTGTTAAACTTACTTATAAGGAGATCAAGAAAGCTCTTACTTAGAGTATATCAATAATGTCATGTGAAGATATGTGAAGAACTGAGTGCCCCCAGAGAAAGGGAAGTGGACCAGGTCAGGGTCAATGGACCTCAACAGCCCACATCATATGTTTTCCTAAAACTTAATGAAGAACCCAATAATATTGAATAATAAATGGCCAGTCTTCGTGAGTGAAGATTTTTGGGAAAGGTCATTAACCCTTCCAGCCTGCGCAGTGGATTTTTAGGTGAGACACAGCGTGCGCTGAACTGAGCCCACCCTTTAGTCCGGAGGTTCATCTGCCGGGGCCGAGCAAAGCTTGGACAGTGGCAGTGAGGTCCCCAGGATGTAGGTTTGTTTAGAGTGACCTTCTCTTAGGTGGATTGCCTACCAAGGCTGACGAGCTCCACCTGCCCAGGGGGCCGGGAATCGAACCCGGGTCGCAGAGGTGAGAGTCAGGCACTCTAACCACTAGACCACAAGAGGCCCCAATATTGAATAATAATATTAATATAATATTATTAATAATATTATATTAATATTATTAATATTATATTAATATTAATAATATAATCCTATTATTGTTAAAATTATATTATAATAATAATAATAATATTTCTAGCAAGCCAGTCAGTACTGAGGAAGGCAATGAAAATACGCATCCTTCACTTAGCCAAATGCAGGTGACAGCCCACTTTTGCTACCCTTTTACTTGTTTTCCTCAGTAGCACTGCTTTGAGGAAAATGAGCCTAACTTCTGAGCTTAACTTTATATTTTCATCTTTGCCAAAGATCTATCTGGCTGTCAGTATGAGACTGTGGGATGCCTATCACCTCTAAAATGTTTGCTTTCTTAACTTAGAGAAATACATGCACACTTGCCCCTTCACCCTTCCTTCTTCTTTCCCACACAGATACAAAACTAAAATCCTGTGTTAAAATAACATCATTAAGGTTGCAAAGTCAAGCCTGCAGAAATTAGAGAATGTGAAAATTAAGTTTTCCTCTGAACCTTAATTAGCTGAAGGTGGCAGGCACCCTGTGGAAAGAATAGCATGTGATCATGTAATTAAAGACTGTGCCATAATGCCCCCACACAAGGGTGCCAAATTAATGTTGCGCGGGCAAACTTAATTCAAGCATTCCCTAACTTGTTTTGAGTGCTTGACTTTGCAACCTTAATAATGTCCCTTTAATGCAGTTTTGTGTGTGCAATTTTAGACAGAACTATCTTAAAGAAGCTTTTGATCTGAAATATTACTGTCACTGAATCTTATTTAGACTCTTATTATATTATCATGATTTCATGGTATTTTAATTTATATTGCATTATTGGGCTGTTAACTTTCTTCCACTACTCAATTAGGCTGACAATATTGTTTCACTTCTAATATTCTTCTCTTGTTATTCAACATATTATAATTATTAGAAGGCTATTTATATTTACCTACTGCCAGCTAAACAAGATTCTGTTGAGTGTCACCATGTTAGCTACAGACCTTAATAGGAAAGAAATTATCTTAATACAGCCATATAAACATGTTTATAAACTTTTCAAGTTCGTGTTCAGAACATTATAGTATAAAATAATAATAAAAAGGGCAGAGTAAGACTATATCTAACATAAACAGAGTCTGGCATTAATTAGACCTTTGATTATTTGACGGCATGCAGCTGAGAATATTGTGTGCATTTTTTTATTGGTATTCTGTATAACCTCTCATAACGCCATGACTATTTAATAAATCTTTGTATATTGAATATTTTTACAACAAATATTCTTATACCTTTCACTAACCTCTCCTTATTGTTTGAAGTAACACTTCTAAATTCAGATATATAAACTCAGAATGCTGCTGTTGCATTAATGGATGGATGTGTGTTATTTGAGATGCTGAGAGCTGGAGATATCTAAAATAACTTACAATAGCATATGCTTTTTATAATGTCTGTTTCTGTCTATTGATTACATAGGATACCAATACAATAAGTTAAGTAGTAATTACTGCTGGGATCCAATCTGATCAGTCTTCTTCTGAAGATTGATTCCTTGTGGACCTCATCCATTAAAAGAAAATATTGGGGACAGCCTCTTCCCATTTAATCCTTATTTAATGGTTTAGACAATCATCGGGTCTGTCGCTAAATTTTTTCATTCTGGTTGAGGAATGCAAGCAATAGCCTGGGGTTTTTCAGTGTTTGTTTTTGTAGTTTATTTGTTTGTTTGTTTGTGTTTTTTTTTTTTTTTTTAGAAAAGGCAAAAAATGCTTAAAATGTGCCTTTCATCCTGGGGGGGGGGGTTGTCTCTCATTGTTTCAGCAGATTTGGGCAACCTGGAATGTAATGGAGCTCCTAACAGGAGGAAGGTGAACAGATTTCTAGCGATCCATCCTGAGCCTCCATGTTTGATAAGAATTAAACAGTTGGAAAATACATTACAGTCAGGGCAACATCATCAATTTCAGCTAGGCTCAACTTAAATTTTGTTAGATTTATATAGAAACAGCATTTTATAGTCAAAAAGTTCCATGCCATGCTGTTGCAGCATTCAATTTTCTCATTTTTAATATTAATTTTAGTAGTGCCTTCAGGAACAAAAAAGTTATTCAATCCCTCCTTGGAGTTTAAAACATACACTGCATATATAGGTAATAATATCAGTAATCAATTAGCAAAGCTGTACCTGTGTGAGGGGGTGTGTGAGAAGGAGCTTAACACACCTAATTTTGCAGCTCAAGTTAATAGCTTTCTTCCTCTAATTAATTTTGCTGCTGGTCAGAGCTCACTGTAATTGGTATATCCAAAAGCAAGGATTAGCAGAGTGGACCAGACCACTGGCCTGTTTATTTCAGCAGTTTGTTACTGACAGCAGACAGTTACAAGAATTCAGAAAGATGGTGCGTGTACCTGCAATGTACAGCTGCCATGTAATTTCCTTTAAAGCTCATATCTTTCTCAAGCTTTTTGTGTTTGCTTGCATAACCTATTGCAAGCAAGAGAGAACTTGGATTTGTAGTAGTCCAAACACAACCACTTCTTCACCAGAATCCAAATAAGCACCTTCTTGCAGATTATACACCTTCAGTGTACACCTGTGCTGAACACGATGCTCTTTCAAACCTGGATAATTTTAATTGACTGATTAATATTTTAGAGAGTGTTTTCTTGGTCCTTCTTGGGAAATCCTACAGATAGGTACTTTGCTATCACTCAGTTACTCTCCAAGACACATGAACTTCCCAGTATCTCCTCAATAGTGAGGTGCAAGATGGGAGAACAGTGAACACTAATTTAAAATACTAAAGGGGATAAAAGTTTGGGGGGTTAGGTTGGTCATTTACATGAAAAGAGAGAATCCATGAGTGCCATGTGCCAGTATCACAGAAGGAACAGAAAGTAGATGGCTAAGTTGTGTTTTATCACCTGCTTCCACTGATAGCCATTATTTCCCCTGCTCCACCACCATTTACACTGAGAACACTCCTCCTGATTCTTCTCATCCCATGTCTGACTTTACCTTCTGTGTCTGACCCCAATTGAAAAGAAGTCTCAAACCTGTATTTTCAGAGGTCTTTAGCAGCCTAAAGAACAGGTCTGAACTCCACACAGAAAAAGGGAAAGTTGAAGGAAGATCCATAGCTCCCAACTTGAAGAGTAATTTTGCGGTTTTTTCAGCCTTGCTGCATTTCTCCTCCCAGCCCTATCCCATGGTGAAAATGAAGAAAGTTTTCCATTCTTTCCCACTAATCATCTCTGACATGAACTTGGAAATCTTGTCTATGAGAATCTACCTGTAATATTCTAGGACAATCTCAAGGAGAAAAATGCAGATACAGCACCTTTGAACAGTGAGATCTAAAAGGCTTTTTTTTAGTGTTGTTTTTCATTGATATTTTCTAAACAGGGAAAGAAGGCCAAATTCAGTGAATAAAAAAGATTTGGTGTAAGACAGGGCATACTGATACTTAATAAAAAAAAAAATAATCCTCTGTTATTCCTTAACAGTTAGGAGGGAGTCTCAGCTTAAAATTATGTTCTTCCTTTCATGACACGGCTCTCATCAGCACTCTGTAAACTGCTGGACCAAATTCTCCGCTGTGACTTCATTGGGGTTGTGAGAAAGGAGAATTTAGCTCCCTGTTGATAGATGGCTGGCTGTGTATGTGGGAGGGGGCTGAGGGGAAGGCTGTTAATTAAATTTGAAGGCGAGATTCTGCTCTTTGCAGTTGAATTAAAAATAAAATACCAATTGAAGTTTAATTACTGTCTTTGCTTACTTGTGCATTCAAACTTGAAAGATGACTTCACACTCTGTTTTTAAGCTCCTGTGGCTCAGAGACGATTATGGAGTTTGAGTGCTATGTGACACACAGTCTTATCAAATACCCCATGCTACCACAGAGGCATTTATGCTGCTGATAAGGTAGTCAGCAAGTGAAGTCTCTGGGCCGAATTGAGAGGGATGTTACCCTGCAGCATGCAAATAGGAAGGAGGCCTGCTTTAGGAAACCCCAGGCTCCCGTTGGCCTCAGTCGAGGTAATGATTACTCATTAACCAGTAGCAGTTATTCATTACTGGTTAACTATGAGATAACTATTGCTGTCCTGCAGTGGGAGAAAAGATTTAATTAAGACTAAATAAGAGGAAGAAAACCTGAAAGGACTTCTGAAGCAGTGCCTTCTGCTCTTTCTGTCTGTGAAACAGGGATATTTTACTCGGTAAGGACTGAAAGAATGAAGAGTGATCAGTGCTGTTTCTATGAGGAAAAGGAGAATGCAAAGGTTTGTGATTAAATGCTTTTATATTAATATTTACCAGTTAGTTTTATTTCTGATGGTGCAGAAATAAAACCACAAGACTTGTGTTATTTTTTAACATCACTGAGCATTATTCTGGAAATATCCTATATAGATTGTATCTGGAATAAAGCACAGTGTTTTAGATGAGTGTGGTGAGTTTACCCTGCCTGAACACCAGGAGCCCACCAAAGCCATTCTGTCACTCGCTTCCTCAGCTGGACAGGGCAGTGAAAATATAACAAAGGCTCGTGGGTAACAATAAGGCCAGGGAGAGATCACTCACCAGTTACTGTTGTGGGTGAAACAAACTCAACTGAGGGAAATTAGTTTAATTTATTACCAATCAAATTAGAGTAGGGTAATGAGATGGAAAGACAAATCTTAAAACACCTCCAGCTCTCCCTGCTTCCCAGGCTTAACTTCTCTCCTGATTTTCTCTATGACCTCCCACACAGTGGTACAAGAAGATGGGGAATGAGGCTGTGGAGAGTTCATCACACATTGTCTCTGCCACTTCTTCCTCCACAAGTGTTGGACTCCTCGCACCATTCCCCTGCTTCAGAGTAGGGTCCTTCCCATGAGAGACAGTCCGCCCTGAGCTTCTGTCTTTCCCACAGGCTGCAGTTTTTCACAAACTGCTCCATAGTGGATTCCTCCCACCAGGGTGCAGTCCTTCAGGAACAGACTGTTCCTACATGAGTCTCTTCTATAGGCCCAGTCCTTTAGAAACAGGATGGTCCAGTGTGGATCCCCCAGGAGGTCACAAGTCCTACCAGAAAAACTGCTCCAGTGTGGGCTCCTCTCTCCATGGAGCCACGGGTCCTGCAAGGAGCCTCCTCCAGCACAGCCTTCCCATGGGGTCACAGCCTTCTTTGGGCATCACAATACTCTGTGGGCTCCTCCACGGGCTGCAGGTGTATCTCTGCTCCCCCTTGGACCTCCATGGGATGCAGGGGCACAGCTGCCTCACCATGGGCTGCAGCTCAGGCTGGGGGAGAATCTCAGCTCCAGGACCTGATGCAGTACTTCCTCCTTCTTCACTGGCCTGGGTTGTTTCTGGCATCCCTTCACCGGCAGGGATGTTTCTCTCAGTGGTCTCACTAATCTCCTCCAGCTGCTGTTTTTTAGATTTTTTCCACGCTTCTTGACTATGTTACCCCAGGAGCACCACCACCTTGAACCCATTTTGGCCTCAGCCTTGACTAGCGTTGGATCAGGCCTGGATCTGTCTGACATTGGCTCCATCAGACACAGAGCAAGCTTCCAGCAACTTCTCAAAGAAGCCACTCCTGTAGTCCCTCTGTTACCAAAAACTCGCCATGCAAAAAGAATATAAAGAATCTTAAGGAGTTTTAAGCACTCACATAAGGAGGGGAAAAAAAAAAAGAAATGCGAGCACTAAACCCCTTTGAGTCCTTTTTACGAAAATCTTACTCGAGGGTGCTGCCATGTTTGAGTAAGGGTGTCAGAGCTGGTACCACACACTTCCTTACTCCCCCGACTGCCTCTGGCTCTCTACCTCTCCTTTTTAGTAATTCATTGGAAGCTTAGGTGGAGTTGGTGGCCTATAGCTATAGTAAATCAAACTAATTACACTTGCACTAAAACTGAAAATGTCTGCAGTGGATATTTTTCCTTTTTTTTTTTTTTCTCTTATTTAAAGTACAGACTGTTAATATGTCTTTACTTAGTCTAAGTTATACCTTTAATGTAAAGCTAAGCTGTAGCAACCACAGTTGTTCAACTGCAGCAGCTGCAAAGTCCAAACCCCATTTACAATGCTGAATTGCTGGGATAGCTGTTCATCCAAGACCATAAAAATGGGGGCTGATGTCAAGGAAGACAAGCAAATGATCCTGAAAAACATGATGCAGGAAATCTATAACCTTCTGGAAAGCCAACTAGAAGCAAGGCAAGATCCAGTGGGGTGTTTAAATTTATAAATCATGCCCATGAGAACTATTCAGTTTATCCTAAAATTCACATACATTCAGCAAGCAGAACAGCTTTCCAACATTCATTAACTCTGCTGGGCTCAATTCACCTATGCACAGGCAGATGTTTTGTACCACTTCAAATGTGGTTGGGCGTTTTGTCTGTCCTCAGCTGATGGTCCAGGAAATCACAGTCCTGATATTGTAGCTGTCACAGGAGTTGCAGGTTGTCTGTCAGCTTCTTGGTCAGCCCATCATATCTGGGATGTTCTTGGCAATGCCAGACACCCACATATGGGCAACTGAACTAAGCTCACCAATGACTTCTTCAGTGATGTGAACACTGAAGTGTAAGAATTTATATCTAGAATAGTTTAACTGGTGAGTTCAACCTCACCCCTCATCTCCACAGGGCTTCCTTGGCATCTTTTGACCAATGGACAATATGCTAAAAATAACATAATCACAGAACATGGACCACTGTCCAGCATTTGAAATACTCATAGATAATTATTACTTTCTACCTCTATGGTAATGATCTATTCCTACAGTTGGCCTTCTCATGTTTGAGAGACCTGGGAATCCCCTTTTTAGGGTGAAGACATACCCAGTATATTCGATATTCATTTCCACGATGAGAGGTGTATTCTTACAGCCATCTTTTAGGTTTGCAGAGCAGTGGTAATAACAATTCAAAAGAAGGAAAAGACGAAACATAGTTTTCCAGTACTTTATTATTCAATGACATTGTTTAATTGGCAAAATACATGGATAATTTGAAGGTGAAAACAGTCCTCTCAGTGCATCACACTAATCAAATCTAAGCATTTCTGTCCTTCTGTGAAATAGTTAATGTTTGGAGCAGACAAGATAATGCAAATGAAAACTATTATGCGGATTTAGTTTAACGATACGCAATTTAAAACTGTAGCAATTGTTTTTGGTCAGTTTCTTGCAATCTGAAAGGTAATTTTTTTCAATTTATTTGAAATTAGTCAAGTGCAGTGTTGAAAAGGCAGAGTGAATTGATGTTAAATAGTTTTTGGAAGATGTAATTGTCTGATGATTTGTAAATAGCCAAGCTTATCAAAAAAGTAATTTAAATGTTATGCTGACAATTTTGTTCAGTTTGGTGTACTCTGTAAACTTGTGAATCCAATTTTTAGCCCTCATTAGCATCAGAATTCTCTTTGTGCTGCTAAATGATTGCAGGTATTTCTTATGTGTGCTCAAAGCATCTGGTGATGAACTTTTGCTAATCCTCAGCCTTCACAGAGAGCATACAGTCAAGTTGTAATCAAAAGTACTTCTGTTTTCTAGGTGCTGTAATCCAGATATTCTGTAGGCAGAGAGAACTTAAGCAGTTCCCTGGTTTTATTTATGGTCATGCACTGTAAGCCACAGGGATGAGTTCAACTCAAAAATTAGTGCTGTTTTTAAATGTTTCCTTTCATTCACATTTTAATCGCTTAGTACATTCTTTTCATTTTTTCCTGGTTTTCTCTGAACCTTAAAATTTGAAAAATCCCCCTACTGTACCCTTCCTTCCAACAGTTAAAGAAAAAGAAAAAAAAATAGAAAAAAGAATAATCGCAGCTGGTGCAGAGCTCCTAACAAAAAGAAACTTGACTCTGTGTTTTCAGAGTAATAGTTTTGCTGTGATCTCATGAAATTATGGTTAATGTAGGTTTCAATTTTCCCTGATGTTTCTGCATTCTCATTTTCCTGCATGCATTCCAATATTTTATTTTAGCCAGCAGTACTGCATTAAAAGAATAACAAAATGTAAATGTAAACACTCCAAATTAGGAAACATTATAAAAACCAGCATTGCTACTTTAATCTTAATTCATCTCTCTTGCATATATCCCTTCTGAAACTGCATTTTTATGGTAGAACCATATTCCATTCTGCTATTGGTTTTCCTGGGTCACTAAACAATTATAAGTCAGTATTCTAGCATGGTTAGAAAGAAGCCAAAAGGGAAGGAAGACTTATGAAAGTTGTAAACCATATTGTAAAATGATTTAAAATTAAAAAGTAGATATCTATGATGAACATGAAAGAGGAAGGATGTTGGATGATGCTTTGATTTGGACTCACAAAAACAATACTTGAGAAAGGTGTTTAAAAAAGAAAACTAACACAATGTTTTAGCTGTCTATCCTAAAAGGTAGCTTGTTCCTTCTGAAACATAAAATGAAATAAAAAAGAACTTTTGTATGAAAATACTTTTTAAAAGATTAAAATATAAAGCACTGTAGAGGAACCAATCATGTCCTGTAAATAAAAGGTTTGTGGGATTTTTTTGTAAAATCACTAAAAAATACTAATATTTTGACAATGAAGCTTATGTTTGTGGAGCTCCATGTCCTTGATAAAAAATATCTTGACATAATAATAGAAAAAAAACTTGTCTTTGCAGAAAAGAAGAAAATGCAATGAGTGGAAACACATGTTGACCGTTTGTACCTGCAGCAGGTGGTATGTGCCATTACTCGCCTGCAGTACGTATGTGTCCACCTGAACTTGGGTGTCCTTTTGCTTCATGGAGAGAAATAGACTTTCTGGGGAGAATTTAGCTCTTTTTGGTTTAGAAAACAAACTAAAGAGATGAATTGTACCTTGTATTGTTTATTTTACTACATCTCTTTATTATTATGAAGGTATCTAATTTCTCACACTCTGAGAGTTCTCTTGGTGGAGATGTCTGCATGTTAAAGCTCTAGAGTTAAAAGGCATATCTGTACCCTGACCAAATTAAAGAATAATTCTAAGTTCATGACCACTGAGTTAAGTTTAGCACATGAAAAAATAAAACAGAAAAGAAAGGAGGTACAAAAAGAGAGAAGTGATTTGGGTAATATTATTGTAAGGTACACATACCCTGTCAGGGAAAATATCAGCTAATAAAGTGCATTTTCTTCTAGCAGAGAAAGCCCTGAAAATTTTTAGAAGTCATAGAAACTCAAACAGTACATCAAACATTTTCATCAGTTGAGAAAGACTGAACAAGCTGCGTAAGGAGTCATAGGTTCTTTGTCACAGATATGTCCACATCAGAAGTGAAAAATCTCTTGGAAAAGATGATAAACACATGCAAAAAGTGTTAAATACAGGGACAGTCATGCTGTACAAGAGGCTGGGGAGTCTGATTAGGCAATGTCTCAAAATTTAGAAAGAAAAATCCAGTCATCTATTTCTTGTTATTTTTCTTCCACACATTATTACCTTATACAGTATACCAAGTTGATATGGAACTGTTTGTTGCTCCCTGCACACAACTGAGATCTGATAGTCCCTATTTTATTGAAGTCTCTTACCCTAAGCATTTGAGAAATAGGTTTGTGGTCAGAGAAGGAAAAAAATAAAAAGTCTAGTCCTCACCATTTAAATTCTAGGTAAAGTATTCGCTATTCTGACTTCAGAGGACCAGGTCTGAACCTATTACAGTTTGTTTTACTTTTCAGTCTTATGTTTTAATTCAAGTTGGCCAAACCTTCCTTTCTACCTCTTCTTTATTATTCTCCCTGTTTCTCCACTCCTGATATAGTAGAAGGAGAGCACATGAACCACAGATATTTATATATATGTGTGTGTGTGTGTGTATATATTTATATATATATATATATATACATATATATATATATACACACTGCAGGCATCACTGCTCTACTGTTATGTTCTACTGCATTGAAGAAAATGAATCTTTTCAAACAGGTGAATTTTCCAACAGAAATGGACCAAACAGACTCAGTTCATTGAATAGAAAATGTAATGGTGATCTAAACCTATTACCTTCAATGGAGTCTGTGACATTTTCTTCAAGCATATTGATCTGCTGGAGAGAGAGGTGGGGGATTGAGGGAGAAAGAGAACTTTATTTTTTTACTCACAGAGTTGCGTCAGTCATTGTAATGCTAGTCACAATGCATAAAAGACTCATAGAATCAACAGGGTTAGTCCTTTTACAGGGTCTGCAATAAACACTTCTGTGAGACAGAATTAAAAAAGCCATTTTAGAATCAGCTCTACATATATTTCGAAACTGATACAAAGAATCTTCATTTTTCTCTGCTCCCTTCCAAAATTTTCCTTTGCACAATAGTCAAACTGATTTCAGTCAAACACACACAGTGCTTGTCCAATGGTCCATTCTTCTTTTGTAATTTGTAATACCTTTCAGCTAGTTAATCACATTTCTCCCCATGCATATCTCTTTCTACTAGGCTGTTAATAGAGACTGAACTAATTTCAAATCTTATTTAGCCTAATTTGGTTTGGCAACATGTCCTTTAGGAAGAGGAAAAAAAAACCCGAATACCATCACCAGCCTGTTTCTTGTATATTTTCTAGGTTTATTTTTTTATATTTTATTTTATTTTGTTTTCTTGTAGAATCATGTCTTTAGAGATTAGAAAAGCAGCAGAGAATTCTGCCTCATTATAGAACTGACATTTGTGCTGTTGTAGTTAGGGTTGTGTCAGTGTTTCTATTATAATGTAATTCCTCAGCTTTACTGAATAAAATAGCCTCTTATTTAGAAATGTTTTACGTGAACAATGTGGATTCAAGTTTTGTTGCTACACTTGTGACAATAAGATATTCCTTCTTTCCATTGTATAGATTCGTTTTTGAACATGCTGCAAATATTTTTTTTTTATTTAAGGAATACTAGTAAGACCTTTAAACTATTACTTTGCTGGCAACATTACCAGTAGAGATAGAAGACACATTAAAATTCTTTGGCAGGATCACAGTGCCAGTAAAGTTCTTTAATATTAATATAATATTGAGTCAATTTATTTTGTCATTATCTTAATTTGATCCATTTTGCACCTTGTCCATGGTATATATATTTTTTAATTTGTGCTAGTGCATGAAGCTATTGCATTTTGTTGTAATCTGAATTTTATAATCTTGTCTATTACTTACAAGCAATCTGCTGCTACAGTTGTTCCTAGGTGTTTTTATAAACTAATTTAACATCTGCTTGTAGTATATAACTGTATCAACTTACAAATGGGTAATAGAACTTAGCATTGTTGAGAATTACTATGTAGATAGATGGAGTTACATTAGTAAAAGTAAAAACCACTCAGTATTTTATTGTAACTTCCTAAATAAGCTTTGTTATCAAGATTATTTTATTTTCAGTAGGGTTTCTGAATTGAATGGCTAGGTTATTTACAATAAAGTATCAGCCAACATGTTATACTTGTAAATAAATAAATAAATACTTTGAATCATAGTTAAATTGAGTTTTAAACTTCCAAAACATTCTTTATCCATAATGTGATTCTGGGATCTGAAGGCATATATACAGTACGTGTTAGCGAGTGAACAAATGTAAAGTAGGAGTTAAAAAATTGCTCTGAATCATTAGAAAGATTTAATTAAGATACAAAGCCTGTAAAGTTGTCTGGGCTGCACTGAGAGTGGAATTTAGCCCGTGAAAGTATCAGCCTAGAGCACTGAGTGTACGTGCTACAAACACCTCCATTCAAATCTGTTTACTTACCTTGGCATATTTAATAAGAAAAAAAACATTGTCTAGCGCTGCTTGTTTTCTTGGAGTCCCTTCCATGGAGTGTTTCTCTTCAAATATTTGCCAAAGCTGGTCCTGCTACATGTGTTAAGAATTGTATCACTAGCAGAGATAAGTGCTCCTAGAAGTCCACCGAGATTGAGGTCTTGTTTACCAACATGTTACACGTGTCGAAAGAATAAGGCATTGTCCCCCATGAGGTGAAAGGAGGCAGGAATTGGTCCCTGTCCTTTTGGAGATAAGGTTTGATGCACAGAGAAGGGTAGGTTGTCAAGGGCCACACATGCCTGTAGGGTAAAGAGGAACTGTAATCCTTAAATTCATATGTACTCAAACTCCAAAGCAAGGCACAAAGCTGTGAAGGAACAACTCAATCTACAACATTCCCATGATCCCACATCTTGACTAGTGAGAATTCCTGGTCTTCAGGACTTAACAGTGTGAGACATCAGGACTAGTATACTTCTGGAGACAAGATGTGGCAGGCAGCTGGATTAGCTCACAGCTCGAGTGCAGAAACAGAAACAATATGTTCTGCTTAGCTTTGTCTCTAACAATCAGTGTAAAAACCTACAACAAGATTTTATTCACCAGAAAATGCCTATTCAGTGGTTTTTCCTCAGACAAACGTCTTTTCTGGGTTGGTTATCATCATTGACCAGGCAGCACAAAAATAATTCAAGAACATTTTGGGTGGCATAAAAAATGACACATAATCTTTTCCTGAATTTTGCCTTTGTCTTGTCACTGTTAAGTATTGTCAGAACAACAATAAAATGGCAGTTTAGCACTTGCTTTAATGATGATGTTCAAGTTTAAGAAATGGAAGAGAGGGTTCTATTTTTTTTTTTTTTTAATTTTTTTTCCCTTGTAACTGAAGAGATATAACATTGAGGAACAGGAAAGGAAGGATGTGACAAAACTGACACATACATACACACACACACACAAGAGGGGTACTAAGTGGGGTAATTTTTTTTCCCCTGTCAATCCTTCGCTTTATGAGGAGGGGTACAAATATCTTTTCATTTTATGAGAAGTTATATATATATGCGTGTTCAAGTCATTCATGCGGTAAAATTAAAAATAGGTGTGGAAGAATGGAAAACATTTCTAATGTTGTTAGAACTGTAACATGCATGATCTTTAAAGTATTCTCAAATGAATAATAAATTAAATGCTTTGAGATAATAGAAAATGTTCTGAGTATCTCCATCAGAGAATCTCCCATCAGAGAACTAAACAAGGCATAAGGACCACCGACATCAGTTTAGAAAGTGTGACAAAAAATGATATTCAAGAAGTAAGGAAAACAGGAGCAATAGCTAAAAATTTGTAGAGGTATTCAACGATTTCCCATAAGAGTCTTTATTTCCCCCCTTTGGTCAGACATATTCTCAAGCTATAACAGAACTATATTGTCATAGCATGAGGAAAATGCATCTCCAAAGGAGTGCAGGGAAATGTGTGATTAAAAAGAACATCAAAGAAAATGATTTCTAGGGACTGTATCAGTTTTAATACATCACTGCTTTGCTTCTGCGTTTGGAGATGTGATTGGGAAGTACAAGTCCCCTGGAACCTCATCTAACATCAGGATTAGCCCTGTTATTGACAGGGTGACCTCCTGAGGTTTATTCCAACCCAAATTGTTCCATGAGACTAGAAACTCCTGATACCTTCAGTGTTTCTAGGATGGATAAGAATGTCAATGAAGATGTTGTGACAGTCTTAGTAAGAACTATCAATCTGATATGAAGGCTAAGGGGACCTGATTGGCATGTACAGTCTTGTCTGAAACTTGTGCTGCTGCAGTGCCACTAATTAAAATAAAGGCAGTATGTATTTGCTACATCTTGTTTTAATGTAGGCACATTCTTCATCTTTTGATCTCTAGATTTCTTTCTTTTCAGAGACTAATGGTAATAACTGTCAACTGGTCTAGCAAACCAAGTCACTTCTTAGAGAAGCATGTGGTGTGATCTTTTACTGTAATGGCCCAGATTGACATGCAGCTGTAAAACACACTGTGAGAGAGCTCAGTCGACAGTTCTAGAGCGTAAAGGGGGCATTTGTCACCTTGCTCTCTATTACTCACAGTGTAATAGTTTGTAGGACTCCTAGTCAGGGACTAGAGCCCAGTTATGTTAGATGTCTGATATTTTTGAGGACGTTACTTTACTGTTTCCACATCCAAACTCACAAAGAAAGTGTTTGTCGCTGTTAATAAAACATAAAAATATGACTGATATATGCGTAATTCTCAAAAATAAAGTCACCAAGATAATGTCACCTTACAGAACATATTCACAACTCTGGAAAGCTTCAAACTCTGTAATAAATAAGTTTTCCATTAAAATGTCCATTATTTTAATATTGAAAGTTTTTTAATTGCTTGAATATAGATGAAATTTTTAGTCAGAGAATGTAAAAGAAAGACATTTTTATTTTTCTATTTCATTCTAGTAATGTCGAAAAATTATCTTTCTTCTAAAGGAAAAAATATTTTAATAAAGGGAAACAAATAAATATGTATTTTTAATGTTCATTTTTTGATTCTTTTAAAAACATTAGTGATAATCCCACATGATATAGATTTTATTTTACAACATTAAGTGAGCAAATATAATTACTATGTGGATATACATTTAAAGATAATCTAAGCGGGGAAAACTAAATACATTTGAAAGTAGAAAAAAGATTATTTATCCAGCTGAAGCAAAAGCATTTGACTATATGGAAATGAAATGTTTCCTCATTACAAGACAAATACGGCAACAAGCACACCCCCCATCCTTCACAAACCCAGCCTTTTGTTCTAAAGAGATTGCTTTTCACATTTTTTCCTCTAATTTTCACTTTAGTGGAAAATGTCCTCATTCATCTCAGTAAATTCCTAAAAAGATCTTGGGATATACTATAAACGTCCCCGTGATTAAGTAACTGCTCATCAGACTACGTGAAAGGGAGACAGACGATTGCATTGTGATATCCTGATTAATCTGCTGTGTGCTCATTGCAGCACAGCCCTCAGCTGCCATCAACTTTTACTGCACTGCCAGGATGGTGCTGTGTCCAGTGATTTTTGCAGAACTGTCATATTCAGATGTCCGTGATGTGAGATCTGTAAAAATCTTTAAGTACTGTAGCAGGATGGTTCTCTGCATTGCTATCATTAATTATGCCAAATTACCCCTAATCCTAGATCTTAATTTAGTGAGAACCCATTCTGGTAAACTTTGACTCCATTAGCTCTTCTTCTCCATAGAGGAAAGCCTGCTTAGTCTCCCATGGGATCTACGCTGGGTCTTGTCCAGTTTCTTATGCATTTTTCTGAAATTGATGGAATTGCAAAGGAACAGAATGACCAAAGAGAGAATCAAACTCACAGGCACTGTTCATGAAAGTGAAACAATGTTTAACTTTTCAGGCACTGGCACTTATAATTCATTAAATTAACATCCTTTTTCAAAATGTCTGGATGAATAGAGTCCTGGATTTCCATTTGCTTGGATTATAAATAAGGACAGCTCTGAAATAAGGACAGCTCTGAAATAAGGCCAGAAACATTAACCTATATGATAGTAGGCAAGTTTCGAGTGAAAAACTGTGAGAAAAAGCTACTTTGATTCAGAATTGTGCAGTTTTATTGAGAGAGAGAAAAGAAATGGGTCTGAAAGCTTGTGGGGATTAGCAGGAAGGAATAACAGAACCCACACTGACATACATACATCTTCTGAGTCATAAACAACAGTGTTATTAGCAAATATAAAGTCTGTGATAAATAATACCATGATGTTTCATTCACTGTAATAGGCAGGAACAGATAATTGGGACAAATAAAGTACTGAAAACTGTCTCTAACCACCTTTCCGAGCCACTCTTGGAACAAGTGAATCAGGTCCTGGCATGCTGCAAAACTCAATAGTAGCTCTGGAAACCACGTTTTGTGTTTCACTAAAGGAGTATGTTCCTGTTGCTAATGGAAAACAACAGAAGCTAAAGATGATCTTTGAATTGTCAGAGCTTTTTTTTTTTTTTTTAAAGTGGTAATGAGGAGACAAGGAGACAATTCCACACATTCATCAAAGAGCTTGCAGAACTCTTTAGAATATATTTCCCATTGAAGTCACAAAAATTTCTAACTATGGGTGCTTTTAAACTAAAATAAAGTTTTTTGTTTTATCTTTCAATACTGCTGTCCCTCTGCCCCCACATAGCAGTTTGGGCATGGAACAGGCAATTCTATTTTATTTTCATCCCATCTGTCCTTATTTTTTTCCTTCTTTTTCTTTTTTCCCTCAGTGTTTTTTTCCATCATTGTTTGAGAACCAGCTAGAGATTTGCCTGGTACTAAGGGTGCTAAGGGAAATGCTGGAGTTTTTCTAATGCATTTGTGTCTGGGCTATCCTCAGACAGCAGGGGGGCTTTGTCATGTCAGCCATATTTTAAAGTTATGACAACATTAATCTTGACATTGAATCATAATTACTCCTCACCTGGGGTTTGATGTACCCAGAATTGCCACTTGCTGCTGTGAGCAAGTGTTTCACATTAGCAGTGATATAAACCCAGGTAACGCTCAAAGTGGGAGAATGGGAGAAATGGGTCTTGGCAATTTGCTAAAGCTTTTTATGTAGTCTTAATAATGTAAAATGCCAGCCCAGATTTCAGTAAACTGCACACTCTGAAATGCTGCTGCTACAAACGCAGTGGTCTGGCAGCAATGGCTGACTTTCAGATCAAACAGATAGCAACACTTTGTAACTTTTAAATGAAAGAAAATCTTTTTTCTGCTGCACTGACAACTCAGATCAAGTGATAAAAACTGTACTCTGAGCAACAAATTTTGCATGCATGTGGAATATGTTTTGTCACTTTTCATTCATGCACCGTCCTAACTTTCATTCAAGAGTTGTGCCTGTTTTGCTTTAACAGAGACTCCGAACGTTCCTGCTGGATAAACACAGCCATGAAAGATTGTGAATTGAGGCAGAAAGACACTAACAAAGTGAGTGTGTGTGAGCAAGGGTAGGTTAAAGCACTGGGTTTTTGAACTCCATGAGCTGACTGCGAATTTCTGTTCACTGCAAAGTTCCTCTGTGACTTTAAGCACTAAGTGATGATGCTTTCACTCAACTTTAAGTATTAAACTCATACCTGAAGAACATCCACATTTGAAAACTTGTTCTCCCTATGTTTCTTCTGCAGTCAGATGACAAAGATGGAGAACTCAAAGGAGTGATTCAGATTACAGGTGGCCTTACTCTCCCTCTATCAGGAGCTTAAGTGACTAAGCATGTCAGCTAAATGCCTGGGCTTAGGGCAATGCATCAAAGACTTAGGGCCCAATGGGATATAAGGACTTGAGTATCTAATCTAGGACTTACACAAAATGTACAGTAAGCATTTAAACTGTCATCCTTAGCTGACCCCTAATGTCCGAGGAGCTTAAAATCCTTTGCCACCTGACTTCTTTAGTTTAAAGTTCCCCAGGTACCTATAACTGTATTAAGGTTTGGCAGGGATGAACAGCCTAACTCACACCTAATATTGATCACAATGCAGCAACTAGGCTTTCTTCTGCCCAAGTCTCCTGGGGGATCTAATTCTAGAAGACAATCTTAAAAAGACCTAATAAGCATTTATAGTAATAGGGATATCTATACACTGCAGTGGTTTCCACCTCTCTTTTCAAGCAGATTAATGGTTGTCATCTTTTCTTTAAATTAACATCTTAGTAGTTTGAGCACTTTGCAAAGATGTGAGAGACATGTTCAATTCCACACTTTAATGGGGCTCAAACATCTCTCCATCAAGCATTTGCCAAACATCATGATGTATGCCATCCCACCTGGAGGCAAAAGATAGAGAACACTGATTTTCATTCTCTCTGCTGAAGCTATATTATTTAATAATCTGAATTTTGGTGGTGGGGGATGAACAGAGAGATATAGAGTAAAGAGGCAAAAGGAAAACTGTAATAGTTAAGTCACTTGGTGAAGACAGAGATAAACCGCCTCGTACATACTGTGCAGGCACAGTGTACATTCAAACAGTCTGTAAAATAACATATATGCTGTTAGTTTATCCTGCAATACTTTTTTGTGTGCTGGTATCCAAAGGATCTCAGAATTGAATCACATATCCAATAAGAGAAATGTCTAAATACCATATGTCCTGTTCAGAAGTTTGAGTTGCACATTTAAGCTTGTTATTTGATACATAAGATGGCTGAAAACATACTTTTGCATCGTGTCCAAACCCTGAATCACCAGCTGAAATGAAATGTCATTTTCATACCCAACAGAGAAGAAAAGCTGCCTGAAAATATATACCTTGTTTAGATGCCAACAAATATGTATTAGAAAGCCTAAGAGAGACCTAGTTTTAGCCACACATCATTATCACATTTATGACCCTTAAAGACATCTAAATCTTCAGAGGTGTTTTGCTGACCTTACAACTCTTCATGTCTGCCATAAGACTCCATATGTTTAAAGGGAAAACTCTAGTTCTGTCAACCTGGATGAATCAGTATTTAGGGTCCACTCTCACCTGGACATGTGGTCACACCATACTCCTCAGTATCAGCCGAGCAGTGAACGAGTATAAACTGATGAGTTATTTCCATGGCTAGAAACCCCCTCCTGTGTTACTCTTAAGGAGCATTGCTGAGATGTGGAGAAAGGTCCTGTTGGTATTAATGCAAATCCAATATTAGCATACACATGCAGTAAAACCATAGATACACACATTAGGTTTCACACACACATGTGCGTGTGTGTTCAGCCACACATACACATGAACGCACAACCTGTTAGGCTGCCCCTTGCATTACTTTTTATGCCAGTAAAACACGGATTTAAATATCACTCTACTTAGGAAAACCGATAAGTCAAACTGAGGAAAACTTGGACCTTAAATATTCAGTGGTAAATGCAAGTGATAATCTACAGTAACTCTTTGAGATATTAGCACTTGTCTTATAAATTGCAGAGAAGGATTAATTCAGTGAAAGCTTGTGAGGTAACATGTCTAGTGAATGTCATGATAAATATAATTAAAAAGAACAGAAATCCTCGAGAAAATTTACATGATTATTCTAGATTTCTCTGATTACTTTATTGACTAATCACACTCAGTTTATTTTAAATCACAGAGTCATAGAACTATAGAATATGCTGAGTTGGAAGGGATCTATCAGTATCATTAAGTTCAACTCCTGGCCCTGCACAGGACATTCCAAGAATCCTCCCATGCACTTGAGAATATTGTCCGAACACTTCTTGATCTCAGACAGAAGTCTGATCTCAGACAGAAGTATATTTGATAAAACCCTTTCTTTAAGTGTTTAGTTGTGCCAAGTTTTGACAGAAAGACATATTTCAAAGAGCCCATATAGCAATATTTAAGCAAGATGAGTACAAGGTATATGAAAATGATGCATTAGACAGGTGACTTCCTGGGGAGGGAGAAACTGCAAACCATAAAAGGCAGAGAAGTACTGGACTCATGGATTTTTCCATGCCTATGTGAGGCATAGAAGTCTAGACAGAGTCAGGTTAGATATTTTGCTGGGAAGTAATTTGATCCTTCTCAGTTGAACACCGGTACTCAATAGATTTTTTGCTGCAAAATTTTACTTGTTTATTTTGTTTTGTTTTGTGAATGTCATACTTAAAGAGAACATGAACATCTCAGAACACATTCATGCAATGTGTTTGTATTTTAAAAAGCGCTGCAAAGTTCTCAAACTCTAAAGTCAACTAAAGAAGTAACCTTACAGGAGCACTATGATCCCATAGACATGATCCCCTTCTTTCTTATTATTGTCTCAGATCTGCACCATTACACTGCATCACACCAACCATTGCATTATCTTCCCTGCATTAGCCACGAATTCCCCCAAGCAATGGGAAGGATGGATAACAGCAAACCTTTGTATTGAAATGTATGCCCCGCTGTATTACCTTAACCAGATCTTTCAGATGGTCCTTCCATTCTGTTTCCATTATATCAAAACTTCAAAAGCAGAGAGTTACATTTCTTCACAAATTGGACGAGATGTAGAATTACTGTGATGGCAGCTGAGCCACTAGAGGTTGTTATACTTGTCTCAGTCAATATAAAATGCCACTCTCTCACACATATACACTCAACTTACAATCACAGGAGAATGAAAGAACTAAAAGCGATGGCCACATGCATATCTTAGGACTGTTTACTTATGAAAAATCTCCAAGGTTATTCAGCAAAAACACAAATATTGGACATTTGTTATATACAGTTAACAGTAAGATATAAAAATATGCTGAAGCAAGCAAAGGAAATTTATCAGCTAATTTAAGGCTTCACACTTAAAAAAAAGTTCCTCCTTCTTTGTCGTTTCCCTTTTTGTGTGTATAATTCAAAATGTGCATAACAAGAACTGATTAATACAGTTCTTATTTGTAAAACTACTGAAACAATTTTTCTGTTGTTTTAAAATATTTTTGCCTTGTAATTTCAAATAGAAATCTTTCTTGTTATTAAAGAGAAAGTAAAGTCCCATATAAATGTTTGAACTGGGTTTTACTGGCGTGTTTGGTACCAAATGTATCCTCTCTGCCTTTGCTGAAGCCTAATCCTATTTTACACCTTTTAACATTAAAGCAGCATCAGACTTTTTCATAACCAAAGAGTCAGCTCCATACTTTTTCCATTTTTTTTCTTTCTGGGTCTTGATTTAACACTGAAGTGCTAAATTTAGCGCTTGAACACTAGTATTATTAGTATTAAGTAAATGAGAAAGGACTTTCCTTATAAGGGCAGTTTCTGAAGTAATGAAGTTACTTAAACACTAAATCTCATTGACTGTAAATTAAAGAGTAATTGGATAAAAGATATTAAATACCTGTGAAGAAACATTGGAAAACTGATCTTACTCAGGTAAAAGTTCAAACCACTACTCTAGGAAATCATATTCCTAATCTCAGTGGCCAAAGAAAATGAATTTAATAGAAAGGAAACTTGTCGAGTGAATTGTAACTTGGTATATTACACTTTCACCTACGTTTGAATAGCCAGAGTGACAAGGTTACTGTTTCTCTGAAAAACAAGTTTTTTTCTGCTTTTCATGGAAATGCTGAGAAGAGAAGCTGATTTGGTCATCTCTAATTTTTTTTAATCACTCAATTTAAACTCCTGTATTCATAACTTTTAAGTCACTGTTTTTCACATGTATTAAATAAGTGTAAGTAGAACATCATATATAGGACAACAATGATTCTTCCTTAAAGATTTAAAGCATAAAAAAAAAAAAAAAGTCTCAAGATTAATGAACCTGAAGGGGTTTTAAAATGGAGAAGCTACAATTTCCTTCTCTTGAATTTTCTGGAGAAATTGAGACGTTCTGTGCCCACTTCATTCTACTACTCTTATATTTTGGGTCTTAATATGAGGACCTGACACTTACACATGGGCAGCAAGTGCCTCTCCAGTCCCTGTTGTCCATATTAGATGGGCTGTCAGAGACTATAAAGAAGCTTAGACTTAGAGTTTACATAAGTACCAAAATTCAAGAGTCTAAAGTCCCCAGATGCTTTTGAATTTAGCAGCAGTGTTCAATTGCCCAAGAATCACAGACCAGCTGAGGCTGGATGAGACCTCTGGAGATCACTTGGTTCCCACATCTGCTCAAAGTGCAGGTTGAAATGATGTTTCAAAACAGGTTGAAAGCTAAAATAAGTGCTAAAATAGGTGCCTTCTTTGGAGCTGAGTATTCTTCCAGTACCTAATATTTTAGAATAGATACCAAGTTTTGGAAAATTAAAACAAGGGTAGATTGATCTGGCCACTCCTGTTACCTATTATTAATTTATGGTGTATAATAGGAAAATAAATCACATGCTATTGATTCTGGATTATGAGTGTGTTGTGTTTAATTACTTTTACAGCATCCTTTATCTCTTTTATAACCCTGGAGAACAAGAGTTGTTATTACATATTATCATCTCATCTTCAGGAATCCAGCAATCCTTAGATTTCAAGTATAAGAATTCTCCTGACCAGGGAGTAAACCAGGTACTCAAAGATCTCTTAAAAGTTGCAAAAACATAGGTTTATCTTTAATACAGCTCTTCTCCTTCACAACTGTGCTAATGATACTTCGGTGTTGGATCAAAAGAAAAATCTACCTTTTGTTGTTTTTTTTTTCTATGAATGAGGATATCCTCTTCTGACAAAGTTATTTTTCATTACTGTCATCACTTAACTTGCTGCATTTCAGAGCACCACACAGCAAAATAATAAAACATCCATCATAATTCCTAGTAAGCTGCAGCAGATTTCATAACAAGTGAAGTCTAGTTCTGCAACATAGTTAGACTTTGCTGCCCTGAAAAATTTGTTTCATATTATAGTCTGAGAAGTAAAGATGGGTAAAATATAGAGTGATTACAAATGAGGTCTCTGAAGAAAAAAAAAAAAAGTAGAAATATTTAATATACATTATTATGCAAACAAGATTTTCATATCCTAAATTTTAATAAAATTAGATTTAACAAAGCTCTCCAAGGAGGTGGCCCCTAGGAGTTTATCAAGATGAGTATTAACTAAAGGAAAAAAAAAAAAGAGCTTAGGGTTAAATTGAATTATAGGTGAGGAACTAAAAACCATCACTGATGTACTGGACCAGACTTGTGTACAACTTAACTTCTTTCTTTAAAATAATATATAAAAAATTTAAAATATAGAAGAAGAATTAGAGAAAAGGGAGGACAAAAGAAAATTAGTCTTTTGGTCTAATTCAAAATATGTTTTCTATAATAAGTGAAAATAGTGGAACTCAGATAACTTCGAGGTGAAATCAAATGTACTGAGTTGGACTATGTTAAATTAAGCCTGATTTTTTTAAAGGTGAAAGCCTAAGGGACCTAGGCTCCCAGATACTTCTGTTGCATTTCAAATTGAGATTTTTTTCCTCTTAAGCTGCCTAGATACTTCCGAAAGCATTGCTCTGGGTCAGTCTAATTCATAATTAGACTTTAAACTACTGGGTGTACTGGGAAGATCAGACAAAATTCAAATTTTCTCCACCTCTGCTAGAATCCCTCCAGGACTGCTATTAAAAAAAAATGGAACAGATATAGTACAGAGTACAGGGAGCTGCAGGGGAGTTCAACTCTCCTGTTTAATGTCAAGCAGAATCAAGGGTCGTGCACTATTTGACTCCTGACCTGTCTTCCCATTCCTCTTGAGGAAAAACCACGTTCACCTCACACAGAGCCTGAGATTCCCTATTGCTGAGCTGTGCAAGCTTTTAAGCAATGACAAAGCTGGTAGGCATCTCCCGTATTTTGGCCTTGTATCTCTCTCACAGTTAAATCACACAAATAACAGCATTAAAAATACTTACGTGAACACATATGATCAGTTAATGCAGCATTTAACCTTCTTATCAAAGCATGTTACCCTCTTATTGGTTCATCTTTTAACTAGATATCATTTTACCTGTGTGAAGGTGTATTCCAGATTAGCCACTAGAGAAAGTCACAGTTCTTTTATAATTCATCATCGTCATTATTGGCTATCATCATTATCAGTGACAACCCCTACTAAACTGGGTTTGGAGTGGTATAGAGAAGTATTTTTCAGATTCTCTGCAGAAAGGTATCTCTGGTGGTTCAAGAACCTAATACAGCCCAGCATCTAAATTTCCACCATACTTTTTGAAAAGGCCCATTAAGTGATTTTGAGGACACGAGCGAAAAACACGTGTTTTCCCCTTATTGAAACTGAATGACAAGTTAGTACCTGTCTTCTACTTGCAGTGGCAACTCAATTACTTTGGCAGAGGTTTGTAAAAACCCTTACTGACCCTGTTTGCCAGAAACTGGTCAGGTTCCTGGTAGATAAAGAACAAATTTTTTTTTCAGATGCTGCCCTCTTGCCTTTCATGTTAAATGTGTTTCATGATGGATGTTAGTGGCAGCAAACAGAAAGAAAACACAAAAAGGGAGACCAAATTGAAAACTGAAGCTGAAAATTTTTAACA
The DNA here is from genome assembly GCF_003945595.2 of Pipra filicauda. Classification (NCBI taxonomy): domain Eukaryota; kingdom Metazoa; phylum Chordata; class Aves; order Passeriformes; family Pipridae; genus Pipra; species Pipra filicauda. The sequence continues at coordinate 47,286 of NW_024104084.1, read as the reverse complement.
AGTGAAATTATTTTTGAGGGCCTTTTATGACTGTCAGTATTTCAGACTAGACATAAAGAAGAAATTCTTTTATCATGAGGGTAAAGAAACACCAGAAGAATTTGCTGTAGCAGAATGCTCTGCCTGGAATAGGATAAAAACACTAGCAAAGATGTCTGTGGTGAATAAAGAGGGGAGCACCATAGTGGTTTTGATGTTGAATAATGCTGAAACCAGCCTGCCTCATAAACATTCAATTACACCCATATAATCCTTTAGTCATAAACCACTGACAAAGTCTGGGGCTAAGATCAGACCCAGCTGCACCAAGACACCTCTCTGAGAAGAAGTTTAGAAAACAGGGGGGTACTTTCTGCATCTCATGACTCAACGGTAGGCCTTTTTTAATAAACTTTGTTTAAAGCTCCCACTCTGCCCACAACAGTTGTCCAGACAGGTTGAAATTGCCCCATGCCTGAGAACATCCAAGGTACAGTTGGACAGGATTCTGTGCAAACCGGTCTGGTGGAAGATGTCCCTGCTCATTGCAGGGGAGGTTGGACTAGATGGTCTTTAAAGGTCCTTCCAATTCAGCCCATTCCATGATTCTGTGATTCTATGACCCTATATTCCTCTTGCTCCATTATGACACTTTTTCTAAAGTTTCTTTTGTGGTCTAGCTGGTAAATCTATCGGTAAATGTGGTGCATGACCCAGCTTAACTGAAGAGCGATGACTGACAAATATCACTGCGAGAAGTCTCTGCTTGGTGATATGCAGAGGTTACACTTCTCTGCTCTTCTTCATTAAGAGTTCATAGAAGTACTTTTCTAGCCTAAAAACTAAGAACTGAAGATGAGTGGAAATATTTTAAATTTGATACATCTTTCTGGTGTTGATATCACTACAGTATGTGTTTTTATGGGTTATTATTTCTATAGATATTTCTTATAAAATGTAATTTTCTATATATTTTTCCATTGTATTATATAACTCTGCATTTTATAATCCTACAGCATGAACTTCATGGTTTCTTTGTGTCTACTCTCTTTGATGAAAATGTCAATATGCAGTTGCTGTTAAAATGCCATTTCTTTCCTGTTTAAACATAATCAATACAAGGAAAAAAGAAAGAAAGAGCTTACATTTTTCCCACATATTATCATATTGAATATTATCATTTTTGTCCAGAGGGACAACTTTGATCATGTTATCTTAATTTCTGGGTGACACATGGGACAGAATTTCAAACAGCCTTTTCTATTTAATGCCTCTATGTTTTAGTTGTTCTAAAATACAAAAGTGCATCTCAGTAAAGGCAAATAGAGACTTGATCCGAACGATGGAGAAATTCCAGAGAAAAATATGAAAGAACATACAGTAAATCAGGCACATTCTGAATATATCAGACACACTGCACATGCACACATTGACTCAGTGGCGCATGGATGTGGCACAGAGATCATAAGTCTTTTCTGATGAGACTTCTGTATGTTCATAAATCCTTGACAAACTACACTGCAGTGAGTGGAGCTAATGGAGTAGGGAGGTAAATTCCCTTAAGCCAACCTAGTCAATCTGCGCTTTCACTCAGATATAACTCTTCCGCCCTCATATTGCAGTTTTACAATGTAACCTGTGACAGAAATGTTGTAGAGGCCTTTATCCCCCATCATGACTGGCTGAGGTATCTAAGGTGGCTTTTCCTGATGAATTCCACTGAATGTTCTCTCCACAACATTTGGAAAGGTGACCGGAAGAATCTTCCACGCAAGTGTTGCATATTCTGTTGAACTACCCTTAACTGATGATAAAACCTTCCAAATCTATGACTGCAGATGCAGCTTAACAGTTCAGGAACTATAATTACAGTATTGAATGGTACATCAAAATTTACCACTGGTCATAAGCACACGTGATTCAGGACAAGGAACAACCTTCTTCTGTCTCAGTAAAAGCTATGTCTTCTTACACCACCTTGCTTTTTCTTCAAATAGACACAAAGACCCATATACATTTTCCATTCTAACAAAAGAAAATTACAGCTTTGCCCCACCACACCAAGGTGTTCCTATTTTGAAGTACTTAGAAATTGTGTGATTATAAATGAACGTTGGATTTCATCGATGAGAAGTCATCATGGGTATTTTTAGTGTGGAAATCATCTAACTGTCCCAGAGAGAGAAGCAAGGTAACAATCTTAACAGACAAGAACTGCATATTTTTATATTGATGTTATAGATGGCCTTGAGATTTAGGCATTAATAATTTCTGTGGATTCTAAGGAAGTTCAATTTTAAATCCCTTGCACCCACTTTCTTCTTGGAATGCTGGATTCATGTCAGATCAACTCTTAAAAGAAACATTTCTTTCTATATTATTTAACGTTTCAAGAATCCGTGAGAGAAATAAGTGATCAGTTAATACCTGAAACCCACAAAGCATGAATTAACCACAGCACAGATCCTAACACTTATTTCACATTGGTTCCCTTGAAGAATGGAAGCTGACAAAACCAGGGAGCTGAATTTAATGCTGTATTTGCTACAGATGCCTTATTAGACCTCATGTAAGTTACATTGGGCACAAGATGGTTAACTTGATTGTGACTACTTGACTTGATTGATAATGCAGGAAGCCAGGGTCGGCCATACACAAATAATAGATACTCTGAGTCACAGGGCTAGCTTGAACTTGGACTTCAGAGGAGTAGCAGTGCCTAATTTAGGCATCTGTACTTAGAAATCATGAATATATTTCTTAATCTTTCCAAATCTCCCTGTCCCAAATTCAAAGCGAGTGATGACGTCTACTCTAACTGACAGGCCTAGTACAAAACCAAAGATATTAAACCTGATGAGTGTTTGACAACTACAATAATCATTAGGACTTTCTGAACTTCTAAAATAGCTAACCAGAGCCCTATTGCAAAACTAGTCTCATCAAAAGAGTTTCTAATTTGACAAATACAAGCAAATTGTTTAATGTTACCTCCCTGTTATTTTCTTGGCATGACACATTCCCAGCAAAGGTAGAGGAGAGGTGAGGTGAGGTGAGACAGAGGGGAAGGGGAAAAGGGGAAAAGGGGGAAAGGGGAAAAGGGGAAAAGGGAGAGGAGAGGGTCAGAGAGGAGAGGGTCGGAGAGGAGAGGATAGAATCTGGGAACAAGACTTCTCCCTCATTTTTTAGTGACTAATTTTCAAGCAGGATTTTTTTTATTATTATTGTTGGATACTGTCCTATTTTTATTCACTTTTAACACCCTTCATTGTATGAAATTATCTATTCTAGATTCATTAGCAATGTGAGTTTTCTTATTTGCAGATAGAGTTTGCTTGCCAAAAGGTATTTTTATCATGGGTTTCTACATATAGGCAACCAAAGATCTTCGTAGAAGATAGGTGAATACCATTTGGAAGAGTCTGAAAGGAACAGCTCATGACAAAGGCACTGGAAAATTCATTGTTCACCCATATTGGGATGCAGTAGGCAAAGAAAATAGATTCTGCTATACAAGTAGTTATGACTGCATTGTGGAAAACTTCCTCCAAATAGATGCAAGGCGTGGGATTCATTTACAATGCACACATCTACATCTGAATTAACCACACTAAACTCCTCCATGAGGAGATATAAACAATTTTAGGATGCAATTCATCTGGTCTCTCCTGGTTATTATATTTAGGATAAGACTTCACAGTAACAGGACTTATTTTTCTCACTTACTGCATTTTCTGAATTATTGCTGCTGTATGGGAACTGGTGTGATTAGCCTAGACATAGACCTTTACTTTGTATAGATCCATAGCTAGCGAGATGGAACTTGCTTCAAGATTCAGGAAAATATGAACACAAAAAAATGCAGAAATAAAAAAAGATAAATAGGTGTAGGGTTTTTTTAGAAAACAGAAGTAAGGCAGTTTTTGGAGTTCAGTGACCTGCATATATCTTCTGAGATTTGCATTTGTACATGTATAGTGGCTGTCCTATCAGGTGGTGTTCTTTAAACTTCTGTGTCTTTGTATACATAGAAGCTATTTCTTTACGGTGGGATTGTGATGAGTAGGGCAGCTCTATCATAAAAAAGCTCTTTGGAATTCACATTTGAGCTAATTTCCTTTGTGTTTATGCTTATGTTAATTTTAGGCTCTTCTGATAGCCCCAGAAGCAATTTATACAATTAAAATAATAAAATATTTGTCTCCTTTGCTGAATTTCAGCACCCTGAAGAATGGAAAACCCACAAAAAGTCCCACTTCCTTGTTGTCTCAGCTGCAGAAATTATCACTTGAAGCAAAAACAAAAACCAGTAAAAAATGTGAAGACAGATACAAATGGTATCTTGAGGTTTATTGGTGTTCCTGGGGAATCAACACTCAAACAGAAGGTAAAGAAAAAAAAAGAAATAATAATAATAAATATCTAAACACTTACCATCTTATAGGACAGTAACTATCTTGCTTTTGTTTCCCAGTTCACTATAAATGGTGTTTAACACTGTGCATTTAAGTCACTTTTTGTTGCATTTTAATCTGGTAATTAGTTTTTCCATGAATCAAATACTTTTTAAGGAGATCAAACTGAAATAGCATTTAGCTTAATTCTGATGAGGCTGAAGCTATGCTTCATTTGACCAAGGGTGTTTAAGAGTTGAACAATAATGTGTAATATAGAAAGTCTTTAGCAGCAACCTTTTCCATTCTAACTAGTGCATAATATTGGTTTTGCAATCATTTAGTAATTATATAAGGAGGACATATTTATTACGAATTATTGATTTTATAATTACTGCTGCTGGTGTTCACATTATTACACAATGAAAATCTTTTAATATACAATGTTCTTCACCCTCAGCTGGCAAGCAGATAGTGCAATGCAATTTACTGAGTAGCCAAGAGTAGATTTTTATCGGCACTTTTTTTGCCAACTACCTAAGTGGCTTGCTTTCTGAAAAAAATATTGCTAATGGCACTTAAACCAAGAAGAATATCCAATCTCTCAAGGTCATTCCTGGAAGATTATTATAGTCAGTCAACGAAGAAAGAGAGAGAGAGAGACAGACAGAGAAATTTGTTTAATTGTTGAGTTATTGGACTAATAATATCACCACTATAGGTGATAGCTTTAAATTTGCTGTAAGCTAAATAGACATAAAAGGCTGCTATCATACACTGGATCATGACACATGAAGATATATCTCTTACAAAATTGATTTTTCTATGTGTGCAGGCTGACTGCTCAGTGCAGCTAACCTGCCTGTAGAACTGCAGGGAAAAGTTATATTTGGGGCTAGTGTATAATTGTCAATATGTTTTATATTCTTGAGCAAGGGATTTTTCTTCAAGACATGTACAAAAGAGATTGTCCAGGTTCACCATTTGATTGGGTCTGCAGCTGTTCACTAATAGCTGTTGCTAAGAAACTGTCACCCAAAACAGAGAGGAGTTCTGCACCATCAGAAATCTTTGGAAATAGGGCTCTCCATTACTGACATCAGAATTTAATACTGGATACAGAATTTAGACCTGGTGGATGCCTGGAAGAGGAGGGAAGTACCTTCCACAACTTTCTCTGCACTTGCCAGGACTGAAACTTTGGCTAGAATTGCCCAAGACTGAATCACTATTTCCCACAGATCCATGGGCACAGACACAGACACAAAGAACATACACACACAGGCAAACATATATGTGAAGGTTCAATAGTGGGCCCAAGGTTGGATGCAGGTCTGAATTTTGTTGCTTGATTGCTTTCCCCTCAATAAAATGATTTTATTAGAATAAGGTTGTAATGTAATCTTTTTGTGGAAAAAAAAAAAACAAACTTATACATCACACTGATGTATAAGTACCTTCAATGAGAAGAAGAACTAGTGTTTCATTCCAGTACAGGCTCCAGATCATCCCAGTTACGTGATATTCTGCTTAGTGTCTCACCACTTTTTGTATGCAAATATTAAAACGTAGCAAGGAAGCAAAAAGACTGAGATGGGGATCTTTGAAAAGAAAGAAAGAAGCTGCTGCTATAAGACAGACCTGAGAGGGTCTGGAAAAGAGCAGACCTCTGAATTTACCACAGTATAAATACACATGCAATAAACATAAACAGAGGGAGTAGAAATTCACACTAAGTTCTTCACAGGCTTTTGACTCCCCAAGATGGGAGGCAAAATCCTTAGACATATCTGTAAATGGAAATGTTATATTTTCATTTTTTAAAGACAGCAAGAAATGTGAAATAACATTATGACTGTACAGTTTCATAAAAACCAAAACAAACATAAACAGACTAGAAATAGGACTGAAAAGCTTTGTTTTTATAAGGGGATACTTTACTAAAAATTATAAATAGGTTGCTTTCTTGAGGTTCATGAAATATAAAATAATGATTGCAAAAGTAATATTGTTGTCATTGACTGGGACTCAATTCTTTTAATTTGAATATTTTAAGCTTTTTCTAGTATATTCCTAGGTTGAGACAACGTTGTTTTAGCACATTCCAGGTAATTGTGACTATAGCTAAAATGGAAGAACCAAGAGCATGTCAGAACAACATCTTTCTTTTCCACAGAAAGAGGACATCAGCATGTAACATTTCACCTTGCTCCCACTCACCCTATATTTTAGTTTCCAAAAAGAAGAAAGTGAGCTATGGAATTTCTAACCAGGTCCAGGTGAGTGAGAAGCACTCTGGGATTGCTTTGATTTTGCTGTGTGAAAATCTGGTGTTATAAACAATTGCAGGAGTATATGCAATGTATCATAATGATTGTGATATGCTGGCCATGGCAAGTTTCACAACTGGGTGTGCTTCATCATGAAAATGCCTGAGCAGTGCAACGTAAGGATCAATCAATCTTGGCTTGGTATCGAGACAAACTGTATGGTTTAATGAGTCTTTTCTGTCTCTTATGGTAAGAGGAGATCAATCAATGAAGAAAATCAGATCAGTGATTTAAAAATAATGTTTTTTCACTGTTTATACCCAGCAGTTTTAAACTTTGAGAAGTCTGTGAGTTATCGGAACAATAACAAGAAAAAATAAACCTGTTACTCCCCAATTTTTTTACTTTTTTTTTAGCCAAACAAGTAGTAAGCAAACAAACAGGACTTTATCACTGTGTTATACTCTATGTAAGTTTTTGAAATGTGTAAAAAAGTACAGTCTTAGGAGTATGATTAACTGGAAATTTAATACAACCTTTCATAAAATATCTTTAATAAAATATTACAGATAAGATTCACTGTCTGAAGTGTCTCCTTTCTCTGCAGCTTTTTCCTCTCTCCATTGATAATATAATAAGCTGAAGATGATAAATTTTCATATATAACAACTTGAAAACCCAAAGAGAACTGAGTCTGAGCTGTGGATGTTCCATGCTGTGTGGCCACAACCATGACAACTCATTTAATTGTGCAGTAACTTGGACATTTAGGAAATAATTTGATCAACACACCTGCAGAAAGCATCTTGCACCAAAACCCCATTGATATATCTAATTTGGTTGAATAACATTACATAATTTTCAGAAACCAGTAGCCAGGACCAAAATATTTAAAGTGGAAAAGGAAATCAATTTCCCTAAATCTAGACTACCAAAAATTATCAGTTTGATCTATGCTTTTAGTGTCAACTAATAGCTAACTGAGATGAAGAGTCTGCTTCAGTGTGGGATTCCTCTTACTCAGGCTAGGCACATGATGTAGGAGATGATGTGTCCACTGGAGTTACCCAGCTCTCTTTTTTAATTAAGATAGGGAGTCCAGGTGGCAAATTCAGGTTACATACAGGATTTTAGATTGAGAAATATACACAGTATGCTTCAATAAAATCTTTTTTACATTACTAATATTGTAATAATACTCAACATAATCATTACATTGGCTGAAATACACGGATGGATTTTTGGATTACCTGTCCAGTGTGATATGTAAGAAACTTGAAGCTCTCTAGGGAAAATGTCCTGGAAATGTCAAATCCCCTTAACTGCATGGCATTTCAAAATCAAAATAAGCAGATTTCAAAACTATAGAAAAACTTTGTCTTGCATATTCTTTATAATCTACTCCTCTGAGGTAGTTTGGTCTAGGAGTGCCAATCAAGGACAAATTCCTTGCTCTATCTGTACAAATAGAAAAAAAAAAAAAAAAAAAAAAAAAAAAAAAAAAAAAAAAAAACCTCAGAGATGTTACAGTTTATGTAAAGATAAGAAACACCAGAAATTACAGGCAAATGAAAACTAGGCATCTGATTTGCTCTCAGGTCTTGAATTTTATCATTTTTTTTAGGAACATTTTAATTAAATAAAGTGAAAGCAGCCCTCCTCTCTTAAGGTGACCAGTTATGGCTCTCATGAAATCCTTTGTGTCTTTTTTTTTTCCCTTGAAAATGTCAAGGAGTGCAATAATAACAATTAATGATGATGACTGTTGCTTCAAAGCCAAAGACTGTGAGTTTAATAGGTTCATAAGTCCATTCCTCTCTGTGGAAGTTGATTTGTGACATCCTGTCACAGACCTGTCAGGCATTTTGTTAGTGGTGGTGCAGAAATATTTTATTTTATTTATTTCCAAACAAAGAAAAAAAAAGTAAAAATAATACACCATTTAAATTATTCTTCAATATTTAGAAGTGGGGAGTTGCTTGGTTTTTTTTAAATTAGGTGCAAATATACTTTACAAGAACATAAAAATACAATATGCTTTGTAAGAGAGACATTAGAAAATATATGTATTGCAGTAAAGAATATTTTTCCACAGAATGCAGGTGAACACAACTGAATTCCACTGGAAAGATTAGAAATTTATGAAAGTTGACATGAAATTCAGAGAACGCTTCAATATTTTTTTTGTTAGTTTGCTTCAATGCCAGCTGATCATGTGTCTGTCCATCTGCAAAGCTATTTTCATGTCATCAGCTGTCTTTCTCTTACAAAAAATATACGATTTTTTGTGTAGCTCCTGCTTTAACAAAGACCCTTAAATGTAATTGCATAAGGGATCCTGAGCTGAGACAACTATCATTGACCTGAAGGCATCAGTGAATTGCAAACTTCTTATAGGCTCAACTGTTAAAGAGACAGAATAATTACTATCTGTCAGAACAAAGACAGTCAAGTGTTTTTAAGAGGTTTTGGTTTATTTTTGGTTTGTGGTTTTGGGGGTTTTTCTTTTTCAAGACAGCTAAACTAAGATCTTCCTCTAGTTAATCTTGCACACTACCTCTTCAGAAGACAAAGCCAACCATATTTAAAGGCTGATTCATCTCATCTGATGGTTACAAGTCAGATGTCCTTTATTCTCCAACAGTTACAGAGGAAGTGAAGAAGACTGACAGGAAACATCACAATTCAATCGTAATATTGAGATGGAATGTTTCTACAAGTACTTGCTAATTTAATGGAAATAATACAAACTGAAAACAATTCAAACCCACTACTTTAGCAATCTGGAAATCAGTATGATTTCAGAGTTGATGTTTAAACTGAGTTTTCAGAGGTTTCTTTACTTTTAAGTCTAAAACTAAACACTTGATTAATTCTTCAGTTTTATCTAAGCAAAATACTTCAGCTGGTGCAAATAAAATCAATACATGCAGCAATAACAATAATTACACAGTGATGTTGATACACTTTTAATTCTACTTTTATAGAGATATATATGTATATATATATATAAATCTTTAATACAATGGCAAACGAACTTCTCTATTTTTTTCTCAAAAAGGATTATGATTTATACCCTTTGTATCAATACATTTCTATAAAGGAAAGATTTTTATCTTTCATAGGGTAAGATAAATTAAATATCATGGAATAAAGCCTGCAATCTTCTAGACACTAAATCACAAGTTATTTGAAAGCAGTTCTCTCTGTCATTTGCTTTCACTTCAGTTAATTGAAATGACAAATAAAGCTTTACATTGCTCCATGTCACCACTATAATACTAGTGACTTCTCAGGGAATGCAGATGCTGTCTTTTCTTGTTAGCTACCTGCTTTTCATCAACTACTTCATGGCAGAAAAATCACTGGTGAACATTTATAAGGGTCTTAGGGTTTGAAGTGAGAAGAGATCGCTGGTTTCATTTAGCTTAGCCTTCATAGCACAGAACATAGGATTTTTAATTCCTGCTTCAAGTCAATAACAGTGCTTTGAAGAGAATCATCTTTTAGAGAACAACAAATTCCAATCTTGTTAAAAAAATTTCCAGCAATGGAGAATCCAATATAAATCTTGTCATTCTAAGTTAATTACTCTCACCATAAAAATGTAATGTGACTACTCTTAATTGACACTCACTTTTTCTTTTCTCTTGTCCACTAGATTAGCTCCAAAATATTATTATCTTTATTTTTATATTTTTACTGTTGTATTTCCCCATTTTGTAAATGTGACAAACATGCTTTGCTCGTAAATATATTACTTGTTATTAACCACAGTGAAAACACACACTAGGCTTAGACACAAAACCTATTAATGCATGTCAGCTGATCTCTGCTGTCGGCTCCATTGTGTACGATAAATCTGGGTTAAACACAAGATAAGCTGAGTTTGCTTAGCCCGCTTTTCACTGAGCTAAACTAATTTGAACAGCCTTGATTTTCTGCAGGGTAGACTACTCCCATGGATAGTTCTCATGAATCAGCTGACTTGTTATGTGTGGTGCCAACATAACTTGTTCATATATCTGAGTCTAATGGTATCCTTGTCCCAAGATTATTGGAGGCAGAGAGCACTGTGTATCACAGGCCTATATTCTTCATTATTTATCATTACTTCAGCTTTTGTATCAACTCCAAGCTTTACTGGTAGTGTTTTTATGTTTTCTTCCACCTTGTTGATAAGATGTTTACAAGCATAAAGTCAAAAATCAATCTGACAGAACCTCAGCCAAAAAACACCTTATTAGTGTTAACTCCCAATTTACAATTACATTGTGGGGCATAGTTATCAACCACTTAGTTAATAATTCAATGTGATTGGCAAAACAATAGGGTTTTAATTTTTTTTAGTTTTTTGTACACAAAAACTTTTTAAAGGAGTTACATTATTATTCAGCATTATTACCTTATCAGATTGAATCAGTCCTCTCATCAAAACATTGACATGAGCTGGTTTGAAAAGATTTATTTCCAACCTGTGCACATTCACTGCCATTAATACATTACTTTCCTTTAATTCATTGTTAATTCAGACTTCTCTCAAATGGTCCATCATTTTGCTTTGAATATAAATGAAACTTGTAATTGCTTGGATTATCCTATTTATTCTTCGTTTTAAAAGTTTGTTACTACGCATTTTTTCCATTAGACTTCTGGCATGTCCTGAAGTTTTAAACACTGGATTAAATCTACTTTAATGGTTTGGTTAGCTCCTGAGACAGCTCTTTGAAATTCTTAAACACAAAATTACTGAGTCCTAATGATTTAAAAGGGATTCTCACATGAACCAGGTAGAATCTGAATGGGAAGAATTTCATCATGATGTGAGAAACAAGTGCTGGGCAGAACCCTTCACTGATTATTTCTAGGTTTTTTATAAACTACCATCCCAGTCACATCCCGTTGTCACATGCAATATATGCCATTTTGAATGACACATTGTTATACACTTTGAAATGGTAATTGTTCAGAGGACTTTGTATTAGCAGTTACAAACCAAGGTGTCTTCACTGGAAAAAATTATCTTTCGTGTGAGCTACGTAAGTGGGTTGCGATATTCCCTGGAGAAGAAGGATGTAGTAATGGCTCCCAGGTCTTTGATAATTAACACAAAAAATCAGATCAAGAGGTTGTCCCAGCAGAATCTAATCTGCTTCCAGAGCTGGGCTACCAGCTGTTTCCTTTAACATTGTAGAAAAGGAAAGGAAAGGCAAAAATGGAGTGAAAAGACACCTGTGTGCAGGTGTCTTAGTACCATCCATGGTAACAAAGAGATCGTATCATTACATCTTCAGTCACATCTGATCAAGCCACTGTAATGATATCCCCTACTGTCACTCCCATCCCTTGCTCATCATTTTTACAACTGTGGCAGTTATGCTACCTCTGGTGCTGTTTGCCATCCAGAATTACTGTTGGGGCTGCTTCAATCTCTGTTGTGCTGTTAATAGTAAATTTAGCCATCTGAGTAGATCCTCATATTGGTACTTAATGGCTTCTGAACTAGTTCCCACTGCAATAGAATTGCTTTGTTGCTGTCTAAGGACATGGAGAACAAACACACATGCACACAACTTCCAGGGAGAGCAGCCAGGGACTGTGTGCAAGATCACCCTTTGTTAACCAGCAAAGGAACAATAACTCTGTAATCAGCATGAATGTGGAAACCAGCTGATATTTAGATGCTTAAGTGGTTAGAACACTTAGTGGGCTAGAATAAGCCTTAACTTCTGGACTTTCACTGGAAATTCGTGGTATTTTTGTTGTCAGTTCGCAAATTTGAAGTCTTTTCTTTTAGGTAAGACATCAGATGATAGTCTTTCAAAGGGTCTGGGCTCAGTATGGACTTGCATCTGCAATCTTGCTGCTTACTAACCTATGTTCATCAATAAAATGGAGATAATGATGCATTCTCTACCTTTGTTATCTATTTAGATCATACCCTTCATTAGACAGGGTTTGGGGAGGTTGTCCATTAGTTGTTTTTTTGATTTGTTTTGTTACTCTGCATATATACAGCATAACAGGATTCTCATCAGTTGAACAGGTAAACATACTCTGCTAAGAATATTAATACCATTACATGGTCTCATCATTTTTTTGCCTTTCTCTGGAGTCTGCAGTACTGCATACATGTGGAATATCTAATAAATTCCCCTCTTCTTACTTTCCCCGGGAAAGAAAATTTAAAAGTGTTTTCATTTCACTGATTTTATGAGAACAATTCTATTGGGCAATATCTGAAACCATAAACCTCAAACTGGCTGAGGAGATGGTAGCTGATAGGTACAGGCATGTATTCATTATATTTTCCCCAGTGACTGCACACATGTTGAAAACCAGAAACATACCTCAGTTTTAGACAGTAAATATTATTTAAAATGGTATATAAGTTTAATCAGTAATTAGTAAGTAATCAAATCAAACCAATCATTCCAGGTTCTCATTTGTGTTATGTATATACTTGGTCCTGTGCTTCTTGACTGATGCTATATGAAAACATGGTAATGAAATCAAGTAACTCACATGTAAAATATAGGAGGGAAAAAGGAACTCTTATTTCATACTGTGTTTACCTACAATTTTTGAAGGATTTTCTGTGTTGTGGAAAAGCCTTAGTTTGTTTTTTTTCCCCAATTAATACAGAATAATCTGACTTAATGGCAAGCACTGAAAAGGATTCCAGCTTTTTCAGCATTTACCACTACGTTAGGGGTTTTTTATTATTTTTTCTTCCAATCTTCATCTCTGCAACAACTCTATTTGCCTTGAACAGCATCACATAAAACATTTCACATTACATAAACTGTGCTTCCCTCAACCATTTTCCTATATCTGAATGTAATGTCATGAATATGGCTATCTAATGGATACAGTTCTGCCTGATTTTTTTGTTGGGGAACAAATTAACTCACTTGGAAGAAAAAATAAGAGAAACATAATTAAAGTAACATGTCACTAAAGAAACATTTCACTACTGCTGTACACTGTTAATGTTCTTCTGTAATTTTCATTGTTACTAATCTATTTTTCTATAGAGGGCTGTCTTTAGTTCTCCTAGGAACATATGAACCAGCTGACCGGGTTTAATTTAAGCTGACAGGGATGTAGCCAGCTCAAAGATACCTATTTCCTAAAAGTCTCATGAGGGGAAAAAAAAAGAAAAAAAAGAAAAAAAAAAAAAAAGAAAAGTAAAAATGACTGGTCAAGAAAAGAATCTAATGCTAGTGGTGGCTATGAGATTAGCAGCAGGCACTTGGTCCTTGTTTACACATCAATACATCCATGTGGAAACATACTAATAGAAAGAAGGGAATAAAATTTAATCATGTTTTCTTGGTTTATAAGTTTTTTGTTGATCCAGCCTTGGGACAAGGACTTTTCTACATGGTCTGTTGTGGTTCCTTCATTCAGATGTTTCTGGGGTGGCTGTTACAGACAAGTGATGGGCAGGACTTTGCTTTTTCTCACAATGGTTGAGAAAGGAGGATCTGGAGATGAAATACCTTGCTGGAAGCTGTTTGAAGTAAATCAGTAAGGGAAATAAGCTGTTTATTGAGAACATGATGGATTAATTTTGTTAATTTGGCTTACATATGTGTATGATCATCATTATTTGTGTAAGTGAACTCTGTGTTTATGAACTTCTGTCTATAAAAAAATTGAAAATTTAAAAAAGAAAGGTCTACATCCTCAAAAACGATATAGAAAGTTAAGTGCAGAAAAGAGAAAACTTTTGGGTACACTCAACAACAACAAGAAACTTAAAAATTGATGTTAGCTTTTTCTTAAAACAGAGTCACACCAATTCAGTACTAAAAATGTTATTTAAATAAAAACAAAAACCTATGGAAATTGCTAAATAAATAATTTTTGTATGAGAAATAGATACCTTGTGCACTTTATTGAGATGAATAAATTGTGTTAAAACATTGCATTCACTAAAGAGAAAGAAAAAAATTAATTTTCAGAGTTGTATGAGTAGTCCTGATAAAAATTGAATTGCTCTCCATATATGTGTTCTTCTCCACTAACTGCACTATATAACAAGTAGACTTTTAGCTTCAACTTGTTACTGATCTAATGCCAAGGTGAGATGAATAAAAACCAAACTACACAATTGAGTTTGATTTCTTTATTAAAACCAGTAGAGAGTAGAGGAATAATAATGTTACAAAAGTACATTCTCCAGAGTAAATCTGTGCTTTTTGAAGTCTCCAGAGAAAAAAGACTTTGGCTTCAAAAAGGTCTGCAAATGTTGGTTTTGTCATGGTCTCAAAACACTGACTTCAAAACAGGGCCCATTTTCAGCCACATAGCTTAGAAATGGTGTCTTTGATGTTTTTTTTCTCAAAGAAAAAAAAAAACAAAACAGTTCATAGTAGCTCAGAAATGGATTTTGTTTTCATAAAGTGATCACAAGACCTTTTTTTTATTTTCTAATGGATTTAAGTTAAAGTTTGATACAATCTAAAATTCCATTTTTTTCTTCTTTTTTTCATATAGTTTTGTTATAAATTCGCCATCCTTCAAAAAATAACTGTGAATTCTAACACCTCTTATTTATGAGGTTAAAAATAGATCAATATAGTGCTTAACTGAATATAAGCCATGTGGTAGCCTCATGCCAAATGCAAGGATGGTCTTGTTTTATCATCAAGCTCTCCAAAGATAAAAGCTGGCTGGATTCTGGTTTGGGACCCAGTCAAATCCATCATTTCATTATGAATGTGTCGTACATCTTTGAGTAACCTTGACCAAGGGCATTGATGTCTGAAAGAAGTTACCTATAGCTAAGTTTTGGTGCTGCAATTTTGCATTGTAAGTGCTGCTGGGATGTGCACGGGGGGCACCTGGGGAGCAGTCACAGAGCTTTGTTGACCCAGATCATATTTTTCACCTGCAAAAAAGAGATAACTGTGGTTTTCTATGAGGTATTTTGAGTGTACTCCTACAGAGTATAAGTAGCTATCATTATTATTGCTGTTAATAATAATACATTTGCTGATCCATTGAGCAGAATCTTTGTGTGGAGTTCCAAGAAAAGTAAATCTCCTACTCCCTCTATTAGCCAGTCCTTTCCTTCACTTCTTCCCTTCATTAAAGTGAAAGCAGTATAAAAGGTCTGATCAGGATTGTAGCTGCAAAGTCAATAGGAGCCAGTCATTTAACTTCTTTAGGCACCTTTGAAAATCCCAGCCTGACATCACTACAAATTAGCTGCACCAGAGCAGGGTTTTTCTTGGTAAGTAATATGAGAGTTACAAAGCACTTCTGCTTAACAAATGTTTCCTTTTCGTTACAGAACTCAGCCTTTTTTTTTTTTTTTTTTTTTTTTTGAGCTGGAATCTCAACACGGATTTTTCATATGGAACAATAGTTAGCACCCTGACAGTTAACACAGTAATGAACGATTAGGCAGTAATTTATCTGCTACAGCGTATAGCTCCAAAGAGATGAGACAACTTTTCTTAAGATTTCTGGCAGGGTTTTTTGGGGGTCTTTGTCAGGTAATTTTTATTCACACCTGGCTGCAGTTACACCGGACTATTGTATTACACAGACTGAGCAAAATTTCACTCACTTCACTTGTTTTTAAAGGAATGCAGTGTTTTTGAGAATTTCTCTCCACATCCTATTTGTCTGAATCCCACCACTACTGTATGGATTAGCTCCATAAAAGTTTTTAGAGATTGTAATTTAATAAAATGTAGAATTAGGCGTTTAGGTAATGTTTGTAGTGCATGTGAAAAACCAGACACTGAGAAAGCAATACATGATGCTGAGAAACTACAGCAGGAAACGCACAAGATGAAATGAGAAACTGGTTTCAGAGCTGTGGGAAAGACATTTTGATCTGCTTTGAGACAAATGTCTGTTATAAATACAGCCAATTCTTGAGTTTTCTGTTAAAAAGAGATCTAATTATAGACTTAAGAAGTTGATGAAATCCAAGGAGGACACTCACACTTTTATACTCAAAAGCAAATCAGCAGTACATATCATTTTAGCAGGAGATGATTAAGTCTCTTGAATCCCTTTACAGGATAACTAAGCTATTTTTAAATTCATAAATCTGGGCATATGAATGCCCCCTTAGACTGTGCTAGTTCCCTAAATCTGTCCATGGTAGTTCCATGAGGTTACCTAGAGAAGCCTAAGAAAGCTTCCAAAGCTCAATGACATCAGTTGTCCACTGCAGTATCTGTCACAGACTGTGGAGACAACTCACAAGACTCCTTCAGTGAAAAAAAAAAATTATACTGAACTTTCCTCACTCTATGAATTCCACTGGAGCCTAATGGACCTCACTAACCATGTCACTAAAAGGTTGGTTTGTTATGTGCACCCTGGTACCACAGTGTGGATGTCTAAATAAAGTCTTCTGAAGACTGAAATTTTGGTCTTGGGGTATCTCAAACATCAATTTTAGTGCTTAACAGTACTTACTCAAAGGATCAAACAGCTCTTTAGTCTTACATCGTACTGTTATCAACAATCCCTTAGCACTTACATGCTATTACAAATCTAATCCCCTCTGATTTGCCTCAAGGTCTAGTTTATAGCAATTAACACTGGCAATAAGAAACAATAAAAATTTAGGTTATTATTACTGATTTAACATATTAGCATTATTTCAAGATCTACTTCTATTACAGAAGCATTAACCCTTCTATGATCATGGTCTCCAAAGTCATCTTTTTTTTCAGCAAAAAATAAATAAATCTTCCACAAGCACTCTTCAGTGATGGATATGGCCCTAAGTCATTCACTCAGCTGTTTTATTACTAGTCTTTAAGTCTGATGAGTTCAGAGCAGATGTGCATCACTGAATTCTCAATAAAAGGCCATCGCTTGTCCTGCTGAATAATAGGAACTGCTAATGACACCAATTAAGAGCTGTAAATGTCATTTACACTTGTTTGTTATTTTTCAACTCAAGAAGACTATGGAAGGCAGAGGAGCCTGAGATCACTTAGACTGAAGCAGTCTGAGGGGATATTTTAATTGAAATATTATGGGGAGTAATAATTGAAAAAAAAATATATAATGGAGTGATTACATCTGTGATTGGGTCAGTTGCAGAGGTTACTTCAGTCTTGTTTTTTTCAAGAATTATGAGCAATCAAGAAACAAATGTCCAAAACCCCAAACTCCAAATCCATAGAAAATAAAAAAACACCACTCACAAACACACACTTTAATTGCAGAGGACCAAAAGTAAATCTCTTCTAATACTGATTTCCTGCTTTACACTGCATTAGCTCATGGATGCCAATCAAACAAGTATGATCTTGACTAAGAAAGAACCTTAGTGTACTAGAAGAGCAACTAGGACTGATGACTGCAGTAAAGCCACATTTATTTAATATTATGTTGCAGAAGGTTGGTAACAGGTGTTCTGAATTGCAAGTAGTCATCTGGAATCTGATGTATTTAGTCACAGATCTCATTCCAGATCTCAGGTTTAGAGAAGCTTTATTCATAGGTACAGGGGCTCCATATCTGTTTTGCCATCAAAACTTTAATTGAACTGTGCCTAAGGACACTCCTTTGAAATTGTCTTGCAAGGAACAGGAAACAAAGGAATAAAACTGAACAATCTGAATCTTCACGGCCCAGATATGTACAACCAGAATAATGAAGATAATTCACTATTTGTCAGCTTGTGTAAGTGCCTACCTCACCAACTATTTGTCTCAGACACACCCAGAATCACTGCTCTGGTGACTCAAAATCTTCCTGCATTCCCATGGTAATTGAATTTTTCCTGTTGGTCCTGAGCTCCACAGCACATCCTGCTCTTCACTGCTCCACAACCTACTAAGTGCTGCCTTCCTAGTCATGACCCTCAAACAAGGAACTTCTTTATCCCCCTTGCATAAGGAGCCCAGTGCAATGGGTTCTGTTCACAGAAAAAGTCAAAACTGAATCTGTTTCTTTACATCAGAGTAGGTCATTGGAGGATTTTGACATGCTCTATGAGAAACACTGACAAAAAGAAATTTCTAGAGACAGAAAAATAGACATTAATCTCTTTCTATCCAATTGAATGCCCTCTCCACTGACATACAAATAATCTCTCTTTTTCTTTTGCTTCTTGTCTCTTTATTTTGGACATTAGACATAAATATGAGTGTGATTTGAGAAACACATTGTGGAGGAAAAGCAGAGTAAGGATTAAGACTATTACCAAAGAAATCTAAAGGCAAGTTCCTTAACCTAATTATTTTTCTTCTCTTGTTTTCAGAAAACACAGTGCTTTGCTGTGTCCCACTTCAACAAAGCTGTCCATGAACTAAACCTTTACCTTTAAAGGGTTTTGTTTTATGGGTTCCAAGTGCATAACCAGATCTTGGTTGCTGAATTCTTGTTGAAGTTGCTCCTAAGTGATTAGAAAACTTGGAGAAACGAAAATTCATATTTGTTTTATGAAGACCTCTTACAGTTTGAATATCTTTCAAAAATCTCTACAGGAGAAAAAGGAAAAGGAAAATGAGGAAGAAAAAAAAAAAGAAGAAAGAAAAAAAATTAAAAAAGAAGAGGAAGAGGAAGATAAAGAGGTACTCCTACTGTCTGTTTTCAGGGGCAGGCACTGGTCTAGATTAAATTGCTGTCCCACTGGGTATAGCACATACAAAAAGATTATGTTTTACATGTCTGGCAGCTCAAACCAGGAAAGGATTCCTGTAAAATTTCTTCAGGGGGGAGAGAAAAAAAAAGTCAGACAACCAGCGAGATAAACAAAACACTTCTACCTTTGTAGACTATCATTCCATCTACATCTGTCTTGTTACACTCCCACAAACTAGCTGTTATTGAGTGCTTTTCAATTGGCATTTATGACTGCCTCTAATGGCTTGCTTGTACATGAGGCTTGCATATCTTAACTAAATATTCAGTGATTTTTCCTTATTCTAATGTTCTTAATTAGATTTATGAACTCTTTACTATGTTTTATGTTGATGAGGGACTGAGAATAAAATCCCGAAATGCTCACTCTAATAAAATATCACAGCTAACCAACTTGTGTTATTGCATGTGTTATTTCAGTGAATAATGAGCTTTAAATAATGTTCTGAATATGTTACCAAGGATGGGGTAAAGAAATATAGACTGATGATCTATTACAATACATTAATAAATACACTGGTACATACAGTTCACTGTCCATAAGGAATAATGGATCATGCTGTGAGAACAAATTAAGGGATAAGGAGATTGAGACTTTTTTTGAAAGTCTTTTATATAACTACTAATTTTATGTAGAAGAAAATAATATTTGTTATTTCCATTCTATTTTGCTTTTTTTTTTCTTTGAATCTGAAGTAAATTAATGAGTGAGGTGAAAAAAACCAGTTGTGTTATAATATGTTTGCCATAAAATTTCATATTTAGAACTAATTATCTTCTTTTCCTGTATTAGATAGTGAAAATGTTTGAGCAATATAAACCATGGTAGCTGTCAGGAATCAGTCATTTAATCAAATTGACATAAAACATGACAAAAACCTGGTAGCTAGAAGTAACTGCAGAAAAACTTCCTATACCTGTATATCTGTTCAGGACATAAAGGCTAAGATGAATTTTTCTTACCAGTATCACATCACTCTGGTGTGAATTCTCTGTGTACTAAGACTGCTAAGGTACTGTGTAGATAATCATGCCTTCTATTCAGGAGAAAATGTGCATTTTTCTGAATTGTATCCAGAAGTTATATATATTAATACAGTCCTATTGACTTCAGTAGATCTGCTGTGACTGACATCAGCCCAGTTAAATAAACAAAAGCATATTCTACTGCCATTTATGCTTCTAAAAATCCTTGGTACTACAGGAGAGAGTAGGAGACTTACTCGGTTTTGTGATGTCTTTGTGTGAGCGGGTAGTCATATAATTCCTTATTCTACCAAACAGAATCATTTAGTGAATGCCTTCTATCATTCCTTCTTCTCTCTTTTATAGGACTCTTGCTAGCTTTGCCAACAGACTTGAAACACTCCAGTGTTTCCACCGACTCCATTGTGTGTTGTATAAGAATCTATAATGATGTGCTCTGTCTGTCAGAGACCATTTTTCACTGTTTTCTGAATAGCCAAGTGGATTCTGAATGTTGACTAAGGCCTGTTGATGTTCCTGAACCTGCTACTGCAACTAAAAAACTTGTGAAATAAAAGTGACATACCAAGGGCAGCTGGTAAAAAAGCTTCTAAGGAATTCCCTCAGGAATTCCAGAAGAGTTTATATATACTTTGCCTCACACTGAACCACATACATATACAGAGTGACGTGTGCCTTTCCGGTGTTGTGACTAACTTATATAAACGTAGTTTTCCATTAACATGTATCTCAAAAATTAGACATTTAAAACTCAGAAAGCTACATTCAGGTGTATGTGAATACCAGTGTATCTAAACTGCAAACCAAGACCAATACAAATCAAGTGTGTGAATCTCACCTTAGGGACTCAAGTGTCTGATATCCAAGTCGTAGCTTGAAGTATCAGTGCAACGCTAGTTCGCTTTTACAGAGAAATTTTGTCTGACAATGTGAAATGGTAAGTGAGCAAGAGCCACAAAATAAAAGACAGCTTAAAACAGAGTGTGTTAAAACAGGAATTTTTATGTAAGGACTCAAGAGAAATTATATTAACTTAGAAAGTTAAAAAAATCTTAAGTAAAACTGTGGAAAATTAAGACTTGGCCACCTAGCATTGTTGAAGTACTCGTAAAGGCCATGGAAGCTGCTCTTTCCCTGACTGAGCACATAATAAATAATTACATTTAGAATTATAGAATAGAATAATGAAAAAAATCCAGGGTAGATCTCTGGAGATCTAGTCCAACCTTCTCTTAAAGGAAGGGCCTTTGGAAGGAAGGTCCTGTCAAACTGAATTTCCAATGAGGTTGATTCAACCAGTTCTCTGTGAAACCTGTTCTCACTGCAAAAAAAGGTTTTAAACCTCCTTTCATAATTCGGGGTCTGCAATCCTTTAAGCATCTTGCTTGGAGGTCCTACTCTGGAATCTAATTTTTTTTAGCAAAAATTACAGCAGGGAGCAAACTAAAATTGAACGGAGTGTTCCATGTGTACCCAAACAGGTGCTGACCAGAGTGGAATAATCGCATCCCTTCATCTCCTGGCTATGTTCATGCTTATGGAGCTCAGGAAACCGTTTGTCTTTATAGCAACAAGAGTGTTCTGCTGACTTAAGATAAATTTAATCTCCCTCAGGACCTCAAGGTCCTTCCAGCAGAGATACACCTAAACAAGGCAGACCCCAGCCTGTACTGCTGCTGCTTCTGCCCTAGCGGCAGGATTTTGCGCTTACGGTAAAACTTCTGCAGCTCCTCTTGGCCTACCCTGGTTTGTATGCCACTTACAAAGTTTCTTTTCTCAAAGTAGCAGTTCTTCAAATCCATGTGACCCGTGTGGGTGGAGGTATTCACAAATAAAAGATGTCACGGTTAAAACCAACATTTAGTATAGTCTATTTGTCACCTATCAAGTCTGAGATACTTCTAGAGAATACTTAGCAAACTTTGAAGTTTCCATAGAGGCGTGTAATAAGGTACAGTCTGTGCTCTGTGAAGACCCTGTATGTGAAATGGGTTTAAGTTTTAACTCTAATTTCCATTCAGAACCACAAACTGGGAGCTCCTGAGCTTTCCCTCTTTGCTACACACAGCTATTTTAAACTTAAACAAAGGGCATAATTCTTTGGTCTTTTCCGCCAACCTCACCCACTGTCCCCCAGTTCAAACTGATCTCCACTTCCAGTTTATTTCACAATTCCATATCTGGGAGACGGGTTAATGATGAGAATGACAGATCTGTTAGCCCAAAGAGGACTCTCCCTACCTTTCCTTAATCTTCAGGGAACAGTGTGAGAAGTACAGGGAGTGTTACTTTTCTTCCTGAAGTTTATCCTGGTTTGCATAGAAAACTACATCTCCCCTCCATCGATTTGTTGGCATGAAAATAAAGCCAAAAAACAGGCCCCAGAAGCATGCAAGTAGTCAACTAGAACACTCTCCTTTCAAAATAAATAATTTTAAAGTAGAAAATATGTTTTAGTCAAATGCATCTTGATTTTGACATTTTTTTCTTTTGCTTTTCCCAAATGACATTTCAAAATGAACAAGCACCACATGTTAAGAGCCACAATAAAATATATCATTTCAAAGTGTTAATTTGACTCCAAATGGCATGTAAAATGGACAGTTATTTCACAATAAACTGCAATTTGGCACATCAAAGTTGGACAGGCTAAAATATCACAACTGTTTTACTTGCTGGATTTGCTTATTACGCAAATATAGAAATTTCTTTTTGAGGGTGCTACTCTGAATTGATTTTAAAAACAAAACCAAAAGAACTCCAAACCACTTCCTATTCTGTGCAACTTTTTGGTGATTTCAACTCTGTTCCAACTTTGAGTGAAAGTAAATGTTAAGGTACTGGAACATCAAAACTTTGAGACAGAGATTTTAGTTTTTGATCAGTTCCAATACGTGCATATTCAAACCTATAGTTTGTAATTTTTGAATCCCAAATGACCTACAAGAACTTTTGGAAAAATGGAGGATTTGTCATATTTTATGCTTAAGAATTGTTTTATAACGTAATATTTGGGGGGGTTGTGAGATTTTATGGATAGTGGCTGGATTATGACATCAATGGTTTTGCCAAGGAACGCAGAATTTATTGCTTCTGAAGTTTTCATGGTTAAGCACAGAGACATAAACACGACCTTTCAATCTGTGCTTCTTATATGAGATCTGTCTTGCTCTCAAAGCACCGACTCTCTCTATATCTAACTCTTTATTTTTATGTATATAATATTTGAGCACTGGTTTTTTAACCACTATTTAAAAATCTTTCTTAAGTATTTATAGAGGGTTCATTAACAAAACCAAAATTCATGATACCATGAAAGTTACTCCTAATACATTATATTAACTATTCTTACAGTCCCAACTGACTATGTCTACAGCACATATCTGTTCCTGCAACCTACGTAAACATCTAGAAAATAATGTATTTTCTCTGTTTACTTTTCCTTAGGATAAACAGTAAAACAGTGAAAAGAGGCTAAGGCACAACAGGGGATGCAAAACAGACAAGCTGCAACAGCCTACACGGGAGGATATTACAGAATTACAGTTGTTGCAATGGCTACCAGCTGTGCATCTGGAATAAACAGGTTTGGAGCCCAGGAGTTTTTAATACAGGGAAAAGTTTGCCTCAGATGCTTACTCCTTTACTTTTTTATTTGAATTTTTATTTCAAATGTTTTAAAGAAGAATATTCAAAACCCTCCAGTTATTTCTGTTGTTGTTCTTGTTAACTACTCAGTCAAAAGCAACAGGCAGGTAGAGTCATATTAAAATCTTTGTTGCTAATATTTCAGTTCACTGCATTTGATCACTGAGGATTATCTGCCTGCTTGCTTTGTACAGCTTTTGCAATGATAGGGAGAGAAAATTTTTGGATTCATGAGCTCTGCAATTGTCCCTTTACTGTTATTGATCCTTACACCAACCACACAAAAAAGGCATTTTGTTGAGCCAGACTTCACACTCCCTGACCCTAGAAGACGCAGAAGTTTTCTGGGTTGTTTCTGAGGGGATTTTACAGGGATGCCTCCACTGTGAAGACCTAGTCAGCCTCCAGAGCACCATCCCTTTTTGCAGTAGAGGAGACTATGGACACTGAAAACAAGAGTTTTGAGTGAAAAAAACATGTTCAGGAGTGTATCTTCATACATCTGATAGCAAGTGACAGCAAACCTGGTTGGTGTTATAACTGTAGTTCTGTCATTTTATCACTTCTGGCACACTTGCATGTTCATTGCAGGTAATTGAAAAGAGTACAGGAAAAAAAAAGAGGAAAAAAGATGTGGTTATGTTGTGCTTATGCTGACAGTCTCATGGATCACATAGCCTTCGAGAACTTGAATAAAGCTGGGACAGATCAGGAAGAAACTACCTAAGTGACACGTATTTGGCAATCGATTTTGACTTGCATTTCAGTACTCATCCAGGCTTTCACCTTTCCAGAATGCACCCCAGTTACCACCTGTGTTTCATTACCAAGTTATTTTTTGCTGGAAACTAGGGTATTTTGGCAGAAAATCTGAATACCTAGAACAATTCCAGGGAGTACAGAGGACAGACATCCCAACACAAGAATTTGGAAGCATCTCCAGTTTCCCTGGAGATCACTGTCCTTGAAAGTCAGCAAAACGCAAGATTGAGACAATTTATCTCTTGACTGCTTTGGAAAAAAAAATAATTAAAAAACCCCCAAAACTTTAGGTTCCTCTCCAGTCTCTGCATATGAGCATATTCTGGTGGACAGAAACTTTTGATAACATTTTTTTCTTGGTTGGACCAGATCCATCCTGCACCTGATATGAACAAGATTATTACATCCTAAGATTCTATCTCTATGACAATATTAAATCTAATATATTTTTTTTAAGTAGCAAGCAAAAAAGTCATCAACAATTTCCTCAGTAATATTTTATCCACTTTCCCCAAATTTCCTCTCTCAGTCAAAGATGGTGAGTTTTTCAGGTCTATATCTTTTCAGGAGATGAGATAAGTCAAATTACATTGAATTTATCAGAATCAGATGATTTTTAAAGTTATTCTCAGAAGCAAGACTGGAAAACCAATACCTGACTTCCACCTCAGCCTGACTACAATTGCTGTGGTCTGCTTTTATTCTATAAGCCTTGGTTCTTTGTCCTCCATCTGTTGTTGATTATGACTTCCAGTGTTGTTTCTAGAAGCAGTTTGTGAAAATAAGCGTTCTCTAGTTCTTTCCCTTTCTTTACAACTCGGACAACTCAGATAATCTCCTGGCATTCCTCAGTAGCCTTTTCTTTAATGAGAAGATCAGCTGGCTGTATAGTTTTTTCAGTGTATACTGCCAGCTAATGGCAACTTTATTAGGTATCTGCAGTGAGATGATGAGCCACCTGGGAGTATTAACACCTGGATTTACAGTCACAATGGTGGAGCATATTGAAGTCCTTCACTACACTGAATTACTCAATAATAGCTTTTGGAAACATAAATAATCAAGAAGCATCATTTTTGAAGATAAAAGTCAGGAACATGTCTGGCTAATTGACCATGATGGAGTTATAATAGTGAAATACTGCACACTTTTGGAGTAAAGTTCTCTTTCGGGCTGCCTATATCTAAAGCATTGAGGGTTGGCAACTCTACCGAAGTTTATGGATAGTGACTCTTGCACACTGCTCCTGCCAATAAGATGCACATCAGATTTTACACTGGTCTAATCTGTAGCAATAAGCTGTGGCAATCTAAGAAATACAGAGATAATGTGAAACAGAAGGACTTCAAACAAGATTAGATCGAGGAGAATGCCATCAAGATTACTGACTCACTTTGCATCAAAATCCAGGAAAAGTCAGATGCTGGTAACAACAGAATATTTCATCCTGTTTCTCTACATTCAGTTCAGAAAGTGTTGAAATATATTTGTGTATTTTAATCATTTTAACTACATCTGATTAAGAAAGTGCTCAAAGTTATGAACATAACTGCTGTCTTGCAAAGAAGAGACTTAAGTTTGAGCTTTACAGCTTGGCTGAGTTGATACGTATATTTAGTCAAGTTATTTCAGAGGATTCAAGGCAGTGAAAAAATGTAAAATATAAGACTATAAAAGTCTCTATGAATATATGGCTATATTTTAGTTCTAAATTGTACTTCCTTGTGCAATTGTTTCCAAATGAAAGTTTTTTTGTTTACTTACTGTAGTTTTGACCTGTTGGTTTTTTTGTTGACTTCTTGTATATTTTCCTTTGTTTGTCATTTCCAAAATTTCCACATGCAAAAAAAAAAAAAAAAAATTGTAAATATATTTGTATACCACTGATTCAGACATATAATTGATAAGGTCACCTAAAGTGTAAATACTTTTTGGTGGAAAAAAATACTCAACCTTTTTTTTTTTCATTTGTTTGTTTTTAATTTGTGTTCAATTTCTTCTTAATTTACTGGTTTTATTGTAAAATTATAAAATAGAAATAATCTTCCCTTTCTTTACCAATACCCAAATTTTCTATGAACATTTTTTCTCTGAATGCCAACATTTGGGAATTAAAAAAAAAAAAAAAATATCACCATCAATAGGTATTTAAACTTCAGGGAGAATAACAAGTATCTCAACAAACCAATATCAGAGAAATTATTTCAGTAACAATTTGCAAATAGAAATCAGAACATTTTACTCACTGCCTCATGCAATTAACGGGTGAGGTACAGAATCACTTCTCTGTCTCTCCCCAACCCAGTGAGTATTTAATTATTCATACAAAGCGAAACAGCTTCAACAAGAACAAACAAGAAGCCCAGGCTGGAGTACCTCGTACTCTGGTGGTTAATGCTCAGTCTCACAGATCCCTGTTTCTCCTCCTCTGCACCGCAGAGGCTTTCACTCAGGTGCTCACCATGCAGGTGACACCCCTGGGCAGGTTTCAGGAATCCCTGGGTCCTGTGCCAGGGTGCCTGTGGCCCAGATTCACCTTATCACACTGGAGCTTCTTCTGAGGGCACTTCTGACATCTCCTGTAGGACTGAGTCCTTAAAATGAGGTGGCTGCTCTGTCACTTTGCCACACAACCTGACTTTGGTGTAGCTCATGCTCTTGGAAGCTCTATTATGTAATGGGGGTTCAATAAATTAAGTATGATTTGATCTTGCATTCCCCACAGCCACTCATGCTGCCAGCCTGTTGTGGTTACACATTCTTCCCTATGAGTGTGGTGAGGCCCTGGCACAGGTTGACCAGAGAAGCTGTGGCTGCCCCATCTCTGGAAGCGTTCACAGCTTGGTTGGATGGAGCTCTGAGAAACCTGGTCTAGTGGAAGGTGTCCCTACCCATGGTAGGGAGGTTGGACTGGGTAATCTTTGAGATCCCTTTCAACCCAAACCATTCTATGATTCTATGATTTTAAAATGGAAAATGAAATTAATCCTTTAACATTAGGCAGGGTTGAACAGGACACAGAGCTCATTACTAAAATGTTTACATAAATTCACCCTCACCCTTGTAAACCTTTGTTACTGTTTTCTCTACGACTTGCAGGGTTATGTACTGCTCCACAGCCCTGTTTCCCAGGAATGCTGTGCTGTCACCCAGTGACATGCTCCTGAAGTAAAGTCTGACTGTAAACAACCATAAAACACATGTGCCTTAAAGCCCTCACATCTGTTGTATTTGAAATCTTGTATCTTGAAATGCATTGTAATGCAGTATTCTACAATTTTTTTAACCAGCCAACAGCCCTTATAAGTATCCCTTTGAACACAAATGCTCTCCATATGTATCAGCTGAGGGAAGAAAGATTGTGGTAAACTGATTAGAATGACTAAGTTAATGAGTGTCCTTCCATATACATGAAAGTGTAAACCAGGCATTCCACACTGACTGAGAACTCAGTATTTGGTGAAGTGAGACTGAACGGGATTTGAGGATGGTGGGGTTCGATGTAGATGCGGGGGGAAAAATCCAAACTTGAGTGGGATTTTGCAGGATAGGACAGGATTCTAGCTGTATGCTACAGAAACTGGGGAGTAAACCATGGACAGATGTCCCAAAAATAGAGAGGCAGTTGCCTAAACACAGAGCTTGTTGAAGTCGTCATGGTAAACATTGTATACTTGTGTAAATAAAATAATTATATAGCAACATTATACACAATTATTAATTAATCAGGCATGAGAAGATACTCCTCAAACTGATGAACTAATAGAGTGCCTGGATTTTGGTTAATCAATTAGAGCATTTACAATGGTAATTAAGGAAATGGACATGAGAAAGACAAGCAGTGCAAAATTTCTGAAAGGAACAATTAATGAACTATGAACCACGGGGCATGAAGCTTTTCAGAGTTGCTGCCATTTTCTTCCTTTCACTGCCAACCAGTCAGATAAAAATTTACTTAGACAAAGGCATCCCAATTTAGACTCAAGGGACTTCAGCATCTATTGGAATCAAGACAATCTAAAACCAGCTCCGTTCTGCTTTGAAAAGGTAAATGAACCTTCTGTGGAAAGCAGAAGTGTGAAAGGTTCAGAAGAAACCTATTACAAGCTTCAGCACACACTTGTGACAAGAATTGTGACTCCATATTTGCAGAACACAATCTCCCCAAGGGATGCCAACTAACCTACAGTGTTAAAACACTACATTCACTTCAGCTGTATGACTTCTTCCCTCACGTGGTGGTCTAATTATTCTCTATAATATTGTTCCTAAAACAAATGATTTTTTTAGCATCCTTAAGAGCAGAGTTGTTAATTGTTGCTGGACAGAATACATATAATTGCGTTAAATTGGACCCTACTATTCCATTCTGTCAAAACAGAAGTATTATATACAAGTTTTCTTCAGGATAAGTTTTATTTTTCAATTAATCTTTTACTTTTCTTTTCTTCTTTGAAAGGGAGTGATGGGTACCTAAGTTCCTTTGGACATGAATCCAAACTCCAAGTCGTTCATTAGGAAAATAGATGTTCCAAAACATGTGGAAAAAGAACAAGTTTCAAAACCTTGAAAGTTGCCTCAAAATGAAAGTGTCATCCTGTTGACAGCTCCAATTCTTTAAATTGTTTTGCCTGACACTTAGTAGAGCTTCCAGTAAATGGACTTCTTTGATCATATCTGAAGAATTATATGTCAAAATCATGAAGCTTCTTGTTCACTTTCACTCTTGCTGTCTTGCTAAATAAACCTCTGTAGCTTAAGTTTTTCTTGTTACCTAGTACAGAGAATCAACACTGCAAAAATCAACATTGCAAATAGTCTAAGTGAAATAACCCTCCAATTGCTGCCTGAATTTTATGACATATCCATCCACTCACATGAACACACAAATTAGCACAAATGAACACAAATGGGCTTGCTGCCTCAGTGTATTTACCATCCTTTACCATCCCTCCTCTGCTACTGGTGCCGACCAACACCGCCTACTCGGTCGGTTGTGGTGCTGTCTTTGATGAACAGTGCCTGCTGCAGATCAGACCCTGGGCTATTAGTCCTTCAGACTCTGCATCTTTCACAGACTCTGAAGAGAGTTCCCTGAAAAAGGATTCCAGGAACTGTTTTTATGTGTTGAATAAGGGAGGCTATTTGCAAAAGCCAAATACTTACGAAAAAATGAACTATTGTAACACAGTATAAACATTCTTACATTGCAGTAGGAATTATTCCTATTAAGCAGAATCTCTGAAAGCTATTTTATTTAAGGAAGTTATCTCCTGTGACCATCACCAAAGGCCCAGGAGTAGGAAGACAACTAATGGCACTTGCTGAGATTTCAGACTTCTGGAAGAGGAATATCTGGACAAAGATGTTCCCAGATTTTTCACAATTGTCAAAGATTTCCCATACTAGGCAGAAAAGAAGAATATTCCTGATTTTTACATATAGCATTTAAATTAAAAAGGGGAAATAATTTAATCTTTTGATGTCAAAAATACAAACTCAGATTTGAAAATTCTTTTGAACTGAAATAACTATAAGTATTGGCATCTCGCTGGCTCTCTTTTTTGATTTTCCTGTTTTTTTTTTTTAATTTTGCAACAAAAAGTTTGAAATGAGCATTGACATCTGTCTAGTTTTGTAATGAAGCTTCATTTTCTACATTTTTAACATGTCCTAGCCTCTGGATTCTCTGTTTAGAGTTTGTTTGATAAAAATTTTTACTCACTTTTTCTTTTGCATCAGTTAATGACTGGTGCCTTTATTGTAAAACCAAGTAAAGGAAACATTACCAGACAAATTTCTTTATATTAGGCTCTAGTCAAGGCAGGGAATTTGTTTGATGTGTTTCCAGTACTTAATTTTCCTGTCCCCTACTAGTTATATACGAAAGTAGAAGCAGAAGTAATTTTTGCATTTGACTGGTTCTCCTTCACGTGTGGACTTACTTTAAATGAACATGCAACTCCTACGAAAACTTTGTTCCATCCACCTCTTAGCTTCGTAAAGAGTAGATTGCAGGTATAGAGTGTCATATGTACTTTAGGTGTTTAGTTTTCGGAGCATGCCTGACCTTTCAAAAAATGAACGGAGGTGCATAGAGATCCTAGTACAAAGCTCAGACTGGAATTCACAAATACCATGGGAACAAACCCCTTAATTGTAGTCACTTTTCCTCCCCCCCATTTTGCTTTCCAAGCAGTACCAGTTTAAATGAATCCAAATCCCAGCAGCTTAGAGGGTTCTAGTACCAGAGTTTCCTCTTTCTTCTTACTAAAATACTGTAAACAAGCAACTGAACTCTCTGGCTATTTAATCAGGGATATAAAGTTGTATTTTTATTTTTTTTTTTTTTAATATTAGTTATAAACTTTCCATTCGGTAGAAACTTTTCCAGTGTCTGCTTTCTCTGAGTCAGGATAAGTTTGACTGGTTTCCCTCCAGAAAGTAACAGGTACTGCAGAATGCGAGATATTCTATATCCTAATGCCAGAATAATTCAAACACTATTTATTTTTTACTCTCTATTAAAACAACAACAACAACAACAAACAAACAAAAGCACCACCAAAACCAAACCAAAGCAAACCAAACAAACAACCCCCCCCCCAGGAATTAGTAAAGTTTCTCACCAGTTCCAATATAGACATTATAAGCCCATCTTTCTCTCACTGTTCTTATCTTAAATCTGTGCAGTTGCAGAATTTTAAAAGAACAGTCAGGTTGAAGAGTGTAGCAGCACAGCCAAGGGAGTGATAAAGGCAAAAAAGAGAAAGAGATGTAATAAGACTGGGTTTGAAAATGAAGAAGAAAAAGGAAATGCTTAGTCTAGCAGGTTAAAAAAAGGCTCAGTGAGGACAACTCCACCCAATTTGGCACAGATAATATAGCTGAATGGCTCACCACCTCATATGTACCAACTTTCAATCTGTGAATCTCTTTGGAGCCATAATGCTTAGCACTGCAAATCATCCACTGAAAGAACCTTCAAATCTTCGGAACATATTGATACAATTACCTTTGTGCTGCTGAGCTGAATGCAATGTCCATTGTTTGTCTGCAAACTTTGTCTGCAACTGCAAGAAAAAGAAAAGAAAGAAGAGTATTAATCTGTGCAGTGTGTATTGTGTGGGTACTCTTCCTCTTTGGATCAAGCTAAGCTAAGAAATCCATTTAACCTTTTAGTGTCAAGTTTGATGGACCCAAGGTGACACTGTATTTTTTCATTGTGCAGTACAGTTTATGATTGCAATAAACCTGAAGGAAAAATTGATGTTGACAAAGATTATATATATGTTTTTCTTCTCCTCCTGCTGAGACGGAAAAGTGACAAGTGTCACTTTTAAAAAAGCCGTAGCCTCATGTACAATCTAAGGACAAGGTTAGTCATCAATCATGTCTTTTCATGAGTCTTCACTGATGAGTTTGACTTTGGACCTGCAATCTTTGAACCCTCTCTCAGCTTTTGTCCCAGAATCATTCATTCATTCGTTCATTCATTCATAGATTCATGGATTTTTAAGGCCAAAAAGGACAATTGCAATCATCTTGTATGAACACAGGCTACAGAGTTCAAGTTTTCATTCTTCCTACCCCTACTTCTTTCACAAATGTTTTCACATTTTTTTTCTTATGCATTCAGTTGCTTACTAAAGTTGTTGTGATGCTTAAACCTTGCTCTGAACTGCCTTTGCCTCCCCTTTTCATTGTTTAGGACATATTCCTGCCATGAATCTCTCACAGAATAACTTCTGCAAAAAGTTGAAACTAACAACCTACAGCAACTACTCATAGAGAATGTTACCTCAAACTCTTGAAAAATGCAGGTCATCTACCAGTGTTACCGGCAAAGACCATCTTCCCAAAATGTTCATCAATTGATCTCTTGAAATATACGTATTTAACAAGTGTTTTTTCTAGAGAACAACTTTGTCATAGTAAATGTAGTATAATTAAAGGTACGATTCCAACTCATATCCATACCTGACTCTTCTCCAAACCTAAGTCTCCCATTTCCCTTTTTTTCTGCTTCCATCCCTTAAGTCTGTCTGAGTCTATCTCTTTCCTTTTCTATGTCTCATAAAAGCTTCAATGCAGAAGACTTCTCAGTTCACAGGTAAAATAAATTGTCAATGGGGTTCTAGTAACTGTTCATAGCCTTTTATTCCCCCCACCCCTCATACAAAAAATTAATGGGATACACCAATCCACCATTGTTCCCTTGACATGCAATTTGTTATAAATAATAATACAAATGATTACAGGGAAAACTACTACTGCTAGGAGTGCATCAGTTTGCCAGGATGGAGATAAATAAGACAGCTCTCTCTGTGGGTGACTCTGTCATCATGTTTTGTACTGGCGCTACCCAGCAGGCTTAACAACGTGAGTCCTGTCATGGCTGGTCTCAAACTTTCTTCAGAGAGAAGCTGGGGGGCTAAAGCCCTTTTTTAAAGAGAAATAACTAAAAGGAGTTAAAAATAAGTGGCTCTCCAATGGGCTGCTGTGCTGAATGTATTTAATTGCCCACGAGTCGCATATCTTCCCTTCTTCGTACTATTGCAAAACCTACTGCATTTCTGTGGTACAGCAGTTACTCAGGTTTTATCTTCTACAGAGACAAGCTGTAATTTGTTTTATAGGGAGAGGAGGAAAAAGACTCATAAGAGAGAAGGCAGTTACAGGAGCAACACTCAATGTCAAGAATGGAAGAAAGAGTTGTAGTGTTATTCAGGTGCAGACCTGAGAATCAAAAGTCCTGAAATGTATGACAGTTCCGCCTATACCTGTGTGGGTAATTCATTTAGACTGCTGGACACTGGAGAGATTTACAGGACAATTCTTTTTTTTTTTAAAGTCCCCCTCCCAAACTTGAAACTGTTCTGAATCTTCTTGAAACTGAATCTTCTTACTCTTAGTAATATCAGCTGTTGATATGTCCAGATCATTCATACTGTGGTTACCACTTAGGAAGCCTTATTTACATATGCACGATGCTGTACAAATAAAGATTAAGAATTAATCAGCTACCAGAACGTTCTCAGAATTTAAAGTTCTGTGGGAGGTTTTATTTAGTTTATGTTTGAACACAAAACGCATTTTCTATTAAAACATGTATGAATTTGCCTGACCTGACCTCTTTGATGAACTGCCTCAAGAAGTATGTTACAGAATCAGAAGACTTGTGCAGAAGTTTTGACAAATCATAGAGATCACTGGAACATGGAGCATCAGGCAGTTGAAGGTTATATTTTACACTTGTTCTGCTGATTTGGGTTGTTTTTTTACTACAAAGAATCTTTCTTTTTGTGCTTCACAGCATCCTGGAAAGTGTAACTCTGATTATCCTACACTCTCTTATGGGTGGATGAGCTATGTTCTTCATAATGAACTGAGGTTTCGAGTGACACAATTTTTCAGCAATCACGTATCATTTGGTGCAATATGGAGACATAATCTCTTAGAGGATTTATTTTCTATTGGACAGATTCAGGGCCAGTTACCTGAGTGGTTCAGATTCCAGTATGTGAAAGTAAGAAACTTAAAATCCTCCATTTTAGATATAGTACAAACAGAACTCAGTCAGAAAGTGATTAAACAAATTTTTCATGCTAAAGAAATATTTTTGGAAAATTGGATTCCATATAGATCTTTTTTTCTATTTTGTTCTTTTTCATTCTGATTCATTAAAAAGTATTAACATTGAGATATTTGTATTTTCCCAGAACATTAAATTTCCTCATCTTATTATTTATCTTTTTTATTACTAAAAAGTCTCAGAGCATTCATTATGATAGCATTTGTATAAATGTGGATAATAGTCTGTTTTTGCCACCAGCAGTTTGCAATTGAAATAGTTGGTATTGTCAGGTTATGTTAACTGTCCCAAAAGTTTAAAACCCAAAATATTTTCTCTCATAGGAAAGACATAATTGTAGTCAATGACAGGCACTTTCAAGGACAGTATATCCTTCATTGCTCAAGCAGGTCTCCCATTTCCCACTCACACTCATAGACATGCATTCAATTATATAGTTAGAACATTGTATTCCAGGTCCAGCAAATTGTTCTGCAGAAGAAGAAATGTGTGGATTTCAGGCAGGAGCAACGCAACCACCTTGTAGTGGAACATTCCCATTAGAACAAATGAAGCAAGTGGCAAATGGGAAGTTCAAGGGTTGGTAAAATGGGGGTATCAAATCAGTTACGTTTATGAGTGGAGGTAGCTAGAGGAACATATTTTTTTAAAATTAGAATTGCTATAAAAGTGGATAAACATTTTGGAATACTAAGAGATTGTGTTTACATCTCTCCCTAATGTTTCAAAAATACAAGTTCCACAGTCAGAACCTCAAATCCTTATTAAGCACTAATAAAAAGAGAACAGATTTTCTGAGGAACCAGTAGGCATTCCCAGTTTGGATCAATAAAACAAGGAGCCACAGGTGCTTAACCCTTCAGAAAGTCAGAGTTTAATTTAGTTGGTTATGCCATTTAAGTGCCTGCCTTTCGAACCTTCCATCAAAAAAAGTCTTGATCTACATTTATATGTGACTGTTGTTTATGCTTTTACTTCCAGTTTGATTTGAGCATAAATAAGTTCTGAAATAAAGCTAGCATGTACTGACAGGTTTTATGACACTGTTTTAAATATTTCTGTGGAAAACAAGACTTTAACACCAAAAGAAAAAAAAAAGCCCCAAACCAACCACAACCCAAATCCTAAATAAACAGACAATAGCTGTCAGTATTAAAAAGTGTTTCACTGAATTGCATTCAACAGATAAAATTATCAGGTTTCTATTCAGTCTCTAGGGATACCCTCTAATAATTTATTCATTTCTACTTCTAGACATGTTTCCTCACTATTGATGGGGAGCGGCATCATAAGGTTTAAAAAGCCAGAAGCCTTTCCAAATGGACTGAAAAACCGGCAGCTTTGAATTGCAGGCTCCAGATTGTTGCAAAAATTTAATTCTGATAACTGGATGTACCTTTACAGGACCTGTATTGGAAAATATTATGAATAATACATTCAGACTATAAAGGACAAATACTCTGAAGTAGCCAAGACACACTTTTGTGTTGCCACATAAAGGTGGGCTGCCTTGTCCAAGCTGCCATCAGGAATGTTATAGGTAATAGTGTTGAGGGTAAGAACACAGCAGGCACAGTGCCCTTCCTCTAAGGAGTAGCTGCTGTAAATACTGAGGTGGAATGAAAAAATACATCCTTGAAGTACATATTTGCTTCATAACCCGACACTAGATATAGTGTAAATTTAACTGACACTAGATATAGTGTAAATTTAACTGTATGATTAATCTCCTTTATTTCCTATTTCCTTATTTTAATACCCACTGAAATTCGTCCCTTTAAGTAAACAACCCTTCTGGTTTTTTTCCTGTTTTCCTCATATTTTTTCATTTGTGTCATCCTCCAAAGCGAAGTAGCCCCCTCCAGTTTAGTTTAGAAATAAATCAATATCTTTCAAAAGTGGAAGGCATGTGCACTCAATGAAAATAGCAAAAAGGCTTGACTGCGGACAAGTCGAATGTTAAAACTTAATAAAAATAGGATGAAAAGATTAGTGTGAGAAATAAAAGAAGTAATAATAAAAAGTTTTTCATATCCATCAAAAGCAAGAAACTTGCCAGAGAGTTTATGGGATTTACAAATGACCAAGATGTAAAAGAATCATACAAGGAAGATAAAGTCATAAAAGAAAAGAAAAATGAATTCTTCATACCCATGTTCCTTATGAAGATGGGAAATTTGGTTGTTTCTCTGTGTTTGAATGTCAGTCTCAAAATGAAGTGTCAGTAGAGGAGATTTTAGGCACATAGATAAAAAGTAACAAATCATCAGGACCAGATGGTATTTACCTAAGAGCCTGGAAGGAATTGAAGTATGTAATTACTGAATTAACTGTGTTTTAAACCCTACTGCTGTAGAATGAGAGGAAAGGGGATAAGGAGATGGAGAGGAGGAAGGGAAGGTTTGGGAAGGAAAGGTTTGGGAAAGAGAAGGTTCGGGAAGGTTACGGAAGGGAAGGTTAGAGAAAGGAAGGTTTGGGAAGGGAAGGTTTGGGAAGGGATGGTTTGGGAAGGGAAGGGAAGGATAAGGAAAGGGAAGGGAGATACATTGTTCCTAAACGTGTCTTGTTCAACAACTGAAATAAGTCTAATCAGAATTCCTTCTATTTTCAGTGTTCCTAAATTAATACTACTTTAAGATTACATGCAGAGACTATTTTACCAGATCTTTCTTGGGGTTTATAGGGAAAAAATGAATTACATTTTTGAAAAACCACCTTAAGAATTTCAGTAATGTGGGTTCACTTCTTTGTAAGTATTCTGAACATTTAACATATTTTTTAGCTTAAAATTTTAGATATTCATATTTTCTCATGTTTACTCCACTATGTGGCAGCTATCACATCAGACTCCTTGCTCTGCTCATTAGGAAGAGAAATCACAACAAAATTAACAGCAAAAGCTCTCCAAAACTGTATGTAAATCTTGTTTTTGTAAGGAAATGTAAAATTCATTGCTGACGACATGGCAATTTTCCAATCAAACGTTTCTTTTGGTTGCAAAGACAGAAAGCATATGCAGACAAAAAGGCATTTTGGCATTAACAGCTTTAACAAAGCTCATTACACAGTGACTGCTGTCGCTGTGAAATATTGGTCTTTGAAGGGTAATACTAATTCAAGTAGCATAGCACTGCATATGAGTAAGGGGACCAAAGACCCTGAATGTTGAAAAGAATCACAGATCTTCAAAGTCTCACATACAAACAAAACAAAAATGTAGCATGTAATGGAGACCTGAATAATGTAAAAGGTTTTGTCTCTGAGGAAGGGAGGTGAAGGGGAGGGAGAAATAGGGGAAGGAGTGGAGAAAAAACAGAGAAGCAGAGAAGTGAAATGTGAGTTCTGAGCATTGTTATCAGATGTGAATTGTCACCTCTTGCCTAGCTGTCGCAAACAGCAATATCCAGAGCAGCTGAAGAATGTCAGTGCTGGTGTGAGAAAGTCAGTGGGGTAATTATACCAAATCTAAGAGCAGGACGGGTTTTTTGATAGTAAAAAGTATGGATGGTTTGGATGCTTGGTTTCTAATAGAAAGTGACCAAAAAGATAATTTGTCAGAGGTGGAGGAATGATTGTCGGTAAGAATTCCTGGTTAAAATTTGAAACAAAAAGAAGAAAAATTAGTTTTGGAGGACAAGCTGCTGAGATGTTTAAAGACATTAAAAACAAAATAAATAATTGGACAGAAAATGCAATCGAAAACAGAAGAAAGGCCCAAAACTAAGAGAAGAAACAGACATGACAAATTATGCCAATGCGTGTACTTACTCGTCTTTATGGTACTAATATAATTCAACATTCCTCCTCCATAAAGCAAATTACATTTTTCAATTTTATTTTAATAATTTCAATCTAGCAAATAATTTGTTTTAGCCTATCTCCAAGCCTGATTCGTTTTTGGTCAAAAATCTTGTCAACTAAAAGAAAAACTCAACAATCCAAAATTTGCAAGTACTACATAATAGTGATAGGCCTGCTGGCTAGAGCCTGTTTCTCAGGATACTATTGTTTAAAGTTGAAGAGAAATTTAACTTCCACTTATAGTTCTTCAGAAATTAGAAAATTTCTTGAATGATCAGGTAAATAAATTTTATATCAAAACTGTTTGATTTTTATAATGAAATAAAAATTAGTAAATCTTAAAATGGAGGTCCAACTGGAATAGAAATTATTGTTATGCTCACTCTATGATTGTCTACCACTTAATAATACTAAGAATGTAAACAGACCTTCCTCTACATATGTTGATATAATTTAGGAGTAAATAGGCCACTGCTTTGGAAATCAGTAAGCAATTGCTTTGGATTAAAGTGCTAATTCAGCAGAGTGTATTCTTAGTATTATTAAGTGGTAAACAGTCATAGAGTGAGTATAACAATAATTTCTGTCTTTGAGGGAGTCAACAGCTCCTTCCAATTTATATCCCCTGCAAACTTACTCAGTATCCCTTCCAGTCCTGCATCCAAGTAATTTACGAAGATGGTAAAGAGTATTGGGCCCAAGATGGAGCCCTGTGGAACCCCAGTAGTGGCAGAACACAGTCTGATGTCACCCTGTTCACTATAATCCTCGACCTGTGAGCCGATTGCTCACCCACCACGGGGTGTCAGGGACCTGGGCTCCAAAGTGGTCTTAGAAGGAAATCACGATTCCTGGCAAGCAATGCTTTTTCTTTAACCAGTCTGTATTTGCTTGGGTTGGGTTGTAATTAAGCTGCTAAAATCTGACATTGCAGGAGGACATGCTCCCAAGCTGAAAATGACAACTGATGATACTGGTCCCCTTTCTACGCAGTGGTTGCTACGATCTCCTGGCGATCAGGAGATATCTGCACTGAAATTTATTGAATTTTGAAAGTGCTGATGACAACATCCATACATTTATGTGACATTCTGATAAAACAGAGACAGATAGGCAGACAGATAGAAGATACACTGTACCCATATATTTTCTCTTTAAACAACAGGCATACATATAATTCTGTGTGGATCATAACTCAGATTTGCTGATACTAATCTGAACAAAGTTTAGTACTGATCTCTACAGATCAAGAATTTGGGACCTTAGGTTGCAAAAGTGTAACATAAAATGTAAAACTGTTACCTCAACATACTTGCAATTCCTCCATGGTAAGTGTTTAAAATTTCAATCACCCAGAGAGGTCGATTCTGTTCTTACCTATTTAAATTTTATACCAATGTACTTCCACCAAAGATCCTAATTTATACCAATGGAACTGATGATAGATGTCATTATCTATTTCACAGAATATTTGTTAAGTATCTATCGTCTTCCACAGAACCTGATCCCCATCCCATGCCCTTAGGTGTGTCACACTTTAGAGTACACTTGTGTCAGGTCCGCTGCTATCATCTAGTTAAAACCAACCTTGGCAATTTGTTATTTCTGATAACTTGGAGATGTCATCTAATATCCGGAATTTAACCTAAACTTATTTGGACATTCAGCTTCTGTTAAAATTGATTGTTTGATTAAGCATGACAAAAAGCATTAGGCCAACAAACCCTCTGAACAATTTAAGACCTTAAGGTGACTTTGCAAAGATTTAGATCCTGATAAGGGACCTAAATGTGACTATATTTCAAATCAATAAATCAGAGAAATTTATCTTAGTATATTTTGAAACCAGTCATCTTGTTGTTATTTATCACATGTTATTGTGAGAAGATAAACCTTTGGTAAAATGAATGTATGAGTCCATAAACTTGGAAACATAGTTCTATATTGGTAGGACTTCCAGTTTAAATTCTGTTGAATTCTTCTATTCATCTCCCTGAAGATGACAACACACCCTTTTTTTTTTTTTTCCAGAATAGAATAAGTAAATAAAGTCAGAAATTCATTCATTAAAGATATTTTAACGGCAATTTTAAAGAAGTGTTCAGTGTGTCATCAGTGGAATTACATTGTGCACAGGTAATTAATATATATGGTTTACTAGTTAATGCTTTACAAGGAACATTTTGGAAGTACAGTAATTCAATTTTATCTCATCACTAGAATTCTAAGCAAAAGCATAGCATTAAACAGATGGTGAGATTTATTTTTCCTGTTTACTCCTCATCCTGTTAAACACAGCTATCAAAATGATTGGCTAACAACTTTTTGTCATGTGTTTGATACTGATGGCGACTATTATGATAGCTATAATGATAATAATAGCAATCATAGTAATAAGCTTTTTTTCTGCTACTTCCTCTGAAACGTCTCAGTCAAATTAAGACTCTGTAATGTCCCATGCAGGGCAAGTACGAGTGATTTTCATCCTTTTTTACTAATTTGTAAAGTGAGGCAAAAGAAAGTTACACTGATTTATATTTGCATTCTTCCTTTTTACTTTTAATTTTATTTTTTGTTACAGGGGTGAATTTTATTCAAAATAATAATCATACAAAATCATACAAATCATACAAAAGAAGTCATTTCAGTCATATGGCAGTTTCTCATTAGGTTGATCAAGTGTGTATGTACAAGATAAAGGTTATTTCACTCTCTGTACTGCCTTTCTTGTGAGTTTTTATCCCTTAGTTGACAGGACATATCAATCATCTTTCTTATTTTATTCTCATTCCTTTTATTTTTTTTCTCCCTAGCTCTGTTACTGTAGTATGCTTGTCCACACCATGAGCTCGTTTTGAATTTAACATGGGGAGATCTTTTCTCCTTTTCATAGAATCACAGAATGGCTTGGAGTGGAAGGGACCTTAAGGATCATCTACTTCCAACCACTCTGCCATGGGATGGGACACATTTTATCAGACCAGGTTGCTTGGAGCTCCATCCAGCTGGTTTTTGTTTTCTTGAGACACATAAGGCTCTAGTCCTGTATTCAAAGCCAGTTTCTGAGGAGTATGAATTCTCATGTTCAGAAGAAAGTAAGAGTTCAAAAAGAGATATTATAGTATCTTCTAGCATTAAAAAAAAAATAAAAAGTCCCAAATTATTGTCAGCTACATATATATCATTCATATAACAGATAAGTAAGATAGCTGTGTAGGTTAAAACAGATTAAAGTTCACTTTTTGAGTCCTGATGTGAGAACCAAACTTAAGAAAAGCAACTTATCTCAAGGAAGGGAATATGTTTCAGTGAAGGCCTTCTCTTTTGTAGCTGGAATTCCCATCTGCCCTATGTGTCACTGCTCTAAAAGTTCTGATACTTGTGAACAAAACATTGTGGGCAGTCAGTCCAGAGAACAGAGATATCTATCTCAGCATTGACATTCCACTGCTGGATCCAAGTGCCTCACTTCTAGACATTCTATTACCGAGAATCATCATGCCTTCTTATACCTGTCATTCTTTCCCTAAAGGTACTTGTAACAGGTAGTTTCTGACAATGGGACTGCAATGGATTTCCTCTGAGAAAGATACCATTGAAACCAGTGAGATTCACTGCTCTATAATGCTGATTATTACATGATCTGGCCTTATTTTTGACTCAACCAAAAGAAAGGCTGGTAGACTTTGGAAAAAAAAAAAAAAAAAAGAAAGAAAGAAAAAAAAAAAAAGAGTCTCTATTAACTTTTTTCATATACAAAAAGAATTGAATGTTGTCACAGCTATGACTTCCCCACTGTGTGATTCAATTAGAACAGAAATAATAGAATTTACTATTTCAACTGGAAGGGATCTACGATGGACATCTAGTCCTGACACATTCAGGTCTGACCAAGTTAAAGTGTGTTGTTTGAGACATTGTCCTAATGCCTCTTAAACACCGACAGGCTTAGGGCGTTAATGACCTCTCCAGGAAACCTGTTCCAGAGTTGGACCAGCTTCTTGGTAAAGAAATGTTTCCTGTTGTCCAGTCTAAACTTCCCCTGGCACAGCTTTGAACTATTCCCACATGTTCTTTCACTGGATACCAGGGAGAAGATCTCAGCACCTCCCTCTCCACTTCTTCCTCTTGGGGACGTATAGAGAGCAATGAGGTCACCCCACAGGTTCCTTTTCTCCAGCCTTTAGGAGCACAGAGTCCTCAGCTGCTCCTCACACAAAATTTCTTCCAGGTCTTT
Organism: Pipra filicauda; assembly: GCF_003945595.2. Classification (NCBI taxonomy): domain Eukaryota; kingdom Metazoa; phylum Chordata; class Aves; order Passeriformes; family Pipridae; genus Pipra; species Pipra filicauda. The sequence goes on along the minus strand of NW_024104084.1, from coordinate 4,980 downwards.
CACCAGCTCTCTTGCCCTCCTCTGGATGCATTCAAGGATATCCACATCCTTCTTAAATTTTTGGGCCCAGATCTGTACACAGTATTCAAGGTTGAGGCTGCGTCAGTGTTGAATACAGCAGGAAAGCTTCCCCTAAGCCTTCAGACTGTAATGTGCTAAGGACAGGAGCAAGGCTAAAAGTTAAGTTATTCCTGAAAGACATTCACCTGAGTATTATTCTGATGACATCCTTTCACCTTATTCCCATCAGAGGTTTCTCAACACAGCCTGTTCCTCCTGTGAATGCAGAATTGGAATGTTGAACCTGTTTGAATCCCTAAGTGACACCAAGCTGCTATGTTGCAGCCCAGTTCCAGATGTCTCCTTTCTGGGCACCCTTTCCAGCAGCATGGCTTATCACTTTGAGGACACAAATGCCTTTCCTCGCATTTAAATCAACATTTGTCCATTAGGAAGCAGCAATTTGAAGCCTTGGCCACACCACGTTTGTCCCATTAGACCCACTCCTCTCCTCTGCTTTTTCAATAGACTGTATTGAAAGAGGTCCAGAGGATGAATCCTAAGGAGATCAGGAAAAATCCCAACCTCCAAAACACACAAAATGACTTAAAATGAACGAAAATAGTCTCCCAAGCTAAAAGGGGAGAAAAGCCAGCTTATGTTTAACAGCTCTTCAACTAGCAGCTCTCGCAAAGCTACTAGTTAGTATTCCACTTCTAGGCTCTGGCAAGCACCCCATCCCATTATGAGGGAATATAATCTTCTTTTTGCTACATCGTTTGTTTTTAATAAATCACATGCAGAGCTTTTATAACATAAGCCTCCAAAATGTGTGCACACATCTCACATAAATAAATAAAATAATAAACATACATACACACACAAGCAGAAGCCAAATAATTACTGAGTTGCCAGGGTCCCAAATGCTGGATTGTAAATTATAGGTTGGTTTGGGAATTTTGCCCTGTTTGAGTCAGTTGTGATAAATATGCTTCAAAATGTAAACTGTGTGATGATGATATACTGTCGGTATATTCAATGGGTGTCTGGGTTCCTCTGATATATTATGATGGCTACTACGGAAAGGTCAGCATTTTACCTGCTTCTGAAGCAAAGACAAACTCTTTGGGTCTGGATAATGCCATTTTCTTTGGCAACTTACTCTAGTTCAATATGTTAAAGGTGGGAGCACTAATTTCATACTTAGGCATAATAAGGACCACCATGTAATTTTCTAAATAAGAACAGTCGCAAAGATACACACAGTAAAACACATAAAATTATTCAAAATTAAGATCTTTACTGTAATAAAAATGTGGCTTTTTGTTTTACCTGCTAGTTTTATTTGTGTGGGTACTTTCATTACATACTTCTTCTGCCTCTTCCTGAAATGATGAGTAAAAACTTTTACAAACAAAAGGACCATACTTTATTGCCAGAAAGCCACACAGTTTTAGGAATGTAAGAATTTATGATCAGATTTAAGAAATTAAATAAATTTTGTGAGACATAAATTCACAGCACTAAATGGAGTTGCCTAATGCAGAAATATAGGAAACTAAACCTGAGCTGAAATCAAAAGTACTTCAGTTCAAGCAGAGTTTTCAATTTCTTGCCACCTCAAGCTGCAGCTAGGTGGTATTTCCAGGAAATACTCTTTCAAAATAGATGTGTTGTAGCAGACCAAGAACCATCAACATTGTGTGCTACTCCACTTGAATGAGAATGGTGCATTAAAACTAAATGTTTTGGGTTTTTTTTTTTAAGATTTAGTAAGAACTAAAATAATTGGAAATCATCCCAAAAATACAGTGACTTACATGTTAATTTGCTTTGGAGCAAGATTTTGGCAAAGTGTTTACAGCATGCTGGTTTGTATTCACAGTGCCAGGAGTTATATGGAGTATCCTTGTCCTTATGTACTATAGGATGATGGATAAGAATTTTTTCTCAACAAGTTTCTGGATGACATAAAATTAGAGAGAAGGCTAGCACTATGACTCACAGGCATCTCCAGTGTTTGCAGAAATGATCTTTGATAAACTCCATTAAGGTAAATATGGAATTGTGTATCTGGAATGGGACAAGGCCATGCAACAGTGTAGTCTGTCAAGAATAAAGTTTTGCTTTGTACTTTCTAAATCTAACTATCTTTCTTTCTCCCACCCCTTTTTTTTTTTTTTTTTTTTGTCTTCTCTATGTACTTCTACTTGAGAAAGGCAAAAACATAGATGGAATTATGGTGGACTTTGTGTTTCTGTTCTATTAGTGATTTTGCCATGGACAACTACCTCAAAAAACAAGCAAAGAAGAACAAATTACAAAATAGGCATTATCCCTTTATGGTTCCACATACTTCTTCATCATTTACCATCACTCATATTATAGTTTTTGAGCCCAGACCACTTATTCTAATGCCCTTTAAGAAAAGTTTTCAGTGTCCCTGCACAGTAAGTCAAAATTTTAAATACAACAGGCGCAATAAAAAAAATACTTTGTGGAGTTCCAAGCAGAAAGGAAAAGGGAAGTGGAGGTGAAAGGAAAAAGGGAAGGGGAAGGAGAAAAAGAGAAAGAAAGGGAGGAAGGAGGAGAGGGAAGAAGTAAAGGATGAGAAGGGAATACAAACCTGATCAAAATTGATGGTCTAAAAGAATTACATTTCAACTGTGGTATTTCATAAGGAAGGATTTAACATCTTAAGTGGCATAAATTCTTTGTCTCTGTAAGGTGTGGTAGGCACTTGCTATATATTACAGATGCATTAGACACATAGATAAGATTGTAAAAGGCATGGAACAATCATTGGACACAGAACTGCTTCAGGCACACCAATCTACAGGTGCTAGCGTACTACAATTACAACAACTAGGCTGAATTACAGCTACCCAGCAGAGATGTAATAAAGGTATGAATTATTGACTTGGCATCATCCTGAGACAGCTTTGGTCACAGCCTTGCTATGTTTTGGAGATGATAGAATGAGATTTGTGTGATGTAAAATTATAATCAAAGACAGTTCAGGATGAAAGATGACCGCCAAGGTTATGAACCTTAGTGGGAGGCTGCAAACTCTGATAAAAAAGGAACTGCAAGAGAGAAAGTATTGATCATTTGGTTTCATGGAGCCAACTCAAAACACCAGACTCCATTCAGAATTTAATTTCAGGATTTATTCACTTGTCCAAACAGCACATGTAGCTCAGGGAGTTAATTGTATCAGAGTGGGCAAGGATGAGAACAAATATACCAAATGATGCTTTGAATCCCAGGGTCATGCAGTCTGCCACTGGAGAGAAAAGAATGTGGGAGGAAAGCAGGTGTGATTCTTGGTCCAAGGTGCAGGGAACTCTGGGATAATGACCAAGATTCAAAAATTTTCTTCGCAAAGCAGCAAAAAAAGGCTGATTCTATACCTTATGTTTTTTTGTATCGCTTCTGTTAATTTTATTTTTTTTTTATTATTGCCCTATGTGACAATATTGATCTGAAATAATTATTAGTATTTCACGGAATTCAAAAAGGGGAACTTGAGAGACATTGCAATGAAACTGTGGCACATATCAGGATAGGAACAGGTAGATAAGAGAAGGCTGAGAGAATTGGGATCATTCAGCCTGGAGAAGAGTCTCTGCAGTGACCTTACTGTGGCCCCTATAAAGAAGCTACACAAGAGCAGGAGACTTTTTGCAAAGGCAAATAGTCATAAGACAAAGCCAAATGGCTTTGAACCGAAAGAGGACAGGCTTAGACTGCCTATTAGGAAGAACTTCTTGGCTGTGAGGATGGGTCGTGAGGCACTGGCATAGGTTGCCCAGAGATGTGTGGATGCCCCATTCCTGGAAGTTTTCAAGGCCAGGTTGGATGTAACCCCTGGTACATACAGGAGGTGCATAAAAGGTGGCACAGTGGTACACAATGGCAACAGACTGACACAGGGCGGTTGGATTTGTGGTCCTGAGAGAATGAATGTCAAGATGTAGCAAGCCAAAGCAGCCCTGTAATGCCAGCAACAGCAGTAATGTACTAAAGAAGTTGAGGTTGAGAGTGGAATCAGTACAACACTACCCCTTTTTTCTTTCTCTCTCTCCTCTCTCTCAGCTCCAGTTTATGATTTTCACTAGACACCTATAGCCTAAGCTTGCCTTGAATTTTAAGACTAGTGAAAAACAGAAGTCCCGAAAAAAAACAAAAACAAAGCACAAGGAGTTGGAGAATTCATCTTAGAAAAAAAAAAAAAGGTAAAATTCATACAGAGCCTTTGACAGATCTGAACAATAAAACTTTAGAAGCAATTGGAAGTCTCTTTTCTCTGGAACAAATATTTTAATCAGATATCAGCCGCTTTTTGATAGCTGATTTTTTTTCTTTCTATGTTAATATACATTTTTTAAACATTTCTTGAAAATACCAAACTCCTACTAAAAAGTAACTTGTGCTTCAGTGTGATAACCAAATATTATAACATATTGACATTAATCAGGGAGGAATTATCTAAACTATCACAGTATGTCATATGTGCTTTAACTCACTTGTGCTAATGATCATGTGAAAGATCTAACATAAGAGCCAAGACTGAAAATGTTAATTGCAAGCTGATGACTGCAAGCATTCCCTGAGGTAATGAATCAATTAATTAAAAAAAAAAAAAAGTTTATAGTGAAAGACTCAAAGTAATTATGACTTCTTAAAGAACAATATAAGCTGACTGAAAAAATCCTGTGTAGAATTTAGAGACTATAAGAATAGAGGAAAAATAAGGGAGGTGGTAGGTTAAGATGATAGATTTACTGTGCTCTTTATTTTCCTAATTCATTTCACTACTAAAAAGTTATTGTGAGGAAAAAAGTGAGAATAAAGGGGGTGTGGAGAGATTAAGTGAACTAAAAAAACCCTGGACATTTCAATACTTGAGAGTTTTCAAGAAAATTGAAAAATTATCGAACAATGAAAATAAAAAAATAAAAACGGTTAGATATCTTT